>NC_140349.1:11252184-11852184 GCF_963514085.1 Chelon labrosus
AAGTAGGGTTTTTTTTGCACAGAAAAGTCCAACTAAATGTTCTCCTATATGAAAAACTGCACAACTATACACCTTTTCTAACTTAAAATGCAGCGTTCTGTTCTTGCCAAACCTCTATTACCACACTGCCTGCAGTCGGCATCAGACCACAGATCTGTAAAGAGACAAATCCATATTGCACAGCAGTGCGCTGTAATCACCTACGGTCCAAGGGCTAACTTAATAAAAAACAGACATGTCTCAGGTTGCTCGCTCGGTAATGCAAATTCTTGGCCTCAAACACCAAACGCCACGGTAGGGCGTAGTAGATGTGTTATTGGTCGGTTAGTTAGAGTCAGGGCAGCCTTTTAATTGTCTGCAGTTGTATACAGAAAAATGATGGATTATGTACATTGTGGGTTTGGGCAGACATCATTTTCCACCATGGCTGTGTGATTGAAGGCTCGAATCGACGGTTCTCCAAATATTTACTGCATAGGGAAATAAAAATGACTGCCTTATTATTAATTTCTTAAACGAGAAGGAATACTAAGTATAGTACGCTCATCAGAAATGAGTTGAGTCATGACTCAACCAGATAACGGGAGTCGTTTGTCTGATAACATCACTTAAATACTACAAACTCTTGGTTTGGATGCCGTTTTATTGATGCTGAATCCCTGCAGATCTCTCGTCAAATCTAGATAAGTTTATCTTCCGCTGTTTGGAGATAACAATAATTATGAATAACATCATGCTTAATTCAACCCATGACGACCTAAGGCGACCTTAAGAAGTATTATATAACCGAACCACTGTTTTAAAACAACCTCCTCCAACTCGCGTCTGGCTCTAAATGTAGAAGCACGTAAGTGTTACACCCTGTCCTAAAGGGACAATGATATGTTGCATCCAAGGTTAGTAAGGCAACGGCGATGGTTGTCACTTAAAGTTTCATTGTCTTCGTAACTTTTTGTACATTTCTACATACTTAAATGGAAACCACAATTGGAGGTTGAGCAACAATCTGCAGCCTCGAATGAATACAATTCTGATCTACCAGTATCAATATCGGTATTTTCCTTTTGTGCTTTCTACAGGTGACGTTGGGTGGCACGCTAATTGGGATCGGCCGAAAGACCTCTGATTGCCAGGGGAACACTAAGTACTTTCGTTGCAAATTCTGCAACTTCACGTACATGGGCAGCAATTCCTTGGAACTTGAACAACATTTCCTGTCCTCACATCCAAACAAAGTCAAAACCCCACCAACCACGCCCCTGCTGGCCACCAATAACCTGCCAACGCACGACAACCAGCTGAAGGGAAGGAGTCCAGTCTTAGACGGGGCGGAACGAGTTGCAGTGCGAGCGGAAGACGATTCCTTGGTGGGGTACTTCATCCCAGTCAGGGCATGTTCAGATTCGTCGGGCTGGACGGGAGAGGCCGGGCGAGGAGCGGTGCAGGCGTATTATTGGTGTAAGTTCTGTAGCTGGAGTTGTGAGTGGTCAGGGGGTTCGGCGAAGCTTTTGGAGCACTTTGAACAAAGACACAGAATGAGTGCGAGCGGTACTATGAGCCCCAACAACTCTAATCCTGGAGGGATGGAGAGAGAAAGAGGAGGAAGAAGAGATGGCGGAGACCACATGGTTTCCAAAAGCCGCAAAGATCAATCATCCAACCCATCCAGCACCAGCCAAGGTACTAAAAATGAAAAGGCATGATTAACTGTGTGGTAGCAAGTTGTGTAGATATTTAAATGGAGTCCAAGATTGATGATTTCTGTTATGACAAAACTGCACGAGTACTACTTTTTTTATTGTTTGTAACACTGACCCCTTTTGAATTCCTGCCCTTGCTTTTCTAACATTTTTTTTTTGTTTTCTGCTTCTAGGAGACCCGAACAGCAGTGATTCAGAAGCAGTCGTGACCAGTTATAATTGCCAGTTGTGCGATTTCCGGTACTCAATGGCCCACAGCGCGGACGTGATCGTAGTAGCACCGTTACTGCTGCACTACCAGCACAACCACTCCATCCACCGCTGCTGCATTCAGCACTGCATGTACTGTCCGCAGGGCCTCTGTCAGCCGCATAAACACCTGGGGGAGGTGAGATTAATGAAACATTCAGTTGTTTATTTGCCTCGTTTGCTTCGCAATTAGAAAGAAAAAATGGTTGTTATTGCGAGCGTGGGGAAAATCAAATGAATTATGTGAATAAGAGTAAATTTTTCCAATTTCTTGCTTAGTTAAAATTCCCTTACTCCTCCCAATCTACCCACGCACACACACTCCCCACCCTCCTTCTTGCCAGCTGCCAAACAGCACAGCTGTTAATAAATCAATATGGTTAACATCCGCAATTGAGGGTGCCATCATTCAGTTAACAACGCTGCTGACTTCCGCCTCAATTTGTGACAAAAGAACCTTATTTTCAGGAATATCTAAAGCATGCAAAGATCCAAACCGCTGTTGCACCCTGACTTTGTTTAATTTGTCTCGATAGGTCTCCCATCCATTCGCTTGTCGGAAATCCACCTGCCCTAAATGCTCTTCAAAGTTTCCTCAGTCTACCAAACAGCAGGACGCCGTTGGTTCAAAACCTGCTACTGCCTCATCACCCAGCATGACCCCTCCTAATCCTAGAGGTGACCCGAGTGTGATTTCTGGTTCGACCTTTCACCCCTCTAACCCTTCTCATCCTGTTGTCACACAAGGTATTTAAAGGCATCAACTGCGCAGGCGCAAACATCAACACATTTGTTCTCTCTTTTAAATGTTTTAGTGGAACGGTCAAACAGCCAATCTTACCTGCTGAGTTTACCACTATCTTGATATTTTTCAAAGTTCCCGTTACAGTATGAACCTTCACTCTTGTCCTGCTTTGCTGATCCTAGGCGTCACCCACTTGTGTGACCAGTGCGCGTTCGCCACCACCGACATTGACGTGTTGCTGCAACACTACGAAAGCTGCCACACCCTGATCAACCTAAAGGGGGCTCCCCCACATGTCAAGGCCGAGGAAGAAGTAGGGGGGGACAAGGAAGGAGGGAGAGGAGGCGCGGGAGAGAGGGAGTACTCGTGTACGAAATGTCACTTCATCACAGAAGTGGAAGAAGAGATTTTTAGACACTACAGGTGAGACAGACGGATCATTCATCTAATAATTTTTGGTTTCTTGATATTACATAGTATTTGCTGTAACGCCATGTTCTTTTCCTCAAGGGTTGACTCCCAGAGGCTTCAGTTCAGTTTTCCCGTCTTTTCTAAAACCCAGGGATTTTGTAGCATGCGTTCACAGTCGGCTGCATAACATGGCTGCACAGATGTGACAGTGTTTTACCCACATAGTCAGTGTTCCAGTTGGAGTCTGTGACTAAATGTCTCTGACGAAAGGCGAGTGTCTAAAAAATTCCATTCTCAAGTCAGGAAGATGACTGAGTATTTCCTGTGATTTGATTTGAAACTCATTTTTTACACTCAATTATCCGGGAAATGTTGATGGCGCACACTCATTTCCAGCAACACTTAAGACATTTAAAGGCGCCATTTAAACATTCACACCTGGGAGCTCTGCAGACGTAATCACATATATTTGTAGTGCGCGGTGCTAATTTGAAGATGAACATGACTCTCTATGATGAGAGTCAAATATCCGGGAATTTTTTTTTTTTCCTTTTTCTCCTGTAGTCTCTTAAAATGTGTCTTTTTATGGCGTATGTTGCTTGGGGTTGGACACTGATTTGTTTTTTTAAATTGCGCATTTGAAGTGGCTGAAGCTGCGGCTCAAACTGTAACCTTCGCTGACATCCACTTAATATATGTTGTCCAGATGCAGCTCTGTTTCTGTTGGCAGTTTTTCACTCTCTGGAGCTCATGTCACTGTCTATTGTCATGGTGAGGCTCAAGTGAGTTTCAGCTACTGGCACTTTTCGAGCTGATCTGGAAATTGGTGTACTTGTCAATTTGTCTAGCGCTTCAAGATCAACACCAGTCCCACTGGTTTATGGATTAGCAGGCACTTGATCCAGTCTTGATATTAAGACCAGGCCACAGAACTAATCTCGTTTTGTTTGAATTTAAATTAATTGACTTTCTATCATACATTTTTAAGCAGTTATCTCCAAAGAGGACAAGCCTGTCGATATGGGACCACAGATTAATACAGTGCTGAGCTTTTCTAATTTCTTTGTTTTCATATGAGTCTTAAAAGGAACATCTGCACTAAACTGCACATACAGATTTCAACGATATATACACCGATCAGGCATAACATTATGACCGCCTTCCTAATATTGTGTAGGTCTCCCTTGTGCCTCCAAAACAGTTGTGACTCATCTGTGAATGGACATGGGCCTTCTGAGGGTGTCCTGTGGTGTCTGGCAACAGGATGGTGTTAGTGGGGGGCTTTGGGTCCTATGGGTTGAGGGAAGAAGCCTCTGTGGATCATCCCACAGATACTGGATCAGTTTGGGATCTGGTGAATTTGGAGGCCAGGTCAACACCTTGTGGTGTTTTTCATGTTTTTGATTTTTTTCCTAAACTGTTTTTGTGCCTGTGTCAGGCTGCATCCTGCTGGGGATGGCTGCTGCCATCAAGGAGTGTCATTGTTATGGGGTGGGGGTGCCTGGTCTGGTCTAGGTGGGTGCTACATGTCTAAGTAACATCCAAACAAATGCCAGGTCCAAAAGTTTCCCAGCAGAACAACACAAGATGGTCAACCTTATCCACTTCACCTGTCAGTGGTCATAATGTTATGCTTGATCCGTGTATATAGGCACTAAATAAGCCATATTCTCAGTTTCACTGATTTATAAAAGACCAGAAAAGACTGCACAGCCAATTGGTTGCCTACACAGACGGGCATAGAAACACACACAGACGCACACAGAGGCAGCAAATGATAGAGAAAGAGTTAGAGTGAGTTAGGGTGGGAAAGGCAGAGAGGAGTGGTGTGGGAAAGTTTGGGCAAACGAGACTGGAGATAGCTGTGTGTCATGTTTTTCACTATTTTAAGTATTGATCTAAACTGCTGATCTGAAAGGCTTATTGAGATATGTTCCCAAACAAACTCACATTACCAAAAATACAGTCTGACAGCTATTTGAGCAACGTTTCTGCACTAATCAGCTGCAAATATTTCAAAGTGCGATTGCGTTTGAGAACAGAGAGAGAGAGAGAGAGAGAGAGGGAGAGAGAAATGGAAGACTAAGAGAGGCCGAGAGGAAAGTGGAGAGAAGGAGGAGAGAGGGTGACAAAGCAGAGTTTGGAGGGGTTTTAACAGTCCACTCACGTCCTTAACAAAATCTAAGCTCTGAATCTTGGAGCTCAAATCAAATAAAAGTGAAATAAAGCCAGAAAGTTTCACGCTACCTTTTAAAATCAACCAAACCTAAAGGGATTCCAAGGCCAAGTTTTAGAAAACAAAATTCTGGATTTAATTATACGGTGTCTACAACAAAGGCCTGTGGTATAATGGGGGGGAGACCAGCTAAAAGAAACTAATCAATATGTAAAAGTAACTTTTACACCTCACCTATGCACTTACCTATTGTATCTCCAAGAGACATTGTGATCACTAAGAATGTGTAGTAGTTTAACTATGTTCAAGCTCACTGACCAGACAATGCAAAATGTGTGTTTTTGTGAACATATGCATACGTTCATATGCAGCTTATTTTTAAGTGCTGCTACGCAACACTGACATTTCTTTATGTTATTATTAACAGAAAGCAACACAAATGCAAATCTGTGCAAATCCAAAGACGGTGTTATGTAGTGAGTTTCCAAATGAATTCCTTATATTATTGAGATACATGTCTTCTCAAATGAATAACCCCTTTAATAAAATAAATCAATACACATTGTATGTAGTGTATAGATATGCAAAATTTGCATTCAAGTGCAGTACTACTGATGGTTGTGGAAGGCACAAGCTTCAAAAAATCTCCAACAAGTGTCAGTTTCACGAATCATCATCTCATCTCTTATGAAAATACTACCATTTTTACAACATTATGATGCCGTTAGCTAAATTCAGTCATCATTCTGTCAGTGTGAAGTTGCTCCTTTTGAAAATAAATTCATTATTAAGCAGATATTGGGCCAGAAAGAGAGATGTCTTTGCGAGTATGCCTCTCAGTACGGTCCACCCCTCGCTCCGCCCCAGCTCCTCCCTGTCATCCCAGATGGTGATGTCTAAATGCCAAACATTAGACTTCAAAGCGGTAGTCCACAAATAATCGGTGACGTCTTTGCGGCTACGTCCATCTTCGATATACAGTCTAGGGTAGGGGTGCCCGCACTAGTCAAGGCAATAGTCTTGAGTTGTTGTTGTTGAAGTTGGGCATGGTTGCGGATGTGTGCCGCTGAACTGAGGGCATATCTACCTGCAACGCCTTCGTGATCTACCCGTCGATCGTGATCGCCGTATTGGGCACCCCTGGTCTAGGGATTAGTGAAAATAACACACAAAACAATTATTCAAGGACAACTTAAAATACTTCACTCTTTCAAACTGCTTTAATATAGTGTTGTCTTTGATTTATTTCATGCGTTTTGTTTGTTTTAGTATTCAGTCTGAGATCGATGCAGCTGTTGACAGTGTTCGGGGGGAAGGTGGATTGGATCAGTTCATGTGTAGAATGACTGATACAAACTTTATTTATCATAGGTGTGGTGTGTGTGAGAGAGAAACGGTGAGTGCACCAGTCCTTGTCTGTGTGGCGATGACAGAGGCCACGTGTTTTTGTTAAGCATCTGGAGCCATTTTAGTCCATCAAGTAGAAGACATTTTCACAAATTCATACAAATATTTTGACCCTTTAAATCAGCTGGAGATGCTTCAACCAGTCTTTGGTCAGGTTTTTTTTGTAGTATAGATTATATTACCAGATGTATTTTTAATATTTGTGTGGGGGTGAATTTCTTATTGTGTGTATGTACGTTTTAATGCCTTGTTTTTGTTTTTCCTGCACAAAGAGTTGTTATGGCGGAGTTGAAAGCAGACACCAGAGGCGTTAGAGATGCGAGAACACAAAAATTAGACTTTGATTATTTATTTTTTTTATGCTTTCAGTGACATTTTTTTGCATATTTCTGTTGTAAAACACTCTCTGCTGTGTGGAAGCAGCAAGAAGTCACTGCTGAGAAAATCCCAAGTGAACGTGACGGCAAGCTTTGAGCAAATTACTGCTTTAGAAGGACATTTGAGTGAAACAAGTGAAGGAATCAAAGTTTGGTTCAAAGTCACTTCTCTCTCAAGATTGCATCCAGAACTTTTGTAAAATCTTTTTCTCAGCATGATCCATGCATACAGCAGCCAGATATATTCGCAGGAGAGACGATACACTAGTATATGTTTATTCATGTATGTATTGACATCAGCTTGTTAATATTTTTCCTATATGTTTAATGTAAATTAGCTTCCCAAGGGCCGTTGTAAACCACAGTCTAGGCCCCTATTATAGGTGGTTGATTGATTTCGTTGGCCCGCACAAGAAGAACCATCAAAACTGTTGTCTGAGCCAGGAAAAAGCCTGATGTTGTGTACCTTATATATGGCCGGTCATTCAAGGCCGTGCCAACAGGAAATGAAGGTGGTTTGTTGATGGGTGATTCAGTTCTTGTCATTCGGATTCATTTATGTTCCTCGCCATTTTTAGGTAATTCATTTTGATTTAGTGGAACACTGAGTCACTTCTTGGCCACGGGCGCAGTGAAACTCTACCTGAGTGGTTGGAGGAAGTCAGGCAGGGGCTAATGCACTTTAGTCAGTTCAGGGGATGGATTTTCTTCAAACTGTGAGAAATGAAAGATTTTCTAAAAAAAAAATTGAATAAATGTGACAAGCAATCAGAATGAAGGCTTTTTACATATTAAATTAACCTATTTAACGATGACCGGACTCTTGAAAGAAGATGAAACTAGCTAATTACCGTCACGTTTTGTATATCTCATAGTGAATTATAATCCTATTTTTCAAAAAGTCAGATTAAATTATTTATGTTTTAGTAGTATGAAACAAGATTCATGGGTAATTCACTCACTCCTTTTTTTCTCTCTGTAGGCGTGTCCACGCATGTTGCCGATGTCGACGCTGTGACTTCACAGCTCCAGATTCATCTGCCCTCCTCGACCATTTTAACTCCGCCCACTGTCATGACTCCTCTCCATCATTAGGCTCCTTGCCCACCTCACTGACACCTTCGCTAACGCTCTCAGCCAACGGCTGCTCAGCTCCCTCCACTTTAGCCATCAAAGAGGAGAGCAAGGGAGATATTCGCCTCCTCTACTCCCTTGCGCCGCCTGAGGGACGTTTGGCAGAAGGAGGAAGGGAAGATACAAGCAGCGTGGTTAAAAGCGAGGGAGGTGAGGAGAAAGAAAGAGAGCGGGAGAAGGGCTGGGTTCTTGGTGAGACGAGAGGACTTGGAGAAAGAGGAGGTGAGCAGGCCCATGGTTTACTCTGGGTGCCCAAGGAGCGAATGGGCCCTGAAAGAGGAAGTGGGAGCCCTTCTCTTTTCCCTTCCCCCCTCTCAATGTCTTTCGTTTCAGCCAATCACGAGGCCTCGCAGCAGAAGAGAGGCGTGTCTTCACCTAGCATGGTTTACCTGGGAGACACCAAGTCCTTTTTGGGAGATACCAAGCCATTTTTGGGAGATGCCAAGCTGTATGGAGGCGGAAGAGCAGGAGGAGCTGGTGCAGGCGGAGGAGGAGGAGGAGGAGGAGGAGGAGGGGGCGAAAAGCAGAGCCAGATGCCCCCCCAGCAGTATACAGGAGGAGGTGGAGGGAGTGGAGGTGCAGGAGGACAGGAGGGGAAGGGAGGAGCCACAAAAGAAGAGTCCCAATCCCTGCTTAGGGTAAGGTTCAACAAGCCTCACCTCTACTCTCCTTTCCTCTCTTTCTCTTGTGTAGCCTAATCGTTCTTCTTTGTCTCATTTACGCCCTGACTGACTGAGAGCATTAGTTGCCAGTGTGCTTCTATTAATACACTTTCACCACTAATTAATCTCTCCGTTGAATCACATGTTAGGTCTCATTCATCGAGCCGCTACCGCTGAAACCAGTTCTTCTGTAGCACTTATAGGGCTTGTGCAGGTACAAGTTAGCCAACAAAAGTGTGTGAATAAGTGCCCCCTCTTACTTGCGTGTTGTTCATATCTGTTTCTGCCCTTGTGCATATGATTCCATGACATAAGTTCCTTTCCCATGAGCTGCATTCGTCAGTTTTTTTTCTTTCTTAAATTATATTTTAAACACACAACACTGAAAAACTTGCCTGTTACCCCGGCAACGGGGCAGCCAACTGAGAGTTCCCATGGTTACCACCTGTCAGTCAGTTCCCATAGCCTACTTTGTGGACCACAATGCTTTTCACTTCACCGTGATGTCATGGACTGGCAGGAACAGATTGTGGTTTGCTAGCGCCGCAGAGCTTATTGACTATGATCACATTAGATCAGAATAGACTGAACTCTCTCTCTCTCTCTCTCTCTCTCTGTGTGTGTGTGTGTGTGTGTGTGTGTGTGTGTGTGTGTGTGTGCGTGCGTGCGTGTGTGTGTGTGTGTTTGTCGGGGCGCACTGACATGGGTGCATGTAAGTGGTAGCATTGAGTGCGAGAGTGTGTGCGCGCACATATCAGTGTGTGAGTCGAGTGTATGGCCTCTTTGTACAAGTCGTGGTTTGGCCTGTTGCATGTGTGCATGCATGTGCATTGGTGTGTGTGTGAGAGGTGTTGGCAGTAACTTGGCAGACTGGGTTGGGTGGGGCAGCAAGAGGTTTACTCATTATCGTGGGTGGGGCAGCGTGTCTCTGAGAAAGCGGGAGACCGAAAGACAGAGAGAGAGAGAGAGAGAGAGAGAGAGAGACTGCAAGCGTGAGAGAGAAAGGGAGGAAGATTGAGATGAGGACAGGAAGATAAGGAGAGTCAGTCGCCGGAAGTGTTTTAAAAAGTTAACCCTTCAGAGTTAAAGAGAGTCAAGAGACTTGGAGGTGTCAGTGTTCCAGTCTTTATGCTAAGCTAAGGAAAGCTAACTAACTGTTGAACAATTCTCTATAAAGTCTGATTGATATTTTATATGTTATTAGCTTCTTGCATTAGCTGAATTGATCATCAAGTGGAAATATTATCTGTTGCATTGCTTTGTTCACTTTCTTTTATGGATTTAAACACGTAGCTCTCTTTATACTCTCCATGTCTGTGGGTTCATGTAGACTCCACGCTCCAGCTGCATTGGTAAAAACATCTGCTTACTTGAAAACGTCTGGAATCCGTCCGTGTTGCCTTAAGATGTTAATATGTTCCATGAGAGAGACATGTGGGGGGAAACTGTGAAGGTGAGAATAAGATCAGAGGGTGAGAAGCGACAAACAATTTATTAGAGGAGAGGCTGAACGTGGCTGGTTGCTTAAATAGCTCCGGAAAATATAGCAGCGCGTGCGGCGATCTTTCTTTTTTCTGTCACAACACAATATTTATTCTCAGTTTCCATGGCATGCACTGTCACACACGCAAATATACCACACACACACACACACACACACACACACACACACAGAGGATGGGGTTGACTCATCACTGGGCAGAGTTAGGGAGAGGCACTAATGCAAAGGATCATCTGAAATAGCTTAGTACACACACGTATTATAACACACACACACACACACACACACACACACACACACACACACACAAATGCTCGGTTCAGTTTAAATGCGGCCCTTGACATGACGGGGCAGATTTGGTGGAGGTGAATCTGTCTGAAACGCAAATTAACTCTTTAAATAGAATTAACGAGGGAGAGCTGGAAATACAGGACGCAATGGAAGCAAAGGATTAAACAGAGACAAAAGCTGAAACCAACGGCCAAATTAATGTTTCATCTCCACCCTCGTGCGTTTACCTGTATTCTTTATGAGCTTGTGTGTGTATGTGTGTGTGTGGTTCTGCGCTCGCTTACGTTTCCCCTCATCCTCACTCCCTCGTTCTTTCCATTCTCCGTCGCATCGATCTGCCTCTCCCCTTTTTCGTTTCATTCTTTTTCTTTCATTTCCCTTCTTTTCCTCAAAGGACAACTCACCTGATACGCGGGAGATCGATATACGCACGCACACATAAATAAGCTTTCCGGCATGCACACACCCACACTCTGGCATAAACAGGCACGCAGTTGTTAGTATTCTGGTATGTGAGGCATTTTGCTTTGTAGAAGGGAGAGAATATTTTCTTTTGAGAGGCCTGATCTATAATTGCTGCACGGTGTTTCCTTGTTGAGACATTGCCCCACTATTGGCTTTGTTTTCATGGTGATTTATTACATTGAGGAATTTTCTCACTCTGAAGTTTTATTTTCGGTTTGACTGACCGTATGAGACAGGGACAGAAAGCGTACGAGGTTTAGGGATGAAATTAAAGTAAAAGCCCGGGTTGACGTTTTAGTTTATAAATGGAACGAGACAGGCTTTGAGTAATGGTGGTTTTTCGAGTTAAGTAGGGCTGAGAAAGGTCCGCCTCTGAGCCAAACATATGTGCGCGCATGTAGATATACCCTAACATATGTGGACCGACCCAACATTTAGATCGTCTAATAAATTCCAGATTGTGTTTTTCGAAGGGAATTCCACCTCAAGGACACAAGAGAAGACGAAGTGACGCAAGCGGAGGAGAGGGGAGAAACTGCGGACCGGGCCTTAGAGACGCAATGTAATTGCGTTCGTCTTATGTGGCCATGATACTGTACTCAAACGTGAACCTCTTGAGGTTTTAAAACTCCCGTGCGTGACATTAAATTCCATGTGAATCAAGAGACAGACAGAAAAAAAAAATAAAAAAATTGGAGAGACAGACTCGGAGAGATAAACGGACATGTGTGCTTTCAGCAGATCAGAGAAGAGTTTCATTAAAGTTCCTCTCGTTTACATTTCTGCCCGACGGAGCTAATTATGTTTAAACGGCACACACACACACACACACACACACACACACACACACACACACACACACACACACACACAGCTTCATTTCCATAAAGTTCTCATTACTTCGTGTCCTTTTTCCCTTCTTGCTTCGTTCCTCGTGCGTGTCGGCGTACATGTGTATCTGTGTGACTGTGTGCGTTTCTTCTGCCCGTGCACTTAATTACACTATGTGCGATCTGCATTTACATTCTGTTTGTGCGTTTAGCGAGGAAATTAGAGAATGAATTTAACGTATTTTCTGTACTCATAATTTAACATCACTTTATATCCGCCACAGGAAATTATGGAGCTTACGTTTGAGTCTGCGTGTGTGTGACACTGCGTTTATGTGCCTAATGCGTTTTGAAAAACAAAACAGGAAAACTTTAGTGACTTTACCTGTAGTTTGTGTTATTATGTGCTGTGAATATTATCTTTCACTTTATTATAGCTCTCTCTGCCAGTATGCTTTGCACTCGGTACAAATTCCTTGTTACAGCAACTGCTTCAAAATGCCTTTAATGTATACTGTTTCGTCTTCTCTCGTTTGGATCTGTATTCTTTTATTGCTTTGTAACGTAACATCAGCAGTCTCAAAAAGGGCTTTAAAAATAAAACACTGAAGCTATTTGCTCTAAAAGCTTGAAATGTTTAAGTAAGAAAGAAACAAGTGGAAAAACTCATGGACCTCAGGGATCAGCTATTATTGTTACGAATGTACAATATATATAATATCGTTCCTATATATTGAGGAACGACTCAAAAAACATGAAAAACAGCACAAGGTGTTGACCTGGCCTCCAAATTCACTAGATCCCAAACTGATCAGGTATCAGTGGGATGCACTGGAGCAAGCTTGATCCACAGAGGCCCCTCTCCTCAACCCATAGGACCCAAGGGCCCCCACTAACAACATCCTGTTACCAGACACCACAGGACACCCTCAGAAGGCCCATGTCTATTCACAGATGAGTCACAAATGTTTTGTAGGCAAAACAGACTCAAAAGAATCTTTTCTAAAATGTATTATCATAGTGAGGTTGCAAATAATGATATTATTGTCTTCGTCAAACCTTCGTCGCGTGTCTTTGATGACTTGTTTTTCCAACCATACACGTGTAGCCTCTGGCTAAATACCTTCACGCTTCGAGATAGGTAATTCTTCCCTCAGGTTTCATTAAAATGTAGCAAGACAAGAGACAAGATGGCATTAATAAAAGAACGGCATTCAAACCTCAGACGGTGGGAGGTGATAAAGACATATTGATGGAAATGTGACATTTCTGTTAGTTTCATCCAGCCGTTTCCACACAGATGAATGAAAAGGATTCTAACGATGATTCAAAATGATCGTGGTCAGCTCAGATAATCGCAATCAGACAATCTCAGTCAGGACCATTTTAGTCAAAGGAGCTTTATTTGCATTAGCAGTAATTAGTCTTGGCGGCATGGCTCTGTTCTGAGACCTCCCTACCCTTCCATGTTCCTACACAGAAAGCCTAAGGCAGGGAGAGCAGTAGCAAAAACTCCCCCCACCCACCCCCCGGAAACAGAACAGAGGAGGCATCAGTGACACAGAAATGACACTGATCGAGGCAGACACAGCTTGAAGGAGGTGCTGGGTCGGAGGTTGGTTGCAGAGCATCTTGCAGGCAGAGGAAAGAGCAAGTGTAGGCAAGTTAAAGCAGCTTTAAATAAGGCGCCCTGGAGGAGATTTGCCTATGGACGCCTCATCTGAGCTGTCAGCTGGTGTAGCTTGTAAGTCGAGGTTGACTCCACGGCCTGTCTGAGTAACACTGTTGTTAATAATTGAGAAACAACAAACTGCCACACAGAATCAGCAAACATATGTTAATGTGACAAGCTCTGACCAGTTTGTTCTTTAGCTTCAGTATTGTTGAACATTTAGGGATACTAGCAAAAATGTGTGTGGGACTCATGGAGGCCAGTAATGTTCAGACAATTTCATAGCGCTGGCAGTACATAATGATTGGTATCTACTCATCTTGGTTATCTAATTTCTTTATTTTTCCTCAGTGTGACAGACATCCATTGCGATGCCTGCCTCCAGCAGCTATTATTCATCAATAGAGCAGTGTAGTTGAGAGCAGCCGTGGCTCAAAGGCACATTTCCTTCAAACATCTTTATAAAATTCAAGGATCTTCATGTGAAGACTGTAAGCGTCCTATGTATTGTGCCTTATGGGAAGGGTGAAAAGAGCAGCCTTTATTCTGTGCATTCGTGTGCCTGCATCAGAAAAAGGGAAACCATACTGGTATTCATCCAATCTCTCTCTCGCTCTCCCTCTCACACTCAGACTGAGTTGTCTGTTCTAGGCTGTTCGGTTTGTTTGTGTAGCAGTCACATTTCCCATCAGGACACAGACTCAAATAAACACAGCCATGCTGGAAAGAAGAAAAAAAAATAAAAAAATCCAAGTGTCTGTCTGTGTGTGTGTTTGCGTGTGGTAATGTGCCGAGCGCATAAAGTCCAGGCTGTGTTTAATGTAACAGAAACATAATCAGACAACCGGTTTGCTGTAACTCTGACCCGCGTCTGCTTGTGTGTCTTTCTGCGGGAGATAACCTCATGCGCGTACGTCTCTTTGTGCGAGTTTCGTTCTGGAAGTGTGTCACAGTCACGACCCATGTGTGGCTTTACGCTGTGTGACCGTCCACAGCGGTCTCATTGTCTGCTAGGAATATTACGTTTGGCTTCGTAAAACAAATTACACCATTTAGACCCATTCTGGTTGTTCCACACACACGCCACGCTCACACACATAAACACACTGAGGCTGACGACGTGGAGCAGGAAGGTGACAGCTTGGCGTTTTTGACTCAAATTAGGCTTATTTGCTTGACTATACCTTGGCTCATGTTTGGATGATTATCCTCTATTCGTGTGTTCTCTCTGATTGACTAATGTTCAATCTGAACGTGTCTGGGAAACACATTGCGACTTCTACTTCTGAAAGTGTAAAGCCAGTCGTCAGTCGCAGCAAAGTCCACTAAATTGACTTTTAAATCCTAGGGTTTGGCTGTCGTGGTTCTTTTTCTTTGGGATACTTTTTTGGCAGCAGGGCAGCGAAGGGATTAGTCTGATGTCCCTAAACTAGAAAGTTTAGGCTAATATCCATGTGCCTGACAAGCCTCCACTGCTAACGTGTCTTTGTCCTGCTGCTTGGGTTATAGATAGAACTTCCTGCGAAAGGTAGGCATCAAGATGAGGCGTCACTCCTCCTGGAGTCGCCGCAGTATTTTAAAAAAGACTTTCCTGTGATTGTCTAAGCTTTACTGGCACTCAGTGGACTGTCCCATTTAGAACGTACCACTTGCCTCTGGCGCAGAAGAAGGAAAACCGTAAAGTGTTCGGATCTTTTTTTTTTTTTTTGCACAGATTAAGTATGATTGTACAAGAATGTTGATCTAAAATGATTTACAGAGCAAACAGAACCGACCGAGGTTTTTTTTTTTTTTTTTTTTTTCTGTATTCTGCAGTTTACATCTCATAATGTCGTGTAATGTGATATAATGAGTTTGACTTGGGCCTAACAGGCTGTCTGCTCGCATATCTTCTCAACGCCGTGAGTATTTCATTCGTTCGGACACATGTCGCTTACACACACACGGCCTTTTCATTGGTTCGGCCGGACGCCCATGACACACATGTTCCACCCTCCCCACCAGTGAACCGACCAGGTGTTTTTCATCATGTTGACATGGCAACGGTAAAACACAGTGGTTATTTTAGCTCCTAGCTGTAATTTAGACGTTTACATCAATTACTGTTACAATCAACTTACACACACACACGCACACATATATATACACACTACTGGTAGTGTGCATATGCATGTGTGCATACATGCGTTCTTTTTATATTTCTGTGTGTTTTTCTGCCTTGGTTTGCACGTCCAGCCTCAGACTCCTGAGTCCTCTCTCTCTCTCTCTCTTTCTTTCCCTCTCTCTCTCTTTTAGTGTGTAAGGCGGGAGCAATTCACCACAGGCGGTGTGTGTGTGTGTGTGTGTGTGTGTGTGTGTGTGTGTGTGTGTGTGTGTGAGAGAGATACACGCGCATTCAGCAACGCACATGCGTGTGTGTTCACACATGGAACCAATATTGAGGCCAGATGTTCGTTTTGCTACAACAAGACCTCTACACGCAACACTAGCCAGCTACACACACACACACACACACACACACACACAGAAATGCAAAGGATACACCAATCTGGCAGCGCTTGTGTAATTAGGAAGCTGATTGGTTAGATTAAATGTCCATCTGACCCTTGACCAATAGTTAATTTGAAAACCCTGCCCGCCTCCCCCTTTCCTCTGTCTCCTGGTCCTCTTGGCGCGTCTCTCCTTCCCTTTCCTTACCTCGTCTACTCATTTAATCTGAGGTTTTTTCACACAATCAGGTTTTTCTTCTTTTTTTTTTGCCTTAGCAATGGTGACTGATGTAATCTGACAAATAAAAGAAAAAGTAGCCCGGAGAAACGGATGGTAAATAGTTAGAGTCAAACCGCTTCCAGTAAATGACTGAAGTATACTGACAAATGAGCTACTTTTTTTCCCCTGGTTTTATCCATCAGAGTTTCTAGGCTATATAATAATGAAAAATGGCTTTATATGCAGAAGTACATAGTAAAGATTGTGGTACACACACACAATAGTTTCATAGAGTTTCATATTTCTTTTCCTTGTTATTATCTAATGTGCTTTAGACGGGTGTGACTCGGGAGTGACTCTTCCGAACTGCATTCATTTTAACTGCAATCAGTTGATAATTGTCGGACTTTTGTTGAAGGGGTGCAGTGGATATCTTCTGCCACACCACAGCAGTAAAAGATGTACTAATAAGATACCGGTCTGACGTGCATTTCCGTCTCTGACGTGTGCCAAACACACCGCGACACACCTACGATCTTTAACGTCGCAGCAAAGTTTTGAGTGTTGTAGGTGGTGATCGCCATGGCAGCGCCACGCCTCGGATCACCGCAGGAAAGCAGAGAAGTAGATTTAGAAAAGAATCTAAAAGGTGCAGCGCCCGTATTGGCATTCGCGCCGCATAGACGCGCGCTCTCAAAAAAAAATATACAGTACATGCACGCACACGCACGCAGGCTCGACCAGTCATCTTGACACTTTAATCCACTTCACTTAAGGACATCCAGTCACACCCTGCTTTGGCGTGCGTGAGAGAGCAAAAGTGAGAGAGTGACAGAAAAGCGTGGATGTGTGTGTGTGTGTGTGTGTGTTTGTGAGCACGCAATGCCATGGCAACCTTGGCGGTCCAAGGCCCTCTTGGCGAGGTAGCAAGATTGCCCTGGGCACGAGCGCGTGCAGCAGACAGTGCTACCCCTGTGAGTGTGTGTCTGTGTGTGAATGAGTGAGTGGAATGTAGAGTAGAGATTTTCACTTTTAACTCCTCAGTGGAAACGCACATCCACCCTTAAACCTACGGTACACACAAGCAGAGCGCTATGCATACTTGATAAGGCGAGAAAGCAAGAGAAAGATGCATCGCGTTCCTCTCTTTCCATCTGAATGTTTCTGTCTCACCCATAGCTCCTCCCTTTTCTCTATCTGTCTCCCCCTTCGTGTCCCCATGTGAGGTCTTCACTCATTAGGAATTCTCCACTTGTGTGTGTGTGTGTGCGTGTGTGTCTTGTGTGCGAGCGTGTTTATGAATTCTGCTCCGCTGGCATGATGCATCTTGTACACTCAATTTCCCTCAAGACCATTTCTCTTTTGTTCTGTTTCTCCCTCTCTCTTTCTATCTGTGCACGACACAACAGGATCCAACACAACTCGGCACGGCTTCAACTGTTCAAGACGTGTTTGCTCCTAGAGTGTATATATCGACTCGTATTGTGTTCCTGTAGGCCTCTGTGGCTCAGCGGATTGAGCCAAAGCTAAAGATATTATTATAGTGTTGTTGTGCTGTGAAAGCCTTGTATCTGTGCTGCCTTCACAGCTAAGATGTTTTGGTGAGAGCTATAGAGGGTGTTGTATGAGTTTGTGTAAGATGCATTTCTGGCTCCATGCCACTGCCTCTCCACTGGTCCAAGATACATTAGATTGGAGTTGCAGAGAAATAGCAACACAGCTTCACATACTTTTGGACCTGGCATTAATGTGGATGTTACTTAGACATGTAGCACCCACCTAGACCAGACCAGGCACCCCCACCCCATAGCAATGACACATCTTGATGGCAACAGCCATCCCCAGCAGGATGCAGCCTAACACAAGCACAGACCCACCTGACAAAAACATGAAGAACAGCACAAGGTGTTGACCTGGCCTCCAAACTCACTAGATCACAAACTGATCAAGTATCTGTGGGATGATCCACAGAGGCCCCTCAACCTATAGGACCCAAAGGGCCCCCACTAACAACAAAATGTTGTTAGTGGGGGCACAAGTGAGGAGGCACAGGGGAGACCTACACAATATTAGGAAGAAGGTGGTCAGGTGCTCCTTTAAATACAAAAGTGAAAGCCCCTCATAGCTGTGATTGTGTTGCAGTTTATTCATGTGGGGATATTTTTGCACCACATTTGACTTTTGTTTGATTACTGTTATTTGTTTTTTTTGAGGGGGTCAGCAGTTGTTATTCAGTGACCGAAAGACTGTGAGAGGATTCAATGGCAATTGTTTTAGCTGTGACCTAAAGGTTATTGAAACTGTCCCTCTAATCCGACCCTAGAGATATAGAGACTCAAACAGACGCAAACTATTTCATAAAACCCCCGCTGGTAGTTGTCACTTCAGTACTATGCAATTATATGTAGTAAAGTTTAAATAAGGTTAAATTATTTGAGCTGTCGCCCAAGGCATATGTACCATTCTCGTGAACTAACTGTCTTAGGAACCCTTGGGGGTGTTTATCAGTACAGAGTACAGCAGACTTAGTAGTAGTTTGGACATGACAAGTTTGACTCTGAAGTACAGACAGGAGGACGCGGTACAGTCACACACAATGAGAGAGAGAGAGATGAACTGATTAGAATTCGGTTCAGGTCGCTGTGACAGGTTGTTGGCCGTAAATAAAGAATCCATGCGTTGGTTATGCCAAAGTTTTAGACAAATATCTGACAGGACCGCACCTTCTTCATTTCCTCTCCCTGGATGACAACCGGGATGGGGGGCGGGGGGTGCTCTTGTTTCTCTGGGAGTCCACGACAAGCTAATTGGTTTTCGTTGATGTTGAGCTTCAGGGAATTGCTTTTACACCAGTCATCTCTATTCTTCTGGACAACAAGGGTTCTACCTAAAGCATGTTCTCAGTGGAAACACTTCGCTGGAATCATGTTAATATACTCACACAAACACGGTTAATTTTCTTCACTGAATTTGAGTCTGGACATGCGTGACTGTAAACTGTAATTTCTGCGTAGGCGAGTTGGTAATTCTAGTTTATTATACGAGACAGATAAAGAGAGAAGGAGGGGTGGGTTTGAGGAGCAGGGAAGTAAATAGAGACGGACAGAATGTGAGAGAATACTCTGGATATGCTGTTAAACATCAGTCAAATAATTGCGTAATCCATGCTTGTGGGTTTGCATTATGTGTGTGTGTGTGTGTGTGTGTGTACTGTTGCTCGAAGGTGCGTCATTGTTGCAGATGTTTGGCTTCTGACGTTGTACAGACACACAAATGAACGTGCGTACACACACACACGCGCTGACACAAACATTCACGCAGTCAGGTCCCCTAGTCCCATCTATCCTGTTCCTTAATAGACCAGGTGCAGCCAAACAATGGGTGCGTGCATGCATGTCCCTGTTTGTGTGTCACTCTCGGTTATCAGTGCGCTCAAATGTCCTTGAGTGTTTTTATTTCGAAGTTGTCTTGACGACTTCACTCGGAGGCGACGTATTTCTCGTGCACGCTTGTCCTCAGCCCAGCGTCTGGCAGCATCTGTAGTCTTATGTTTGTGTTACCCATTAGAGGAAAACAGGGAGACCGCTCTCACATGTCTCTTTGCGCCAGATCAACACAATTACAACACTGTTATCTCCCCCTTCTCCCAGAAATGCTGGAACCAAGATCCATCTTTCTATCTGTAACAGAATAGTTTTCCGATACCCAAGCCAAGTCTGATAGGATCCACTTCCAGCCCGGCATTTATTCCTGTGTCTCGGGTTCAGGTCAGCGAGATAATCAAACCCATTTTGGAGGGAAAGTCCTCCCTGAAAGTGGATCCGAGTTATGCCTTTGATCTAACACAGCTCGCTGATTAAGAACAACTCGCTCTCTTTCTCTCGCAGCGCCGCGGACCCGAGAGTCGCACCTTTAATGTGTGATGCTGGAAAGGAACTTGTGAACTCGGCTGACCGTAAATAGGAGACGACAGGAAAATAGGAGGGGAACAGTTGAATTTTAGTTCCTTTTCGTTGTCCTCAAGTTCGATCGATCGGGTTTATCACCACTTTGGTTCGTTCACCGCTTCTTTTCGTAACTGTTGATTGCTGATCGGATCAAAGAGGTCAGATTTAATGTAATGCATCTTATAAGAAAGCTCTAATATTGTTAGGAAGAAAGGATGTAAATGTTCCTTAAACTGTCTGTTTTAATCATATATCACAGTTAACATGGCTCATTTGAACGCACTCGGTTAATGCGCAGTGAAGGATTGAAAGAATTGTCCTTACTTTACCTATTTAGATAAATCAGTTTATCTTTCCGCTCATTTGCCATCTGTCTAATTAATGCTATCTTTGTTTCTTGCCTTTTATCTTTCCAGTGAAGTATTCCCAGTAGAGAAGGAACGTCATTGTAATAACAGATGGTCAAACATAACAAAAACAAAAATAAGGCTCGCATTGTAACAAACTGCGGCTTAACTACTTGTTTATTGCAGAATGAAATTCAAAAAATCATATTGTATACAGTTTTTTTCTTGCCAGAAATCAAATGAAGTTTGTGTTGCATTGTGATGTATGCTTACGTTTGAAGTTGCATACGTATTTATGTGCGTTAAGCGTCCAAACACATCACACAAACTGAGTTTACTCTCTAACACATTGCAAACATATGTGAGAGATCACCATCATTTAAAGCCCGCTATTTGCAGATTAACCAGGAGGCAAGTGTTACATTACCTCAAGACCACCGAGCGAGCTATAGGCAGAGGGAGAGAGAGAGAGAGAGAGAGAGAGAGATATAAAAAAAAAAAAGAAGAGAGCGCAGAGAGAGACGACAAAGATGTGAGGAGGAGAGGGAAGACACGGGGAGAACGAGGAGAGGAATAAAGGCAGAGAGACAGACACAGAGAGAGAGAGAGAGAGAGAAAGGGGAGCAGCTGCCAAACTCTGAGTGGGGTTAAGCATCACCACAAGTACAGCCTAATAAGGTCTGGAAGTGTGCACACGCGCACGGACACACACATGCGCACAGACTTGGCCCGTGTTCAAAATAAGTGTTTCTGCAGTAAGCAACAGTAAGCAGTAAATCACATCTGCCCCCAGAGCCTGCAAAGCCGAATACTGTTGTGATGCATAATGCTGAAATCTTGCGGAGGAGTTTTCCTGTGCTGACCTTAACACAGCGTGATATTTGAAGCTATTTTAGTGGTAGACTCATTTACAAGTCTATTAGATTCACTAGGTCAGAGTTGGTCTTACCAGCTTCTTTTTTTTTTTTTTTTTTTTTTTTTGTTTCTCTTCTGGCAGAATAAATATGTAATACTAATGTACGGATTCTAAGAAAGCAGGAACCGTTTCTACTGTGTGAGACCTGAAGATATCTGTAGGCGAGAGGATAGGCATGACTTCATTCCACCCGAAAGTCACACATCGACGGCCACAGGATGTGTTGCAACATCAGCAGGTATCCTGTCTGCTGATGTTAACCTGCGACCTGCCAAGCGATAAATATTGTTCTCTCTCCCTCTTGAACAACATTGTGTGTGGTCTGTTGTATACACCGATCAGCCACAACATTAAAACCACTGACAGGAGAGGTAAACAACGTTGACCATCTTGTGACAATTCAGTGTTCTGCTGGGAAACGTTTGGACCTGGCATTCGTGTGGATGTTACTTAGACATGTACCACCCACCCAGGCCACACCAGGCACCCCCACCCTGTAGCAGTGACACTTCTTGATGGCAACAGCCAACCCCAGCAGGATGCATCCGGACACAGACACACACACAAAAACGCTTTAGGTACAACTCAAAAAAAAAGAACAGCACAAGGTGTTGGCCTGGCCTCCAAATTCACTAGATCCCAAACTGATCAAGTATCTGTGGGATGATCCACAGAGGCCCCTCCCCTCAACCCACAGGACCTAAAGGCCCCCACAGGACACTCAGAAGGCCCGTGTCCATTCTCTGATGAATCACAACTGTTTTGTAGGCACAAGGGAGACCTACACAATTTTAGGCAGGTGGTCGTAATGTTATGCCTCATCTGTGTATATTATGTGCACTATTAGACTGGGTACACTGTTGTTGTGTGTGTTCCTTTTTTATTTTTATTGTTGAACCCGAAAAAGTTTTTTTCAGTCTGCACGGTATCTTATAGTGTGTACGTCTGCCAAAAGCGCTGACTGATTGTTAGTACATGCAAGCGTGTCAGATTAAACGTCCCCCGTGCGGTAGGCATTAGTTGAGTTAGTCAGCTGAAACAACTTAAGAATCAACTAAGCACCGAGCACAATTAAGCGCTGATTTGTCTTGTTTGTGATGTCCATTTCAAACACGACCACTGA
This sequence comes from Chelon labrosus, assembly GCF_963514085.1. Lineage (NCBI taxonomy): Eukaryota > Metazoa > Chordata > Actinopteri > Mugiliformes > Mugilidae > Chelon > Chelon labrosus. Next base: position 11,274,847 of record NC_140349.1, read on the forward strand.
AGGTGTTTGTGAGTAGTTTGTTTTTAGCCCCCAGACAGGCGCTTGTTACGACACGTTGCCTCACACTGCGTCTGCACTGAGTCACAGGAAAGTATTTAAGAGAGACAGCGTCACGCAGTTTTATCAGCGTACAATAACACTGCCTGAATTGCTCTGACGTGGTAAACTTTTATCAGATACCTTTAAATAAACTGTAATGACGTCAGAAATTTTGTAGTTCAACTTAAGTGCACTTATTCTGAATATTATTGTTATCATGTACCGAAGTCTTTTTCTGAAATATATGAAGTTGAGCTTTTACTCAAGACTCAGATCTCTTGTTTCGAGACAGCATCCAGTCTGTTAAAGCATTCATAATCCCCAGCAGCATTTTATACCTGCTACATTGAAGCCCGTATTGTACCGGCTCCATAATCGGGTATAAATCTCATTGTCTCCTCTCAGCAATAAGTAGTGATCTAGTTTTGAGGTCACATGGAAGAGAGAAACCCATAGTGACTCACCGTTATTAGACAGCTCTTAATCTCTTTTCAACTCTTTAATACTGTAATGTGTGAGGTTCAGGATTCGCTTTCACCTCCTGTGTGACAGTTAACTGAGGAGTTAGATGATGGTGGTGGTGGCCAGTCGTCATTTTTAGATAAACTGGGATTGTGATTTAATAAGGTGAGATGAAATATAGATATAGATTCTCTATTGTCCTTTAAGGAAATTTGTTTCCACAGTCTGTACAGAGCCTTGCATAAATACATAAATCAATCAAGCATAACATTATGACCACTGACAGGAGAAGGGAATGACATTGAGCGTTTTGTGTCAGTGCAACGTTCTGCTGGGAAACCTTTGGACCTGGCATTCATGTGGATGTTACTTAGACATGTAGCACCCACCTAGACCAGACCAGGCACTCCCACCCCATAGTAATGACACTCCTTGATGGCAGCAGCCATCCGCAGCAGGATGCAGCCTGATACAGGTACACACACAAAAACGGTTTGGGAACAACTAAAAAAACATGAACAGCACAAGGTGTTGACCTGGCCTCCAAATTCACTAGATCCCAAACTGATCAAGCATCTGTGGGATGCACTGGAACAAGCCTGATCCACAGAGGCCCCTCCCCTCAACCCATAGGACCCAAAGGCCCCCCACTAACAACAGACACCACAGGACACCCTCAGAAGGCCCATGTCCGCTCTCTGATGAGTCACAACTGTTTTGGAGGCACAAGGGAAACCTACACAATATTAGGAAGGTGGTTTTAATGTTGTGGATGATCGGTGTATATAGGTAGCCTGCCGTTACGTGCCCCTTTTCCAGGCCAGGGATCTGTACCTGCGTCCAGATGGGAGCAGTGTTAAGAATGAGTGGAGGGGGTGTCTGGGGTCATGTGTTATGGCGCGTGCTCTGCGTGTGATGGCTTTGTTGTTGATGTCTGAGATGCTGAATGTGATGAAACAGTAGAGGAGCATGGGTTGAATTATACTTCTGTAAAGCAACAGCAGAAAGTGCTTTGAATTTGCGGATGGCGGAGACTCCCATGTTTGCATCCACTTGGATTTTCCATTCTCGACAAGACAACCATTAAACAAACACGAACGTCACAGAAGCTACAGCGTTTGCAAATTGGACAGCAGCGATACTGCGGAAGGCCTAAACAAACTCAGCAAGTCGGCCACTCCAAGCTAAATAATAACTGTTGAGTCCCTCGCAAGAGCTAAGTGAGGAATGAATGTTGACATTGCTGCTTGCAACGCAGCCCTCCTAAGTAACCTAAGAAGCCAAAATGAAAATCGTCAAGTCCCACAGTGTTCAGACAATAAGAATTAAATCACACACACACACACACACACACACGTAAACCAAAGCAGACAACTGCCGCTTGCTCGCTCGCTCCCTCTCCCCCCGAGGCAAGGAAAAAGCAAAGGAGCCTTGCAAAACAAAATGAATAATGGGAGGATGGAGAGATCGGAGATAACTCTGTGTCCCCCTTCTCTCTCTCACTGAATGGTTATCACTTTCTCTCTGCTCTCTCTTCTGCCCCCCCTTCCCCCTTTTGTCCCTCCTCCTCTGCTGAAGGGAGATTAAAAGCTGATAGGAGATTGCAAAGACATGTTGCACTCCTGTTCTGACACACACGCACATGCATACAGAGGGTAACATTAGCCCTTGTATAGCTGGGAGCTCTTGATGTAAAACACATGTTCCTGCCTCGCCAGTGTGTGCCGGTGTGTCTACGGCTGTTTAAACCAACTTTATCGCTCCATCAGTTCAGAGACAAGGAACGATTCATTCAGAGACGAGAGTGGTGTGGCGGTAGAGGGGGTTGGGGGCTGGGGAGGAGGGGGTGGTTGAGTCAGTGTGCGAGTTTGTGTGTGTGTGTGTTTTTTGTGTGTGTGTGTAGATTTGCATGTGGGAGACAGTGATTGACAGAATTTCTCCTTTATTATTAATCAAACCGCCTGAATGCCAAATGCACAGACGCTCAGGCTACGGATAGATTAAATAGATGTGTAGTAAATGTATGACACAGTTACAGACTGTGAACAGTCATTAATACATGTCTTTCAGGGGATCTGTTATTTATTATTTTCCCATACCAAAGTAATTCTACAAATGAATTGAAAATCAGAAAAAAAGAACCGCTTACAGTTTATAATAATAATTTGTGCGTCTCTTTTGATTAGACATAGAAAGGTCTATCACAGGCAATTATTTTTTTTTGTTTTGAGGGACCAGAGATAACATTTCTTTCCTCTGCCATAGTTTAAACTACTTAAAAGTCCCACTTCAGGTGTAATGAACCAGCTCGAACTTCACCAACACACAGTTCAGGCATAACATTATGACCACTGACAGGAGAAGTGAATATCATTGACCATCTTGTGACAGTTCAATGTTCTGCTGGGAAACTTTTGGACCTGGCATTCGTGTGGATGTTACCTAGACATGTAGCACCCACCTAGACCAGACCAGTCACCCCTACCCCATAGCAATGACACTCCTTGACGCAAAAACGGTTTAGGAACAACTTGACCTGGCCTCCAATTTCACTAGAACTGATCAAGCATCTGTGGGATGCACTGCAAGAAGCCTGAGCCACAGAGAGCCCTCCCCTCAACCCATATGACCCAAAGGCCCCCACTAACACTGCTCTACTACTCTGTGACATAATCTAACTAAATCTAGGTTCATAATTGTCTGTCAAATCTACGCAGAGCGTATGCTGTAGCGTTATAGGTGTGATTTCTATGCCAGTATGTTGAGTCTCTTCTTGTATGTCAAACAAAAGCAACAGAAACTGAGCGGACCACGCTGGAGTTGGAAGCGTTAAATGTCGAACGACTCCTTTACTGAAATCGGTGCGACAGACATGGTGTGAATGACAACTGAACCGTCTGCACTCGTCCAGCTGCTGAGAGACGTGGACGAGGAAATGCGTTTCAGTCCAAACACATTTCTTATGGATGTGATTTGTAGTTACATATCTGGCCAGGTGCACCCCAGGTTATGTGGATTTGACACAGCGGTGTATATAAAGTCTTCTGGGGTTCTCTCACTCAAAAATGAATAGCTGAATTTGAATGAAGATGAAGTAAAAAAAAAAAAAAAAAAAAAATGAAGTAAAAAAAATAATGCAAACCACTGTCATGTTTACTGCTGGCATATTCTGGCTTGTGCGTACCTTGTATGACGTCAGCGGAAAAATGTGGTTGTTTGACCACATTCACAAAATTGGACACAAATAAGCGTTTAGCATCACAATGGAGACAGAATTGTTCTTATTTCATCCTTTTATTACATCCGTTCAAGATCAGAGTGACACAAATCTAGTTATCAAAATTTAGTGGAAAAGCAAACAACTTCAATTCTGCTGGAACTTTACAGGAGTAAGGGCTTATAAATCTAATCTAAACTGTAACTGTGGAGCACATCTGAAAAAAAACAGCCACCCTGACACAACGTCTGCTTTTGGTTAACCACCGCCATGGGTTTAGTCTGGTAGAAAAGTAAAACTACAGGTGACTTCAGCGTACACACACATATTTTGCACTCTCGGCTCTGTGTTGCATCAGACTTCAAATTATGCCCTTCTGTTCCTAACAGCATTAAAAAAGAAAAGAAGAAATAACAGGGGCTTGCTTGAAAGGCATAATTCATCAAAGGAGAATTGGCAAATGAATGTATGAACTTTTTTCTTTTTTCTTTTTTCTTTTCCAGGCTCGTGTTTACACTGTGCCCTCCTCGGTTTAGTTCTCTGCTTTTAGACTGCGGTGTGTTGTCGTGCCGCTGGATCCGTGCTGTAGTTCTTAACTAAATTGCACAGTGCTGCGAAAATCAAAGGCGAAGGCGCGCGTGTCGATAACATTTTGTTAAACCGATTGATAGGATGGTCAACCGGTGTGAGCGAAATAGCAGAAAACAAATAGATTTGCTTGATAAAGGTTTCTTCTTGCCGCCAGTCGTTCAGGCAGACTGAACTCATCTACATTTAGATTCACCGGCCAATGTGTGTGGTCATCCGTGCCTTTCATTTAGACCGCGTGTGTGTGTGTGTGGGTGGGTGGGTGGCTGTGCGAGCTTTTATTGACCGGCAGATGAAGGCCGTGTGTGTGTGAAGCAGGGGACCAGATGGACTTATGGGAAATAAAAACCTTTTATTTATTTATACAATTTGATTAAATGGCATTTGTTTCTGTCTCTTGGTGTGTGTGTGTGTGTGTGCCTCGTGTTTAATGACAAATAGAATAGAGGGATCAGAGCAATCAGGTTTGAATGATTACTATGGGAACCAGTAGAGCGACTGATAGGGAGGCAGAGGAAGGGAAGTAGAAGAGACAAAGATTACAGAATCAACTCACTCTCACCCATCAGTAAAATACCGACAATGATGCCGCTGTTAGTGATCTCTCTCCGGTTCTCTCGCTCTCTCAGCCTCCCGTTATTTAACTCTCTGAAATTGATGCCAGTAATCCCTGATTTATCTCCCGTTTCTTCCTTCCTGCCCACTTCCTCTGTTTTCTCCGTGCTCCTATCGATGTATTTCCCTGCGTCAGTACTTCTATAATAAGGCCATTAATTACAGCAGTTTTTTTTAATAAAAAAAAAAAAAAGCAGTTTCACAATATTGCCCCTGGATATTTTTCTATTTTCTGCTAACAACTGTTCATTTGAATCCTTCTCATTTAAGAGATTGGAGGCATTAAAAATAACACAATCGCATATCACAGTCACCAGGGCTGCAGCTCCAGTAGTTACTGCTATTGACTAATATATTTTCTGATTAATATCAGTTGCATCCAAGAAAACATTAATTCTCATTACGGTTCCCTCAGATGACATATTCAGTTCACTTGATATATCCAGTTCAGTGACATTATTGTCATTTTTCGTTACTGATTTATCTGAGGGTTGTTTTCTGGATGAATCGTTAGGTCAGTTAAACGTTGAAATTTGTTTTTAAATGACAGAGCTCGCTTGTCTTTTGCCGGATGGCTGCATAGCTCAGAGGAGATTCAGGATTGAACGGTGCGTTTTAAGTTTTTCCAGGCATATGTATGTATGACAACATGTCCAGAGGAACCACATTTACACAGCTCTTCATTTTAATTCTGTAAGTTGACCAAGAACGCTCATCTCAGCTCTCAGTCTGGTTTGCAGGCACACTTTCTGCAAGATGGTTTTGTTGAAGAAGGAATGTTACACCTGCATGCTTACAACAGATCTAGCCGGAGGCGTTGTATTTTCAGGTTGTCTGACCGTGTGAACCACCTCATAATTGTAACATCTCAGGGACGCCTAGAAGCAATTTTTTCAGATTTGGCACAAATGTTCGTTTAAACTGGAGGGTGAACTGATCAGAATTTGAGGTTCAAAGTCATCCCTTTAACCGTACAAGAAACACATCCATTTAAATTGCAGATGACGTCCCAAACCTTCAAAATGATCATCTTACTCTCATGCGCAAAAGAAATAAAGACATATTGTCGCGGCTCGACGGCCAGCAGCTACTTGAAGATTATTATGAATCAGTGGTGGCTCAATAAAACCATGGCAGATCCATTTGATGCCAATTGGCCAGCTGATTGAATTGTTCCAGCTCGAGCAGTCATCCTGGAGGATCGCTGCAGCGCTGCCTCACCCATGGTTACCTTTGTTTTAATCAGGTGTCAAGTATAAGGTGTACATTCATTTCAAAAAGGGAGAATGGATGCAGTAATGTGTATAAATAAAGTCAGCGTGCTACAGTAACAGAGCTATGATTTGTGCTATAATGTGTGTGTGTTTTGTGATTTTTAGAAATTAAGCTTGTGGTATGATCTTTTCTCTCAGTTGATTTTTCTCATTACGATAATTTGGATGCTTGGAAGGTCGGATGCTTTTCTAGTAAAGGTTTCTTGGATCGAGTGATTAAGAAATGTGGCTCCCCAGAGAAGCTGAATGTAACTGCCGTAGCCTGCCAGTACACTGTGGATATGTGTGTGTGTGTGTGTGTGTGTGTGTGTGTGTGTGTGTGTGTGTGTGTGCGCGTGTGGTTTATCTACACTACAGTTCATGTGTAATGGCTGTAACCTAACTTACAGAGGATGTAGTGTGCGACTGCACACTGTGTATCTGTCTGCCGTACACCAACTAACAACCTGCAGCTCGCCTGACACACTCGGTTTGGCTAAAGAGCGTGATCTGTATGTGTGTGTGAGTGTGTGTGCGCGCGCTAGAAAGAACGAAAGAAAGACAAGGAGTGTCTACATATGTTCCAGCACAGATTCCAACCTCATAAATCACTTCAACTGGTGTTCAACAGTCAATCTCTGTCTCTCTCCCTCTCTCTCTCCCCCATCTCCACTTCTCTCTTTCTCCCTCTTAGTTGAAACTCGCTGTTCTTCCTCTGCCAAGAGGGAGATTTGTGTTCTGTGTCTCTGTCGTATAGGATTAGAGAAGAGACAACGAGAACAGAAGGAAGGAGGGAGAGGGAGAACGAGAAGGGGAAATAGATAGAAGGAGGGATAAAATGGAGGGAAGAAGCAAGAGAGAGAGCGAAACGAGATTTTAGCCATTTTCTTGGCAGCGTGCGCTCTCTCTCTCTGTCTCTCTCTCTGTCTCTCTCTCTGTCTCTCTCTCTCTCGGCCTTCCCTCGTCTCTGCACTCCTCGCTCATTCGGCTTGTGTGTCTTCATCTGTGCCTGTGTGTCCTGATGCTATCCAGATGTGCAGCTACAGTGGGCTGTAAAACTTAGAGTTATTGTCATAACATTGTTGCTCACTGTGCGTGCGCGCGTGTGTGTGTGTGGGAGGACGGCTTGGTTCGTGGGCGTGTGCGCGCGCTCCGCTTCCTGTACGCTTGATTTTCGAGCGGATGGAGCGCCAACACATGGAGGCACGCTCCCTCACACGCAGGCAAGCGCTTGACCCGCATGCACGTCCTGGACGGACAAACGCGAGAGTCGCCAGTCCCCACTGTAACTGGCTCCAGTGCATGTTTGCAGGTTCTTCACTCTGCGTCCAGGATGTCCAGCTCCTTTGTATTTGTTCATCTGTGCTGGGATCTGATCTGGAATCAATAGCTCAGTGTCTTTTGTCTGATTGCTCCGTCGGTAAGTGGAGATTCAGAGTAGAACGATGCATGTAAATCTCAAGAGCCGTGATTTTGATTACCAGCCATAACGACAGCAGTTAAATAAATACATTTAGTGGAACTAAATGTGCTCAGCTGTTGTTCATCAGTGGAGAAACACCAGAAAATGAACTACTTGACGGGTTAATAGGCACACTTGCTGTATTTTGACACTGTGTATTATATTTCTGCCTGCGCGCTGGCGACAGATCTGGCCATCTGTCTGTATGACCCATCTCATAAACCGTGATATCTCAGGAACACCTTGAGGAAAATTTCTTGAGACTTGTCACAAGCATTCACTCGGACTCGATCAAGGGTCGCCGCGTCTTCGCGCATTTGTGGCCAAGAATGCATATGCTAATTATGATAAAGTTTCTCACAATTGTCTAACGGGAATCCACCCTCTTCACTTCCCGTCTCTGGATGACAGCCAGGACATGGAGCCTCCTGTTCCCCTTGCCGTCCAACACAAGCTCTCAGTGCTCTGCAGAAAAATGAATCTCTAAGTGAAGAAGACAGTACGCCTGGAATCAGCGGTGACTTTTATTTCACCAAAAATACACGTTGTATTAAATAAAGTCTTAACATCTGGCGAGACGTGGATGTAAATCTTCTCTCGTTGGCCGAGGCCTACGACTGTGACTCTGATGATGCTCTAGATTGAGATTTTAAGCATTTTAAGGAGTATGGTTTTGTTTTTTTTCACACAGTGGGGGGTCCGTTTGTGTAAGTGATCTATGATATCACCTCAAGGTTATTTCAGGCGACAGGGGTTACAGTAGCCTGGCAGTTGTTGATGATAAATGTCAGACTGTGAAATTAGTCACTGTCTCACAAGTCGACATCCGATATGCACAAAAACACAATGAATATTGAATATTAGCGAGTTATGAGTAATTTGGCACGTGGCCAGTTGAGGAGTTAGTCATCTGGCTGAAACTCAATGTGCACTGTCCCTGAAAACATACATGAATAATACACTGAGATAATACATTTAGAAGGTCAGTCACCAGGTCTTGTACCAAGACTTTATCTATATCTATTTGTCCAACATTTATAAATATAAATTGCCCAGCCCTGTTACCACATAAAAAAAACAACTATACATTTAACAAAATATATGGACAGAATTCTGTAATCTTTATCTAATTTATACCAAGTGCTGTTTCAGTTAAAAAATTATATACCTCCCTGCTGATATCTGCCTGCATGCAGCATAGCAAGAGCTACCACAATTAGTTTTCTTACTTTCAGTAGAAACCTTTTGCCCCTTGCATTCATGCACAGTATGCAAAACAGCTTGTAATGACTAATAATCCATCACAGGAAGCCTTAATGTGGTTTTGTTTGAGTTTCGGCTGAAGTATTTTTATTTTTTTTCCCCTTTCCACAGCTCTGCTTACTGTCAATCACCTGACACCTGACACCCACGGGAAATAATATAAGTCTTTGCCAGGAAATAATCCCTCAAAACACGCCGCTTTAGGATTTATTTACGTTGATAACGGTTGCAGATACCCTGAGTTTAGCCTTGTCACCTTCCTGCACGTTTTGGGTGCGCCGGTGAACTGTAGGAAGGATGTGGCTGCTCATCCATCCGAGACGAAACGTGGCCCAGTGAAGGCTTGAACCACTAGAGGGAGCCTTGAAAATTCACTTTCTGCACTGATGCATGAAAGTAACATCCCTTACTTATGTTTATACGCAGAGAAAACAAGAAAGTGATTTACGATAACGGCTTGGACACCACTTTGTCTTCCACTCTTTGTACTCCACCTCTAATAAACGGTGGGCGCGCGGATGGGACAACTTGTCTGACTGCTTTGGCTTTCTGCAGCGGTGAAAAACCTATTCTGTGGTGTTGATACTTTTAAGATTGTTTTGTCCGTCTGTGTCACAGCTACTGTTGAAAATGATCAGTATCTCCCCTCCGCTGCCTTCTGTTTACCCCTCTCCAACCTGTAGGGTCTCTGTTGTTTTTATTTGCTTCCTCGCCGCGACGAGATGAGAGAGTAGATATAGCGGGAGAGATACAATAATGAAAGGAAAACAAGAAAGGGAAAAGGAAAATCAGTGCTTTGGATCTCCCCTCCTCTTTGTCTTCCACTCGTTGTGTGAAGGTTTTTAATGTTCCTCTCTTTTCTCTTTCGCTAACCACCCGTCTACCTCGATCACCCTCATCTCATCCCTCTCTCTCTCTTTCTTTCTTATTCTCAGTAAGTACTAAGTCACTTTGAAGGGCTCGGTATTTGCTAGCTGTAGGTGTCTTTAGTGAGTCCACAATCGTGTGTGTGTGTGTCTCATTATGAGAGTGCATGTAGCGGAGTGAGGAGAGGAAGAAAGAGTCAGCCCCTCAGGCTGTATCCGGATGAATGATGGTGTCTGTATGGGTATGGTGGATCGTATCAAGCTGTTAGTCCAAAATCGTATTCACTAGTAGTAATTTGCTCACTCCCTTTCCTTGTTCTCCTCTCCCCGTTTCCTCCTCCTTCTTCTCTCTGCGTCTCTCTCTCTCGGTTTCTTTCTCCGACAGATTGCTTTCTGCAGGGGTGGTGGAGAAGTAGAGATAGAGAGAGGAAAAAATTGAGATTTCTTGTCCTTGAGTGACCCAGTTCTATTCCACCCTCAAAATGGAAAAAAATAAAAAAAATCTTCTTTGTAGCTCTTACAAGAATTTTTGTCATCTTTTTTTGTTAGATAATTTATTTTATTTTTTTTTCAGTTTTGCCTCTTTTTCTTTTCAGCCTTTTCCTGTGATTCTTGGTGCCTAAAATAAATCCAGTATAGTGATTACCACAGTCAAATTATTATAAACTATTTAGATGGTGCAGTTATTTTCTTAAATGTAGTATTTTCCCTAATTTAGGTGTTTTACAGTGATCCTTTAACTTAAACTGATTTCATTTAGGTCCACTATAAAGCCATGTGTAATCTTAAATTATAACCTTTTATTGACCTAGAACACGTCAGGTTTAATACATTAAACTGATTTATGCAGATTGTCCTCTCTTACACACTTTGAACATGAAATATAATACATTAAACAGACTTCTTTTTACTCTGTCAACTCGTGAAATAAACAGCGAGAGTTGAGAAAACACATCTGAATTGGAACTGTAAGTTTGTTTAAGAATATGTCATCGATTTTCAGATCACACATGTGTGTCAAGTTCAAATGCAACAGGCCTAAATTTAACTCAGGCCTCCACGCCTGGCCTGTAGTGTAGTGTTAGCACGCTGCCTGTGGAGGTGTCGGAGCCGAGTTTGATTCTAGGCCAGGTTTCAGACCTGTTGATTGATCTGTTTGGCAGAATCTGTGTGCCATGTGCGAGAAGACCCAATGTTTTGAAGCCCAATTAAGGCCTCGCAAAGTGACATGCCAGATAGGACACCGCTGTTTCCTCAGCGGATGGAGGTGCTGTGTCGAGCACGCTATGGAAATCTCTCAACAAATGTGGTGTCGGGTGATATTCCCTGAGCAACTATTGCTCTCTCTGATAACGTGAGGGTTATCATACATGGTGCTGTCTGGAGCAAATGGAACAAAGATGAGACATTGATTACGCTCACACACACACTACTTGGAGAGTAGCTGATCTGTTCTGTTCCTCTTGACAGCTAGAGCATGGCCATCAACACCCCGAGTGTGTGTGTGTGTGTGTGTGTGTGTGTGTGTGTGTGTGTGTGTGATGATGAGTGTGTGTGTGTTAGTGTGTGGGCCCCAGTGCAACGAAAGGACTTTGAGAAACGGAGAGGGATGATGGGAGGAAGGGCTGGAGAAGGGGTTAGAGTAATTCAGATATTGATGTTTTAGTCTCTAACTCAGCCCTGAGGGCCTGTCTAGGTGGAAAATGTCAAATGGGCTCTGGGCTGGTCGTACCACTTAGCATCACTGGAGCCTCAGTGGTGACACAGAAATAAAGGACACACACACACAGAGAAAGCATTAAGTCATACATTGATACTTACACCAATCAGCCAAAACTTTAAAGCCACCTTCCTAATCCTTGTGTCTCTTACTCATCAGCGATGAGTACGCCTGGTCTGGTCTGGTCTGGTCTGGTCTGGTCTGGTCTAGGTGCGTGGTACATATCTAAGTAACATCCACACAAATGCCAGGTCCAAAAGTTTCCCAGCAGAACGTTGCATTGTCACAAGATGGCCAATGTTATTTACTTCTCCTGTCAGTGGTTTTAATATTGTGGCTGATCGGTGTATGTATTCATGTGAGGCTCTATACAGACTGTGGCAACAAATTTCCTTAAAGGACAATAAAGAATCTATATCTGTCCTTCCTCTCAGCTTATTAAATCACAATCCTAGTTTATCTAAAAATAACGATTGGCCACCACCACCACCATCTAACTCCTCTGTTAACTGTCTGTATAATGTTTGAGACACCGAGCTAAAAACACCAACACACAGGAGGTGAAAGCGAATCCTGCACCTCAGACATTACAGTATTAAAGAGTTGAAAAAAGATTAAGAGCTGTCTAATAACGGTGAGTCACTATGGGTTTCTCTCTTCCATGCGACCTCAAAACTAGATCACTACTTATTGCTGAGAGGAGACAATGTGATTTATACCCGATTATGGAGCCGGTACAATACGGGCTTCAATGTAGCAGGTATAAAATGCTGCTGGGGATTACTAATGCTTTAACAGACTGGATGCTGTCTCTAAACAAGAGATCTGAGTCTTGAGTAAAAGCTCAACTTCTGTTGCCGTTTATACATTTTAGAAGAAGACTGAATGAATTACAGTATTTCTGATGCCACTACACTTTATTTAAAGTCAGTGGTTCAAAGTTGTGGCTGATCGGTGTACAGATATTGTGTGACATGCACAACGAAGCATTTTCTCATCACTCACTGAGAGTAGCTTGCAAATGGATGTGAAAAAAAACAACTGATTTTCACTAGTTCTAGCAACCCTATCAGCATAAGTCTACAGATGACAGTCAGACAATCTTCGAATGATTACCATGAAGTTCGTTGCAGACATTCTCTTTGCCTTTTTTTGAAATACCACAACATCCACTGGTATTAAGTTTTGTACAGGGACATCAGGTAAATCCTATAGGGTGGCTTTTATACAGGCATTCATGTTTCCCAGACCAACGCCATTGTTGAAAGTGAAGCAGGAAGTAAAAACAAAAATGAACCCAACTAGCAAAAAAGACAAAAAAGACACCTAGCATCGCCACCCAAACGTTTTAGAGCGAGCCAGACTGACGAGCGCACAAGTATAAATCCCTCGCACCGGCGTTGGCTACATGCGTAGGTCCTTGCGTTTAGGTCCAGTAGTACCACATAAGCCCCTTAAGCCTTGTCACTGGGAGTATGTTAGGAAGCTGGTCTCACCATTCAGCTTCAAACACTGCTGTATTAGTACAGCATCACTGAGCAGTTGTGTTACAATAAGTCTTACAAAGCTGGCAGACGGTTGGTCCTTGTGCTCATTCTTTGGCCGCGAGAAATGTGCCACAGGAATTCAGACCAGCAAGCAGGTTGGTTCCACACTTGAATTTAAAGTGAGAATATAAAGCCAGTTTTAAATGAGCAGGTTTCATGTGGGAGCAGTGTAAACTACTTAGACATGCTGTGGGCTGTTTCCCTGCGTGTCCGTGTATGCAGCCACAAACAAAACATTTCCAGAGCTGTCTGCCTCCTTCTCTAGGTAACAAGTGTAGCGTTGTCACCAGCTCTAAGTCCCTCCCCATAAATAATAATACAGTCTTACCCCGAGCATACACACACCTTAAATCCGGTGGATCATACAAAGCAGCCCCCAAACTTCTCCATCACTGCCACCGCTGAGGGACAGTGTCGGCGTACAGTCAACAGCACTCTGCAGCATGCTGAGGGGTAGCTGACAGTTGCCTCACATTGAGGCTTGCATAAAGAAATGCTGGAGCGCTGTCAGTTCCGCGGTAATGATGGTTAAAGGTCACAGCATTTCATTAATTTCAGGCACTCTTTGTCGCTGGCAGTAGGGCTCTTGGTGTGAATTGCCTCAACAGCTGACTGAATACAGAGCAAAAACCGTGTGGAGAGATGGAGATGGAGATGGAGATGGAGCCGTCAGAGGACAGACAGAGATTGGAGAGATTTGAATAGTCTGGGGTGAAGCAGGGAAAAATGTTATTTTTTTTTCGCTGTTAGTTTTTACCATGCTCCTGTCAATTAGAGAGTCGAGCTATTGAGATTCAGTTTCATCATCTTTTAACGCTCAGCCTATTTTTATACACTCAAATTTAAAGCTTGTTTCAGCTCTCATTACTCGGTCGTTTGTTTGCTAGAATATATGGCTTCCTGTGGACCTTAATGAGCTGGTTAGCCTTATTATTTGTCCTTTTGGCTCCAGTCAGATACACTTTATAGCTGCTAAACTGCAAATGGGCTTTGGATCGTGTTGAATTACTAATTATTTCATGTGTATATTTTAAGTATTCTTTTATCTTCTTCAGGCTGAAAGAAATGTAAGGTTTTGTGTCATTTCTGAACTTTTTGGGACATTTAATGCCTGCTTTTATGTCTCAGATTTATTCAGTCTAACTAAAATGTTTAAAAGTTGTCAAGACAGCTTAGTAGCAGTTTGTAGAGAATTGCATTGCCGTTGTCCACCTTATATTGCAGTACCTGCATCGCTCTGTGCTCATAAGTTGTGTTTTGTTGTGCGTGTGTGTGTGTTTTCCCGTGTCGTCGTCTGCTCAGCGTTCACCTTGACCTCACCATGCCCACTCAGTGTTGCTCATTTCCCATTGCTGTGACCTTTGACACTAACACACACACACACACACACACACACACACACACACACACACACACACACACACACACACACACACGGTCACATGCAGTGGAAGAAAAAAAAAATACACAATTTGCCGTTGGACTGAGGCTCACAGAGACGGAGAAAAGGTTCCATTTTTGCAGAGAAGCTAACAACCTCTCTTTTACCTATGGCCATAAACGATACATTTACTTAACTTGTCAATATATATGTGACCAGGCACACAAAGGAACAGAAGGGCATTTGGGTAAATAACTAGCGGCGAAACTAAACCGTACTAAAAATGACAATGATGTGAACATTTCCCTCTTTCCTTGTCAGTTAACTACTCCCTCTTATCCATCCTGGCCTCGTCCTTCTCCCCTTTCTTACTCCTCCCCACTAGGGCTAATTGGGTAGATAAAGTCATTTGGCAGGGTGTGTGTGAGGTCGTTAAAAGGTATAACTCTCTATTATGCAGCTTGGTTGGCATTTTTTTCTGGGCTTCTCTTTCCTCCTCACTCGTTGCGGCTCTTTTCATCTCTACCTTGGTTAAATTAAAACAATATCGAACAATTAGCAAAGCTGTTATCATCAATCCACAAAGAACATTTAGAAAATGAGAAAAGCAGCTGTATTCGCAGCAGTGCTAACAGAGAGTAATGTGTTTGGCATGCAAATTTTTAATTTATGCCTCTTCCCACGTGCCACTGGTGGTGGTCATTTCTTAACCTCCAGAATACAGTCGTTTGGCGAAGTAGCCGACTCCTGCGTCTACGCTGCAGGTCACCGTGTTCAAATTCACACTACCCTGGTTTCAACAACCTCATTAAGTAATGAGTATTAGCATTAGCAGACCGTTTTTGTTTAAACTTAAGAAGGCAGTATGTCATCCAAACATAGTTTTATAGCTAGTGCACATCACAGACTCTGGTTGTCTAGGTAACCCTCATATATTGTATATTTGCTTCGAAATTAATTACAGGCAGAACATAAAAATATTGCTAGTGTACGGACAGAGCTTGCACTTGAACCATTCTACCAGCATGGTGATTATGGTGATAAGCTCCAAAGGAACAGAGGGTGTTCCTTGTAGTAAAAGTTTTGGTCATCGCCTTCACGCCGCCTCAAAGTTCTGATCGGTTCCACTTGGTACCTGTCCACTTCACATTTGCAAAGTTATTTTTTTCTCTCTTCGTCGCTACAGCAAGATGAATTTCATTAAAATTCTATGATCTCTTGTTGCCACATTGCTGCTTGTCTCTTCCTGTTCGTGCGCCCCTTTAGGGCTAGCAGAAGAGTAAACAAAGGAGTATTTCACCGCTGAGTTATTGCAGTTACAAGTGAACTCAGGTATTGTGCCGTTGAAGACATAAATTATGAGTGAACCATAAATTATGAGTGTCGGTGTCTGACACTAAGGGAGGAGCTGCAAAAGTTTGTTTGCAACACATCCAAGAATGACTTTCTGCGGCGCCTGGTGTTGCATCTGGATGGAATGGACTCTTTCGCTGTATACACTCCTGTGAGTTGGTGGGAGATCCATCCAAGATGGCACATTTATCGTACAGTATCGCCCCATCTGACACGGGAGACTTCAACTCCTCCCACACAATGGGCTGCGAGAACAAGAAAAAAGTTATTTCTGGCCAGGTTATTAATACATCACGAGTGCCGAATTCCGGGGAAGTCCTCTTAGAGCCCTCCCACTGCAGCATATGTCACACGCGCAAAGCATTGTGGGAGATGGACGACAAGAGGCACTTTTCTTATTATTTTCGGATGTCGGCCTGTCGTTTTGTCGGCCGTGTCCGTCGGATCACACCATTCATTCAGCATGAACACACACACACAGTGTTCCGATCTCTACCCAGGAGAGATTAGCTGTCACACTGCGAATATTAGCATCTGGGAGCTCACAGAGTGGCCGCTAGCATTTCCGCTTTTCCACATTAACCCACTTCCAATTTCTGACCAATCACGGAATAGTTGCCGGACACCACACGAGAAAAAAGTTCTGCCGTGTTGATGTGTCGAGAACAAGATGCAAGAACTCCTAAACGAGGGCTGCAAGAACAAAATATATGTAACAGCTTTTAGTCCAATCCAGTTTATTGCCTCTGTGCACACCTAGATGTTTGTACTTCACATTGTCCACACTGACCCTCCAGATAGATGTAGGGGACACGAGTTCCTTGTACATCCTTAGATCTGTGTTCGGATTCATATGCTTAAAATTTGGAGCCTTCTGTCAGAAGTTTTTAATTACTGCGAATAAAGGTAGCCAGCTAGATTTGTTCTTTGCATAAGCATTGAGTAATGCCCCAATGCACAGCCGTTCATAGCTTCTCTAGGATATGGAGCTTCTCTTTCCCTAATTAGATGACACAGTTTAGTGCTTTGGGTTACGGTTCAACCGACACTAGTCTGGCTGTGCTGGCTTTCACAGACCACGTTACTTATATCACCAAGTTGCATTCCAGTACCTGGATGGGTCTTGAGGGTCTGTGTTGTGTGGGAATCAGCCCACTGAACCACTCTCAGATAAACAATAAAACAGAGTCTAAGACAGTTAATAAGACACTTAATACCACCGGATAAAGCCACAGGTATTAAGGATGCACATTACAATAACTCTTTCTCGTTCTGTCTCTCTCTCTCTCTCTCTCTCTCTCTCTCTCTCTCTCTATCTCTGTCTCTCTCCTTTTCCCTTTGGGCAGTGGGGTGAGTTAAGGTTTCAGTGTCCTGGTTTCCACACCAGATTATGCGTGCGTGTGTGTGTGTGTGTGTTGCAGGAAAGTGTGTTAACGTCAACCTACAGGGCCTTCCCATGACGGCACACACTTCCTCTCTTCCCCTTTTGCTCTGACACACACTAACGTTCATATACAGTCCTTGCGCGCACACACACACATACAGAGACGCACACTGATTTACTGGTCAGTGTGAAATAGGTCACTCCTCTCTAGACACACACACACACAGTTTTTCTAGGGATGGAAATATAATTTTAGATAAGGAAAATAACTCCAAACCCAGGAAATGCACATGTAGCTTTTTAATAAAGAACATGGATTACATAGAAGCAGAAAAAGACATGCAAGTAATCAGTTATGTTGTTACCTCCTCGTGGTCTAGGTTGTGAGCACTAAACAAGATAAAACAATCATGAAATAATAAAGGTTATGTTTAAAGTTAATTAAAAAGCGGCAATACAAGCCCTATCACTTCAAAGAGTACATCCGTGATCAAATCAGGAATACTTTTATCGCAGAAAGAGGAAAATATGTGCAGTATATCTCGTAATATCTTATCAGAATAGATATGCTTCAGCTTCATAAAACGATAGTCACAAGCACAGTTAACTGGATATCAGTGGTCAGCATGCAGACACACAAAAGGAAGACACCTACATACACCTTAGTGTGCACACACAAGTAAAGAACACAAGCACATGTACGGCCATGGTCTCTGGGTCCACGGAGTCTACATGCACTGAGGCTGTTTATCAAAATTAGATCAACATGGAACGATTTCCTTTTTCTCCTGTTTTGTGCTTCACTTGCATTCTCCCTTTCCCGCTCTCTCTCTTAACCACAGTTCACTGGTTATCAGGCTTTTACCCAAAACACATACTGTAACTGTGAAGGCGATGCAACTGCGATCGTTTATCAAAATTAGATCAATGAAAATAGGATTTTGTTTAAGTGTGGCCCAGTCCACGTTTGTTTGCAAAGCACATTGCCCAGAAATTGATACTCTCAGTGGTGTGCAACAAAAGGTAGCAACTACTGTATGGACTGGCTGCAGGAAGGATGAAAAAACAAAACAAAAAAAACGCTGTGGCAGGGGGAGAAAAAGGTCCGGAAGAGAGCGATCGCAATGGGTGAAAGAATGAAAGGAGGGAAGTGGGCCACAGTGTGTGTGTGGCCTGCATCTATGTGGGTGTGTGTGTGAGTGTGTGAACCAGAGACACTGACCTCACCCTCCTTGTGTGCCAAGCGTAGGTTTGTGTGTTATGGTGAAGTCATCTTGTGCCGGTGTTTTCTGCTGCTTTTTCTTTAGACACTCGGTTGGTTTCTTGGTTTCTCTCACACACCCTGCAGAAGAGGCCTGTCACCTTTTATTTCACTCGCACACACACAGATCTGAGTGTGTTTCTATGTGTGTGTGTGTGTGTGTGTGTGTGTGTGTGTGTTTCAGTGTCTTATAAACAAAGGATCTGGGTTGACATGTCTTCTGCTCACTTATCCAGTCCCTCCGCTGTGCTGAGAATGTCATAGTTTTACATATACAGTATATATAGAGTCAGCAGTTGCATCTGTGTGTTAACATTATTCCCATTGCACCATTATCACGGCCCAGCATACAACACACTTATCAAGTGTACATCCTGTTTTGTCCTACTGGGCTATTGGTTCTGCAGCAGCTATTAAAAGCTTCCTGCATGAAACCGAAAAATCTAAGACGCATAACAACTGACAGACACCAGTACAAGCTGCTAATATAAAGTTTCAGGCCTGCGCCATAAGACAAATTACCATCATCATCATCATTATCAGACTCTCTAAGGCCATCAGCACCAATCAATGACAAGCGATCATCACCTTCCTCCTGCTTATACCATCACGTAGAGGCCTTAGGCAGGAGGGATAAAGGGGTTGTTACACTTGATCTTCTTGGCAGAACTGAAACTGACTCTCTTTTTGTGGAGAGTGTGGCCTGTATGGTCTGATTTATGACAGCTGTTAATAAGTTTGATCACATAAGCTGACCTTGACGCATGCTGTGTTGTAGGGGAACCAGTTAAAGGTGTCAAAAGAAAACTTTTCAGACACATCTTAGCCTTTTCCTCAAACAGCATCATCCTTGTGTACAAGACTGAGTGTACTTATTCCGAGGAAGTGATGCTTAGTATTTTTTGCAGTGATTGATTGTAATTCTGTAACACTCCTCTGCTGTTGCTGCTGCCCACGCTGCATAGCTAATACTTGAGGACAGATCTGCAAGTTTGGGCATCTAACCGCCTACCTCCATTAGTAAACAGTCTCACAGCAGACCATAGACTGTATAAAGATGGGCGGCGGAACAGCTCTTCAGAAGTGAAGCCAAAGCAAGTAGAGCTCCCCCTGGTGACTGGCTGCAGTATAGGTCATAAGCTCCATCCTCTCCATGTTATTGGTTGGGACTTTGGCCAAATTAAAACACTAAAATACACATCAAATACATTTTTTTTTAACGTCTGTTTCAGTCATTTTAGGCAGTTAATATAATACTGATCCATACTCAAGTATCCATTTTACTGAGAAGTTTTGTTTTAGTTGAATTGTGAATTGACGCTATAGAAACGCATCATAATCACTACAAGTTGCCATGCCAACCGGCCGTGAAGCAGTCCCGTAGGACCATGAGAGTTGGAGTAAATAAATAAATAAGCACAGTGTATAATCCAACATTTCTTTGTAACTGGTGGAGATAGAGCAGAGCACAGAATTAATTAAACAAAAACGCGAGTGAGTTTGGAGGAAGTGTGGCTGGGTCATCGATATTCGCATGGCTCCACTCTTGTACCGTACTGCGCAGACTCTGGTTCCAAAGTTGCAAGATGGCGTCGCCCATATCCCAGAGAAAACAGCATCAGTTTGGCCAATGCAAGGAAGTGTGGATGTGTTGTCCATATTTATATACAGTCTATGCAACATACTCGCTGCTGAGTTTTTCTGTCCTTAAACTTTACTTTCCCCTACTTCTGTCACCGCTGTCTCTCTGAAACAGAGAATATAGCCAGTGGCGGTGTGTAGGGTCTTAAAGTCATGCTCACTGTGGCTGGACAGAAGGTACAGTTTCTTCTCTGCAAAGTCTCTTTCAACAGTTTTCTCTTTGGTTTGCACATAGTAGTGCTCTTTTTACTGACATATAAAAGCATATAACAAGTGTTAGTACGCTTCCACAAAACTTTGTTGTTGATATTGACTTCATCTTCCTCATACGGATGCATCAGTGAGAGAGACTGCATGCTCCAAGTAGGTTTAGGTCTTGCTATGATTGTGGTGGTGTACTGATGCAGGACGTTATGCTGAAATATAGTGTTAATAATGACTGCTTTTAAATATAATTTCCTGAGTGGAAGTGATTATAGGATTCAGTTGTACGACTTAAAAGTTCATGTTCAAAAACTCCATGCCTGTCAAACCTGTGACATTGAGTCGAGATGGCCAACAGGTGCACATTCACTCCAAGCCACACCACCGCCTATCAGGATTTTCTACTCCATATCATCATTATTCTTTTTTTAAAAACGTCTGTACCTGAAGGGATAATTAGTCCTTTGGTGGCACCCTTTCACAGTTACTGGGCATTTTTAGAAGCTTGCTGCCGCACCTTTTCCTCTCTGACTCACTCTTAATGTCATCTGAGCAGATAATCAGCAGAAAACGCACTATCCACTGCAGGTTGGAGTTGGGCTGTGCCAGTTTTTCCGCCTAAAAAAAAAAAAAATCTATTCATTGCTTTACAAACCTGCCGTGAGGATCGGCTTGTAATTAATGTTTTTTTTTTTTTCTGTCCAAAAATTGCTGATTGCTGGCAGTGAATCATTCTCATTCCCACTGACTTTTATCATCCTTGACGGTTTAACTTTGACAATTGAAGACAAAATGATAATAATTACAAGCGATGACACAGTTTGAAGCTTGTCAGTTACTCTACACAAAATCTACACAAATTTGAGTATATCTTCCTAGAAAAGTGTTCTGCCACACTGTCAATTGAGCAATAAAACCATCTGCGACACTTACAAGCTTCTCACTTTCGACCCGGAGGGTGACTTAATGGGTTAATAACAGCCTTGCAATCAAGCTGGCAGAGACACAAGCTTGTACAAAACCTAATAACCCATGTAATCCCACCATAATTTGACCAACGCTCCAAAGGGCTTCTTGTGATTCTTCTCGAGAACGCTTGCCTTTTCTCTGTCTTCAAATTAAAACAATGCAGTGTTATTTCTCTCTCTTGTTCGTCTCCTTATGTACACCGTCGGTTACAACCACTACTTTGACTCGGGAGAAAGTGAAGTGCTGGTGTATCTTAACCCACCCCTTATGTTTGGCTTTGTTTCCTCTCCTGAGAAATAGCTACTAGACAGCTTTCTCTTGACAGCACTTCTGTTGATTGGAGTGTTGCATTGATTACATACTGCATTGTGGTCATTCAGGTCAGGGTGATCGGGCTTTGGATACAGCCGATTCAGTTTCTGCAGAGTTACGGTACCGCTCACTCCCCCGTTTATGAAACTTGAATCCAGCCATGATTTAACACTGAATGTCATCTTTGCTGATGGTTTAATTTTGTTGTGATGTCATGTTTTTCACTATAATTAGTGGAAAATTGAGACACAGCCATATATTTCCTGGAATAATCCTCCAATGTAGGCCAAATCCATGCGAGGCTTGGTTTATATTCCAGCAACAGATCTATGCAGAGCTTACACCGGAGCCTAAGCTGCTTTAAGCAAGTATAATCCTGGGCTGGTATGTCAGCGTTGTTCCTAAACGTTAGTTGGTGACTCGTCAGTTGTGTTGAGTTTCCCTGTGTGCTTCAACAACTGGACCCGAGCTCCTCGTGTTGGATTTGGGGCCAGTAAATGCCGAGGCTACTGTGAAAACCGCAGTGTAGGGTATGGAGGTGAAGATTCGTTGGCGTTGCTCTGATGCAGAAACATAAGTTTGGTTTGAGTATCGTATCTGAACACTGCTTCACTGGAAGGAATACAACTAAAATCTGACCTTTTCCACAAAGGATTTAAGAAATAAACCAGAATAAATGTTTCTTTTTTTATTTTTACACGTAATGTTTTCTTGTTTTCAAAATCCTCAGACTTTCTAATTATTTTCAGGTTACACAACTTGTGTATATATATAAAACACAACCTGCAAATATAGTCATAAATACCAATTGCTGTTAGTGTTGTTGGTTTTCGTTCTTCTTTTTTGAATAAGAATAAACTAGCAGAATAAATTTCTAGTCGATTCAGCTTAAGTTCAAACCCAATTATTCTATTAGGAGGAGTAATTTAAATGTACACAGTAGTCTGAGAGCAAACCACACAGGTGGAGTCCTGCAGCCACACAGACCTACAAAAACACACAAATAGTTGATGGCAGGTTGTGCCTACAGAGGGTTTCTGTTAGATTGGTGCCAGATGCTTTTCACTGTGTGTGTGTTGGTGTGTTTCATGCATCTTTTTCCGAAGCTATCTCTGTATTCTTAAGCACGCGTCTATGTCTTCTTCTCTTTTGTATCCGTGCATTAGAGTGTGTGTGTGTGTGTGTGTGTCTGATCCAGTGTATAGGATATTGGTCTTGGCAGTATGGAATTCAGTTAATTCCTCCAGCTAGTCTTCTAGCTTGATTAAATAATCGCTGATTTAATGCAAGTCAGTGTGTGTAACAGCGTAACCGCATGTGTGTGTGTATGGATCTGTCGGTGTGTACGCATCCGTGTGTTAAAAGCAGGTCCGACTTGCTCCTTAAGTGAATTAAAAGTAATTTCATTTTAAAAGACTTTGTTTAGAAAGCCCTCTTTTTTTAATTTATTTTAGACCGCAGGGCGCCTCAATCTACTCCTTCTTTCTCTTTCTCACTCTCCCTCTCTCTCCAGTTATTTCCTATGTCTCTCTGTGCTTTCCGCACATGATTTCAAGCACCATTTGAGCTTTTTTTGTTTTGCATTTACCTCTAATTCACAATGCTCAACATACAAAATGAACAAATATCACAAACATGCTGCTGGATGAACATGGAATCGAATTTTTTATTTTTTATTTTTCAAAATGGATGGACAGTGTTTTTGTATCGCAACAGCTCAAGTGAAGCTACACTGGCGAAGTTTAAAGTTACTGCCGCACATTGTTTGTAGATGGTAAAATGAATTTGAGGGCCTCACTATTGCTACAGGACCAAAACTTTGGATGCTTGTCTGATCAGACTAGTTCTTCCATAAAGATCTGAGGGACCATGCAGTGTAAACAGTTGGTATAACATCTGTAAATTTGTGGCTTGGGGGAGAATCTTAAAGTGGACTCGAAGCCACAGATGAAGTGCTCAGCCACTGTGTGGTTCACACCATATGTTTTATGCTGAATAAACATCAGATTCTTGAAAATGAAATTGTAATTTATTAGGGCGTTTTATGAGCGGAGTCACCTAAAAGTTGTCGAAAACAGCCCGTAACTTCTGGTTGAATTTAAAGAATAGCAATCACTTTGACGCCTTTTAATGGAAAGTTGGCGTGGCAGTACAAACCAATAAAAAAACAACTTTTGAGTGTATTGGCGTTTGCTTTGATACATGTAATGATAAAATGCAGCATGTTTTTACAGTGTGCATGTTGGTACACTGGTTCATGCATTCTTGTATTAAATCTGACACCACAAGGGACAGAAAGGCCTTCTGCTGGAGATGTTTGTGCATTAGAGTGGAAAGATTGACCAAACTGATTGTGAATGTTATTAAACCAATAAATGCTGTTTTATATGCGGCCTTCCCCGAGTCCATTCTACTCTTAATTTCTGCTGGCTTTTTCATGAGCATCATGAGACTGATAAAATCAGAAAATACTTTATTGTCAACTCCTCAGTGTTGGATGTTTAATGCATAGCCATTGCGTATACTTTTTTTCTGGGGATAAAATCATCTTATTATTTCTCCCAACTGTCTAGCAGTAGCGTTTCACATGAGTATGGTTCCATTAGTAAGGTTCAAAATGGACACCCATCACCTGTAGAGAGTAGCTGAGGTTAACAGAATAGTGTTAACATTAGTTCTGAAAATGCATCTCCACCTCCTCAAACCAGTCAGCCACTACATTAAATCCAATGACAGGGAAAGGGAATAGCATTAATAATCTTGTTCCAATGCAATGTTCTGCTGAGAAATCTGGTCCTGGTATCCATGTAGTCTTTATTTAGACACGTACCGCCCACCAACAACATTTGCTAATGGCAGCAGCCTTTCCCAGCAGGACAATGCTGTCGTGGTTGACTTTGTATCTGAACAAAAAGTTTTATTTGTTGGATTTAGAAGGAACTCGAATAAGAGTTTAATTTCCTGACTATTAAACATATTTGTGCGAGCCTCCGTCTCGCGCTGGCTGCACGCGTGTCAGAGGGCGTTGTTGGGTGGCGCTGATTGAACGGTACTGTAGGCTGCAGATAAATAGATATCATTAAGACCCTGGACTCTAATTACCAGCAGCCCTTTTCTGCAGGCTGAGGTGAGTGGGAGAGGCCAGGTATCAGTAATCAATCAGAAAAGCATGGGCTCATTCACACTGAGCCCGTAGGCACAGAAACACAGCTGACCAACATATCAGAGACGGACATTGTGTTATAAACTATGTATGTTTATGCATTGGTGTTTGTGAGTGCACGTGAGCGTGCACGTTTCCACACATCCAACCACATGGTGATTGAGAAGGAAGTTAGAATCCATGAGCCAGGTTTTGTGTGTTGCATGTATGTGTGTGAATGTTGGAAGATGGCGGGGGCTATTTCTGAACTTTCTTGAGTAATTGACACTTGAACCTTTCTCAAACGCACACACACACGTAGTGCTATCATTGTAGCATAGTTTTAGAGTAGCCAAGATACCCTCCAATACACACACACTCAACACACTACACTTCTTGGATTGTGGCCTCTCATCCAAATCTAGCCTGCCTTCATTAGCCAGTGGAAGCGAATATTTTCAGGTGTATGTGTTGCAATGAGGGGCAGCTGTGGGGCCATATGTGAGTGATTTGGGCGCTCGGAGGGAAACTGAATTCTGATGACAGACGCACTGTTTGGCTTGCAACACTAGACGCGCACACACACACACACACACACACACACACACATACTCACACACATACTCACAGAGAGGGGAAGCGTGCATCAATCAATCACCTGGCTCTGTCTCTCTACATGTGGTGACCGTATGGTGTGTGCAGCATACACACAGAGGCACACACACACACATACACACACACACACACACACACACACACACACACACACAGAGAGAGAGAGAGAGAGAAACCCTGGCACCGAGAGGATTTGGTCATGTCAGTGTTCTGCTGCCTGATGTCAGATGGACTAAAACACATGTAAGACTCTGGTAATATTGGCTCAGGTGTTTATTACATGCAGCACTGGTGGAAACAGGATGTTTCATTATACACAAATTTAAACTGAGAGGCAAACACTTTCGGGAATAAATAAACACCTCTATGGCGTTCCTTTGTTTTAAAATTTAAACTTTGATATTCTTGCCTAATCCTGACAGAATGAATAATGTTATCATAAATGACTGTTTATGAGCTGAAATTACAGCAAGGAAACATAGGAGCTATTAAAATCTATTTTCTGGCTATTGACTTTGATGTCTGATCTTTAAACACTGTCAAATACAGATGTCTAACAAGTTCCTGATCCATTAAACACATTTGTAAGTTTGCACAATGCAGAAAGTCGGCTTAAACATTCGTAATATTCCATGCCGTTGCATTTTCTGAATTCTACAACATCACAGCGTAGCAGTTGAACTTTGTCTTTTAGCTGCAGTGCCGCTTTAACAGCGCTGCACCAAATGGACGACTTATGTTCTCCCAATGTGTTTGGATTGCGTTCCTCAGGACACATAATGTGCTTGTCTGTGTATGATGTGTTCCTAAAGAAATGTAAAGTGGCTAATTGTGCTGTGATCCTCGCAGTGCACTCGGTTGAAAAAATAAACTCGGAACAGTGCTGTGCCCGCCGGGCTCCTCTGCTTTTAGCTGGCAGCACTAAACAGATGCTCAGTGGAAGTGCTGCTAGTGGCTCCATCTGTAGCTCTGAGACTACAGAAAGCCTGATTGAAGTGCGGCGCGCTCTTTTGTGAAAAAGTTGAAATGTATAACTCCTAGCGCTCTCCGCCCTGGAAAAGAAAGGGAGAAAAAAGGAAAAGAAAAAGCTAAGCTCTCAGCGCTGTCATGAACATAAAACAACAAGACGCATGCACTAAAAAGAGGGGAGGTCCCAGTGGAGACGGCGTTCATGATGGAGGGAAATGGGCGAATCAGAATGAGATAATCGAATGGAAACATGAGGGAAGGAAAGATGGCGGATACAGAGAAGGCATGGATTTTAGTGAGCCATACAGTGATGAGGTATTAACTTTAGAAAGAAGTGGTTGGATAGACATGCAGATAGAGAGAGAACCAGACAGAGTCATGGAGGAGAAAGATGAGGTATGCTGTCCTCTCAGGGTCATAAAGGTGGTGAATGGGGCCAGAGGCTTAATGGGATGGAGAAACGTTGTGATTGGCTCATTACTGTGATGGAGCACGTTGCCACGGCAATTGGCCTTTTCACCCATCCCCCTCGCCCTTCCTTGCCCCAACTACTTTCCTATGCAACACTGCGCCGCCAACTGCAGAGCTGCGCATGTGAGAACGTTCACACCGATACAGTAAAAGTCAAACACTTGCCTTGTAAAGTACCCGCTGCGGTTTAGATAAACGCCAAAACACTTTACGCCACGAGGTGAAAGCGTAACTCATCTTCTCCCACGTCTTTCAAGTAGTACTTGATAAAATTACCGCAGTATCTTATACCCCCCTCTCACAGACGTGCCCATTCATATTTGAAATACAAACAACTTATTCAGCTCAGCTACATGATTTTCTTTTCACTGAGATACATTTGGTTTTTTTTATTAACCTTGCTCCATACAGAGAAAATCAGTGTAGAGACGAACAGTGTTCAATTCAATAGGATTTCCCATTAGGCATGATAAATGAGAGCCCGTCATTTCCCTGCCACCAAGCCAATCTGTTTTCTCTCTCTTTCTCTCCTAACCTGACTACCACTTCATTGTTCTTGAGTGGCACGTAAATTAAAAAGGAGTCAAAACCTAAGTCAACATTTTCTGTCTTTTTCTTCCCTCCTTTCTTTTCTCTCATACGCCGTGTATCGTCCTGCATTTTTCTTTTACTGTCATTTTCTAACGTTGCCTGTCCTTCTCTCTCCGCAGCGGCGCAGAGGCAGTGGGGTTTTCTGCGCCAACTGTCTGACCACCAAGACGTCGTTGTGGAGGAAAAACGCTAATGGAGGCTACGTCTGCAACGCATGTGGTTTATACCAGAAACTGCATTCGGTAAGTCATAAACAGACTGCATATCTGCTCCAGCTGTGCATGTGACTGTAGACTCTCCTAGACAAACTGCAGCATTGAGAGACAAACAGAAATAGCAGTTAGGCTGTGTGGTAAAGTCTTGAAAACAGCCGTAAGGCGTAACCTTACATGAGAGGATTTGTTACAAAGATCCATCTGGAAGGTCATCATTGGAAACTGCTTTGAAAGGGCAGATGCTCAAATTACTAGCAGGTGTTTCGATGAACCATCTGTTTATTACAGGGTCACTACAACCACTTGGATCAATGAACCGAAGAGGAAACACAATAAGAGTAGAGGTTTGAAAGCTAGTCAACAGTCAGTGCAGGTACCTATGCAGTTAGCATGTCAATAGGTGATTCATTTTCTGTGCACGTAAAAGGTGCCCTTAAGGCCATGATGCACCAAACTGATGTGTCCTGCACCATTGCCACTAGTCAAACTTCTGTCTCCAGCTTTTCAGCTGATTCAGCATGTTGAAAAAGGTGTCAGAAGCAGTTGGTGAGAGACATCACTGTGATTGGCTGACCAGCTTAGAAACCAAGGCTCGAGATGAGAAGCGGATGTGACAGAGGAAATGACTCAAGAGGCCAAACATAGGTGGCTCTTCTCTTTTTCCATTTACATCTGTAGACCAGCTGATCAGCATGATTCAGGAGAGACCATCTCTGTGCAGTGGTTCGTAGGCCTTCATAGCGTCATAGAATCCCAACTAATAGTATGTCTCAGTTTCCCCCTTTTTGAAAGACGACTACAAACTTCTGCCACCTGCTGGGATGAAGAGTTATTTCCTTTCATGCAGGTGCACAACATATATAGCTTGCCGTGAGGTGTTCAAGTGCATCTTTTCTGATCCAGACACAGGCATCCTCACAGTTGGCTGTTTCTTTTGTAGTTCTTTGATGTTGGTTTGGTGTGTCCAGCCCTTATCTGGATTCCACCTACTGTAAAATGCGCCTGTAGTTGCTAGTAATTCTTCACAGGACACTGATTGGTCTTCACCACTGTGGACCTACCACAAGCATAGCCTAAAACCTGTGTGGAAGAGATTTTCATGTGATCTCACAAAGAACATAACACATCAGCCATAGTGCATCACTTTTCTAAATCTTCTTCATTCAAATTAAATCCAAAACAACTCATCTAGCAAAAGTTCATTTTCAGTTCTGATCCACGTATCCACTCATGTGAGACCTTCATGTTCTCACTCATAAAGGTTGTACTGGTCCTGTTTTATAGACTGTGTTTTAGTTCATCCACATGGTGGTTTGGACCTCTAATTATCATTCCTTCTGTCTGGACAATTAGCATACGGTGCAAATTAAATGGTGCGTACTGCGGTTAAATTCCCGTATATATTCTGTGAACCCCACTGTGAGAAAGAAATACTGTGGAAAAAAGTGTATTTGATTTGGTGGGTGCTGGGAGTTACCCACCATTTCAGCCGTCGCAGTGAACCAGTGCCGTGGAGTGAGAAATTTGATGGAATGAATCATTTTTACCATCTAAGCCTGGGGAAAGTCTGTGGAAATCCCAAATTTAATTAGACTGCATGAATTACAGATGAGATAAAGAGCCAGGCTGGAATGTAGTTGACTTCAGAATATGGAGGTTATTCACCTCACATATGTTCTTAAGGTGTTTAAGCTAATTACGCACTTCGGTATTGCTCTTTAAGTCAAGGGTTTGCAAATATTTCCAGAGCTTCGGGGTTTTTATAATATATGCCAGATTAATGTTGTCCTTTTTAAGATCGGCTTGTAAAATATCAAAGGGGGCTCCAGCGTGATAAATCATGTTGTTAATAAATGCATCTGTGGGTTTACCGTGTTACAACACTAAACCAGTACGGTGCAATTATCGAATGGCGCTTTAAAGACCTTTTAGCGGGCGACAAGCTCTTGAAGTTTACTCCTTCCTGCCCCTGCAGACGTCCGTCGTTCAACCCGTTCCGTTCGTCTCATCTGCTGCTCCAATCACGTCCCGGCTCCCTCCACTCTTGGCAATCTTCACGACAACCATATTTTATATCCCATAATAAAAGTTTTATACGCTCTACACACATTATTAGAGAGGATAGCAGCTAGTAAAACACTTGAGAGCGAGAGAGGGGAAGGGAGAGTTATGAATTAAGGGGCAGAAAAAGGTGGACGTGAAGGGGAGAGGGAAAAAGACAAATAAAGGGGAGGAAGACAAAGGAAGACTGAGAGAGATTATGGTAGCATTTGGACGGAGCAAATGAAGGGACAGAGAGGGTTTTGTGGAACAGCAGCAACTTAGTATTCCACCAAGCCCAAGCCCATGAAGTTAAAAAGATGAAGGGCTTCCAGAAACCCACCATATACACTTCTTCTTTCGTGCAATGCGTTGCAGGATCGAAAGCTGACCTCAATAATCAAGAGTTTTCCAGTATTCATGTGGCACAAGTGGTCACATTTGGTGTTAACACATTCAAATCCTCCTAAGAATTACTTTGTAGTATAGAAGCTGTCTCTGGTGCTTCCTCTTCTTTTCCCCTTACCTCTCTCTCTACCTCATCCTCTTCATTACTCGGTTTTCCCGTTCTGATTGATCTCTTTTTTTACTCCTCTTTAATTAGAAAGACAAAATCTAAGGGCCTTAAAGATTAAGAAAATGACTGATGTGATTTTGTCACCGTGTAGGCCGTCAATCCTCTGTGATGTGATGGAATCTTCTTTATGATATTGATCCAAAGCAGCTCTGTGATTAACAGCAGAGACTGATCAAAATGTGTTCAAACCTGTTCAAAACGTGTGAACATTAATACTTTTTTTTTTTCTTTTCTTACGGATACTTAGCTCACGTAAACACACATGTCAGATATTTAATTATTTCTTGACATAAGTGCAACCGAATGTCTGCAGATCTGCGTTATACTTGACTCAGTAGCCGCTCTGCAGTGGTTGATACAACCCACGCTGAGAATGACTCCATCTTTGACCCTCCAGCCCACACACTGACACACACAAGCACACTTTAATGCATATTTATTCACACAGATAACACACAGAAACATTAAGTACATTTGAAATCATTCTATGGGATCCTAACATCGACACAGGAGGCACTTTGAAAGCATGAGAGGTTTATTGCTTTCTTCACATACACCCACACTCTTTTTTTAAATTTTTTTTATTTATTGCTTTTCATCCACTTGTTTATTTATCCATGTTCTTCCATCCCATCCTTTCTTTTTCCTTCATGCATCTTTTTGTGGTTGGTTTACATCCAACGCTATGTATTTGAAACGCTAGATCAAGAAAAAGTTAGAAAGCAGTTGCTTTGTGGCTAATAATTTGAACCTGGCGAGTATTTTTAAGACTCGGGCATGTAGAGTTGCTCTCTACTTCAATTCAGTAGCCAGCGGCAACTCATTTATTTTGAATATTTTTCAATACACTCTAAACCTTGCAATTTATTTTTCAAGCAAGAAGGGAAAGTCAATGATTTGTTTGATTTTTTTTTTTTAACTGCAGAATTTTTTTACAGGTGTCAAGAATTTAAAATTATTATTTTTTTTTTTTAATAATTGTTCAGAAATTAAATGGTTTTATTTATTTATTTATTTATTTACTAAATAATATGCCTGTAATAACACTTTGAAAGGGAGACATTACTCACTGTATTCTTTGGGGCAAACCTCATTTACATTAAATGTAAGTGCACCCCCTTGTGGTGAGGGCAAAAATCACAATCATCTTTCGTGCTGGGTTGGTCATTTTATCATATTTTGGTTCATATTACTGCAAGTGTATTGCTCTAAAAAACAGCAGCTACAGTTTCAGATCTTCAGTTGACTACATTACAGTTCTACTGCATTGCTCCCCACATATCAGCAAACGTTTGCGTCACTGGTCAAGTGCTGATTCTTGATAATAGATCAAAATTACTGGGCAAGACTGATTACTCAAAGTAGAGAGAGTTTGATTGCACCTGACATTCAAACTGGTTACTTAATCTTTGGGATCACTTTTTCATCATTTTCATCATAGTCAAGTGATCCTGGAGTACGTATGCTTGACATGTATTAGTCAGCTCAGCATACTTATCAACATAATAAAGCAGCATATGTATAGCTGACTCACTTTTCTTTCCGTCCTTTGTCTTGCAGACACCCAGGCCTCTAAACATCATCAAGCAGAACAACGGTGAACAAATCATCCGGCGCCGAACCCGAAAACGTCTCAACCCTGACTCGCTGACGGCTGAAAACCCCGCCCCCAAGCAGCAGCGGATCACCAGCGAGGAGCGCATGAATGGGGAGGAGTCGGATAGAAGCTGTGCCTCGGTCAAAAACCAGCAGCCGTCCCCTCGCTCCCGCTCGCCGCGATCCACCCAAGCCTTCTTGGCCAACCAAACGTTGGAGATCCACCGACGCATGCCTCCCCTTCTCCTCCCTTCACACGCCCCTACCTCCATGGTAGCTGAGGGCAACGGGGGCATCGCCGAGGGAGGTATACCGTCAAAAGTAGAGGGGGTGAAAGGAGGAGGGGGATCAGAGAGAGGCAGTCCGATTGAAAAGTACATGCGTCCATCAAAACCGTCCAGTTATTCACCTCCTGGTTCGCCCATTGAGAAGTATCAGTATCCCCTTTTCTCGTTACCCCTGCCATTAACCCTGCCCCCTGATTTGACCCCTGAGTCGGACTGGCTCAGATTCTGGACCAAGTATAAGATGGCAGCCACCTCTGGGGTTCCTGGTAGCCTCAGTAACCTAAGCCCTGGTGGCCTCGGGAATAACGCTCATTATCTTGGTACAATGGTGTCTCCAGTACAGCAGCATCATCAGAGCTACACGGTGCCTTACTGCGCCTCTCCCTACTCTCCTCTTCCACCTCCTCCAGCTCCAACTCACTACCCTCCTCCTCCTCTCCATGCCCAAACCTCCTCTTCATCATCATCATTAGAGAACGAAGCGCCTTTGGATCTCGCAATAAGACAGAGAGATACAAGCGCAAATGCTCATGTGTCAACAAATGGTGCAGAAAGGAGAAGGCAGGAGTCGCCACTAACTGACAGGCAAAGAGGGAGCTGGAAGGGAGAGAAAGAGGAGGAGGAGAGGACAGATGAAGGAGGGAACTCGAGTGAGGAGACGGGGAAAGAAGCGAAAGATAATTTGACAAAATGTCAGTCAAACGTCCCGTCCCATCGCAAAATGGTGGAGGCGGCCACGCAGGACGACCTGACCAATCGCTGCATCCACTGCGGGATCTACTTCCTAGATGAAGTCATGTACGCCCTGCACATGAGTTGCCACGGCGACAAGGGACCATACCAGTGCAGTTTTTGCCTTCACGTGTGCGTAGATCGGTATGACTTTACCACACACATACAGAGGGGCCTACACAGGTACACAGACAAAACGTCACAACAGAGGGGTCACGTGCAGGACGGCAACGTTCAGAGCGCCGCCGCGGTGTCGGAGCACGAGTGTCAAGACGCGACGATGGAGGACAAGGATGGAGGCGATCATTGTGAGGTCGCTGATGGTGACCTAATAGGAACATGTCACAGCAACCAAGATGAGGAAGATGCAGGTAGTCACGCCGATGACAATGAAGCAGGGGATGAAAAGGAAGTAAGGCCAGAGGAACATGCCATAACGAACCGGGAGTCAGGGGGCAAAGCGGTGTCAGATGTCCCCGATGAAATCAAAAAAAACACAGAGGCAGTGACTCACGAGTCTATAAAGTTAGACGAGAACACAGAGGGAAATTAAATGACGTCTCTGACTCACGCAAACCTTAAAGAACGTGTTATTGGATGAATAAGCTGTATGCCTTCATGTTCCTGGAGGCTAGCTCATGTCAAAATGGGCCTATCCTGGGCACTAAATGGAACACATCCTTATGCTGGAAGCACTCGGCTGTCAAATGGTCAAAAATCATTGTAGGATCCAGCTGGGGCAGTTTTAGAGGAACGGCCTGAATCCCCAGTTGAGTGACAGTCACTTGACAGCTCTGTGGAAAGATTTCAACAACGGCGTCCGGGCATGCAGCTGAAATCCCCCCTAATAAACAGCCACCTCATGCGCTTTCCATATAAGTGGATTGGAAGCTGGACTGAAAGCCGGACTGGCCGTATTTAGGACAAATTTGAGGCTTGCCCTTGCATAGCCACCATATAGCTGAGCAAACGGAAAAAAAAAAAAATTTAAAAAAACATAAAAACTAAAAAAGGCCTAAAGCAAAACTTAGCTGATTTCTTATGCACCGTGCTAAAAACGCTGGTTCAAACTCGATGTACCATTCAGACTTTTATTTTGGTACAAACAGATCTGATCTGGTTAGAACTGCATTGTTCTTGCCCAGAGTTTGTGTTTCTTGTCTCTGTGCAAATGGATCAAAAACCAAAACATATTTTGACTATTTAACGCTGGATCGCGGTCCAGTTGGTGTTAACTTTGGTACAAAAGTTTCTTTCACTTGTGAACCTGAGTTCTTGGATGAATGCAAAACCAGACTGGTTGGGTTTGATTTGCCCGTGACTATTTGAACTTCTTAAAGCCAGTCTGAACTGATAAAACCGGAGTGAGTCCGGACCGAAGTGTTCTCGTCATCCATTTGGATTAAACCAAGTGACATTATTTTCTACCTTCCTCTGTGCCATGATACTAGCTACGTGCCTGGCTGCCTGCCTAATAGAACAACCATCTATTAACCTGCTTAACATTTATATTAATAATAACAATGGTAATAATAATAATAATAATAATAACTATGATGATGTTACCATACAAAAAATGCAATTTGCTACACTTTCCTATATAATATGTTTTTTTTGTAAAGGCAAATAATGCTTCTTCTTTTTTTTTTTTTGCAGGAAATGGTACTATAAAAATTAGTCTATTTGAGTTTTTCTTCTCTTGTTTTTGAGCTTGTTTGTATCATTTTATGTTCCTAAAGAGACTTGTTACATCGATAACAGCCGTCTAAGCAGAAATGGTACCGCAGAATTAGGGGGTTAGCGTGCATGTGTGCATTTGTGTAACTGCATCATTCGCGCGTAAAGGATCAAAGGATGCGTCCGTCCCCAGGCGATGGCGCAATCGTAATGAAGGCTCAGTTTTTCAGTCCTCAGGGGTCACACGTGTTGCACACCAGCCCACCTGTTTCATAGCATGTGACACATCATTTTTACATGTTAAAGGGTCTGATGGTTTTAGCATGTTTCATATTGTTCTCTTATATATGTTGTGTTTTTTTTTGTTTTTTTTTTTAAATGTGTTAATAGGTCAACATGGTATATAACTTTTATTTTCTGTACGTCTACATATTGTTAGGTTACACAGTTTTTAGACTTAGGGAGGAACTTAGGGAGTAAAACCCGAAACTTTTATCGTAAGGATCAAATGTTTGGGTTAACTGTATAAACTTTTTTCTCTGTGCCGACGAGTCCGCAGAGATTCTTGCCTACAGTGTTTTATCTCATATCGCTGAGAGTTTGTTAGGTTACCTCTATGTAGCATGTTAGCATCATATCAAAACTGCAAAATATGTTGCCTTTTCTATGGATGGGAACTGTTACATGTTAGACCTAAAAAAAAAAAAAAAAAAAAAACAGTACATGAGATGACATCGTTTGTTTTTATAATTCAATGAAGTAAAACTATCATGTTGCTTTCAACTCCAACCAACACATTTGCCATTCATTACCTCTGTCGCTGCGTCTTTTTAACACAGATAAAGGGATAGTTCTCTGAATGGGGTCGTATGAGGTGCTCATCTACAGTCGGGGTGTTACCTACAGTAGGTGGTGATCGGCAAGCCACGAGCAGTGAACCGTTGTGTACAGGTCAGAATCATTTTTATCCACTTTAAACAAGTCCTTATCTGCCAGGGGAACTGAAGCCGCTTCATTGTTCCCTTCAAAGCCGCCAGACTCCATTGACAAAATTAATCAATTTACTTCACAGAAAACACAGAAGTGACTGGTCTACCTCTGTGTGACTTTGGTGTTTCAATGCGTTCTTTTTGTCCAGAACTGAGTGTTAACGCGCCAAAGTCACACATTTAACTCAAACTAACTAACAAATCGAGGTAGACCGTTAGCTCCAAAAGTCCCATGTAAAATGACTGTTTTTGTCAATGAAGTCTGGTGGCTTAGAATAGACTGTGGCTTCAATAGGTAATACAGCGACTGTGGATAATTACTTGATACAAGACCATTTCAAATAAAGCCAAATTAAATTATTATTATTATTATTTTTTTGTTTGCTTTATTTGGAAAAGACCCACCTGCTCTTTGGAACAGTTTCAGTAACAAAGTCTCTCTTTGAATCAATCTACACTCTTCATCTTTGACAGAGTGACAAAAGTCAAAACCCCCTTGCTCTTTAAAGTGGAACAACGCGATCTCGTTTATTTTTCTATCAAGAGAAAAAACTTCTCCAGCCTTGCTGCCTTAGTTGCTAGAAAACAAACAAAAAAAAAAAAGAAAACACAAAAAGGGACTTCTTCTGGAGGACATACCTAAAGGCCAGGGAAGAAAGAACAAACTAAAGAATATTTTTCTATGCTTATCCAAAAGACATGAATGAAAACTACTCCGCCCAGTGCCTGGTAACTTGTACCATTTGTTTCAGACAGGTATGCTGTGTTGTCTGTGTAGAAATGTTCTGTGAGCTAGGTTAGGCAGAAGTCGAGCCAAGTTGTCATTGACTGTGATACTTCAGCCTTCTGTCAATCACTAGCTGTTTTACATGTACGTACACTACTCTGTAGAAATGTTGAGACAACAATGCCAAGAAGATGTTCTTTACTGTGTATTTGGTGTGCTTTTACATATCAGAGGGGCCGCGTCACGGTAAAGGTAATGTTGATTGTTCAGGCTGCACTCCAAGATGGTTAGCTTTGGTGCTAACATTGTAGCCATACCAGATAAACCGTCTAATAATCAAACTATCAACCCAATTCTTCAAGAATATTAGCTGAATTGATTGTATTGCCATTGATATTGGGTTTTATTTTGATGCTGCTGCCATAGGTGGTGCATTTGCAGCCATTGACGCACGTCATTTGGAGATATAGGAAGACCTTGAGCTTGTCTTTACCTTGTATGGTTGTGCTACCCATATCACACATGCCAAGTGGATTAAAGGTTGTTCTCTGTGACCTGCTCCCATCCTATTAGTACTGACTCAACAATGCAAAGCTTATTGCTTCTATTCAAAGAAAGACGTTGTTTTAATGTGTTTTTAGAATCAATTCTTTGGGGGTACCTCTTGAGGGGCTGCTAGTCAAATAAAAACTGTTTACATTTGTAAATGTAGCAAGCGGGAGCGCTTTCTTAAGAGACAGAACAAAGGGAGGGGTGGGTGGATGGGTGGAGGGATACCTGCTGAGGTGGACGGATGTGCCTTTGAAGAGAAGGGAGGTCGAATAAAGGGAGGACGGGATCAAATGATGCTTGTAGTGGCTGATGAAAAGAGGTCTGCTTGATGTACCCCGTTCATCCCCTCTCTCAGTGTTTCATGTGTCTCTTTACCTCCATTCAGCATCACTTCTGCGCTTTTTCATCTGTTGGTTTTAATGCAGCCGTCGCGATACCTCTCATCTCGTCCACACTTGATGCAGCTGCTGTCTCGCCCGTGTTCCTCCACCTCATCCCTTCAGTTGACGCATGCATCCGTCGGTAGAAAGGCTGAGCCAGTTTTTTTAAGTGGGAGTCATGGCGATTGTGTCAAAGGTTTCTTTGCTCAAGGCTTCTGGTTAGCTGAAAGAAATTCTTAGTAGCAGGAGTAGTTTTAATATTTGAACGATCACAACTCAATTTCTCACCTTTTCTCATCTTGTTGTCAAACTCTTCGTAGGGTTTCCCGAGGAAACTGTGAACTAAGAAGTAAACTAGTATACCTTCTGTTCAATCTGGGTTTACACGGCACCTTGACGAACTACACAGATTTATCAGCGGGCTGGGGGGGTGGGGGATACAAATTCTGAATTGTTTCTGAAGGGAAATCTCCTCCTCGTACTTACAGAGTTGAGAAAGAACATGAAAACTTTGCAAACGCACACTTCTCATGTGCAGATACCTGTCAACCCTAACCATGTCACGTTTTCTTTTGTTTAATTTAAC
The DNA here is from genome assembly GCF_963514085.1 of Chelon labrosus. Lineage (NCBI taxonomy): Eukaryota > Metazoa > Chordata > Actinopteri > Mugiliformes > Mugilidae > Chelon > Chelon labrosus. Next base: position 11,312,530 of record NC_140349.1, read on the forward strand.
TTCTCCCACAAGCAAGGATACCATATTTCAATATTTAATTTAATAGGAGAACCTTTGTGCTGTTCTTTTAGCTCCAAATAGGCAATTATGCTTTAGAAACTAGGATCTGCGGAACACATGGCATGTCATTTCTTTTTAAACTTCAGTAACGACTGTATGTTTTAGGTTTGATGGCATTTCAAATCAGCGTTTACATTGGGAGGCCTTAACAAGTGTTTTAATTTTTTTGTCTTTGTCAGAATGTTTTCTAGGAAATGATGCTGTTGCTTGCACTTCATTTATTAAGTTCTTATTGCCAAGGAAGGGACACACACACACACGCACACACAAACACACACGTAATGGTACGGATTGAGTGTACATTTTGAGGTGTACAGTGTTAACCAAGGCCAGTTTGTTATTGGCCAGACACACACATGCAAGCACGCACACACACACACACATATACACACAAACACGGCAAGTATGTACATTTAATCGATATATTTTAGTAGAATTTTGTTCAGTCGAATCGCTTTTATAGAAAAAGAAATGGGATTTTTTTTTTTTTTTTTTTAGGTTACGTTCTCTCTCATGTTGTATTTTATTCTGCTACTTTTCTGTACGTTATTCGTTTCTAGGTTTCATGCAAGAATGGTATTTCAACAACATATTTTGACAGCCAAGAAAAGTTTGTTACACAGCTAAACTTGAAGAATAATGATGATGATGATGATGATAATAATTAATAAAAGTAATAACAAATATACTCAACCTGGACAATGGGAGTTTTTTACGCACACACACACACACACACACACACACACACACACAGAACGCTCGTGTAAGTCAATGAAAGTTGAGTTCATGAATTATCTGGGACAAGTGGGGAACTTGTGTTGTGGACTCATTATCGATTTTTACACATAAAGCAAGAAAAGGTTAAAGTCAGACCCTCAAGCGTAGCTACTGTTGTGTTCTCTAAATGTGGACAGGAGCTTCACAACAGTAGGTGCAGATACATTTTTATAATTCTTACAAGTGGTGGAAAAAAACGGCCACCTTTTTTACAGCAGTAACTGATAATCACCGTAGTTCTATTTTCTGTCCTACTTCACTGAAGGCAAAACTCTAGGGCTGAAAAATGAAGCCAGGGCCAAAAACTGCAGTTTCTTGAATGGCCACTTAAGGCTTGCTCTGAAAAACGAGAAACTTTTGGACCTGGCATTCATGTGGGTGTAACTTAGACATGTACCACCCACCTAGACCAGACCAGGCACCTCCACCCCATAGCAATGACACTCCTTGATGGCAGCAGCCATCCCCAGCAGGATGCAGCCTGACACGGGCACACACACGAAAATGGTTTAGGAACAACTTAAAAAACATGAAAAACAGCACAAGGTGTTGACCTGGCCTCCAAATTCACTAGATCCCAAACTGATCAAGTATCTGTGGGATGATCCACAGAGGCCCCTCCCCTCAACCCATAGGACCCAAAGCCCCCCACTAACAACATTCTGTTACCAGACACCACAGGACACCCTCAGAAGGCCAATGTCCATTCTCTGATGAGTCACAACTGTTTTGGAGGCATAAGGGAGAGGCATTAGGAAGGTGGTCATAATGTTATACCTGATCGGTGTATCAAGGTTGCGTGGCCACTTGGGGTGACGTTGATGTCGACTCAGGTTACCAGCTGTCTTCCTGAGCATCAGCTCACGTTCCACCTCCAGACCCACCCGCACTGAGCTTCCAGACGTCTCCCCAGAAACCGTATGGGTGATGTCAAAGACATTTCGTCTGTCTTAGCATACGACTAATCTAACTCTTACTGGTGGTCCAAATGCGAGCAGAAAAAAAAAAAAAAAACCCTGAATCTATGTCATCCTCCCAAATGAAAGTTCCTCTCAGGGAATCACTAACTGTGAGATCTGAAAGTGCTTATTAATATATTTCTGTTCTTTGCTCCCACCTGCCTGCTTTTATTATTTAACAAGCTCACTTTTCTCTCAGTGTAAGTATTTTTTACAACATAGTGCAGAGATGTTTCACAGTTTTGGACAGTTTGGACGACTTTCAATTTCCACTCAAAAATATACGATTTTTATATTAAAATGATTTCGGACCCTTGCAGGCACCTGCCAGGTCAGAATGTAAGCTTTGCACACAATTAGTCTTCACTGACCCTTTCTTTTGTTCAGCACCACCCTGAGGTCAGAGTTGAGAGATTTAGCTGCACTGCTGTTCCGGTTCAAAGCGAGCTAAATTATTAGTTCTAAGCTATTATGAACAAAGCGTCTTTCATTTTTCCTACAGTAACACCAGTGCATTGATTTAAGACCAAAGATAAGGATTGGCAACACAACCAGAGGCTCATTTCTTAGCAACACACATGTCATTTAAAGAGCCCTTTTTTAATGTCTTTTTAAAACTCCTCCTCTGGGTCAGGGACTTTGACAAAACTTAATCAGTGCAGCTGCGGTATCTGTCACAAGACAAAGGCGTCTAATCGTTGGTCTGTATTATGTTTAGCGTTATCAATTTATCTTTGTGTTTATAATTTGAGCATTGATCAGAGCTGATTAACTCTGCCTTTTTAGCCTGCAGTGCAATTGTGCAGCAGCGGGGCGCCATTTAAATATGTGTGTGTGCGCTGAGAGTGTGAGATGTCAGACTGGAATACTAAACACCATCGACTGGAGAGGTCAGCATCCAGGCACTTAATTATGAGCCTGTCCGAGGCAGAGCAGACACAATAAATGAATAAACTGGAGAATTTTTAGGAACAGCATGCAAGCTGTCCACAGACTCGTTCACCGGCTATGGACTCAAAAGGCGACAAATGCATCGTGATGGAAGGTGCGCGCCTGCACACATAGAATTTTTCCATTTTTCAGTGTCATGCTCGCGAACCCCTCTCTGTATGCACCATGCGTCCCTGCTGGCCCGTCTGTCAGTCTGCCCCATCTCCCTGTTTAAACATCTCACAAACATCATTTCTGTTTATTGTAATTCATGTTTTATGTATGAGCTACCTGCACCGTTGATGGAGGGATGGAGTGTGTGTCTGTGTGTGTGTGTGCGTGTGTGTGTGTGTATGTGTGTGTGTGCGAGCAGCAGAGTGCCAGCGTGAGGGTGCTTATGTACGATGTAGCGTTGTCACTGCTGATGTCATCTTTCTATAAGCGCTGATTGAGATTGGTAGCTGTTAGCTGACATTTTACGACAGTTTACATCTCATATTGTGACAGACCAGAAAGGCCGTGGACGGATGGAGGGAGGGGAGGGAGGGATGAATAGATAGATAGTGTGATGTGTTTGAATATGCATGGAGATAGAGAGACATAGAAACATGGAGGAAGACAATGAGGGAGATATGATCTAGCTTCTAGGCATTTGAATATTGAATATTTCCCTCACTGTGCTGTGAGATCTCATAGATAGATAGATAGATGGGTGGTGTGGATGACTGCTTCAGATTCATTCTCCATCACTTATTTATTTAACAAAATGAGCTGCTGTAATAAGAGCAGAGTCTCTGCCTCCAACCAATCCCTGTCCCCAATGAAAGCATAATTACAGCTCTGCATCATCTCGGTATGTCGGCTGTATATCATCTGCTTCTCAGGTTCTCTGTAGAGGGATTTGCTGTGTAATCTCCTTTCCCTGAGTTTCCTCTTTAATACTGGAACCGTTACAGTATGTGTGCTTCTCTTCTCTTCTCTTCTCTTCTCTTCTCTTCTCTTCTCTTCTCTTCTCTTCTCTTCTCTTCTCTTCTCTTCTCCTGCTCCAAAAAGACAGATGCAGCCTGACACAGGCACACACACAAAAACATGAAAACATGAAAAGCAGCACAAGGTGTTGACCTGGCCTTCAAATTCCCTAGATCCCAAACTGATCAAGTATCTGTGGGATGCACTGGAACAAGCCTGATCCACAGAGGCCCCTCGCCTCAACCCATAGGACCCAAAAGCCCCCACTAACAACATTTTGTTGCCAGACACCACAGGACCTACACAATATTAGGAAGGTGGTCATAATGTTGTGGCTGATCGGTGTATGCATACACACAGTTTGCAGATGCACAGCGTTTTGCAGCAGACTTGTGGGGAAATGCACAGACTCATACAGTGTGCCGTGTATCAGCACTCAGCCACGCACACAATCACCCACACAGCTTTTCCTTGCCCCGTCCTTCACATTAGGGCTCTGGAGTACTTTGGTAATAATTCCCTCAATAATATCTCCTCGCAGTAACAGCGATAATGCCGTGCGCCTGTGTGCGTGTGTGTGTGTGTGTGTGTGTTGTGTCCTCAAAAGACTATTTCTATTTCTGTGGAAAACTCTGATAAGCCTTTGCTCTGTTTCCTCACCTGCACCCCACTCCAGCCCACTCCACCCCTCTCTCTCTCTCTCTCTCTCTCTCTGCCGACTTTTCTAATAAAATGCATTTTAATTTTCTCCCAAGCACGCGAGAGGACATCAGGACAAGCCGTCGGAACAGCTGACAATGAAATCTCTTTTATTTCTGCTAGATTTTGTTTTAATTCTGCCTGTGCGTGTCGGTATCTCTCTCCTTTTCCTCCCCGTTTTATTCTGATTACATTTTCCGACTGTACGGTTCCTGCTTGCGACTCTGCACTGTATATTAAACTTTAATAGGGTGCCTGTTGTGTATGGGGGTGATTGTCTGTGCTGTGTGTGTGTGTGTGTGTGTGTGTTTCGTATCAAAGAGTATGTGCTGGATGTGTGCAGTTTAAACATTAATAATGTTTCTTTCTCTTCAGCTATCACCAGAAAGAGAATTAAGCAGGAGGGAGGCTCACAACTAATTTGAGCCCATAGTACCCCAAAGTACCATTATTGTTATTATTATTTCATTTGTTCTTTTTTGTATTTTAAGGGCTGTTTAGGGAGATGTGATACTTAGGAAAACTATATTTTTAAAGTTTATTATCCATTGTCCTCTGATGTGCACTCACACAGCGCCAGTGCCTCGGTTCCTGTCTGCTTTATTGTCTCCCACAGTCTCTGTCCTTCCAATCATCCGTCATCTCATTGTGCAATGTCTCCCAAACAATTGGAACTTGATTCAATTTGGGAGGCTAATGCATCTCAACGCTTGCATTCTGGCACCCTCAAAATTGAAGGGTTCGTCCAAAACAGTTCCCTAAACGCAGGTCAAACGAGGCTGCGTCACGTCCTCTTGACATGTTTACAATAGCCTTTCATAAATTGTCAGCAGCCCTCAAACTTGAAGCCAGTGTGTGGACCATTTTGTTGCAAAACTTTTACCTTTTACCGTTTGACAAAATCAGCTTGCACACACAAGGCGTCTACTTAAGAGTTGCCTCCGCCATAATTATGTAGTAGCCAACTTTTAATGCGCGGAGAGGCTGCCGTTAATCAGTGCGGAGGCGGTAAAATAAATTAAAGGAACATTCAGGTGCCCGAAAACATTCCATGTATCATTAATAGAGTAGCACATTAAGACCACAGTGCAGCGTGATGGAATGTAGAAATGAGAAAACATCTTCTGAGACATTTGCAAATTATAGATGAAACATGAAGTATCTTTACAGACATTTTTATATTGGCTGAATCGTGAGTTACTGCAGACTAATGGTGTGTTTGTGAATCAGGACTCAAGCACAACGTTTTAGTGAAGGAAACTTGGCAAGTTAACTTTTTTAAAATAATGTTGTTTTATGTCACTTGTCAATTAAAACCAACATTAATACAAATAATGTTTTTTTTTTCTATTTGTGCTTCTCTCGGTCTCATTAACAGAGCCCCAGCAAAGCGTGTGCTGATTCCACAGGGCAACAAATATCCACAAAATGCACTAATGACCGACTTATTGGGTTATTTAATCTTCTATTTATGCTCATGAGACGTCTGACTACGCTGACAGAAAAATTTGCGGGTTTGAAAATCAGAGCCGAGGGGCAATTACACTTCACGATTCGCTGACTTCCTCGATGATGATTCTAATAGCACGTATACATCTTAAGTTAGCTGTAGGCTATTGACATTTCACGTCAACAAGCACTAATACAGCCGTAGCTTTAAACATATTGGAGTTCAGTGAGGTTGGAATGTGGAGATTCGCCTATTGATAATTGAAGATTAATTTTCATTACTATATTCCCTACTGGGTTAGCATTTCCTAGGGAAGGAAAATATTCCTCATGAATAAAAGTAGAGTGTGTAGGGGTCGCCTAGCTCCAGGCCATGATCTATCCTTTTACACCGCTGAAACAAGAGTTTGAATAAAGATCAACTAGAGTGGACTGCAGCATCTTGTGAACAGTCTTCCCAAAGTAGCCCCAAAAGTAATGCCACTGAGATATTGTTAAGCCATTTTTGTTAAAGCCAGACTTGGCTGATGCTATCTTAAAAAGTCCTTTTGATTCTTATCTCATCTTATAATATCGTATTGCATCTTATCACACTTTAGTTTGCCGTATCTTACCTTTAGATTGACTAGTTTGCGATACATATCTTATTATCTTGTCTCTTACCTTTGGTCGTCTTAGCTGAGTTTATCCTTGGATTTATAGAGGTTGCTGGGTATATCTTATTATACATCATGTCGTATCGTATCTTATCGAATTGTATTGTATGGGCTCGTAATGTATTGTATCATATTGTGTCGTACTGTTTTGTATCACAACATATCATATCGCATTGTATTATATTGCATCGTATCGTATTGTGTATCGTATCGTATCGTATCAAAAGATTTTGCCTCGCCCTGCCTTGCCTCGCATTGTATTGTATCGTTTCGTGTCAAATCATATTGCATTGCCTCATATCTCAGTTTGTCTTATCTTATTTGGATTTGCTTGGCCTACAGGTGAAATAGGGATGCAAAAGTTTGTGAACGTTGATCTGATCTGTAGTTAGTGCTGGTTAGCAGCTTGGCATTTTGTGCGAGTTGCAAGCAGTGCAACTCAGCGTAGCATTACCTCTCTACAGCTGCTAAGTGACTCATACCAATCCCAACTGTGTCACATTTGGACAGGGAAACAGCAGCAAACATCTGTTTTCTGCTTCAAAATGTAAGCAGGATGATTAAAATAAGTTCCATCAAATCAATGTCTCCCGATCTTTTTGGCTCATGATTTCTAACAATGAAGATAGTTCTACTTGCAACCTCTCATCACGGGTTAGACGTGCATGGCAACAGACTGAGAGCATTTTCCCATGATTTTATTGATTAAATCTGACTGACCCGAAGAGTTAAAATTATTCATGGATTCACAAGAAAAAATAAAATATGACACAGGCTGTTGTATATCAGGAATCTGTTTTTAGGCTCTTTTATCCTGTACATCATCTCATCATTTTGACTTAAGATTGCATATTAATTTGTCCACACAGTGTTTTTTAGCATGTTCTTCTCACAGCAAGAATGTTCTTGGATGCTCCGCGTCTGCCTTCAGTCCAAGGACATGTATGTTGGGTACACTGGTAATTCTAAATTGGTTGTAGGTACGTATGCAAGTGTGTTGTTGTTTGTTTCTCTGTGTTAGCATTAGGATGGACTGGCGGCCTGTTTAGGGTTGAATCCAGGCCGCAACCTCCTAAAGCATAATTGGATGGATGTTTCAGAAAATGTTATAATAACTGCATCTGCTTCTTCACCACCACCAGCGCCTAGACTCCTGGGGCTCCTGTCCTTGTCTTCTTTCATCGGAGATTCGGAACCTAACCACCAAAATACCTTGCTCGCTCATGCTTCCACAACAAATGTTCATTCTGCCCTCACACTTGTAATAAGAATTACTGTTAAACTGCATTATATTGTGAGAATTTTCCTTTGAGATTAAATCCCTACGCCCTCTTAGTTATCTTCAGTCGCTGCCAAAGGCCTTAAATTAAGTTTTTCTTCCCTTAAGTAACTTCAGCCATTGTCTCTAACACATGGAGAGGGCACAGAAACATTTTTAAACACTGGGGCTACTTTCTAAGACAACCACACATCTCTGCTCTCTTTTTCTAATAGACTAATAGAGCATTACTACTCTGACCTTTGCGTTCCCAAAGTGGCCTGCTTGTAATCTAATTAAACATGTTTTTTCCATACCTTGATTACCAGTTATGTAATGGGTCAAAGCAGCACATTTTCTCTAATGATATAGTGAACTGGGATTTATTTAATAGGTGCGGTGCACCTCATCAGTCACTGCAGCATGTGATCTGTTTAAATACACTAAACAGGCCAAAGTATATTAACCTTTGAATGTTTGATAAAACTAAAGAGGTTCCACTTCTGTTTTCTATTATCGTGACTGTATGCACATAAATGTCATCATGGTGACAAAAGCTATGCTAAGATTATTTTAATAGAAACTGGGATGATTTAAGTTTAAGTAAGCAGTGAAGAAGTAAAGAGAAGAAGCTGAAAAAAACAAATGAGTTGAGTCAAAGAAAAGCAGTAGGGGTGAAGGAAGGGATGGTGCACCTCTCCTCTACTGTCCATCCTCCATCTCATCCATCCATAATTCAGTATACCTTCAGGTCAAACTCTCGATGTCTTCTTGACATCTCCCCATCTCCTCTATACTGTATCTCTCACTCCTGTTTCCCTCTCTGTATCTTTCCATTCTCCATCTCTCTGACTGTCACCCTTTCATTTTCCACAGAAATGACCTCAGGGAAAAGAGACCCAGCTGTGAAATGTCAAATTTTTACTGATGTATTTTTTTTAATTATATGCAACACACGCACAGTACACAATACAGTGTGCACAATGAAAGACAGGAAAGGCTAAAGTTCTGTGTCACTTCTGTCTTCTCACTATACTACTTCTTCTACGTGCGGGGCTTGATGTTAACTGCTTTTCACAGGAGCACAAACATTGGAAGAAGTCTGGGTGCATCTTCAAATTGAATGTGTCAGTTTTTATTCATGAGCGTCCATTTTGCATTTCATTTGTAAAGTCATTTAAGGACTCAGTCAGTATTGGCCTTTGTCTGTGTATGTGTGTGTGTATTTTCTTTTTAACGATGTGTGCAACAAGTAGCTATATCTCCAGTGTTCACACTGAGCGAAATATCAGGTATTTTCTGTCACCAACATTCAGTGCTGAATTCCCTTTTCATTTCAAATTAAAACACAAATTTTTAACTTCATCTCACCTTGACCCACGTCCTTTCTTATTTCTCAGTATCCAAGTATTCAGGAATCATCACTTGCTTTAACATTACCCATATTCATATTGATTAATTTCCCTTTCTTTAAAAATATGTGATGGTCATATTTTCACTTAGTTCTTCTAATTGTTGTATCTTGGACTATATGCCATATGGTGTTGGTTTGTTGTTATAGTTTTAATGGTATCTTAGCATTTGTAATTTCCTGGAAAATGATTAACACAGTGTTGATGACTCATCCTGCACTAAGTTATTTCAGCGTCCAATGACAGTGCCCTTCGTTCACAAGTAGCACTCCTCGCTTTGCTTGTTTTATTCAATTTTATTTAATTTTATTCTTGTATTTTAGAACTTACAAACAGTTGAAATGTGTTTTGTTTGGTGTTTGTAAAATAAATAAATAAATAAAATAAAATAAAACAAACAAGTAAGGAAGTTGTGCCTCAGGAACGTCACTTGACAGTTGATTAACGGGTCATTAGCTTAATTAGCTACCGCGCTAGCTGGCATTGAGAGTATGGCGTCTGTCATTTTGTCAGCCTCTTTTTTTGTATTGTGTTTGAAAGGAATACTTCAGGAGAAACTTAGTTTTTTCCCAGTGTAATGCCAATACACTTTCCCAAATGAAGAAGCCGACTAAAAGAAAGTTTTCACCGTGTTTAGCATGCGCCGGATATAAGCTGCTAAACAATATTTCATGTTATGCTAACACAGGAGGCGAGGACTCATTAAAGACGTCGCAGGTGAGTTTTTGACAAATGAACTGCTAGCTGTCAGTAGGCCTACTGCTGTTTAAGTGTAATGTAAACCTGTATACGTGTGATACAAGTCATGACTCGGATATATTCTTAAAACTGTCAGCTGCTGCCACAACTTTCCATTGTTCGACAAAAGTGGTCTGGACTAATAACAGAAATTCATCTGCACCAAAAACTACATCCTCGAAAATTATTGTGCAGTTAAATAACCACATTTCTTGCACTGTTTCAACATAAACTGAACATTATAGTCGTGAGGGTTTAGTATTGTACAGGCAGGATTGTTTTTAGTGTGCACTCATTTTCGCTTATGTGCCTAATGTTTTGGCAATTTAGTGCGTAAATCCGTTTTTTCTTGATAGCTACAGTGTGATAACAATTCACAATTGCCCCATACCTCAGGCAGCTCTTGGATAAAAATGTTTGGTGCCCTATTTTTCTCAAATTGTTGGCTAGTTTTGTAAATACTGTGTAGATGTTGTGATCTATGTGCTTGTCAAGAGTCAATATAAGATGGTTTTGCAGACTTTTGTAAGTAATCAGTCGGCATTAAGTAAAGTTTAATGTTTAAGTGTCTGTAACGATTCACCAGGTTCAACCAGGTTGTGGAGTTTAGGTTTTTATTTCATCTGTGGGTGGCTTGTTATTGACTTAGTACTTGCCTGAGTTAGGGGTTGTTATTCAGATTAACCTGGCTGATTTCTTCTTTGCATGGTTAATAGTACTCTAATGACTCAGTGTATGAGTTTGTATAGCTGCATCCTTGTCTTATATATATATAATAAAAACTTAGAGTGGTGGGGAACGTCTTCAAGGAAACTCAAACCAGTCGCGTTACTTTTGTTTTAGATACTGATGTTTTTATAAATGGTTTTATATCATTTGTCTTGCACTATGTGCCCATACGTGGCCCACAACAATGTGAAAGTTGAGTTGTAGTTAGTCCTAATGGTATTTTAGCGTTTGTTATATCCTGAATAATTATTTAAAAATGTTGAATAACCGACCCTGCACCAAGAATATAAATGTTTGCATCCAATGATACTGTCTGGTCCTGATCAGTCAGAGCAGACTGAGTTTTTCAGAAGGGAGACGCCCTCCACAGCTGTGTTGTCCCAGTAAACTTGTAAATATGTGTAAATGGATAGCATTCATTATATACAGGCACATGTAATGTGAAAAGGCTCTTACATTTAATAATAAATATGACTAAACATACTGGATATCAGTAGGGAGAGAATCCCTAAAACTGGACTGGAAGAAGATTAAATTATTAGATTATGACGGATGGAATTCTCAAGTTAATAAATAACCTGGATAGATAAAATACGAGTGTTGGAGAGGTATTGTGAGGTGAGGTAAAATTGGAGGAACTGTAATTACGGAGTGAATGACCGATTAAGATGGACTGCTTGAGTAAAAAAGAAGAAGATAATTCAAAACTGTAAAGTGAAAAGCAGAGAAAGACAAAAGAGGAAACATAAATTATGAAACAAATGGAATAGCTTGCATGACAGAGAGGCGAAGATGTGAATTGCAAAGAAAATGAAAGCTCCCTTCCAAGTAATATGAAATAACTGTAGTATCTCTTTAGCGAGTGAGGAACGTACAACCGAGCGAGCCCATGACTGAAGCGAACAACGAGGGGAGAATGAATGAATGAATGAGACAGAGAGAGGGATGGTGAGTGAGGCAGGGGAAGCGTGGCGGGGCAAGAGAAATGGGAAAGAAATGCATCGAGGGGAGTTAAAGAGTGAATAAATGAAGCAGGGAGACAACGCAGGGAATGATAATGATCCTCGAGGAGTTAAGAGGGCGAGCATTAGGAAGGAGCAAGGTGGAGATAGGGAGAGTGACGGATGAGGGGAGTGTCGGAGAAAAGGGAAACGGAGGGACAGGAATGGTGAGGACAAGATGACAATGGAGATAGAAAGGTGGAGGTCTTTCACTCCCTGTCTCTCTTCTCCCCTCATTCTCTAATAGTTTATCACTCACTGTCATGCCGTCATTCAAGGGCTTCCCCCTTCCTGCCTTACAGTCTCTCTCATTCAGCTGTTTCTCTTTTTTTCCTCCTATTTGCGTTTTGTTTTGCGTTTGCATTTTTGTGATCATGTACTCAGGAGTATATCATGCCAGAGAAGTGGGTGCAATGTGATTATGTGAAAAAATCAAACGTAAGGAATGAAGAAAAGATCAAACAAAGGGATGAAGCTTGATTTACACACTAGAATGTATGCTGTTCCCATGTCATAGCATATGCAAATGTACCTCTGCTGTTTCACACTCGTGTGCTGGTGTATTAGCGTCACTCTGTACTTTTGCTGCCAAAAGCCTAGTCTGCAGTTTTCGTTGGCTCCGTGTCGAGATTGTTCTTGTTCTGCAAACACTGGTGCCGGGAACTGAGCAAATCACCTTAATGTTGGAGTATGTATGTTTCTAGGAAGGTATATGAGCCAGACATACTGGAATCATTAGAACATTTCTGTAACCAATCCAGTACAGCTACGACTAACTAATGCTGGGAATCATTAATTAAATTAACACTGATGAAGTGTCCTCCGATTGTCGCCATGTAGATTGTTAGGTGGCAACATTGTTCAACAGTTAATAATACTTTACTTGTCCCGCAAGGGGCAATTATAGGCAAGCTACCAACAAAAGTTCCTTTATATGCACTGAAAACAAACAAAAAATACAAATAGGAAGTGTTGTAAAGAGACCAATATGTAGCAGCCTACCAATATCTAACACCACAGAGAGACATTAAGTCAATGGGTGCATTTACTCACAAAATCAGTCTGTTCATTGGTTAAACTGACGTATTCTTGACCTTTAGCCATAAGACTTATGGCCTCTGGAGTAATAACTAAGCTTCCTTTTAGTTGTCTTGCACCCTTGCAGACTTAAACACATTACTAATGGTATTAGCTTCAAGTTGTCAAAGAGTTAACAGTCTGTGTGAACTGATGATCTTAAAAGCTATGCAAGGAATCTATGTGTTTCATTTTCTGATGCTAATAACATTCTGCCATTGTCTTCTTCTGCGGGATAACGGGAACTAAATTAGGATACAAATACCAATACTACAATACTAATACTATACTAATCCCACAACACTACTACTTGTAACAAGTGTAATCCAGGCACTCAATAGTCTCGAGTAAATTACTGAATTATATGTGACAATGGCTACAGGAGAAATAAAAGAAAGTATGTCTCAGTTTATTTAATAAACTGAGACATACCCCTCTGTTAACTTGAGCTGCTGAGCGGTAACGTCCAGAGTTTCCTTTTCACAAAGTTATGAGTAGGTTTCTCTGTTTCGCAAGATTTTTTTTTTTAATGTGTGTCATGTTTCATTTCCTCACTTTCCAGCAAAAACAGAACACCAGACATCTACGCCATCCATCATTGTATGAGCCAACAACACAATCAACGTCTGCTGCGAGTTTCAAACCGAGCCAGGTAGGGAACCTTTCCACCAGTTTGAGGTCACTGTATAAGCAGAGTTTGATTGAAATAATTATCTCATACACACATTACTATGAAAAATTACATATATAGGATTTTTCCAAGAAATCTAAAATGAGTAATCATATCACAGTAAAATAAATAAGACATCGTAGTGTGCGCATAATGTTAAGACGGTACCCAGACACTCCAGTACAATGAAACAGATGGCAATTTTAAGTATTTTCTCACAAGCTGCAAATCAATAGGAACCGTTTATTTGGGAGAACTCATTGAAAAATCATTTTAAAGATATGTTTGCAATCTGTTTAAGACTTGGTCTGCCTTCTGTATGATTTTTAGGATTGCAAGAAAGTAATCTAAAAAAGGTTGGAGGTTTTGTGATTCTGAGAATTAGCTTTTAATATGACTCGATAATGACTTAATCATCTTAGCATCATCTGTCCGCTCTGCCCCTAGAGCTCAGATTCGACATATATAGAAGACAGCTGTAACACATTTTTATTTTATTTTATAGTTTAATAGTCCTACATTCTTCAGGGTTGAATAGCTTATTTTAATTATAAACTAAGCTTAGTCATCTGTTGCAAGCCATTATAGTGTCATTTAGGAAACATTCCTAATATTGCTGGTCAAGCATTTTCTTATATCCTTGTATTTCACTCAATATCAAGGTCAGTTTTTTGTGATTCTGTTGCGGTTTCTTGTGTACGTCTTAAATTATAATGTACACCAGCATTGGTCTGTACACAATAGAAAGAGCAGTGACTCAGTATCCAATGTAATTAAATATCAATATGTTAATAATACACCATCCATGGTGTTGACCCCTGGTTACTGTTGCTTCTTCTGTCAGCTGATCAGTACTCACTCCTGATGCTGCTGCTGGTGTCAGACGTCTTTAATCACTGTGGTGACCATATCACAGAGGAGATTATTGTTTTGTTGCCTGCTGAGGCTCTGTTGCCCTCCAGTCCAGCAGCATATTCTCTCAGTTTTAGGTAGACACTGTGAATACGTTTGGACATACAAAGAACTTGAAACACATCATGCTGTTCAACTCTCTCCTCACCCAACTCATTAAGGAAGTCCCTCTCATATTAGGACCCCCTGTGCTCACTTTATTAATAACTCCGTCTCCACTTTCATTGTACCCCCCCACCCCCCCACCTTCAAAGGAGTCATGATTAAACCTCTACTTAAAAAAAACTCTGACCTTCATCCTGATGCCCTCAGTAATTACAGGCACATTTCAAATCATCTCTTCCTCTCTGAAGTACAGGGAAGAGACCTGGCGAGCCCACTGGCTGATTTTCTGCAGCACGGTCTGTTTGAAAAATTTGTGGGAGCTCGGTGCTTGCAGCGTTAGATAAACCACAGAAAAGAACATGGAGCACCCACCCTGCCAAATGCATTTGAAACATTTCCAAAACTTGAAATCATGACTTTGTCACTGCTGATACTGTTAACATCTGGTTTGACAATCTGTGCAGCATGGTTAAAATTTGGAATGGTTTAAACCAAACACTATTTCAGCTCCTGCTGCTTTGCAGCCTTCCCCAGCAGTGTCCAATTTAACCACAATCTCTCATTAAAAATTAATGCCATTATGTTTGCTGTCTACCATGTACCATCCTAGTCTGAAGTGAGTGTGTGTATGTGTGTGTGGTGAAAAATTTCTCAGCCTTGCCAACCCAAAGCCTGAGCATGGACTGACATACTCATTGCAAAGGACAGAGGAGAAAAGAAATAAGAATAGGGAAAAAAGAGAGGGAGCAGAGGGGTAAAAGAAAGAACGGGAGGAGAGAGAGAGGAGTTCGGGAGAGTTGAAGCGTGAAGAGGAACAGAGGAAAGGACAGCAGCTAAAGAGCGGAGAGGGAAAAAAACGAGGAGGAACAAGAGGAAACGTGTACCCATGCTGAGACAATTAGTCCCACCTGCAGCCACCTCAAACTGTGAATACCTGTGTATGTGTGCATCTGTGTTTGTGTGAATGTGTTGCTGCTTGAGTGAGTTATTGAGCAAATGGGCCCTTGTGCATGCTCCCATATGGTAGGGTAAGGTTATATTGTGGGTGTCACTGCATCTTTCAGCCTGCACTGTTGCCAGTATTTGTGCATGTGAAGGTTTATTGTGTCAGAATGTGTGTGTGTGTGTGTGTCTCATATATATTCTGGGGCAGTTTTAGGCAGAACATATTTGAATATCGGTGAAGCAGTTCCAGAGAGATAAATAAAGAGACAACCAGTGAACCAGTGAAAGACAGAGTGTGAAAAGAAGGCAGATGGAAACAAACAGATTGGACTGAAGAATGTGTGGGGGAAAAACACAGCAGATAAATGGAGGGGCAGGTAGACAGGTGGATAAGTCACTTTCTTCCCAGTATGGCTCAGTATTCACCGCTGTAATGCTCCACACTGCTTTTCTTCTTTACTGTGTTCTTTGCTGCTGGCATCATGCTCATTTCCTGCCTCAACTCGACACACTGAGTCAATCCCTGCTGGTTTGTTCCACTGAATAACTTTCATTGTCATTATTCTCCGCAGAACTCGCGACAATTTTCTCCTCGTAACCATAACACAAACACAAATAGCCCAGGATGCTGTGTAGGCTCTTATCCCTTTTTTTCCCTGAAAGACTGCTGTTGTCACACACATGCTGCACACTTATTTATTTATTTATTTTTTTGTTTGTCCCACCTGTGTGTTGCTGTGCAGTAGCTTGTCATGTCACCTGTCTAAATAAGGGTTGTATTATGTGTTGTTTATGGTGGTTTAATAATTGAAGGGTCTCATTGCTTGTTTTCTTTGTCGTCCTCAGTGTGTAAACTCAGTTGTGACACTTCCCAGCCAAATGGCCTTTAACTACGATTACTGAATGTATCAACTTCAGTTCTAGTGCATGTGTATGATGTGTGTATCGTTGGGACATTTTAGCCTCAGCGTAAAATCTAACCACTTAAATTACTGCTTACATAGCTGCAGGGTTTGGCAAAATACAAACACACGAACACACACTAAGAATACACAACAGTGACACATATTTCTCTGACATACACTTGAGCAGTGAATCTTAAATGGGTTGAGTTTGTGTTGTAGTAAAATACAACACCTGAGAAGGGGTGATTTTTTTGCTCACCTGGTTGAAGTTCTTATGATTAAATGGCTTAACACGATGCAAAGTTTCTTTTGGTGACAAGTCACAATACGTTATAGATAACAATGTTGGTTGTGGAATGCTTAAAGTGGTCTCTAAGCAATTTTAATGATGTTTACAATGACTCTGCACATGTTTGTGAATTCCTGAACCAGACTTTATGGATTTGTAGTGGTGGACACGGCACCAAATATTAAAGCACTCCAAACTTTTCGTCAGGAAAATGTACTTGAGTGTAAAGCTCAAGGCTCAAAGCTCAGGCAATGCACAAAGTTTCAGAGTGTTGTGGATTACACTATTGAATTGTTATTTTTGATGCATTAATCCGCATTTTAGATTTGTAATGGAATCAGCATTGCTCCTCTTGAATCTGAGATTTGACAGTTGGTCAGGGTCTGCCTTTCCCAGGCGGCTAGGATGGAAGTCAGCACCTCCATGTCTGAGGCTGTGGTTTACTGCAAAAAAATGCTGGATTCAAGTTGAGGGTGAGTTGCTGCCTGAAGCAAAAGAGTTCAAGTATCTCAGTGTATGAAATGGTAAAATGGAGCTATAGATGGACAGGTGGTTTGGTGCAGCGGCAGCAGTAACGCAGGAATACTAACTGAATTTGTGAAAGGGAAGCTGAACAAATGCAAAGCTTACAATTTACCAGTTGATGTACTCTATGTTCCCTCACCTATGGTGATGAACTTTGGGTAGTGAGTAGGAAGAATGGCATTGCAGATACAAGCATGCAAAATGAGTTTCTTCCACGGGGTGGCAGGGCTCAGCCTTAGAGATAAGGTGAGGGCGCCTCAGGGGTGCTTCCCCTTGGTGGTTTGACTAGCAAGGACAGCTAGGTGGAGACCTTGGTGTAGTCCCAGACTCTGTTGGAAGGATTACATATCTCATGTGTCCTGGGGATGCCCTGGGATACTTCACACACTCATAGAAATATTTAGGCCTAATTCATAAAATTTATGTATTTCAATTGCATATAAAATTTCCATCCATTTGAATTACTTAGATTTAACATAAAAAGGCAGATAAACTTTATGTGCTGCATATTTGTCAGTCAAATGTAAATGAAACAATTAAGAATGAGATTTATGTAATAATACCAATAAAACCAATGTGTTTTGAATAAACAATGGCAGATTTATGTATCTATCATTAATAAATCCAAGTTTCAAGTACTTAAGAACAAGTGTATGTATTCAATATGAATTACTCCAATGTATTTGAAATGCTTAGAAAAAGGGTTATTCACTAAACCCAATTCAAATAAAATGCATAGTGTATGTACTTAAAATAATGAAGGTTTTTCAAAACATCTTCATGTACATTTGGAGTCATCTTATCTTCAGGACTGATACATTCAACCTGAATGATGTTGATGCCCATCACTGTGTGCAGTCTCTGAATCAGCATAAGCACATTTGCTTTTATCATTTTAAATGTTAAACATTTGAAAACAGACCTTTTTGCAGCAATAACAAACTGCCTCAAGAACTCTGCTTGACTGTGTGAAATATGAGGTAGACAGGTAAATCAAGCATAATAACTGTAACGCTTACAGTTAGGGGTGCACCGATCCGATATTGGGATCGGATATCGGCCCCGATATTGACAAAATAGCTGGATCGGGGATCGGAAAAATTAACAGATCCACGGGCCGATCCAGTTTTTTTTTTTTTTTTTTTTCCTCCGTCGCAGCAGATCCTACGTCATTCGTTAGCAGCACGTGTGTCGCATGCTGGAACGGCTGGAACGAGTTGGAGAGCCTGTGTAGTAGTCCAGTAGGTGGCGGTATATGTCGTGAAGATATGATCCGCCATTAAACAGAAGAAGAAGAAGAACGAGTTGGAGCATTTAAGCAACATGGAGCGAGCCAAAGAGTCGGCTGTGTGGAGATATTTCACGCTTGCCACGCCAACTAGTTTGACGGCTGTTTGCAATGTCTGCAAAGTAAATGTTTGTCTTTTTAAATTTATTTTAAGAAATTTGATTACATTCTATTTTCGATTTGGATGCACAATTGTTCTTTAAATAACAAATAAATAAGTATTCAATACATTACATCTATGTTATTTTGTCTTAGTTAGGAAAGTAATGTTTAGTTAGGAAAGTCTGGTGCCTTTAGTTTCTTCTACATGGTGGAAGGAAGGTATAAGGTGGAAGGTATGCAGTTTATTATTAATTCAACAATGGTATTGGATCGGTATCGGGTATCGACAGATATACAAAGCCCAGGCATCGGTATCGGTATCGGGACTGAAAAAGTCGGATCGGTGCATCCCTACTTACAGTACACCAACATTTCAAAGATTCCCAGACATTCAGTTTTTGAAATTTTAGTCATTACGCTAACAATCCAAGACACTGCCATAAAGCTAAGTGGTTTAAGTGGCTTTGCACCACCCCACTGACATGTTTAATTACAAGTGCATGGAGATATTCTGCAGCAATAACAACCAAGACCTGTAAACACATTGAAAAATTTACAGAGTTCACTCAAACAAGCACTGAAAATTGCAGTCGCTTTGTTGTACATGTTTCCCTGATATGCAGGGAAACATCTGCAAATCAGGTATCGGGACCATCACTGGAACATCTTCATTTTCAGTGCTTGGACTTTTGGTGAAAGCTTGGTTGTGTCCAGTTCCATCAGGATTTTCTGGAACACTTCAGATGTACTCTCGAGGTACTTAGGGTAGCTTAAGTGCATAAATCAGTCCGAAAAGCATCACACATCCAAGGGTGACACATTGTAGGTTTTGCAGAACTTCTACGCCTTCGAGTACAACACCAACATCTGCATACATCTCGTCTCCATGATTTGCACCATGCACCCGAATGACATAAATGCCCATTGTTGTCTGTGCAATCCCCAACTCAGCCTCTGCACATTTGCTGTCCTGGAGAATAAACAAAGAGAATGAGTTGTGTCCCAATGCTTGTCACATAGTGATATCACTTTTTAAAAAAGGCATGTGGTTTTAAAATTTTAGATGGATGTGATCATATTTTTTGTTATATTGCATCTGCAACTAAACATTTTGAAATACATGGTGTACATTCCTGTAAAACCAGAAAAAAGTATCAAGTAACACTAAATTGACATATTCAGATAAAGTCTGAGTATACAATTCATAATTGTGTTTACTCCACTCTGGAGTCATTCATCTCTACCGCTGTGTAAATTGGCTCTGGTCTGGCATTTAAATTAAAGGCTGTGACCTTGGAGGCATCTGTGACAGATGAACCAGAAATTGGGTCTCGATGTAGGCATGTGTTGTCCATGCCGAGGTGTTTGATGAGAAGACAGACGAGAGACTGGATTATTAGCAAAGTGCGATTGCTTTGCTTCTTGAACCCGAACTGCTCAGATGCATAGTCCAGCCACACACGCACACAAAAAAAAACAAATGTCTTTGGTCCCAGAACACATTAAAATTATCAGTGTTGTGTGGACTGTGCAGACAGAGAATCAATGGTCAGTGAAGCAATCCATGCTGTGTTTTACAGTGGGGAATGGACCATAACTAAAGAGGTTTTAGGGCTCCAAAATGGTCGAAATAGTGCCTTAATGTGTTGCTGATGAGAAAAGATCTAGGAAAAAAGACTTTCTTTTGTTTTCTTTGCCTGTTAAATTGTAACCAGCATCAGAATAACAGAGGGAGAGCTTTTAGAGAGTTGGCCGTGTGAGAGCTGAAATTGGACTCAATCTTGAGGCAGCTTTTAAGTTCTGCTCTTAAGGAAAAGCCTTTCTTGTAGTGAAGAACAAGTGCCTTCTCTCAATGTGTTCTTTCTGAACCAGGTCTTTGCCTGGTTGAAAAGGGTCGTGGGAATCTTTGCTACAATTTCTGACACTTGCATGTCTTTGATGGAGCAAAGCAAACCCCAACTGACCCCCTAAGCTGGACCGATGACACTGCAGATATTTCTGAGGGTTAGTTGAAGACAGGTGCAAACCAGACCGGGATGGATATTGTGCTGGTGCTTGCACGAAATGATGTGTAGACTTGGATAAGTATTTCAACCCATGTAGTGTTTTCAGCTGTGACAAAAACCTCTGTTTTGTTATCGGATGGTGGGCAGAGTTTCTGGAATATGGGACATAATGATCCACAGGAACTCTAACAACTCTCCTATTCTCACTACTGTGCCTATTATTTTATAATAATATGACGCTTTATTGATCAGCATGCAGTCCCTCTGCCCCTCACCTCCGTTCAGGTCAGAGCGTGGGGCTGAACAACAGGCCCTCCTGTTAGGATGATGTGTCTCTAATAAGTGAGCCACCATGCTGCCCATAATATCCAGGAGGCAATGAGTAGGCGAGAGTCTATGAAAGTGTGAGACCTGAATCTCTATTGTTTTCTGCACATTAAGCTCCAATTTGTTTGTCTGCACTCAACGATGACAGCCGGCCGGCCCAGCTCGCCTCAATGCCAGTATGGTGTCATCAGTGAGTTTGAGTGCTTTGACAGAGGAGGCGCAGGAGGGGTGATCATTTGTGAGTGGAGCACAGAGGGGGAGTGTGCACATATCCCCAAAGCACCTGGGCTCATAATCAGGGCACAAGCACACACATATACAAACACGCTATGAATTTTCCCCAGGAAGTGGTATTACCAGACAACTCGTCATTTGAAGAGTACTTAGTTGCCACAGCAACGAGCACTGTTGCTTGGCCAAGGGGCTTGGTGAGAAATGGATGATCACTGAGTATGAGCGAGCTTGTGTTAGTTTGTTTGAAAGAGATATCAAGGAACAGTGTGTGTGCGTGTGTGCGTGTGTGTGTGTGTGTGTGTGTGTGTGTGCGCGCGCGCGCCACACTGAGGATGTGTGTAATATGCTTGTACTTATGTCTGAGGTTTCTGAGACAGACCAACAAAACAAATAATTGAGACATCAAAGAGGACAGAAAGAAATTTATAACAAGTGAGGAGACATGTCAGGTGTGAGAAACAATAGAATGTCCTCTTGAGATAGGGTTGAGAATTGCATTTGTGCTGTGTGTGTGTGTGTGTGTGTGAGATCCTGTGATTATGTGTGTGTATCAGACTGCTTGCATTCAACATGTGACATCTTAATAGGACAGATGTAGTCTCATACATCCATCCGCTCATACAGAGGAAAAGCTAATTTGCAAAACAAAGAACTTCTATAATTAGTCTGTTAAAACACGATTAGTACAGTGTGCTAACAAGCATTGCTACGGATCTCTGGCTCATTAAAGCTGACTGTTAGATGTTCAATGTCCAAAAAGGGCAGTGTTTCCAATAAGAAGCACATATTGAAGGTTATCTGAAACAGCAGAGTTTCTGTAGAAATATACCTTGAAAGGTAAGGCTTATCCATTTTAAAAAGGAAATTTATTTATTTATTTTCCCTGAAATGTTTGCCCATGTGTAGAATCACCCTCCATGGTTAATAATGGGCTCCAGGTTGTAATTATAGGCCAAAAAGAAATGGATAGTCTCTAATTTAATGGCACTATTAGCTGTCTACCGCCATTGTGCCTAATGCACATGTTTAATTTGAAAGATGATAATTTACTTCTTAACTATTCCTTATTTCTTCACCAATGACCTGAGAGATCACAAGCAACATTACCTTTCACAATTAAATCATGCCAGTCATCATTTCTCATTGCATAGCTGCATTACTTTGAAAGGTCATTTACCACTGGCTACAAGGGTCAAAATGATAATGAAGTGCTAAAGTGTTAATTATCATCTTTTTGTGTTAAAAAATTTTTTGTGATAAAAGTTTACAGCTCTCAGATGTTTAGTAGACATGTTGCCTATATCAGAAACACACAACCAACTTTAACTTTTAAATATGAGCCTGTAAGCCTTTCACACTGAGACATGCATACACACTCACTGATCCCTTTAATCAGCCGCTATAGACCTCGAGTACAGGCACATAAGTACGCACAATTAGCAACACACACAGATGTCAGTGGCACAGTGTTTCAGTTGGACCGGACCCATGCATCCAGTTGATCCACAAAATGTATTCATAACCTTTAAATATGAGCTGACGCGCAACACACACAGGAGACTAACTCACTGTGTCTCAAACCCACACAGACACACACAGCCAGAGTGACCCTGCCATTTTCTGTGATTGTGTGATTGATGAGCCTATTGATGTTCCATATGGTTCATCTCTGGGGTTATGACCTAGCGTATTGATCCACCAGTGGATGCCAGTCTCTGTGTATGCACTCGTGTGCTTGTTTTGTATCTGTTTTGCATCGGAATGTATGTGTGCGCAAACCGATGCACACGAGTCTTGACACATGTGTATGCACGGATGCGCTGAGTATCAATTCGTCCATGAACGTGCGTGTTTGAGGTGTATGTGTGACCTTCTGTCATTGATTACAGGCGGGCCGTGATTGGAATAATCACTCTGCTGTCAGGGGGCTTGTCACAGAGGCATTCGACATCTCACCTGAACACTGCACAAACCGTATCTGAGGTGTTTGACGTTTTGACGTGTGCTTTGAACAGCAGTGAAATTTGGATGACATACCAAAAATACCCTTGAACATTGTTTTTGAAGCTCCACTGGACAAGTTTTTTTTTTTTTTTGTTCTTTTTGTAAAAATGCTCCTGTCCAACTACCAACTGATATATAGGAGTTTATTCATGTATAATTTGTCTGTTGTGTATGGCCAATGGCAGGACCCGGGAAGTATAGCAGTTTACATGTACGTACAAAGGAATGTGTGTTGTGCTCCAATGTCATGCTAGATGATTTTGAAAGATCATTCAGATTATTCTAAATTCAGTGGTTCTGAGAAACTTTGTAAAAAAAAATAATACTAGATTTATACTTCTGCGTCAGATCTTCCCCGGCGAGTAGCCTTCTATGCAGTTCCCCACAAATATAACTACATGGCGGACCGTCTTAGGCCGCAACTGAATGGCCCAACATGCATTATCCCATTCATGACTCTCAGTGGTCAGACAAGCACAGCAAACTCACCTTCCTTCTGCCTACTTAAACGATCCAGTCCGGTGTCTTCTCGCTTTTCCGCGTTGCAGTGATTTCAGTGGAAGTAGCTGTTAGTCAACAATTTATTAGCTCTAACTCTGACATGAGCAGCTCAGTTCCAATTGCCATTGTTTGAGAAACTCAACTCTTATATCGGCGTAATTAGGAACGATACCTACATACTAGCACAGGACTGTAAATGCTTACCAGTGTAGTCCACTGCCATAGGCTATGGCTTAGGTTTGGTGTGATCCTCTTGCTGGAGTGTTAACCAAGCTTAACAGTCCAATACATGTGTCTGCTGAATGTGTTGCTCAAAAACACAGTGTCTGGCCTATTCTATTCTATTCTATTGTATTCTGTTCTATTCTATACTATTCTATTCTGCTGTGTACTGTTGAGTTAACCGACCAGCCAGCTTCGGGGCTGAACACAAATTAAAATGCTTTAGAGTAGAGGATGATGAAGTGATAAAAGGATAATATTACATGACATCAGCAAGTAGTATCTGCTGCTGTAGATAGAAATACTGATCAGTATTATACAGCAATATTTTATTGAAACAATGTGGAGTTTTAACCCCCGTTATTAATCATAGCATGTCTTATGACTAAGTGAAATAAATTACCTTTTACAGTTGTATTGCAAACCAGTTATCAGGTCCAAAGACAGCACAACAGGAGATGCCGTGGACTCGACTGTGCATGCAAACAGCGATTAGGCTGTATCCAACTGATATATGTTGGACTTGAAACAGTGTTAGGAAAAATCAGTTACACACAAAAGTTTATTTCTTCTTTAATCTTAGTTTATTTTCTGTTTTGTAGCTCTTGCAAGGACTTTGGACTCTGCGGGGTGCTCAAAACAGTTTACATACACACACACTCACACACATACACACACCCACCCACCCCTACACACAGCGGTGCAGCTGGAGATCACTGCCCACATCCACTGTAACATTGCCTAAAGTCAATCTCTACCTTTGCCCCTCCCCCCCCTTTTTGTTTATTTCTGCTGAGTTTGCAAATTAGCATCCATACCAACAGGGTTTCATTCCACACACACACACACACACGCACACACATACCCACACAAACAAACATAATCTAGACTTAATACCCTCTGGAAGTTGTTGGATTTTGACTCATTTTGACAAATGGAAAAGTTCTGGTGAAAGGTTCTAGGGTTGAAAACATTTTTGAGGATTAAATGCAATGCAAGCCCCAAGTTGATGAAAAAAATCTCTTTAGAAAGGTGGGACCGATTGGGGACAAGAAGACAGACTGGGACAACACAAGCATTGCTGATTTCCATCCAGACCGCATCTCAACATCTTTTTATGTTTCTGCCAGTATGTCATGATGTCAGCCATGGCAACACTTACATATGTTGCTGCCTCAGCTGTCAGCAGCCAGGAAAAAAGAGAACTGATAAAAGAAAACTGATAGCTTTGGAATGTAAGTTGACTTGTAGACAGGTCGCATCATTCATAAACTGGCAAATGAATAGTCTATGTATATATACACACACCCATATACTAGATATGTTTATACAGCATATACATGGAGTTTTCCCTTGTGCCTCCAAAACAGTTGTGACTTATCAGAGAATTGACATGGGCCTTTAAAGGGTGTCCTGTGGTGTCTGGCAACAGAATGTTGTTAGTGGGGCTTTTGGGTCCTATGGGTTGAGGGGAGGGGCCTCTGTGGATTGGGCCTGTTCCAGTACATCCTACAGATACTTGATGAGTTTGGGATCCAGGGAATTTGGAGGCCAGGTCAACACCTTGTGCTGTTCTTCATGTTTTTTGAGTTGTTCCTAAACTGTTTTTGTGTGTGTGCCTGTGTCAGGCTGCATCCTGCTGGGCATGACTGCTGCCATCAAATGTGAATGTCATTGCTATGGGGTGGGGGTGCCTGGTCTGGTCTAGGTGGGTGGTACATGTCTAAGTAACATCCACACGAATGAATGCCAGGTCCAAAAGTTTCCCAGCAGAACATTGTATTGTAACAAGATGGTCAACTTAGTATTTGGTTCTTCTGTCAGTGGTCATAATGTTGTGGCTGATTGGTATATAATCATATTTGAATTGATATCCACTTTTTATAAAAGAATGCTTTTTCCCCACTCGAACTAGAAATTAGAGATCACCAGACCTGCTGTACATTACAGCAGGTCTGGTCACCTCATTGAAATCGGATGACAAAGGCCATAAAATATTTCCAATTTGTGGAACAAAATGCATGATATTTGAAATGCACCAGACATTACAGAAGTTCACAAAAGAATATTACATGACACTGATACTTTACAAACACAATGTTGCAGAAAAAGGCTAAGATTTGCATTTAATGCTGGGAAGCATGAATCAAACTTCACTAAGGATTTCTTCCTCTCTCATTTATCTTACTCTCCTCCCTTCCCTGTTTGAAGTCCAAATAAGGCTACAGAGCTTATAAACCCACAACTGATCAAAGTACTAGAGGGAGAAAATAATCTTTGACGTAAAAATCAAAATAGCACTCAGAAAAGATGCTGGCTCTCACTACACTCCAGCATAAAATCTGATTTTGTAGACTCGAGACCTGTCCAGGAGACTTTTGACTTTGAAATAATTTCTGTCGGGATATGAGCCTCATGCATGAACTGGTCATTTGCACAGATAGTGTTTCTAAACAAAATTAAGACCGCACATGCCAGTACGCACAAAGGTCTACTGGGTTTTTGTGCTGTGAATTATTAATAATTATGCTTAAACATCAATTTACATTAATTGCATTAATTTTCTTTATTAAATGCTGCTCAAATACCACATTCAGATTAATTTAATTCATTTTAAATTGAAATTAAAAAATATATAGTGATGCCTATCATGTCTTGAGGTCTTGTTGGTTGTTATGCTGCCTGGGTTATGCTGCCTGTTCTTGACAGGATGTTATTGTTGTGTTTACAGTTAAGAGGAATATCAGACTGCCCCCTGACAGTTAGAACAGTGGTTCTGTGTGCTCACCCATGTCTGTAGTTCTGACAGTTTTCTGGTCTCCTCCTGTGGCCATAATAGTTTGCATGACAGTAGACTGTCACTTTTTTCCTGTCCATTTCAGGTTAAACCATTTATCTTCTACACATGCAATATTAATTTTACTGATGGCGTGCCAGACTTTGCACTTGTCTGGATGGGTGACACCACTGCGCAAACTTTAAAATAATAAATATGTTTCTCGACACTTTACATTCCGCAGAAGGAATGTTTTATTTTAGCCTCGTCTTATTTTTATCAAGAACAAATATAGGAAAAACACTGAAGAGCATTCATGCATGAGGAAGTGTAAAGGACACGTGAAATAGTGATTGACATTGATTAAGTGTTTCCTAAGAGAAACTCTGATTTGAAATTCGTTTATTTATTTTTCATTCTTAATCTGTCACAAATTACAAATCCATTCCCATTACCCTGGCCTTAGCAATAAATCCTTTATCTTCAAGGCTGGAGCCTGGGCCACTGTAATTTGTCCGCATGTGTGCATGTGCATACATGCATATGCATTTGTGTTCGTGTCTGTCAGCACAAAATTTATTGCATGCCAGTTCCTCGATTATGCATCTACCTCCTGTTGTTACATAATTAATGTTTTCTCACACACGCATGCAGAGGAAGTAATCTGTTGGCTATGTAAATGCAGACACTCGTCTCTTTGATTCACACAGCCTTGGCCACGTGGAGCTAATAATTTGTGCCATTGAGATCCTTTAAATCCTAAATAGATTTTTGTGGTTGTGCCTTTGCTCAGTACAAATGTCTTAAGCTGTAATGATCATTGTATGTGTAATGTTGAGCATTTATTTTATTGCAGTAAGGACAGCATAACGTTTGAGCATGTGGCAGTAAGAGATGTTTGAACTCTTGCCCTTTCTATGTGGAGTTTACGTGATCTTCTTGTTTTTTTGTAGAAGTGCTCCTACATTCCAAAAGCACGCAAGTCAAGTGAACCGGACACACTAAAGTGCCCTTTGGCGTCAATGCAAGTCGATTTATGTCAGTCTGCTTTTCCTCTGTGATTGGCTGGTGACCCATCCAAGATGTCACGGTGAACTCTACTCAGCGCATGCTGAGAAAGGCTATGTGCTTAATCCTTTTCACACAATACTTTTCGACTGCAAGTCATTGTTGCTGCAAGAATATTATTTACAGTTGGCACATTAAGTAAAATATATGAATTACAAAAGGTATGTGTTACTCTGGCGAATAGTTTGTGTTGCTTGTACTGAAGTAAAAATAGTTTTATTTTGGGTTACATCACAAACTGTACTTTGTGTACAATTTGTTTAACGTCTTGGGTTAAAGACCAATCATTCAACCTAAAATATTCTTATTCTGAGATTGCGTGCTAAATTGTAGTAAATGCTTCACAGTCAGCTCAGGTCTATGTCACTTACAGATTTTCAGAGCCTTTGCACAAAACTCCCTCATCTGCCCATGGTTATAACCAACATTTAACACAAAGTTTTAATGAGAGCATATTGTGCACTTGTTGGAGCCAAATGTTGTATTAATAGTGTTACCAGAGTTGATGATATGCCTTTCCAGATCTTGCTCAGTGCATATTAATCAGGGCTTAGGGTTAAAAGTAAGGTCTGCTCTGATTATACTGAGCAGCCTTGTATGTTTATTGTTTTAATATTTATTTTGCCAGGGGTTACAATGAAAACATGCAGTTTTTTTTCTTCTCCAGTGTCTAGATTGACCTTCTTAATACACGCATTGACCTCTTGGAGCTGCCCTGTAGTCTTTTAATATCAGCTGGCCGAAGCTGTTTGGGGTTAATTGTCCGGCACAAGGGCACATCAATACTACTAATGTAACAAGGGCAATTCCATTGTTACATGCCCTTCCATTTAATCTTAAAAGTTACATGAATCAGAGAATTAGAATTAGAGAAACATTATAGAAAGTGTTGCTGTTTGAATAAGAAAAACATTTTTAATTTCCAGATAAAATATGCAATTCTGCGAAGACTTTTTTTTTTTTACTGGATTTACTGGATTCAGCCTTTTGTCCATGTTGAAATATGGTATAATATTCATCATGATGAAGCTAAGAGATCCTAATAAGAGTATTGCACTGTAAAATCTCTCTGTGTTAACTTGTATTCTCTTTTCACATATTTTTACAAGGACGCAACTAATGGTATGGATGCTTCATTAGTTGAATGGGATGGGAAGTGCTAATTATTCATAAGCAGAAATTTACATCTTGATTCACAAGCCAAGCACACCAATGGTACCGCTCCACCAGCCTGACCTGTTATATTTTAGGGCACAGGGCTGTATTGGACCTAGTCAGATAAAGCTCAGAGGAATCTTCAGCCAGGATGAAATTCAAGAAATTCAGTGCCTGCAAGCAGAATTCAGCTCAAGCGAATGAGGGAGATTATACAGAAGAGTTTGCCCCAGGTGAAGGAACGCTGCTTGTATAACAGAGGTACCCACTGAGAAAAATTTCACCAGGGAGAAAATGTGCTTGTATTTCTCTTGATAGCACAAGCTGGCCTTTGTGATTGTCGTCTAACACCAGGTTACAAAGAAGAAGCGCAGATTGCAGAGCCTTGCAGATGTATTTGTGCCCCAACCAGGATTCACCTGTGTTATACATAAACGACAACTGGGCTAGAGGTGCTGACCAAACTATATTGTTTGAAAATAAGGTGTTAAAGGTCTGGCAGAATTGAACTGCTGGCAAGATGAGTGCAACGTGGCTGCAGTCTCTCTGTTGTACCTGTGTTCAGTTCTTTTTAAATGCAGATTTTTGTTTGAGAGCCTGTTATTAGATGAATGTAGTATACAAATTTGATGGCAGTCAAGTACTCAGGGGTTGATGAACCGCTGCACCGATCAGGCAGTGCTTGCTTTTATTCCATACATGCTTTGAATCAACAGTTATTCAGTTGAGTTCATAGAGAAAAAGGACATATTATGTTTTCTTCCAGTTATATTCATTTCTTTTGGGTGGGATGTCTAGTTAGATGATGTCAGTGCATCAACTGCACACTAGTACTCCTCTGTAGTGAAAGGCACATGAAGTATGAGTGTTGAGAGATGTAGGGGCAACTTGGACACTAATCCAACAGGTGATAACTTGAAGATTAATGAGAGGGATGGCAGCGTATGTGTCTTGGGTGGTGAGGGTATATTATAGGGCTTGGTTTAAAAAATCGATTTACCAATTCATAACATCCTTCATTTAAATGATCCAGTATCGATCCAAAAAATCCTTGGATCAATTTTAATATATGTGTCGTATCCTGCATTCTCTTGTTGGAAATCTTGCAACTGGTCTCGCATGACTGGTTTCATATGACGAGTCTAGTGAGACCTCACAAAAAGAGTAGACCACGTGTGAAGGAGGTCCAAAACATGACAGAATATACAACTCTGAGAACACCGCAAGACCACAAATCTCCCAAACCAAACTTGAGTTTTGTGAAAATCCCCTTCGTTACTAAGCAAAATTGCAACTGAAATATCCTTAAATGATCTCTGAATGAATTGATATTGAATTGAATCGAATCTGATCCTCTTGAAGACAGTTCACCGCTTAATAATTTGTATTTCAGAACATCTGTAGGTGGTGTCCACCTGAATTTCACATTTTTAAGACCTGTTAACAAGCCAATTTATTGCGTTTAAGTATCTCACACTTGCCACTGTTTTTGCCATATCCTGAATTTGTTTTGACCATGTATCAGATTCCAACAGTCAATATTCAGAACATTTTGTGAAGTCAGATATTTGGTCCAAACGTAGATGCATTGTAGATGTTTCACTCACCTTGGAAACCAACCTTGATGAGTTGTCTGAGCCAGTGAAATGTGTTTTGACTCTGAACTTGATGACTGACTTGGAGAAAAATATTTTTAACTCTGTATTAATTTCAGTATTCAGTGCTGATCACAAGAAACAGGTTTTTTTTTTTTTTTTTATCATTCAGTCTCTTTTATCCCTTAATTATTATGTTTCTTTTGATATTGGAAAGTAATTTAATCTCTTCCTTGGATGGACTTTATTAAACAGAGAATAGTTTTTGTTTCTTTTGTTTGAGAAAGCGTGCACTGCAGCAGCAATACAGTTTCTCGTAAAACATTTATCTTACTTACTCTCTCCATATGTGGCCCCAGTATCTATTAATTAAGGAAGAGGGACTCTAGACTCTACATGGTGTTGACTTGACAATAATGAAATACTGATAAGTAAATTTTAATTTTATTGTACAAAAATATTAAGACACTGACCGTTGCAAAGACAGGTAGGTGTTTTAATATGAAGCACTACTATTAGACTGTCGGAGCTTGTTTAAAAACTTTAGTCTGATGCATTCTTGTTTATTTCCATTATTTATTATTACCATTCAGCTTAGCCCTCCAGACAGATAATGTATTAGTAATGACATATATATGTATAGTAAATTTATTTAGTCTTTAGTGTAGACTCTACTCTGAAGGTTAGTAAGCACATCATACACTCGATTAGAGTCTCGATTAGAGATAAAAGATGATCATTTAGTTTGCTTACATGTATGATACACTCCGTCTCACAGGATTCTTTTTTTGGATTCACCATCTGTCAGTCATGGCAACTTATGAGGTTTCAGTCTGAGTGCTGGTCCATTCCTGCATTATGACTCAATTTTTAGTCAGTGTGGCGGTAGGGAACTTTGGTTATGCATATTATTTCTAAATTAGATGCAATCAAATTAACCAAGTCGTCCACATTGAAGTTTTCTGCATGTCCTTGTTCGCACTGTAAGCTCTTAAGTTGCTGTTTACTCACTGAGGTGATTCATCATTTTTCATTATGTCTTTTCATCCAATTCATGTCACTGTAATAATACCTATTACTGTCTCTTCCCTGTATAGTTAATACCAAGAATAATTTTGGATGATTTCATGGTTCTGTGTGAGGTTATATTAATCCTGAGGTATGTGAAAAGTATCTGCTCCATTAGCTGTACCTGATATTGTTAAAATGGCTAAATATTCCATGGCTCTCACGCACCCATTTATAAGAATCCCCGGCTCTGATGAGTCACACAGAACAACATGATGCTCTATTACAGATTTGACACTAGGTTTACTGCCTAACAACCGACACAGCATGCTGGATCATATCATTATTTTGCTTTTTCAAAAGGTCAGTATACCAGGGCTGCTCTGGACCTGTCTGAATCACTTCTGTTCCCAGACAAAAATACTGGTTAAGTATTGATAAAGATTGTTTATTTTTATGTCTCTTATTCAAGATAATTTCTTCTGTACTTTTTTTAAACAGTCCAGTGGTAAGTTGCCCATTTGGTGCAGGTGCAAAGGTGTTGAAAGTGTAATCATATACCACTCTAAGACCATAACCAAGTCTGGATACATAACTTTTATGCAAACATAAGTATTACTTGAAACATGTCCCTTGACAGGACATGCACAAGTAAAAGTGTGTCCAATTAAACCAGAGGATTTTCTCTGCCAACAGATGGTTCATGCTGATCAATCATAACCACAAGTGTTTTTAAGTGGTATCTGTCGTTTTAATTTCCAGGTGTTTTCAAGTTTTTTCGTAGACTTTTTTGTGCTTTAGTGAATGATTTTCCCTCTTGCAAAAGGAAAAAAATGGAAGGGATAAATGTTCAATCTTCTGCCGATTTGATTGCCTCGGTAGTCTCTTCTCTCACAAAGACATCGCACTCTCTATTTATGTAAAATGCCTATCTGCTGTGTGAATGTGTACCCACAAGGAGTCATTTTCGCCTCTTTTGTGTGTGTGTGGGGGGGTGTGTGTGTGTGTGAGTGTGTGTGTGTGAATTTGCACGTGTGATTGATCCAGAATGACAGTTGAGTGCCGTTTGAGTCGAGCGCAGTTGACTTCAAAGATCTCAACTCAGTGGATTTACTCTATACTGGTAGTTACTATATAGGTCAACACACACTTACAAGTGTGCACATACACAGTCGCCTGTCACGTTACAGTTGGTCGCTAAGGGACGTTACAGGCTCTTGTTGCTGAGGTAACCCTCTTGTATAATTCCCATCCCAAATAGAACATAAGAATATTGGTAGTGTCTGTCATCGCTTACTATTTGATACGTACCATCAACCATGCTGCAGCTCCATCTGGTTTCAGTCATGCCTACTATCAGAATGGTGAATGTTGTGGTCGGAATTATAGTCTTGGTTGATGTTTAATTGCACTAAACATTTGGGCACGTAAGATGTCAGATGTCAGTCAACTGTATCAGACACTCCCACTGGCCGTCGTCTCGGTTGCGTCACTTCACAGTAGAACCTGGTACCCCCCACTTCGCATTACCAATTATTTTTCGCTGCAGATTTCAAGCAGCAATGTGGCGCTTCTTACTGGAGTGGAGTATATCAGAGATGGTTGCTGGCCAACAGGTGGTGCACCAATAAAGCTATAAAACCATCATAGTCAAGATGCTTGTATGTTGATGGTCTGTGGACAAGTCAAAGATGTCACACAAACGGACAGAGAAATAAGTCGACTATACCACTTATAAGGATCTGTGATGCTCTGCATATTGTGACAAGTGCAGGGCTGAGAAGTTTGAATGGGTTCGATGTGGAATATGAGGTCTTAATGGTTTTTTCTTGGATCGTATTATCTGTGACCTTACCTGGAAAAAACAAAACAAAAAAACAAGTCATGTCCTCTTGCGTAGCAGTGACTCTGTGTTTTAAATGTGTAATGCTGGAGTAGCTCTGACTTGAAATATCACCTCTGATGTTACATGTGATGCATCATAATTATTGGAAATGCTGTTTTTTTGTACATGACACAGAGAATGTGACGTGTAAAGTGCAGTGCGACATGACCTGCATGCACTCTTTTTGCTTGCTGAAACTTGCTAATTGGGAACACATCATGTTGCTGTCGGAGCTGGTTTTCCACCCGTGCTAGAATCTGTGTGGGCTGACTGCAGTTTGGATTTGGTTGATTAATTCTGAGGTTATTTATACCAGGTCATACTTTGCCTTTGTTCTGTTAATTTTTGACACCTTCAAGCGCTTCTTGGACATTAACCGAAAGATACTTACAAGATATCTTAGGATAGAAGTGATACCATGATCTTTATTTTGTAACAAGAAACAACCTGTATTTGAATTTCAAACATTGCCTTGCAAGGTAAAGGTTTCTTCCAGTACTGCTGCAACCAATATTTTTCAGTGTTATCAAACACTAAGACCTAGTGTACAACTGTGTCTTGAAATTTTTCATTTTATTTAGTTACCTATGCCCCTTATGACTTCAGATAATATATTATTACAGATACACACAAGGAAAGAAATACACAACTTCCCACTCCAAAACACACATACATGGGGAACAGAACTTCCACATTTAACACACAAAACTCAAGAATACACAGAAAACAAGCACTCAGAGCCCAGATGGCCCTTTCTTTCCCCTTTTCCCTGCACTCATTAAATATCAAGTATCTCAGGGAGCAATAACACACAAGGACACACACACATTGGGACTCTGCTGCTCTCTTTCTTATGTATGTCATCAAGATTTAAATCTGTTACACACTTGCACAGACACACCTTTTTTTTAATGGTTGGTACAGAAATCTCAGTACCTTAACCCATGTGTGTAAGCACACTCTCACCCACCCACACAAAGTGTAACTATGGCTTCCCCTTAGTACGTCTCAGACTTGCAGCTCTGTGCTCTCTCCTTCCCTGTTTTCCTTAGTAGAATGCTTCTGAAATGTTCAGCCTGGTTTCAAGGTAATTACACATGAAATCATGTGCAAAGCATAAAAAAAGCCAGGAATAAATCACCCTAGAAGGACTTAGTAACCACACCCTGATGTTTTGGCTTTGGCTTAGAAATCTGAACAGTGGAAATTGAGCTGTTGGAGCAATTAAAAAGGCTTAAATCTGAGTATGAATTATTTTCAGGGATTCGTGATATCTGTACAGCTCAGTGGGCATGAGAAGACCTGTGAAATGGCCTTTTAGAAACAGCAGAGATAATGAGGTCTGAAATTCACTGTTTCTGATGTATTAGCTTTCTAACGTAAGCTTGGTCTCATGAAACCCTGTGAACATTTAAATTTGAAGTGGATAACACCAATGTACTAGAGAGGTTTGGTGGCTGAAATACAGAGAAACACATATTTGATCTTGCAATGATATGTATTTTCCACTACATTTCCATAGTAGTATGTTATAGAAGTGCTAGCTGCATTTCATTTCTTTCGATTATCATTAAACATACTACTTATGCAAGTATTGTGTAAGATTGACGTGATGTTGTCGCTAGAGAGTGTTACCAATTCTTCCTCACGGGAAATTTTAACCATTGCCATTTGTGTATTTCCTCGCTCCATACCATGTACTAAACACAATTAAAAACACCACCCGGTGTTTCAGTATGGATGAAAGGCGGTGTCACTGCCGTACTACATCTATTAGATGAGGTTGCTGGATGTTCTACCTCTGACTGTTACTATGCCAACACTACATTTTAGGCCAGAATAACAACATGGGGGTATTGGAGCATTCACGACCAGTTTATACAAATCCTCCTGCCAATTTTTCCCAATTTTGATACACAGTGGAGAAGCAGCTCTAATAGCCACTCAACAAATGCAGAGCTGATTGGTCATGCAGTGCCTTGATATTCTTTCAGGCATTTTTATAATGTGATGTGGCGATCAGAGTAAATCTGATCTAGGTCTTGACAGCTGGAGAGAATATCTTGTTCTCAATGTTCTGTCTTTGACTGATACATTTCCGTGAAAAAAGTCTCTTGACAGTAAGACTCTTCATCACAGGCTGTTACATTGGATTGTTGTCATCAAACGCTGCAATTTTCATGGATGTTTGAGACAGGGTAAATATCATTTTACACGCAGTGGAAGTTCGCGGCTGTGGGAGACCAGCAAGAAATGGATACTAGAAAGCTCAGTAAAGCAAACAGATAAGAACTGATATAGATATCAAAGTGAGGACAGCGTGGGAGCAGTATGTGATGATGTGATGACTAAGGTGGCATGCATCAACAGTATAGACCTTTGGGAACTTTTGTCAAAGTATTTAAACCATATCTATTTCTTTGCATTGTGTTGAATCAGAAACAGAGCAGCTAATGACAACATCTCCATTAATCTGTTCATCTGTAGGTCTGCCTTTAACTTCCTTCTGCTAAATTACGCAATTAAATTGTCACTGTTCGTTAAAATACAGCTTAAACTAAATCTTTGTCCACCACAAGGTTACTTTAAACTTTTTTCCTTCACCATAACTACATATAACTGCGTTGAAACTGTAAGTCCTGAATGATTTTATTTCATATCTCAACTCCTCGCAGTTTTTCAGGTGTAATATTTGCATATAGGTTGAAGTTGCTGAAAGACACAATTTCAGTACAAATTTCTGAATCAGGTCCATGAATTTCTCTAGACACAAATGTAAACCAGGGCTAGTACAAATGATTACTTTTTCAATTAATTAATTAATTGATTAATCTACGGATTATTATTTGATTTATCCTTTGGTTAAGCATGAGAAAAAAAACTAACTGATCTTAACTTAGCAGATAACTCAATTTCTGCAGTTCCCTCATAACATATACTCTAATCAATGCAACTGTCACTTTCACACTGGGGTAGTTGGTGAAACCTCCATGCTCTAATCACCCGTTTGCTCTGCCATGCTTGCTATTGGACTGCTTCCCTATAACTTCTATGTTACAACGCCCTAGACCCTGAAGCAATGCCATTCTGTGCTGAGCACGTTAAGCCTTTGTGGGGGTGATGAGTTCAGAGCCTAGATGCCCAATTATCAGCTCTTTTAGATATTCTGCATTGATGTAACAATATGCAACTGGAATCTCTGAAGTTTAGCAGACACCGGCCAAGATGGAGCCTTCTTTTAATAAACAGCAGCTGAACTGAAGAAGGTTTAAGGCTGTAACTAAAACGTCTTCCTCTGTCTCTCTCTCTGCAATGCCTCATTAACGTGTGAAGCAGCCGCCAGGTTGTCCCCCTATCACACTTTGCCTTGTTATCTTCCCTCTTAATTGACCTGTGCTCGTTATCTCCTCTAAACGGAGGACCTCTAAACCACTGTTTAACGAGGAGAGGAACAAAGAACAGAGGAGAGGTATTAGGGGCGTGACCTACGACATCGGAGCTCCCTCGGGGGGTTTCAAGTGATCACACACACACACGCAGTGAAGCGTAGTGACACGGTGCATGGACAGATGTGCAGTTGTGCATGGGTCAAGTCAGATTTATGCATATCAAAAGTAAATAAGAGGTCATGCTCCGAGATACAGAGAGAGAAAAGCAGTGAAAAGGAAGAAACATGGTGGGGAAAGGAAGTAGAAGAAGGAGGGATGAAAACTAAAAGCATGAAATCAACATGACAGCTGTATTTTGCATTTTATCAAAATCTTTTCGCTGAAATTTCACAAATCACCAGTCAAACTGAGAACTTTACTTCAACTTTCTACCATGTTTTCTTCAATATATATATTTTTTTAAATGTGATTTAGTCACGGTTCATGTGATGATGCATTTCATCTGAGGATGTGATGCCACTCCTGATTCATGCTGCATTTCTCCCACTGTTAGAATGATATTTCAGAGATAAAAGTACAACCGATAGTGGTGGAAACCAGAAAAAGGCAAACCATAATTACTTCCCAAATTGCAATCTTAGATCCAAAACGAACGTATTAACAAACTGTATGTTGTGCGTGTGCGAATGTGTGAGCGTGATAAGTACTGTTTCTTTGATTGTTCGCTCTCTTACACTGCGTTCCACTGCAATCACTTTCACAGCTCAGTTGGCATCTGATTATCTCTCTCTTGCACACAGAAATACAAATGCAGAAATATTCGCAGATTCGCACACTGCATTATTTGCATACTGCTTCCATCTTGAAATTGTTATTTTGGTAATCAGACAGGGAGGACACATAATTATAGAACTGGCTTCCACTTAGTAACAGCAAGGCTTTGTTAGAGTATGTTTGCGTACACATGTGTACGTGATAATTGCAGTGTTTCTTTGGTAAAATGGTGCGGTACAGGATGTTGTAATGCACTGCATAAACTAAAATCAGGGCTCCCCTTGTAAGTTGAATGCTTAAATGCAGTGTCTACCCAGTTTATTTGTACAGGTTTAACTGTGGAGTTAGATTCTGAAGGAGCCAGAATACAAGGTGGTAGATGGTTAAGGCTATTACATACTTTGCGAAAAGCGAGAATTTTGTTCTCTGGTTGTGGTTAATGCGGAAAAGCAGAAATGCTAGCTGCAATTCTGTAAACTCCCAGATGCCAGCATTCGCAGTGACACCACTAATCTCTCCTGGCTAGAGATCGGCATACGGTGTGTCAGTGTATGCTGAATGCACGGCGTAATCCGACGGACACGGATCGTTAAAACGACTGGCCAACATCCGAAAATAAGAAAAGTGCCTCTTGCTGTCCGTCGCCCATGTCTCCCACAATGCTTAGCGTGTGTGAGTATTCTGCAGTGGGTGGGGCCTATGAGGACTTCCCTGGAGTTTAGCACTTGACTTTCTCATGATGAATAAATTACCTGGCCAAAAAGAACTTTTTTTCGCTTCTCGCAGAGAACAAGCTGGAAAAAGTATGTAACAAGCTTTAGTCTCAGGCTATGAACACTTGTACGATCTTGTCCGTACTATCTAATGCTACTCTTGCAGTAAATATTTTTTGGAATGTACTTCATATGCCACGTTTTTTTTTTTTTTAATTTTTATTAGAACTCAGCATAGCCAAGAATCTTAATCCAGCCGTCTCTAATTTTTTTTTTACAAATCTCTTATTCGGTCATAATTATCATAGTTTTAAGGGTGGCAGTGTTTCCATATATTCGTACAATTCTTGTGGTGCCATCGCTGCCAAATATGAAATATCCCCACAGACAAAGCTTAATAATCATCAAGATTTCAAAGGTCCATCACTCAATCAAGTTTAGATCTGATTAATTGGAACTTAGCACAATGCACTCTTGTGCAAATCCCCAGAGTTCCCTGGCAGGGTTTAATTCTCTAACCATTATAACCTCAGCGAATCAACTTCAATCTGACAAGGTAACAATGGTCCATCAGCTTGAATTACATGCAATTAGGGACCTAGGTCACCAGTCCATCACAGGGCTAACACAGAGGGACGATCAGTCAAGATCACATTTACACCTATTCAGACCTTGGAGGAAGCAAGAGCGTCGGATTGTGCACGGGAATCAAATTTCATACAGAATATTGTGCTTGCACTTTATCTAAAAAACAAACAGTTTAATTAACGTTTTAGTGTCTTTTTCTTTTTTTTCTTTTTTACTGTGCAACAGTTTTTTCATTATTTTATAAGGAAAATGTTCTCATCACTTCAGACACCATAAGTAGAACAAAGTACGAGATGTGATTCTTGACTGCAAATATGAAATATCACGCACACATATAAGCACACAAGGACACTTAAACCATTCCTGTTTCTTTTGATGATGCACCATATACTTTAATTGATAAACAGGAAGTAAATAATACCTTCCACATACATGCACAGTAACACTGGCACACAGACGGATATCTGGTCTCTAAGCGTGATGTGTGATTATAGCTATGGTTATTTCAGCAACCGTCATGATGGTCCATTTATCATCCTGCCTCCTCTTCTCACACCTCTGTCCTCGTCTCGTTTCCTTCCCTTTGCTCTTTATTCCTCTCCTGTCCTCCCTCCTCTGAGTTTTTTATTTTGACAAGGCAACAGCGATATCTGTCGTGTCTGCACCATTGACCATTTACTTAATATCTCTGTCATCTTCTCCCTTTCTCTCCATCACTTTGTCTTTATCCCATCACACTGGCCCTTCGCTCTGCATCACCATGCCATTTGTTGAATAATTCAGAATATCTATCACTGAACTTGTTTGGTAAATATTACACTATCCTTCTGTCATTTACTGAATGGTTCCCACAATATCCATTTGCCAATACAAGCTCATAATCATCTCATCCCCTGCTCCATTTCTCCCTTTTTCTCTCTCTCTATTTCCCTCTTCAGCATTTTCTCTGTTACTTACCAAATGATTTCCGCTACCTCCCCGTCTGCTATTTGTTGTTTAATAATCATGTATCAAGGATGTGCGCGTATATCCATAGACAATTTTGTGAGGTGGTGATGGGAAATCTATTACACCCTTGAGTGTGTTTGTGTGCATGTGTGTCCTGGCAAGAGGAGATGGGACTGTCTATTTATTTTCCAGAGAACTGACTGAAAGGCAAGGAGTGATTGCTTTTAGCAGGTTGTGTTTGTGTCCATGTGCACATTCCTGTGTGTCTGTGTCTGTCAGGGTGCGGCCATACTTTTGTGGCAATACTGTAGGCTGAAACACGGTCGAGACATAGCGGTTTGTGTTTAAATTGCAGATGATTGTTGATGTTCAAAATTCAAGTGAAATAAATTTAACACTGATGTTATAGTTTACCTGTTGCTCTTGGTATTGGGTTAAACAATGTGGTTACAAATTCTGTTTAGAAAGGCAGAAGAACACAGTCTGTTGAAAATACTGACACTGTGAAGCTGGTTTTGGTTGGTTTGTGTGTTTTTATACAACATACTGGCACTTTATTTCATAAAAACCACAGCTCCAAAATCCCAATTTTTATTTAAATTGTTATTTTACCAGTATATAATCACCATCTATATAGGTTACCATTACTATTGGCAACAGCTCTGTGGCTGAGATCACTAACACTTTACAAGACCAAATACAAAACATTGCTGTCGGTAGTCTGTAGCGTGCTGGAAAAACTGAAGCAAACGTGTGTGAATAATGTGAGTAAACACTGTCTATTACATAAATTCAAGGCAAAACATGGCACGGTAAGTATCATTGGATTTTATTTTCTATTTTTATTTTCTTGCCTTCATATGTCTGATGAAGGGCTAGGGCCCGAAACGTTACACGTGGTGATATACCATTAAAAGAACTGAGGAGCATTTTTCTGGTGTGCGGACTTTTTGTTCTCTTTTCTGACGTTTGCTTGTTTGTCCAGCACCCAGTTTTTATCGCTATTTGGATGTGCGTGCGGTAAACTTTTGCTTGTCTTTGTGTGTTGACATCTAATCAAGTTCCCATTTACATTCTGAGTTGTTTCAAGGAACAGTGAGTCTATCCTGTGGCCCTAAATAATGCATCTGGAGCCTTTCCAATGGAATATAATCAAAAGTTCTATCAACAATATATTAAAGGCTGAGGTCGTCTGCAATCTTAAAAAAATAAAAATAAATGAGACTTGGGTCTCTGGGATCATATCGTCCCGAGACATCATCGCTTAAATTATGGATTGGTTTGGGTCTGATAAAAGACTTGAGTTCATACAGACGATATACACAGGAAAACTATATAAGACACACATGCATACACACGCAAACATACATCCACATTAATAATGAATGAGATTTATTCTCCCATTCACACCATTCCTTCAGCTGTATTTGTAGCTTAAGGCTGCAAGTATTATTCATGTTGATTATCCAATATTTTGTGGTTGGTTTTATTCTGTCGGATTTAAGAAAGCGTCAAACTTAAAAAATGCTCCTTGCAAGCTGACGTGTCCTGCTGCTTGGAGAGACACTTGTGGAAATTAACTGGAGTTAAGTTTGATACTCATAGCAAACAGCTAGGTTTCTATTACAGATGTTGTTGAAAATCTGGAATTGCAGTATACTCGTCTATGTGTGATGAGCACTGGTTTCTGGGTTTGAAATACATGGTTAACATTGTGAAAGGGAGGATTTTAATATCAACTAGATTGGGATTTTTGTCTTATAAGTGACTTCAATGACATGTCAGTTCGTCTCCAATTGTCTCTTTATCTGCTTAACCAATAATGATTGGTAAATCATCTAAGCTCTTATTTGTCTATCCATTAACCTCCCCAATACATCCATCTATCCTTTTACTGTGTCTTTCAGTCTATTTGCATACATACACAAACATTGGTAGGCCCATGCTACATATGACACATCCTTGAGTCCCAAGAGCAAACATCTTTCTACATTTGTGGTTCTGACTCGATTCACCTACAAAAACATATGCAACAACCAATTAATCTGTTCAATCTATAAATGTTATTCTGCCAGGGACTGCATGAGCAGACACATCTTGTCAACGCTGTGGTGTTACATGTATGATAAAACATGTGCCTCGCATATGTAAAATTATGAGACTGAATGCGGCGTAACCTTTACAAGTCTGTCATATGGAATAGACTTGTTTATTTGTGGTCACGTTCTGCACATACGTGAGTAATTTACATTTAGCGTGGTACCAAGCTGACGAGGATGTCGCATGGGAGCTGCCCAGTGAATCGGTCACCTTGTCTTAGTATTATTCTCCAGTGCATTTGCTTAAGCTGTTTGTGTCCATGTATGTGTGCAGGTTTGTGCATATATTGGTCATGCCAAGTTGATTGTCAGTATACAAAATATCGGTGCATGAATCACATTATGAGCATGTCACGCTGGCAGCTACAGAGTTTGACTCTACTTTCAAAAATTATCTATGACATTTTCTGGATCATTGTACTCTTTATTGCAAGTGTATTTCACATTGCAGCCGGTTTGCACAAAATACTTTTGAATGTCTGAAATGTCAGGTGTCCAACCAGTAGCAGTAGCAGGAAAACACAAAAACACATAAATAAGATTACATTATTGGTTTGGTAATTTTGTATCCATTGGTAGCATATAACAATATTGAAAAAATCTCTGCATCCAGCTTTTTTATAGCTTGCTTTCAGACTGGAATTGATCATGTAAGTGTCTGATAAACCAGAGAATCTGCTGTATTCAAGCCACTGTGTCAGCACATGTGAGCAGGAGTCTTGTGGTCTTACAGGAGCTTACACTTTTTGCCTTTTCAAATATTCTCAAAGATGTTTGTCTAGGCTGACGTCAATTGAACTGCAAGGGGAAAGCCATGCATGTCAGCACTCTTTGCTCTCCTCTGGACTTCAAACAGACATGGCACAGCATCACTGCAGTTTCAGGACAATTGTCCTGCTGGAAAAGGAATCCTCTTCCAGACAAATTCAAGCCGGAAGGGATGGCATGCTACTAAAGAATAGACTGGAACCTCACTTTGGTCATTGTGTAGTTCATCCTGTGTATGTCACAAGTTCCTGAAAAGGCAAAAGATCCCTCACTAGAATATTGACATATCTATATTTGACTGTAAACCGTATGCCTTGTTATATTCATTTTTTTTTTTTTCAGACTATGCTATGTTGGCTGGATTTGCTTTCGATTAAAAAAAAGAAAAAAGGACTGACCTGTGAAAATCTTTGCCTTGTGGGATGCATCTTTACAGGGTTTCATTTACATTTTGGAAGTTAGTTTACAACATAGGTGTGAACTACTGTTGTTACAATCAAAAGATAAAGCCCTAATTTGTGTTAAATCACACCTAAATCACAGTGATTTTAACAATTTAATATTATTAAATATTTAATTATCAACTGCAGTTGAGTAGGGTATACGCACTGTTTGAGTACAACATATTGAGAGATTTTATCCCTGGTAGCCCAATAATTTCCATTGTTCAGCTTCAGCCTGAGGAGTGGTCTAATCAGCTCGAATAACTGACAACGAGGAGTGCGGGGCCTTTAACAATTTGATATAGCTATAATTAACAAACATGCATTACCTGCATGTATCTTTAACACCATTATTAT
The DNA here is from genome assembly GCF_963514085.1 of Chelon labrosus. Lineage (NCBI taxonomy): Eukaryota > Metazoa > Chordata > Actinopteri > Mugiliformes > Mugilidae > Chelon > Chelon labrosus. The sequence continues at coordinate 11,355,845 of NC_140349.1, forward strand.
CAAACACTTCACCAAATAAATTAAATTCTGTATCCTTCAGTTGAAATATGTTTTCAGTGTGTTGTAATAGTGTAGCAGAAGTGGAAAGAGAAATCCACTAAACAAGTAGGACTACGTTATAATAATGGCATTATGAATTTAGTAATGGAAAAAGCTGACTGTTCCTTCCTGTGTTGCATATGAAAAAAGTTGTCCGAAATGTCGACGGTTTATTATTGCATCCATATCTCATCTTTCTTCTCCTTAAACAAGGTGCGTGTGTTTGTGTGCGAGCGAGCATTTGAAAACCCATCTTTAGCTTTTCCAGCCTATAAATCTTGTTACAAGGTTTGTGTATATGCGCGTGTGCACTTCTGCATTGGTGTCTATTTGGGAGTATGATATATTTGTGCAGACTCTTTTCTACTCTTTTCTACAAGGTGTACTTATGAGCATACGGAGATCAAAGTAACTTACTATCGCATAAAATGAAAACACGACAGGGTGGAATCAGCAGATTTTAACCTGGCAGGCAGGGTCCTTCAGGGGATCACCAAATGCTTATTTTGGAACATAGGCGGGGATTTTTATTCTTTACTTTTGCACTTTTTACTCTGTGCCTGTCTTTTCTTATCCTTTCTACCTTCTACTTTATACTTGCTTTTGAAGCTTAACCTCTGTCTGGTATTTGTGATAATGCGAAAGAAACCAAATAAATGCTTTAGTGATACTTAGAACGTTCTCCATGTTTAATAAAATAACTAAATTATAATAAAAAAATAAAAAGTGCCTTCAGACTACGTACAGGCTAAAGAACAGTTCATTTTAGTGTCAATCTAGACACTAAAAGGAACTGTAGACCTCTGGTAACTCACAGGTTGATTAAGGTCGAGCATCTCTGAAATACATTGTGCTTCTTGGCTAAGAAAGGCTTAAGAATAATGCATAACGATGCTATTCAGAGGCACTGGTCTGCAGAAAAGCCTGCATTGCATGTGATCTGAAAATACTTCACCAGTGCAACAGAGCTTCTTTTCTTTTTCTTCAATTTATCGTCTTTAGTGAGTATGTGCTGTTTGTGTGTCAGAGAGAAAAAATGATTAGGATATGAATTATTTCTCCACATCTCACAAGAAACATCAGATGTAGATGATACGATCAAGATTATCCGAATGTTGCAGATTATGTGAATGAAATGGTCTGTTGAAAGGCCTATATCATTAACATGGGAACATATAAATTATAAAAGCACACTGTTGTAAATTATTCTGCATATATGCATAAATAGATATAAAGAATCGAGCTGTCAGCATATGTGCTAATAAGGGCAAACAAACGACTGGAATTTGTAGTAAAATTTAAAGTAACGTTCTGAAGGGGAAATTTTTAAAAATGTGTAGCAATGCCCTTCTGGCTGCAATGCATTTTAATTAGCATACCTGCTGCTTTTGTATTTATTTGTTTCTGTTTTTTTTTTTTTGTTTTGTTCCAACTGCTTCAGGCCATTTTTTCCTCATTGGGAGATTTTTAATCTTCCTTCCTATCTCATATGTTGTCACACTTGTTGTCATTGATGCGTTAAAGTGAACTTTTATGTTATAAATATGTTAAGTGTTACCCTCCAGATACATCAGTCATCTACTTTCACCCTGGTGCTATGTTTTGTTGCTAGATTAAATTATGAAGTCTATACTGGGAAGATATAAAATTGTCAGACTAGAATTTAAGACTGTTGCTTTAATGGGAATAAAATCTGGCATATCTGGGCCAACAATTACAAAAGATGTTGTTTTGCAGGTATTTTGAAATATTAGTCTTGTCATTTTCTGGAAAATGTCATCAGCCGCTTTGTTAACTTCATATGTCCACAGGCCTTGGCTCTGCTAATGCTGCATTGTGTTACTCAGCTGCTGACTTTGCTGTGGTCCTTGACCCTATTATGGCAGAACAGCTGAGAATCTTTGCATCCATCTCACATCATTCTCTTCCTTCTCATCTCGATCCACTTACGTATTCCTCTAAATGAACTGAAAAACTGCCGGGTTTGTTGTGTAACACTGCGATCTTGGGAATCCATGGTGTTCAGAGCGATTGCCAAAAGCTGATGCCTTTGCCATGTCAAGAAAATACTTGGCTTGTTTTCCCAATAATATATTGAAGTATTATTATTACTTTCATATTCAACTTAACTTTTCCTGCCAAAGTTCGACGTTTCCATCCCCACCATATAACTGACGACTTGACATTAAGCAGGCTTTGCTTGTACAGGAGCATCACAAAACCATTGGATTGAGGCGTATTTGACAGATGCAGAAGTTCATCCTGAACTTTTTTGTCCATCAAAACTGAGATAAATCAGGCTGAGACAGACTCACTAGCAATAAAAAACCGTATTATGATAATTACAGCAACAATAGATGGATAGACTAAATTGTTATGTAGTTATTAGCTTCGAAAACACAGTTACTAAAATGAAAAGATGTTATTCCTCTGAGACTGAAAAAAGAAAGAGCAAGAGGAGATAAGAAAGCAAGAAAGTGAAGTGAAGCCGATGCTTAATAATAAAACAAAATAACTAACTGAATGCTGCTAGCATAGCATTAAAAATGGAGGAGAGAAATTTCAATAGAATAGCTTCCACTAGCATCATATTAGTTTTTGTTCTTTCGATGGTCAACATTAGTTTATCTTACTAGCAGACTAGTGTGTCCAGCTCTGTTGTCCGTGACCAAGTCTAGTGTGTGCCATGCCAGCGGGAGTCCAAACACCGTCGTCAGTTGTTAGCTTAGCTAGGAAGCTGAAAGAACATGAATAAGCTGCCATTTCGAGAGGTTTACCTGTCGTTCTAAACGACACCAGGGGGGGAAGATAAGCTCATTTGATACTTCTGTTATGTGTGTTAACATTGCCTATGGCCCCGAATTCTAGACTCGCCTCTCTCGGCAGTCTTACAGGTTGGTAATAGACTGAGAGCCTTACCCTGCTCTCAGTTCACACCATGTCTCATTATCTTTCTTTACTGTAAGGCTTCACTCTGACATGATAGGCACAGAAATACCAGAAAAGCACTAAGGCTATAAGATTTGTATCCCCTCATGTCTGACTGCTCGTAATTAAGGAATATATTCTTACTCTACATTTTCATTAATTCTTCACAAATCACTCTGGATTAAAGCAACGGAACAGCTCAAATGTAAAAACATAAAACCTGGAGCAAAACTGGTTTAAACGTTGCATGTGGGGACCCAAATTGAGTCATCACCTTGGGGTCTACAGGCTCATTAGATGATACACAACTTTTCACTTACACTTCACTTACAGATTCTGACAAGTAATTATGGTCTCCTGGTTTATTAACGCATATTAGCTCTCATGTCATTTGGGGACCAGAACTGTGCAAATGTTTTTTTTGTTTGTTTGTTTTTTTAAACCCTGGGAGCCTTTCTCATTATAACATACTACTACTCCTGTCATGTGAGAGCCCAAAATGAGTACATATATTCTGTCATCCTGGGAGCAAAGCTCATTAGAGCGTATTAGTACCTCTGTCATGTGAGGATAACGGACTCTAACAATTTAGGTCTTGACCTGCAGTAGAAAAAAATGAGACCCTGATTTGTCCACAAGTGCGCAGCAACACTATCTACTCATCCAAATTCTTTTGGCCCTTGTCGCGCTATATTTTTCCTATCAGTCATCCTGTTGCTAATGGCGCTGAGAGAGGGTTTGCCCAGAGGTCATTCAACCAATCAGCATCACACACTGTGAGTGGAAAGTAGGATGATTATCTCTGTCTTTCTTCTCGCCTTCTCTCATCTTGATTATATTTTTTCTCCAAGACTCCTTCCCTGATTATCTGGCTCTCTTCCTCTTTCATACCCTTCCATTCTCACTCTTGCTTTTTTTCCATAGTCTGCCATCGTCCACTTCTTTTTAGAGTCTCGATCTTTCATTAATCACTGTGTCATGCTCTTATAGAAAATGTAGTTAACAGACAGATGACTACAATCAGCTTCAGTTCACCCCTGGGTCAGTCGGCACATATAGACGTGTGGGAATAAATGTATGCATAAAAGCCCATACATATGCATTCTAGTGGGAAGCTGTGTGCGTGCGGTTAGATTTATTATGCCAGTGAACTTGATTTCTGTGCATGTGTGTGCTTGTGCTCATATTATGACAGTGACTGAAGCATAGTGCGCTCTTCTTCATGACCGATATGTCAATTTACAGTTCTATTAAATTCCACAGTAGATTGAACGCCATGTGATCTACATATTGAAGGAAAATTATGATTGCCCGAGTTCTGATGAAATCCCATTTCTATATCATAATTGAAAGATGATTGAAACTGTGTGCCACTGAGCTAAATGGCAAAACAAAAAGCTGTTTTTCCAATTTTAAATTTTGTTTTGAGATTCTACATATTCTAAAAGAATGAACACATACATTTAGACAGAGTCGATTGAAGCTGTAAGAGAGGAAGAAAATAAAGAGGTCACTCAAATCCAGACTGGTGAATCATCATCCTTAATTTAAATGTATGTACGTACGTACGTACTGACCTTGAAATGATTTAAATCTTGTGATGTAGACAGCGTGGTCTTCTCTGACGGCTGCTTTAGTGTGCAGCCATGAAGTACTGTAATTGGACATACCAATGGTATGTGGCCTGATGATAACATGAAGTCATACGAATAAATCAGCAGTTCCTCTGCATGATTGGTTGAGAACTATCCGTGATGAGGACTTGAGTATGAATGGTCTAGCAGATGATGAATTCAGGGACGCATCCCCCAAAGAAAGCAATGCCAGTGACATGAATCAGAAAACTCAGAACGCAAAGACGCAAATCTGAGCGGCAGATGAGACAAATGATTCATGTGACTGGATCCAGGCTGCAGAGGAGAAGAAAGGGGATTTGCAATGTTAATTGATGTGGGAACAATAGCTCTAATACTTTCAGACAGGGAGGAATGCAACAACACTGGTCGAAAAGAGATAATGGGGGTGGGGGTGGGGGGGCAGACAACAGGAGTTGTGAGCAGAGATTGCAAAAGAATAGTAGAAGACAAGGAACGAGTGGAGATTCAAGGAAAGAAAAGGTGAGGAAAAAGTCAGTGAGGCAAGATTAAAAGTGTAGAGGAACTGAAAGAAAGCAAGAGGTAAAGAAGAGACGATAGGGAAATAATAAGGGCAGAAGGTGATACCCAGAGACTGGAACGATTCTTCTCTGAGGGGAGGGGGTAACTAGAGAAATCGAGCACATAAGGGGAAGGATGATGAGGAGAGCGGGGCAGAGGACAGAAAAGCCAGATGGAGTTAGAGGAGGAGTAGAGGGAAAGGAGTACAGACGAGGAGGAGGAGGAGAACAGATGAACAAGGAAAGGGTGGAGAAATTCGGGCACGAGGCGTCCTGTTCAAGAATAGATGATGTCGTTTATGCTCCTGAAGAGAATCCAGGCACTTCATGGTGACACATCTTAAAAGAAAATAGGACAGTGAAAGCGAGGAAAGATTTTACATCGAAAATGGAGTATAGTTAATTCATTTTGTAAACTGATGTTGGTCATGAGCATTCCTACACTCTACATGAACTCTGAGTACTCACTGCTTCAAGGCTGCTGCAAATTACTATTTTTTCAATCGATAAAGCTATTGATTAACTTAGTTAACTTGGTTAACTTACACCATTAAATTATGAATATATTTTGACATGAATTATATGAATGAAGAAACCTTTTCAAACTAGCTTTTACTTAATGATACTTTTAATTTCAAAAATTAGGATTTATTTAATCTAAACCTAATTGAAAAAAGCATTGTTTACAATACTCTGCCATTAACTATCATACGCAGTGTTGTTGTGTGGTTACAACTCCATTGGCTTGTGCTGATTTTAATTGGAACTGCACCTGTATTATTTATGTGCACATGATTGCTTACACTCACTTAGAGCGTAACGTTAATGGGAATCCACGTCATTTAGCTTTGTAGGTCTATATACATAACCAAGCTGCTCACAACTTCTACAGCTAATGTACTGGAAAGCAGTGTTGCCATATCTGCCAATAGCAACTGCTCTAGGGAGTCTTTGACTTCTTTTCAATAGATGAGGACACAACTACAAATCCCAGGCACTGACCACCATCCAACAACAAATCAAACAAAACTCACTATAATTGTCTGAATACCGAAATGGCTGCCACAGTGTGTTGAGGTCGTTAAGCCTGTGAATGTTCTCTGCTGAGGTGCTTGTGCTTGGTGATTGTGCTGTTGTGGGATCAGGCTTTGTTGTTCATCTTCAGCATGCCTGGGAATAGGCCTGCTGAAAATGGCAATTGGGGTACACATCAACTTATTCCATGCAAATTTACATCTTTACACATTTGGTGCATCCCTAGCCCACGTACACATTTAATATCTGTATTTTGTATCTGCAGTGCAACTACCAGGATGCGTTATTTTGTCATGCATCAGCAAGAAATCACCATCTAGAGTAAATGAGGGAATTGTATTGGTTTGTCTAACCTGGTTTGCTTTGCAATGCAATTGACCCTTTGTTGGCCCTGTGATTTGTATGCATTGCTGACTAACCAACCAGAATGCTCTGACTTCTTATCAAGCCCAGGCTTACTGTTGCTAGGTTTAAAAGCATTGTGGGGGTCTATTCCTTTTGAAAAATATTGAAAACCCGTAGACTGAATTAGGATTCTTCAGAAATGTTTTTTCCTTTTGGTTTTTCTATGGCCGTGGACCCCCGCTTGACTATTGTTTGTCTCACCCAGCAACAATAACGTAGGAATCTACCATTTCTTATAGTTCCACTGCAAATATGGAAATGACTAATAATTTCTGCCACCAGCAAATATTTTAGATACATTTGGGTTGTGATTATTTTATATAACGTAAAAATCAAACCATTCCTTGAAGAGATATTGCAGCTTTATTTTCAACGTCAGAACCACGGGGACAGATTAGAATGGGTATATGAGAAAGGAGAAATGAAGTGATAATAGGTTCATAAGGGAAGTAGAAGTGGAGAAAGCATGGAAGGAGAAGTGGGGGAAACATGTGAAAAGATGTGATGAGAAGAGAGATGACACTGAAAGCTGCAGAGCTGAATTGGGGAGAAAAAGGGACAAGTGTATGGATAAAGGATGGGACAGGGAGCGGCGACGGTTTCATATGTCAGAGCTTTCACATGTCATATGTCAAAGTAGAGGTTCCACGTGCCACAGCAGCGGGGAGAAGAGGAAATGCCACGCCGAAAACAGCGTTGTGATTAACTGCTAATAAAAAGAACCAAACAGGGAAGAAATGGACGCTTTGGAGCAGTCAGCAGTGAAGTATGTCTCCATTGTGGAGAGCCGCTCTGACAAGCCCGGCTGACCCTTCCATTTTAAACTGTATCTATTATTCACATTCTGTCTCAAACATATTTAGTTCCTAATTGCATTTGAGTCATGTGAACGTCTTAAAAACTGAAGAAACCGAAGAGCTGAAGAAATGGGGGAAAATGAGCAGGGCGGACGAGGAGGGAAAGGGCCAGAGGAAAGACGAATGTCATTTGTCACCAGAAATGGTGTAATTATTTGCTGCAGAGTAGGATGAAGCAGCTCTGTTCTGACAGTTTTCTGACGTCAGGCATTTCTTAGTATGAATATTAATGAAACATTTAATGCTAAAGAACAGACAGCTGGGAGCTGTATAGATGTGTAAAAGAAGGGACCAGCACGCAGGTGCATAAATCATTAAAACACTGGCTGGGAGCCATCCTATTCTGTAGCAGGCATTTGGAATCCTCTCTGTTTAAAGCAGTTGGGTGAATGCAATCATCCAAGAAAATGCTAACCAACAGCTAATAAATCATATACTCAGATTTGTTACGCAGGTTAAAGTTACATATGCATCATCGACACTTTTTTAATAAACGATCACTCTGTGAAATTCTGTCACTTAAGAGCAACTTAACACACTACTTTGGCTTAGATTTTAGTTTGGACCCCCACAGACCCTTTAAATTCCACTTATCAGTTAGTTGTTAGCATATATTGATGTGTATTAGCATGAATAATATATTTTAAACTCAAATACTTTCTAAAGATGTGATACAAGACATCTTTCCAGGTTGCCAGCTTTCTCTCTCTCTCTCTCACACACACACACACACACACACACACACAGGGATACAGAAGTGTGTGCGTCTGTGTGTCTGAATGTATTTCCTATTCTGCTTTGTGTCTGTAATCGGTGCCAAAGTTCACCTGAGGGACAAGCAATTGGGGAGAATGGGTGATGAGGTCGGATTCGTAACTTCAAGGAATCCACACTGATAAAAGGGAGCGCTAGTGCGACAGAGGAAATGTATCAAAACATTTCGTGATTTGTTACTGAAGGCTCTTGTCCTATTTGCTTTCTGAGCTGTTCACCTTGGATGTACTGTACAAAAAACTCATATTAAAAGTCATTTTCCCATTTCCCTAGTCTTTTATATTGTGACTGCTCTGTCAAAAGAATGTCCTCCCTTGTGTTCGTTCAGACAGACTCTTCACTCAGTCTATATCTTATTCTCCTTAGCAACACATTCTTACATAAACGAGTAATAGTACAATGCATGTTTGTATTTAACCACCACCCAATAAGGTCATACCTCATGCTTTGTTAGTGCTTGGCAATATGATACTAATTAGGGATCAAGTCCTAGTTGCTGATGCTTTTACTCCCACCAAGGGCTGATTCAGAAAAGTATTGTGACAGTGAAAGAACCAGGTTTTGGCTGGGAAACTGGTTAAGTAGTGGCACCAGCTCATTGCTCATCTAGAATCAATAAAAGCTCAGAGCGTCAGAGGCAGTGGTTGGGATTATTGCGACCAAGAAGGCCATCTAAAACAAATGTTCAGAATAAACGCTCGAACAGGAGACGGGAAAATAAACTAATACACATGGCTACAGTGACGTAATCACATGGCTCTTTGGAGCCAACCAGCCCTTATCTGTACATTTTTAATATATGGTTGGGGGGGTCATAGTTTTTTGTGCTGTCAAGCAGTACATTGTCACTAAGTGCAAGGATCAATATTTTATGGCCAATCAGTCATCGCAGAGTACAGTAAGTGTGTGAAGGCTGTGGTCAAAAGTAGATATGCTTGTCAAAATGCCATGTGTCCAACCTATGGTAATGCCAGCAGTATATCCAGAATGTAAAAAGGCTTCTAAGTCATCTAAGTCAACAGGCCATTATTTAGCACACACACACCACTTATAGCACAAACCTGGCAACTGTCGTTATGGAAATAGTTGTTCAGAGACTGGTTTGCTTTTTGTTCTTTTTTGCACATCAACTCGTTGGTGGTGTCTTCAAAACTAACTGCCATTTGCGTGAATAATCAGTAGTCCTTGTACAACACATGATAAATACATAAAGACAATTTAATTAGAAGTGTTCTGAAGTACATAATGTGCGCTCTGCCTTGAAGAACAGAAAAGGAGGAAGCATAGTGAATCAGACACACCGACCTTGATGATAAACCTGCTGGAGCCAGTTTTTATGGTGAAAAAAAATGTGGATGAGCTATTCTAAACCACAAGTGCTTTACTGCTAAATATTGACATCAATCTTTTAACTACCGTTAAGCTACTTAAATCCCTGAGAGCATGCTACATCCCAGCAGAGCAAGCTCGGAGTCTTTGTACAAGGTGCTGTAGATCAAGTAAATGTCTTGACTTTTTACATTTTATGATCAAATATCTCTTGTAATGCACATTTGCTAAAAAGAAAGGTACATCATAGGGTGATTCTTTATCTTAATAACTAGTGCTCAAAGTCAAAATAACATATTTTGCATCCAAGTTGTCTCTCTTAATATTGTGGTCCATAAAACCTTTTTTACTTGGATTAGGTTCTTCTTACTACCATTGTGTTGAATGCAACATGCCTTGTGAGAATAATAATTACACTTTGCTACTTATTTAAAACACAAAGAAACTCATGTTCTTTTACCTGAAGCATTCAAGGGAACATGCAGTGCAGCATTATAATGAGGAAAATTGGGAGATTAGCCATAGATATGGGAATATTATGACTGAACTCTCTTCAGAATGAGACACTTGTTTGATCTTTTAATAATCAAAGGTTGTTCTTCAGTGCAGCAAAATGATTCCAGGAAACACTGAAATGTTGGAGCCAGTATACCAATTATACCCTTGTTTAGGGTATTCCGTGTAAAAATGGCTGAAAACAACAAAAGCTAAATTCATCTGTGCAGTTGTTTCTGCCTGCTATGCAGTCATGCAAAGAAGTAGTTGAATGCACTGATTCCATTGTATGGAAAATGAATGGCAAGAAAAGAAAAAGAGAAGCATTTGGGATTCTGTTGATAAAAAAGACATCAGTGCGACATTGTGATTGATCTGCTCACGGGACTCACACAAGCTGTGGACAAGAAAGCAGACTGATAGCAATCATGGCAACCATCCCTAGTTCTCTGTATCTTCATCTCTCGTTTGTATCTTTTGTCTCATCTCATTTTCTCGCACTGGAGCGAAAGATCATCATCCATTATAATCAGAGAGCTGAACTGATTTTAGGTGCAACTGGAATTAAAGAGTCTTTCCTAATAACTCATTGTAAATTCTGAGGGACATGAACAAAAAAAACATTCCATCATGTGCTGCTGTACTTTGAACATTTGTAAAGCAGCTGCGTCTATTTGACCCCCTTAAGATCAGCGTCTGTTCAGTAAGCCCGAGTGGTCCTTTGCAGCACACATGATTTCACTCAAAGTCCTGATTTGTGTTTCTTTTGGGATGTCGGTCTGCAGGCTAATATGCTTCCTCCACCATGCTTCCTACGCTATTCTCTCTTCTGTTTACACTTACACCAAGATCTGCAGTTTGTCCAATGAGTGCTAATTGTATCACACCCAGCTTAGTTCAGGTGAAGTAGCACTCTTGTTGTTTATTGATGTATTAACTTTATGACAAAATCTCTATGATTTCTCTGAAAGGCAGATTGTCCCATCACCCGTCCCCACAACTGTATGTCATCACTAAGAAAGTTAATTAGTTTTGAACATTATGTGATTTATGTAAAGCACTTCCTCCATATACTGTACATTTTATATCAAGTGACCTGTAGTTTTGAATGAATAGATGAGAACCTCTTGGAGATGTTAAGGAAAGAAGGGAAATGAGCTTTTAATGAGTTCAAAGTTAATACAGGATATCCCACATCTTTTGACTGATGAGATGTCGGATTTCTCCAAACAGTGTTTCTGTCTTTGCATACTTTGTGGTTTGAACATCGTTCCTTCCAGAGCCGTCTGATTCTCCGGAATTCTTATTCTTCCAGTTATGCTTCCTCTGTCTTTCTGCTGTTGTTTATCTTGTTCCCATTACAGCAGAGACAGGCCTCCCTTGAAAATTCTGGGTACATTTGACTTGATAGTTAACCTTTTTGAGCGTACACGGTGTCAACACATATACACACAGATTCACCTACACACACTCTGATCTTTTGCCCCCAAAGCCAACAAAACGAAGAGAAAGCCTTTTTGTGTTTGTTGAATCACCATTTCCATTATTGTGTATGCTTACACAATAACATGTTCAAGATCTGACCATAGAATACTGTCTTTCACTCCTCAGTATCCTGACTCATTAAAATAACTCTCTAATATTTGCATTATGATCCCGGTTGTTCTTATCCAGGTTAATGTAAATGGGCCATTCACAAGCATCAAATGCAAAACAAAGCACTCCAGCCTTTTCAAACAGACTGCATTATTAATGCGTATGTAAATGCACTAATTTCAGTGTTTTATGTAAGTGATTCATTTGCCTATCCTGGACAATTAGTGTTTGTATTTTCCAGCACAGATTGTCTTTAATAATATCATAACCGCAATCTGCATTTTAGAACTCGCTGCAGTGCACCTGTCAGCACATTGTTACTCCACTTCTCATAATATTTTATTCATTTACGACACATCTTTGTTGTCTGTCAAGGGACTGACTTGAATTCAGTCATCCACTTCATGCAGTGCGTGCTCGCCTATAGCACTGGGAACAGAAGAGATGCTGCAGTGATGAACAGAGCCAGAGAGTGAGAAAAAAAAAAAAAAAACAATATTAAAAAGCAAATTATGTGCCAAATCTCAGGTCATTTCAGTGCGTTTAAAGCACAGGATTATTTCAATCGAGCTAGGAGAGACAGACACAATAAGAGAAAATTAGTAAAAGGGGAGAAATTTTACTGCTCTTCTCACGTATTGTCTAGCTACCGAGCTGCAGTCTTGCGATATCAAACGAAGTCATGTTTTTGTTAATTAGATCAAAGCGTTCTGATTGGTTAATTAGGTCTTATCTCGTTTCAAAGCCACGGATCAGAACAGAAAAATATGAATACTGTTGGTGGTGATTTTGTTGTTTTGCTCATCTGTTGGTGTGCACAAGTACACATGCACGACATTTATAATAATTTTTTTTTTTTTTTTTCTAAAACTCACACAGTCAAATACAGACCCAAGAATAAGGATTTTTCTTCAGAGTCCTTTTCAAACACATGGCTCTTTGTTCAGCGAAAGCCATGAAGGTATGACTAATTTCACAAGAGAAAGGTACTGTGGAAGGATACAAAATGAGTAGTTCAACTAGTCCAGGAATAACCTCTGACATTTTCTTATGCTTTGGAGGTCCAGAGAACAGACTGTGCATGTGTTGTCACACAGTCTCTTGCACATCATACCTTTACCAAAACTAGTGGAATACTGTCACACCGTACATGGTTGCAAAATACACAAAAACCCAAGGTATCAAAACATGCAAACTTCATTTAGGACAGCAAGGATTCACCCAAATGTATACTGGACTAGTATACTGAAAGACGCCTTTATACTTTTGCCTTTAAACATCTACACCCGTAGACACACAAGGTAAAACTAAGGCAGAATAAAAAAATATCTTTAAAGAAATCGGGTTAATTACAGATGGAATTAGAATTGGCACCATGTACACCCTTTTTTTAGTCTTTATTTCTTCTCAGTTCTGGAGAATTATAATATTTAACGCGCACATTATAGTCTTGTTGAGAATTCCGTGTATAATGATGAGTAGTAGAAGAGGAAACAGCCATTGCCACTACAGTGTAATTACTTACACTGAAAGTAATGAGATAATACGAGCCAGCTGTGGAGACAGGTGTCCAGAGCACATGGGGGTGGCGAGAAGATGAGCAGCAGGTGTGTAGAGGAGGGGAACACACAGAGAGGACACCTGGTGGACAGGTGAGGAACTATCAGACCTTAAAGATGCACACACACACACACACACACACACACGCATACTTACACAGCATAAGGAGACAGCAGCAGAAGGAGGATGGAGCTGCCATTGCTGTGACACGGCGCAGTGCTGAAAAAGCAGCCACCAGGCGTACTGTTGAGAAATAATTGCACAGTTCAGTGGTGCTGACAATACTTGGAGCATTTTGGAACCCATTTGAATAAGCTATCGGGTGCAAGCACTTGGGAAGAAAAATATTATCAGTAATATGTCAAGAAAATCTGACCTGCGAGTAGGCAGCTTTACGTAAAAACAAATCTGTCTTTTGTCTTTGCGCCCTGTGTGAAGCATAAACGCACACTGAGGCGGAAAAAGATTTTCTCGTCCGGAGAATCAGCTTTTCATTTGCTCATTTATGAGTAACTTATCCTAACCTCAACAAAGCAGTTTGTAGGTATGAATTTTTGGTGAACCCTTCCTGAGGAAATTCAACTCCGATTTACTCAAACACCTATTAACCCCAGTTAAAGTCTGTCAAAACTCATAGATGTCCCTGACTCTGAAAACGCTTTTAGTTATTTCAATCAAAGCTCTCTTCCATACTTCCATTGTTGCTGGTAAAAATAAGAAAGGTTTGTTCCGGTGCAACATTTATCTGGCCACCATATTTCATGTGAATCCCTTTTTCAACAGCTCAACAAGCAAGGAGAATGATACACAAACAGGAACCAAAGCATAACCTCCCTGGAGGAAGTTTGTTTTTTCTATAGTGATAGAAATCAAGGTAAAATATCACCTCCATGCTCCTTATTAGATCATCAGACAGCTAGCCGGTAGTGAAGAAAGTTCTTACAGGGGTTGAAGTGACAGTGACAAAGTGCTTCCTTTAGTAATTACTGAGTAATTGCATAAATTAAAAATCAAGTTGAGATGAAACTTTGCAGACAGTAATAGTGTCTGGTTTTGTCTGAGAGGCATGTGTGCATTGCCTGCTTGTTGGTTTCTTATGTGTGTGTGTGTGCCAGATGTAGATGAACAGGAGCCAGTGGGCTGTTTTGTGCTGTTACCAGGGTTACACCAATACTGGCCCCTGGAGTTTTAAAGAAGGGTTGCGAAAAGTCACTACACAATGCCCAGAGAAGAATAAATTGCTTTCCATCCCAGATTCTTCCCCTGTGTCCGTGTCTGAATACCTGCCAGTCTGCCTGTCCATCTGTCTTCACAGTATCTCACACATGTCCGTTTCTCTGCCATTTGTGGAAATTAAAGTGGAAACCTTTCACACTGGAACAGGCAAATTTTACTGCTCTGCATGAATGCAGTTTCAAATGTGATTCTCTAAACTTTTCAGATGTCAACTCATTTACCAGATGAGACACTAAAATCCAATTTGGAGGAAGTTCAGTTGAGAGGTTCAGATTTTATGAATGCCCTGAAATAATTAAGAATCAGAATAAAGGCTTTGTAATTGCTATAGTGTAGCTCAGTTTTGACTGCGTGTATCAGTGCAGCAGATGTCTTGGTGCTGTGTGTCATCCAATGTGTGAGAGAGCATCTTTAGGCATTTTATAGCAAGTATTCTAAAGTTTCTGCTTGCGTTGTATAAGTGAAATTAAATCAGCAGAACAACACACCAGTGGTGATTACAGAGAGAGTGAATGAGTGTAAGAGAGATCATCTGTGCGCCCATCTGTTTGTCTGTGTTTCACAGTGTATTTGAATGTACTGAAGTTTCAGTGTGGTTCTTGAATGGGTTTGATTGTGTGCGTACCTGAGGTATTCTCTCTGTTTCTATGGAGAAAAGTGTGTTTTTGTACGCCGCGCAGCCCTGTGCAACATGTAAGACTATCTCAAAGGGACAGCAAGCTTTCTTTCTTTCACCCTTGGTCAGCAAAGCAAGACTGTGTGTGGACAGTTCATCCACATGTGCATGAGGCCTAAGCGCAAGACTAGCCCAACACCTTAGGTGATTTCAGAGTAGTGTTTTAATGGTAACATCAAATCCTTTTTATTCCTTTAGATGGAATGTAGACTCAGCAAAACTAAGCGCCTGCAGCCATGCTAATGGCTCTGTGAGACTAAACTTAGTCCCAGCGGTACTTTGAGCTAACTGCAATTGTCAGCATGCTAACACGCTCACATTGACAATGCTAACACGGTGACATTGTGCAGGTACAATGTTTACAATGACTGTGGTCACAATTTTAGTTGAGCTTGTTAGCCTGCAACCATTAACACCAAAGACACAGTCCAGGTAAGGATAATGGTCACGACATTTATTTTGACACAAAGCAAGAAACAAATTAAGCCTGATAAGGGAAATACTAAATAACTACAGTTCATCTTGAGATATACATGACTGTACCAAACGTCATGGCAAACTATGCAATAGTTAAGACATTTCAGGGGAAACACATTGCTAAAAAAGTTGTCAGAAAGGGGATCAGAATCAGACTCAGTTTAAAGCAGAATCATTTGTAACGTTTCAAGAAATGGTTCTTAGGGAATCTATATTACACAGTTTTTGAGGGGTATTTAGTGTTGAGTGTGGATTCTGCAGACGTACTTTTGTGTTATCTCTCCATAGGGATTAATAAGCAAACTTTCTACGTGAGAAAATCATTTGCTCACAGTTACTGTACAGTTTTTTTCTACCTTTCTTTCCCCCCAATCCACACCTCCTGCCGCTACCTCTTTCCCATCTGGCCAACTGCCTTCTCCAGCTCAAAGTCGGTGCGGATTATTGTCGGATGAGCAGTCATACTATGAGAAGTCTAATCCTTCATTAAGAGACAGAAGAGTTACACAGGATTTAGAAGACACAGAAAGAACTGGCGTGTACTTGGACACACAAATACAAAGTTCGAAAAGGATACAGATGCAAATGTGTTGAAAATAATGACACATTTTACTTCTCCAGATGGATGAAGATGGGAGTAAAATCATATCCAAACAATTTCGGGAATCCGACATGTCATGAGAACCTGGCTGCTGGTTTAAAGCTACATGCCAAACAAGATGTCCTGTTACAGAACACTGTGCAAACAAAATCTCTCTGAAAAGAACTGCATCTCACCAAAAATCTGATTAGTTTTTCATCTCCATGCTGTTCAGCGAACATACTTTATTCATGAATATTGTTGCTCTTAGGGAAAGAAAGTAAACAAAACAAAAAAGAAACTACAGATTTTTATTTTACAGAGTGGTGAAAAATTTACACAATGATTAGAACTGATTGGCTGAGCGAGAATGATGGTGTGGAATAGAAGTCATGGAAAACAATTTTTTCTATCCCCTGAAAAGAGATTTTAGAAGATGTTTGTTTCTGGCAGAAGAGAGAGTTTCTAAAGCTTTGTAGTTGACTACTAAGTGTCATGTCTGCAAAATGTGGACGTTTACGCTCCGAACAAAATCCACCCATTTAGCTGAGCTGGTGGGTTGATCACCCCATTGTTAACTCTGCGGAGCTGTCCAAGTTTGTGCAGTCTCTCTCTACCAACACTTTGGCTCTTCAGTCCTAATTACACTTGAGAATGAGATTTAAATACCTCAGCTTAATTAAGCTTCTAAGAGGATTGTTTGAAACGGCAGCTGACAAAACTCAAACCTTCAGATGCAACCTGGCAATATGCTGCGACGTGTCTCTCTTCTGCCTCCTCCATTTTCAAGGACAAGGTCCAGCTTGTTTATCCTGCTGGGCGGCTGATTGGCTGGCAGCTGCCCTTCTTGAAGGGTGAGTAAAAGGGCAGGGAGGACTACATGACCCTACACAGTCAGGCAACTACCTTTCCCAAAAGCTCTTTTTGGAAAGAACAGCCATCTTTCATGTTGAAGAGCTCCCGCCCACTTCCACACCTCCTTATTTAAAAGCTGTCATGCATTAGTCATTTGAGATCGGTGCTTAAATATCGTTTGTGCCCTACTACACTTTACCTCATGTTGTATGGACCCTGTACTTGGGTCTCAGGAAATAGCTGTACTCCAACACTCCAACATAGCCGCATTGATCAGTTCATTTTTCCCATACATAATGTATACTAGTAATCAAAAATCATTGACACTAGCGTTGACACCTTTCACTCTTGTAATATTGAGGTCATGCTGTACGTAAATACAGGGATCACTTTATGTTTAAAGGCTGTAGGGAAAAATGAGCTCAGATGAAAATGGGATATTTAGCCAAAGTAATGGAGGTTTGGTTGAGGTCAGAAAAAAAAATTGCATAACAGTTCATCAAAAGGGCACAGCCTAAGCAGCTACAGAGTCGGCAATGCTAAAACACTTTCAACCTCAGCTACACAAGTCATTCATATGCATCACATTCGCAGCTGCAACAATTGAATAATGTCAGCATCACAGAGAGCACCAATGCTTGTCAGCCCAGTGATAATAGTATAAGTAGAAACAACTAAAGGAATAATGTACTGCCTGATGTAATATAAATAATGCAAACTGCCTTTTTAACGTTAGATGAAAAGGGTCCACAAGAGCTTATGGGTCAAGTTCAGCCAAACATGACTCATTCTAAGCATCATATGGTTTTTGGTCTTAAGCTGTAGTTGGGAGTGCATTGGTTTCTTTAGAATAATTGAATAAATATGTTTTACATAGTGGAAAGGTGGTTAGCACTGATGCCTCACAGCGAGAAGGTCCCGGGTTCGAATCCATGAGCCGACTGGGCCTGTCTGTGTGGAGTTTGCATGTTCTCCCTGTGTCTGCGTGGGTTCTCTCCGGGTGCTCCGGCTTCCTCCCACCATCCAAAGCCATGCTAATTAGGTTAATATGGTGATTCTAAATTGGCCGTAGGTGTGCGTGTGAGTGTGAATGGTTGTCTGTCTCTCTGTGTTAGCCCTGCAATAGACTGGCGACCTGTCCAGGGTGTTCCCCGCCTCTCGCCCGATGACAGCTGGGATAGGCTCCAGCAGACCCCCGTGACCCTTAACAGGAACAAGCAGGTACAGAAGATGAATGAATGTATTACATTTTCTATATTTGCATAGTCTGTCTGTTCAAATATACATTCCTAAATGCATTCTCGCGTGTTAGTTAACATAATTACACTTTTAAAAAGTGAATAGGACAAACTCTGCCTTCAGAAAAAAGTGGTGTGAATGTGTTCCCAGCATCCTCATTGTACATGACACCTTTGACAGGAAAAGACCAGCGCGGCTGTGACACTCATGTAAGGGCTACATTTTTGACAATTTAAAATTCACACGTGAAGGTTAAAAGGCTCGGGGAGCAGCATGGAATAACACTCCCAATGTTGTGCCAGTGTTTGAGCCTGCCTGTGACTCCGTGTCCCTGAGCATTCGTGATAGTATTGTGCATGAGAGTGGTGTCACAGCCTGACCTTTAGTAAAAGGTCAGTCCATTTGGAAGAGGAATAGGAAGACCACGCACAGACACACACGATGACTGGTGATATAGAACCTCCCCAAACAACAAAACCAGACTTTCTTGACCTTTGTCTATGTATGTAGTTATCTGGGATCTGATATAATTCATATGATGTTTGTGAGTGGATCTTTGAAGAGTTTTTTTTTTTTAAACGTTCACAATGGTCATTGCTTTTCTCACTCTTCACTCTTCCTGCCTTTGCCTGCAGCTTTTGGTTGTTTTCTACAGTGCCCTGAGCTGCTGCTGCCTCTTTTGTCTCCATCTTCTCTATGCACGTAAAGGAAATTGTTGGGCACTCTCTAACCTTTCTGAAGAAACAAGTTTGACACTGTGACACGAAGTAAATAGGAGAAGGGATTGGCAGTAGATGCTTGAAAATATCAGGTAGTCTGTTTGTATGAACTTTCTTCAAGTAAATAAAGATAGATGAGTTATGCTGGCAGTTTGTACATGCATTTATGGGTAAAAACAGAAGAAGACAATACAACATCGTAGCCCTTTGCTTGAGCGAAGCAGCCTTGTGTTTCTCCTCAGACACGGAGAGTTGGCCAACTGTTCAGCCATGGCCTCCTTCAGAGGCAAGATGTTGAGGTCTATGATTCTGCTGAATTTAAGATGTCCACTGCATTCTCTGTGGTTCCATTCTGCAGTATGAAGTGACTGAATTCAAAAAGAGCACAGATACCATTGTACCATCGTAGCAACATTTAAAAAAAAAAAAATTTTCAGTTTCAAGTCAAGGTTATCATACAGAGCACCAAAGTGTTTCTTCTTCATAATGGTGTGCCGGAAATGATTCCCTGCAAAGGGTACATAGCTGATTATTATTAACTAATAGATGTGAATCCTTGAATTCTGTTTTTGAATTTCATACACGAGCACAAAGGTAAGTTATAATGGTCCTTCATGTCATTAATATTGATGGTATACTCATGAATGGACGTTACAGTGGTGTGTGGGTATGTGTGTTTTTAATGGGCAGAAAAATGGTAATAAGGGATTTATCAATGTCAGCGTGGTAGTGGGTTAGTTAATGCACTGAATACCATCCTCACATTATTTAAATTGAAGGTGTGTTACATTCTTTTCTTGACAGAGTGGTATTATCTTTCCTCATTATAATCAAATATAATTTTTAAGTATTTTTTAATAAATAACATTTGTCTGTTAAAACATCTCCATTGAAGGCTTACATAGTTTACTCATCCGAGTGAGATAAAATGAGAGAACCAGAGAGTTGGCTTGTTAATTAGATGACTTAACTAGCTAAATAATAAATGATAAATATCAAGATGCCCTTGGAACACACAAACACGCACACAGCAGTATGGTGGATGTTCACTATTGCAGATTCATGCCCACATCTACATACATACTTGTGTTTTTACGGGGCCTATGTCTTGTATGTGAGAGACTTCTGCAGTTTCACTCTGTGTTGTATTGCAGGTCCATTGTTATGTTTGAATAAGTGTGTGTCTAATGACGTTACCTGCTAAAATAAAATTTCAGTCTGGTTCAACTGATACTTAATTAAAGCCATAATAATGGCATTCTTTGTGTATTAAGACCAAGACACACCAAACTGATATCAAAGAACTACCAGCAATGAAGGTGGACTGTTTGCCTCATATCGCCTGTGTCTGGACCATAGACTGTATAAATATGGACAATGTGTCCCCACTTATTTGCATTGGCAAAACTGATGCTATATTCCCGGGGATATGGGCAGTGCCATCTTGCGACTTTGGAGCCAGAGTCTGCGCAGAACGGTCCGAGAGTGGAGCCACACGGAGCCGCGATATTGATGAACCATCCACATGTTCCTCAGACTCATTAGCGTTTTCGTTTAATTAATACTATGCTCTGCTCTACCTTCACCCGTTACAAAGAAATGTTGGATTACAGTCCAGTATATAGTCAGTTATGTATAATGTATTCTCCTAATAATCTAAAAGAATTAACAAACTAAGAATGACTAAACACCACTATATGTCGCCACTCTATAGGTTTAGCCAGAAAATCTGCACGCTTATATTTTGCATGCACGTCAGGGTCACCTCTTTCAACTAAGTGGTGGCTACCCGTGTAGAAAGCAAACAAGCTTACTTCTTATCCGCAATGTCCCCTGTGAGTAGTGAAACAGCAGGGTGAGTTGTTAGACAGCTCTGCAAAGAGTTTGATAGCTACACCCCCAGCCATGACACTGACTCAGCCCTTAAACCGTGTAGCATGCAGCTTGCAGAAAGCTGCCACTCTCCAGCTTTTCCATCTGTAATTTGCAGCCCAATTTTTAAGACTACTCCATTTAGTTTGTAAATTAGTTCGTGGGCAAAATTAAGGCTTTAAATGAGATAGCTGGAGAACTTAAGATGGTAGGAGACAGAATCAGAGTGCATAATGTGTGTAGTGATAGCTTTTTAATGGGAGGTATGTGCTTTGCAGTGTTTGCACAGTTAGTCAGTTTTATCTGACTTTCTTTCTGTCTGAGTTTTCAGCCTGATAAGCACCATTACTCTGTTTTCTGGTCATGGCAGCAGCCTCATCAGTGCACACACCCACACAGAGGCTAGTCAGCTCCATTGAAGTCCATATTCTCATCCAACAATAGACCTTTTCCAGTGACCCTACCTTTGAGTGAGTCGCAGAGCTGTATAAACTCCATGAACTTTTCCTTAAGGTGAAGCCAGGTGTTAATAAGCAGCTTCACGACATTATCTGTGTTTTGATTTGTGTTGAGAACTAATTGCAGAATGAGTCTCACCTGCTTTACAAAGACAAGTTATACAGCTTCATTGACCTTCATTAGATGTTTGCTGCTTCAGAAGCCATTTCACCTGTGATTTAGTCAAACTAGAATCAGTGGTATCTGTTAAACCCTGGGGATTTGATGGTTGCTAGTTGGTGCACAATAGGTCTCCAAACACATTTGGTTTCTCATATTCATGAAGCTGTACGTGTGCTTGCATATGTGTATGAATCCCATTTCCTTTTCTAGAGCTGGCCATAAATTCACATACAAACCACTTGGAATATTTGTTTGCAGTTTATTTGTTTGCCATCTCTCCTTAGAGCTGTACAATTCTCAAGTGAACCTGAATCTAACCTTTAAAATATTATGAAAAAGAAATGCAAAACAACTGATTTGCAGTAAATATACCAGGCTGTGTAGTATAGCAAGTGGCAGTATTTGCTACATAACGCTTGGCTGTAATTAACACAGTGAACCCAATTTATTACATGCATCTATAAACCATTCTCCTTTATTAATATCAACACATTAACATCAGAAAGTCGGTAAGTGTTTCATTTGTCGATCTCAAACAGACACTTTTATACTGTAGTTTGAGTATGGGGACAAGCAGTTTGTGTAGAATATAAAGCAGATGACGGCTAAAACAAATCTTTATGCCATATTTTCTTGAAGGCTTATATGAATCCTAACACCAGTAGCCTTGCAAAGCAAATCTATTGCATAGTCTTTTTTGCATTCTAACAACACAGTGCTACAAGGAGGTAGTTAGCAGCTGTGAGATCAAAAACCTTCCCCATTTGCTTCCTCAGTGGTTTTTGGTCCCAGTATATCAGCCCATAGGGGACTGCGATGTAAAGGGCACTTCCTGTACTGGAGCCAACGAATGCAGCTGAAGTATAAGTGATCCTGTGCCTGCTTTCTAGGGACAGTCAGCTCAAACATGCCTGCTCAGTGCTTAAGAGCGCAGCCAGGTTTAAAGAAGACAGGATTGTCACTCGAGTGACAATCCTGTCTCAACAAGCCTGTCCCCGAACATGTCGGCTTGCTGAGCAGCAGTGTTACCAGGACAGTAAAATGAGGAGAAGTGTGGTGACACAGCTCTGTTTCTCACTCCAGCTAGGACCAGGGAAGCTGGCCCCAAAATAAGCCTAATTTCATGTGAACCAGAGCACTAGGCCTCACTCCGCCTCCAGGCTAATGTACTGGGGACAGCTTTTTCTTACACCAAGGCTGCAGTTGTCTCTTACTTCCAAAAGCAGACTCTAAGCAGAGACACAATTATCGGCAGCACCCCTCACCCCAAACACAGGAGTCCAGAGCCATCTGAGCAGAGTGCATGTGGCTTATTTTAAACTTGGCTTGTCCCAAGTGCTCTTACCAATGAGGTGGCAAGAGAGGAATAAGACTCTGTGCCTGTGTTGCTGTCTAAGGAGACCTGGATGGAGGCCAGGAGATGGCAATCTAATTAAATAGTCTAAATAAGGTTTCAGTGTTAGTAACCTAGCGTGTGAGGGTTCGGGCAGGGGGTGCAGTCACCATTAATGTACAGATATGCCAGGTTCCGACAGGTTCAACAGTAATCATAATTGCCTGACTGCATCATCACCATAACTGATGCAGCTTCAACTAACCCAATGTTGTCTTTTCTTTCTTATTTTATACATTTGCAAACAGAGGACATCAAATATCAAGTCACCATTTCAGATGCCATTAATTGTTTGAATTCCACTTTCCGGTATTTGACTTCTGGCGTCAGGGATGTCATAAAAAATAGTGACAAATAGTTTGTCTTGAGTCTCTGCCAAGTCGTGTTAAGAGTTTAAATATAATCACCTAATCTGACACATCAGACAAAAATACTGTGAAGGTTATCAACAAGGCCTTCTCCTGTAGTGATTGAGTTTTAGGCCCTTCTCAATACCCCGATCAGCCTCAGTTTATGAAGAGCTTTTGCCCTTTCCACTGGGTGTTTAGAACAGCAATGAAAAACCGTTAATGAGTGGATTTATTGTCTTGGGAGGAGCAAAACAAACATAATTTATTCAAAAATGTTGGAGATTATTACTGTAAATGATTTTGTTGTTCGTCCGTTGGTCAAGTATGTGCTTTTAGTCAGTCGCTTGGGATACAGCGGTCAGTTGTTCAGGTTAAGTAAAAGTGCTTTAAAATGTGTTACTATAGCAACCCTCAGATGAGCTTCTGGTTAATGAAGCCAGATATATACACAAGTTGTGGGATGATAATTAGCTGTGTCCCTGAGGAAGAAGGAGGTGGCAGCTTTACACTGCCTGTTTGTTGTGTGATCTGCAGACAACATTTCAGCCACGGCAGTGCAGTAATAAAGACATGTGTATTCATTTTTAATCAAATAGACTCGATTGTTTCAATACTTAAAACTATGTTGTTTTACTCTTAAATCTGAAAACAGTGTTTGTCTAATTTAAACATTAGATCTTTGGTTCTTCTGTACTGTTTTTTTTTTCTTTTTTGCTTCTGTATAGAAACCATCATAAAACTCAAGGAATTGTGTTATCATTTGGATAAATGTCAAATATTCAACATTTATGGCCAAATCCCAACCTTCCATCTCTCTATCTCCCTCCCCCCTTCATCCCTCTTCCCTCTCATTAGCAGTCTCCTCTTTTCTCCCCTCATCACTCCATCCCTCCTCATTTCTTAGTCAGATGGGGCTTTGCAAGGCAGAAGGTCACAGAAATGTCTCTTACGTACACACATTCTCTGCCTCTCTGTAGGTCTCCCCTGCTTTTTGCTCACACTCACATGAGAATGCTTACATTATTAAATATATCTTCCTTTTTGTGCATCCTTTCCATCTTCCTCAATTATAACTCTCCCTAACTCTCTTCCTCTGAATGCGGTGCGTATGTTATTCCTTTTGATCAGACTCCCTGGACTGATACAATACCAGAGGTGACAGATTTTAGGTTGTGACCTAAAACTGCAAAGGTAGATTCAGTATGGGGAAGCCAACACTTTCATCTTAGTGCCTTTGAGCAAGGCCAAGCCACTGTAGTAGAAAGTGATAGTAATCTGGTTTGGCAGCACATCCAGTCAAATTCTCTTTATCTGAAGTACATGTTTGATAAATGTCAGCAATCCATCAGTCTGGAAAATGTTTTCTGTGTCATTTAAGTAACTAGAATTTTTGTTGATATCATTTGGTGAGATTGCTGTTATTTAAAGTCCTTTTTGAGTTTTGGACAAAATACTTTGCAGCTGATATATGCATACTCTTTGTGTGATGGAAATTCTGGTAAGTGCATAGATGAAATCAACTTAAACTCAGGAGACCATAGGAATGTCTTAAAAAGAAGTATTTACTGAGCTTGAATGAGGAGAAGAGAGATGAAATGGTCCAAGTGAATGGCGTCTGTGTCACCTCAGTTCTGACCCTTCTTTTCCCCTCCAGCAGTGCCTAAACCCTCAGATCAAAAGCTGATGCATGTCCAAATGAGAATATTCTTTGCCTCTCCAAGCAAGCGGA
This sequence comes from Chelon labrosus, assembly GCF_963514085.1. Classification (NCBI taxonomy): domain Eukaryota; kingdom Metazoa; phylum Chordata; class Actinopteri; order Mugiliformes; family Mugilidae; genus Chelon; species Chelon labrosus. The sequence continues at coordinate 11,380,765 of NC_140349.1, forward strand.
ACTTCAGTCGAGAAGCCCTGAAGAAGACTCACCTCCCCTGAGATGTAATATATCTTTTGTTTTATGGCTACTCTGAACGCCCTGAGGTAGTTTACCTTAAACAAAGCCCTTTAAGGGGACAAAGTGAATCCTACTTTATTTTAATTTAGATTTTTCTCAATGCAGAAATCTCCTCATACTTTGGGACTTCTTATAGGTGGTAGGCAGACCCATTGTGCCGTAACTGACGTGCACCTCCCCGCAAGAGCTGTGATTGCTCCGCTTATCTCTCGCAATCTTCAAATTGATTGTTTTGGATCAATAAAGATGGAACACATCGAAAGGTTAACTGAGGAGGTTCGGAGATACAAGCGTTTGTATGACTCATCGCAAGTTTGAGTGGCCATTGTTGAAAGTGAAGCAGGAAGTAGAAACAAAAATTAACCCGACTGGCAAAAAAGACACAGCGCCAACTAGCGTTTGGGTGGTGTTTTTACAAAGCAAGTCTAACTGACGAGTGCACAAGCATAAATGGCTAGCACCGGCTCAGGCTACGTGCATAGGTTACAGCGTCTATATCCCGCTTTAGTCATAAGTCGCACTCGGAAGGAAATAAGGGGCCGTCCACACGGAAACGCAAAAACGCAGAACTTTTGCATCGTTTTGGCCGATCGTCCACACGTATCCTGTAAACGCATAGCCCTAAAATGCACTTTTCTGAAAACGGGTCCCAGGGTGGAGAAATTCGCAAACGCAGCTCTTGCGTTTCTTTGTGGACGGACACAAACGGAGAAAACGATGACGTCATCGCCACACTCCCGAGCAGCCTTCCACCTCCCGCAAGACGTCTCATAACAACATCAACAACAATGGCGGACTACATGGTAGTTTTCCTGCTGGAGAAGATATTGAGCCTATTAGGGTTACTAGGGCAACATATCATGCTCCTGTGCCACCACGCTGAGCAAAAAGGCGATTTGTAAACAGCGCTCAATATTTGTGCGCATGCTCCGCCTCTTCCTCTCCGTTTTTGGTGAATTTCAGAAACTGAAACAGCGCCACCTGTAGGCCTGGAATAGGAAGTAGCGTTTTCGGTCGAGCTGAAAGGGATCTGTGTGGACGCGGATATTTCTTGAAACGATGCCCTCGAAAACGGAGAGGGAAAAGATCGTTTTCGTACGTGTGGACGTGGCCTAAGTAAGGTTTCAGTCCCACCAAAACTAGCACCACTGTTACCCCTCTTTGACCTTTTAACTTTATTTATTGAGCTTCCATTTCTAACATGCCAACAGCAGTGGCAACCATTGATCCTCTCAAATCACCCGAATGTTTGTAAGAGTACATGTCATGCAACATGCACTAATCCTTCTTAAACAAACAGTTATTAGGTTTGCTTTGGTACACCAGCACTGTAATAAAAAGGCTTTTCATCATCCAACAAAAGAGGAGCCAGAAGCCAGTAAAAAAGAAAAAGTGAAGGCAGGTAATCAAACAGAGTAAGAACAGCGGTGGGAGACCACCTGTGACATGCTACAGTAGCTCCTCCAGTGCACTTTTATTTTCCCTGTAATTTTTCAGGCTTTCAGAGTTGATTGTTGTCAGGAGACTTTTAGTCTTTGTTGTAGACACTGAGCCATGAAGCTAACAGGTGCATGAAAACAGAATTGCAGTCTCTTTTGCTCAAGCTCATCAACAGCATTAACACCCGTGCAACAATGATATTCAAGCTAATTTGTGCAGAATTGTTCCCTGAGAATTATAAGATGTGTTTGTGCTTTAAACACATGTTTTTGCCATTAGCGCCAACTTCTTAATCCTGCAGTCTTTGAAAAAGTATTCTCTGCATTTGGTTGAACCGCAGTGTAAAAAGTGGAATCGGCCTGGCTGTCAGAGAGAAAGGTAATTGTACTATGGTCCAAAAAACGTTTAGAGTGAGTGACAGAAAAGTAGAGGGAGTGGTGGGCAATGGTGTATAACCGTGTTGCACCCACAAAGGATGACAACAGAGAGGCAGAATCGATAGTCCTACTCTGTGTTGGCTCTCACTAAGACATAAACGATGTGACCCCACCATAACCACAGAGATTAGTTGTCACACTTGTCAACTCTCCACTCCCTGTATATGGTGACGAGTGATCGTGATGTTGTGTGTGTTTGCATGTGTGTGTCAGTACTGTATGCCATGTCTGTCTCTTTGAAATAGTTTGAGCTGTCAGCAGTGATGTTTTTCTTGCCAGCTGTCTTATGAACTGGAACTCATATTACAACTTCTGAGGAATCAATAGCATGAATCACCATCTTGGACTCCTAGATCTGTGATGAAATGATGATGAAATTTAAATCATGCACGTGCAAAAAACAATGAGAATTATACTTGTTTTCAGGTTTTATATGATGTTAATTGTTGCCTATGGACAAATGCCTATGCCTGTGACTGAAAGACAACACATGCTTTCTAGCATAGCCTCATAGAGCGTTCCCAACACATGCTTTGCAGCGATGTTGTTTATTTGAGCTGACAGTGCTCTGTTCACTTTTTGCCATTATGCAACTGATGCTCATTAGCAGATACTGCTAGCGCTCATGTAGCACCGTACCAAACACTGCGTCCACTTGTTAGTTCATATTCTTAGGACCTCTGGGGAAAGTTTATCACTGTCACTTTCCAATCTTCTCTGAGCGAAGCTTAGAGTATGCTAGCAAGAATGACAGAGTCTGAGCCTAGAGGCCACATATCAAAGTAAATAAATCTGTTCCACATGAGTAGACTGGCTTTGTGCATTTTGTCAGCGTGGATGAAATGGGATGTGACCTTCATAAATGATTGAGCTTTAATGATATTTTATGAACTTAATGTGGACAGGCAGTTTGCCTATTGCCTGTACTGTAATGCGGTTGAGCAGAATTCATCAGGCAGTGAAATGGTTTATTTGCAAATTAATAATTTTAATTTGTGGCATGTTAATCTTATTGGAGGAGCAGGAAAAGATAGATGGGTATGGTGTGGGCTTTAGTGGCTAGAAGTTAGTTTGCAACCAATTTATCAACTTATTTGTGACTCTTATTGCAGTAAGTCGTATCCAGCCAATCACAGATTAGTATGTTAATAGTTACATTAATGTCCTGGACCCATTGGACAAGTTTTGAACACTGTGGTAATGCAAACAGAGCACAAGTTGGGTGTGCAATTACTCTTTTAGCTGCTCCACTTATGCTTCACTATGAGTGGCTCATTTTTGTATCTGACTTTCTGCCAACTAGAGGGGCTAACACACAGGAGACGACGAGCAGTGATGCGGTGACAAGAGATCATAGAATATTAATGAAATTCACCGAGTTGTAGTGGTGACAAGCAAAATAAACTTCAGTGATCTGAGGGAGGTGGACACCAAGTTGAACTAATCCCAACTTTGAAGGTAGACAATTGAGGCGACAAAAAGGGGGACCGTCTGACACAACAAGGAAACACCGTCTTTGATTTAAGTTCCTACTACCAAATTCACCATGCTGGTAGCGGGCTTGGAGTATTAGATGTTTTCTTCTAATACCCTTCTGAGGGTGTCCTGTGGTGTCTGGCAACAGATCGTTGTTAGTTGGGGCTTTTGAGGTGAGGGTCCTCTTTGGATAAGGCTTGTTCCAGTGCATCCCACAGATACTTGATCAGTTTGGTATCTGTTGAATTTGGAGGCCATGTCAACACCTTGTGCTGTTTTTAATGTTTTCTGAGTTGATCATAAACCGTTTTTGTGTGTGTGCCTGTGTCAGGCTGCATCCTGATGGGGTTGGCTGCTGCCATCAAGGAGCGTCATTGCTATGGGGTGGGGGTGCCTGGTCTAGTCTAGGTGGGTGCTACATGTCTAAGTAACATCCACACGAATGCCAGGTCCAAAAGTTTCCCAGCAGAACATTAAATTGTCACAAGATGTTCAATGTTATTCGCTTCTCCTGTCAGTGGTCATAATGTTGTGGCCGATCCGTATAAAGGGACCGTTCACGGCTCTCTCCATACTCTAGCAATATTATCTTAGTCTGCTAATTTCACAAACCCTTTGCCACCAACCAATGGTCAATGAGTGAAACGCTATATATGTGGGCCAGGCTCACATTCATGCAGATCACACATTCTTCTGATATGTGTTGATAATATTTTGGTGTTGATTGGATTGTTGATTTAATATCCGAATCTGTGTCACACTGTTGGCACATTGTTGCTTTGTTCCACACTAATGGATGAGTACAGAAGTAGGCTGATTGGTGGATAATGTCTGTAATCTGACCTGTCATGTACCATCATAGAGTATGTCTTCTAATAAAGCAGATGTGTCTTGAAACTAATTGTTCAAATATGGTAGGCAACAAGTCTTCATCTCACTGTAACCTAGCAACAGATTGTTCTGCCATTTCTTTGCTGTGTTCTCAAACCATAGCTATTCTCTTTCACCTTAACAACTGTGCTCTAATAAACACCACCTTCTCTCCAAAAGGGCATCTTTGTGCACTCATGTCTTTCGTTCTCTCTCTGTGTGTGTGTGTGTGTCTCTATTAGCACATGCATGTGTGTGTTATCATCAACAGAGCAGTGAAGTTAATTGGCTTCAGTTGAGAGGAGAAGCAAGACAATCGCTTTAAACGCGCATGCAATCGCACACACACACCCCCACAGCAAACTTCCCATAGAGATATACACCGTACACTGTTCAAAAAAGAGACACACACACACGCTGCGTAGCTTGGCTGAATCCAAACACTGAAGCGTTTTGTTTTGTCTTTATTTAGGCACATGGCTTACACGGAGCCCGCTAACAATGTGTGCGTGTGTCTGTTTGGGTCACCGGGGTAATATGCAGGTCATAAAACAAGATTCATGGTTAAATGGGCATCTTGTGTGGCGAGGGAATTTTTACCACCCAATTATATTTCTACCTGCCAGTCTTGTGGGATGGCAGAAGTACGAGAAAAGCTGTTTTCACACATTCACTTCAGCCCCAAACTTTTCTAGACATTACACCGGACGAGCTGAACAAAAGAAAACTGACTTGACCCGGCCACCTCCCCTAGGTTAAAGTCCGCGGGATGTTCAGTCGTGTCCATGACAAAGCAAGTGCACGCTCTGATGTGTCGTTTCCTTCCGTCCACATGTTGGCCCACAATGTCATCCGCATTTTCCACCATTGCACCGATTCATCCTCTGTCTCTGCCTCCTTCTCTTCCATGTTTTCTTTTTTTGTATTTATTCTTTAGATTTAAATTTTTACTCTCCTGTGCTCCTTGCTTGTTCATTTTACTGTGGTTTTTCATTTGTTCGTGCAGTTTGGCAGGGCAGATGGGAGACATCCTAAATGAGTGATGAGTGTGAGTGATTGAAATATATGTTGTCATTTTTAAAAGAGGGGTAGAGAGAGAGAGAGAGAGAGAGAGAGCGCGTGAGAGAGCAAGAGAGGTTTCATCTCTGTGAAGCCCAGGCGTGCTCAAGCACCTGTACTCAGAATCCAATTTTACACAACACACACACATGCAGACGCACCAACGCACACGCGCATCCCATGCTAATCCAGCGCCACTGCCTCTTAGGCACTCTTTGAGGAAAAGAGAGCGAAGGAGAGACAGCAGAGAGGGAGAAGGAGAAGGAGTAAGAAGTGAATTCAGCGTTGAAGTGTTTCGTCTGCAGGCTTTACTCTCCCGTCACACCCACGGAAACGCACACTCTCTCTCTTTCTCTTTCACATAGACACACACCCCAAAGTCTTGTGCTGGAAATGACTTTCAGATTGTTTCTTCACAAAAACACTTTCTCAGGCAGAAAAACAAACAACACATTTATCAGGATATCACACAGGCAAGGTGGAGATAGATTTCACTTACAATACCTGTGTACACTTAGTACATTCTAACGTTCTGTATTTGTAGGAACAATGCTTTTTTTCTTTTCAGCCTGGCCTTTTCTTACGATAAATTGAAAAGGTGACACTGTATACCTACTTGGATCAAAGGTACATGGGGATGAAACTCACAACAATGTTTTGTGTGTCTTTAGTAGCACTGCTGTGCTACCAGCTCAGCCTGATGTTGTTGACATGGACAGACATAGTTCAGAAAGGAAAACCACCAAGCTCAAAACATGTGTAGCAACACAGTGAGAAGTTTGAAAGTTCTCTTGATTGCCGTCCCTGTTCCTGTCCGAGAGTGCTGATGCCGAACCCGTCAGCGATACAGGAACTGTCCAAGGTGCCAGCATATGTTGTGGCAGCAGGGATGAATGCTGCTAGTGGTAGTTCATGGCAAGTACAAACATTCAGTCAATCTGTTTGTCACTGCATACCTCCGTTTTTCCTCGACATGTAACAGTGTGTCTTCTCGTCACAGATTTCTTAGTGTCGGAATCTGCCACAATTATGTTTTTTTCTGTCCTTGTTGAGGACAGTTTGTTGCTTTCTGTTTGCAGCTGTGTGACCACAGCCAGTGCCCAGTTTGCTCCTGCCCTTTTGGCAGTCGCGTTCAGTTGTTTTGCATTAGTTGTGCTGCTGAGTCACATATAAAGAGACTTTAACCTGTGCCAAGCCTCTTTGTCATCTCTGCACTTGGACACTGCCCACACAATGTTGCAGTGTGCTCTTTTTACCAACAGGGACCTGTTTCACATTCACATTACATTTCAAAGCGGGCATTTGGTACCAGGCAATAAGCCAAACCTCTAAGTGATTGTGTGAGCTCCACCAGAAAATACCGGCATGGAGTCGATATACAGAAATCTAATGGTCTCATATTGGTTTACCAATGCTTTATTACTCTTTCCAGGGGTAATATTTATTTTTCCTTTCCCAGATACGTTTGACAGCTTAGGTTGTCTCTCAGCAGAAGTAATCAGATGTGAAGAGAACAGAAAAATAGGACTCCCTCCCATTCTCTTCCTTCTCAAGGCCTAGATAGCAAGCCATCTTCTATACTCCTCTCTCCTTACCTTTTGTGTCTGAATGGAAGATTTCTGCATTCCTCTTTGCAGTCAAATCACTACACCAAGAGAGTAGACTTAAAAAATGTCTGTGGGTATATCACATGATTTCTAATGCTTTTTGGCAAGACATGATATTCAGTGCTTCTGGTCAGATCAACCATCTGTATCGATTAGGAAAAGCAGCCTAAGGCTAAGACCTCTTCTGGAACCTGGTGGTTTGAATGCTAATCCTACAATATAAACCAATGGGATGCAGGCTGGGAAATTTAACCAGGATGGCTTAGTCTTTCCAGGATAATGTAGATGAGTGTAGCCTGATCAGCGTTGCGAATGGCTTTGGAAGGGTGTGGTGCTCGTATGCTGGAACTTAGTGCTCAGCCACATGTGTCATGGGCCTAATTAAACAGGATATGTGTGGCAGGGCGAGCTCTTCACAACCCCACTGGTATTTCTTGCCTCAAACCACTTAAGCACGCCAGCTACACATATGAGCAGGTGAGAAATGACTCTGTAAATGCCTCTGCAATAGTCCATCTGCTGCTAAATTTGTAACTTGCATCTAACCGCATGACCTGGAAGAAGGATGGCAGATATATCCTGTGGTGAAGATTTACACAGGACAGACAGTAACGCACTAATTACCACCTGACACCAAAATAGTTAGGGTCATTTAAATGTTTCCTCTGCGGATGTCTAGCGTTGAGTAGCTCATAACTGATTGCTGAATTTTCATTTCAAATGTAATACATATCGACAGAAAAACAGATCTTGTCACTCCTCCTACTGTGTACTATATACTGATTATATAATAGCTATCAAACTGACTTGTTTTTCAACCTTGGTAATGGGATGCGCTAAGAGTGCGCTAAATCTGTGTCTTCGTCGTTTGACAAACCAGTTTTAAATCGAAGGATAGCAGCAATTATAACTAACTTTACAATTTTTGACATTGATACCATTTCTTCTTTTTTTCCATGGCCATTCAGTATGACTGTCCTTTATTACTGTATATTGTTATCTGCAAAATTGAAAGTTTAAAAAGAAGCAGCTACAGGTTTGTAACCTAGACAGAAAACAGTCGAAAGGGCTCCTGTCCCAAAGCTTGAACAATATACTGACGGCAAGATTGTGTCCCCTGTGTGTGTCACGCGCAGCATGTGTGTGTGTCTGAGGTATTACTGCAGACATGCTTGGGAGATTTTCATCTGCTGAAGTCTGTTCCATAAATCCTGCTGAGAGAGTGAGAGGGGGAGAAAACAAGAAGGTGAAGCGGAGAAGCCCGACGATGGAGAAAGTGAAGAAGAGAGTGGTGGAGAGGGGTGTTTTTAGCAGAATTAGATTGTTCCTGAGTGTGAGTCAGGCTCTCTGCTTCAGCCTAATGGTGATGGATGGTCCACCACTTTGAAACAATGGAACACACATAGATATACAGCACAGTGAGGCATGCACACACGCTTACAATGCACACTCGTACAACCGACAAGCTTTAGCTCTGGGTTTATTTTGCTTCATAAGGTTCTTAGGAATGTTTCATTCTAAACAAATTGGTCAAAGACCTGAAGAAACTAATTTAAGTCAAACTTTTTCAGGAGGATGTCAATCCCGAAACATTTAGAAGCTATTGCACCTCGCTGACATTTTAACCAACAAGGGGGGATAAATGTTGTTAGACAATGCGACACATGAGAAAAATAAACGGCTATATTTCACCCCATTGTGCTGACAACATCCACCTGTACTTCTCCTCCAGTGATTCTACTTATCACACATTTTCTAGCTTAATAGATTTCTTGACCGACATCAACCAGTGGTTAATTGATAACAACTCCCATTTAAACTGAGATAGGACTGTAAATTTAATCACTGCATATGACAGTAACATTCCTGAAATCGACCAACAAATAGTTTTTCCATGTTCCTTTGGTTTGTTGAACCTCAGAAATTTGACAAATCCACATCTAAAATATCAATGCCCTTAGACTGTCATTCCAAACCAAGTAAAAACATTTATTTATTTTCCGTTTGAGAATTGTTTGTGTCAAAGACTCAATTTGAAATGGTTCTTCTTGGTTATTTCTTCTTCTTCTTCTTTAGGCTAGTGTAACATGTTTTTTTTTTGTTTTTTTTTCGTGCCTTAAAAACCAGTCCCTTAATCATCTTCAGACAAAATGCTGCTGCAGGGCGTACATTACTCTAGTTCTGTCATCCGTTTATTGGTTGTCAGACAATTTTAGAACTCATTTTAAACGTAACGTACAGGGCCTTGCATGGACAAGCTCTAATATTTCATACCTCTCACAGCCTTATTTCACTCTTCAAAACCTGAGGTCATCAGGCCAGAGATTGTTGGGGGTTGCCCTCACTCGAAGGCACTTCCTTTACAATGCAGCTGAAGACTTTTCTAACAGGTATTTTAGCTAGATTTGGGTTTTTAGTACACTTTTATACCTTTGTTGCATCTTGATGTAAACTATTATTATTAAAGTGATAAAAAAAACAATGTGTCTCCCAAGAGTAATTAAACATACATTTTATATAGTCAAGTTATTGTTTAATATTTTTTTCTAAATGAAAAAAATGTAAAATGCCTTTTACGAAAGGAAATAGTGGATATATGAGTATGGGTAAGAAAAAAAACAAACATCTTGAAATGTCAGAAGGAAATGTAATGCATAAAATAATAATAACACAGGTGGTACAGACTGGAACAATACACATCCTCTCTCTGAACTTCTCCAAAGACGCTGTTGGAAATATGTTGTAAGTCGGACGCTGATGTTGCATCAACTAAAGCTTACCTGAATGCCAATGGATTGGGAGTTTTTGTTGTAAAGCATCAAGTGTAGCACTTTGTGGAGTAGTTGTTTAGTCACTGGCATTGATCAGTACTGGTGGTTAGAATCAGTATACTCAGGAAGAAGATTTACACATACACTCTGTTGGTCTGTCTTTGGTACTACTGGTATCAACTGCTACTTCTGATTAGTAGAAATATTTCAAGACCACATAGGCTGGCAAAAGGGAAAAAGTACCTGGAATAATCATATATCAAATCACACGTTTTCCAGATGTCAGGACTAAAATTAGACCACACAGAGATGGAAAAAGAGGTACTTGTCTCTATTGTCATAAAGAATGGTAATTATAGTATTCAAATACAAGTTATAAAATAACATGCTTCAGACATTACCTCTGCTTTGTGCAATTTCTGACTCCTTGTTATGTGGAGACTTATATTAACCGTATGGTAGTACAAGTCAACTGTATGTTAAATGTAATTAAAGAGAAAGGTACTTTGATTACATTAAATAATTATATAAAATGGTGAGACCATTATGAAGAAATATGGATTTTAGAATGACTGTTTAATTCATTCAGTGCTTGGTTCATCTCACTGTTTCTTTTTCTACCCTCAAACCACAAAAGCCTTTTCAGGTGATATTGAGTTCGTTGCATAATCATATTTTGCTTGTGGGAAATGTGAAACTCATTCTCTGTCTGGTTGGACTATAATTACACATAATGATACGCCACATTTTTATTCCGTTTAATTTCTTTCACATAGCCAGTGTATAGTTAAGATGTAAACTTCAAAGGAGTATTTCAAGGTCGATATTTCGTACAGATATACTCCTAGACAATTAATTGTTCTTCAGCTCCCCCGAGGCAAGCAGACTTTTGAAGTATTTGCGAGTTGAATGACCAGGGGCATGTCTCATAACTTATCCAGGTAACCTACAGTGGAGATTCTATTAAAACTTTTAATGTAAGCAAGTGAAAGCCATGAAATTGTGGTCTTTAGACGTATTTGAACAAAAAACACTGTGGTTCTAAGTCACACCACTATTTCGTAAAAGGTTGGACGATAGTCCCTCTCACAGAGAACTCCAATCGAACTGTGTCCCATTTATTGCTTCTAACTTTCTAACGAAATCCAAATAAAAATTGTTATAGTTGGAGGGCAATATTCAATGGGTGCATTGCTTGTGCTGCCCTGCAAGCCAGCATTTAGGTTGTGTCTTGTGATCATAGATTGTGTAAAGATGGACGTCGAACAGCTCCTCAAAAATGAAGCCAAAGCCAGTAGAGCTCCCCCTGGTGACTGGCTGCAGTATAGGTCATAAACTCCACCTCCTCCATGTTAGCGGATGGGCCGAATTAAAACAGTTAGTCAGTTAATATAACGCTGATGCATGTTCAAGTGTTAGTTTTTGGATAAGTTTGCTTCAGTTCGGTCAGGTCTTTGATATTGCGGCCCCACGTGGCTCCACTCTCAGACCGTACTGCGCAGACTCTGGCTCCAAACTCGCAAGATGGCACTGCCCGTATCCCCCAGAAAATAGCGTCACCTTTGCCAGTGCACGGAAGTGGCGAGATGTTGTCCATATTTCTACAGTCTGTGGTAGCACTTAGTTTCAGTATTTTTGTGCTTTTGTGACAGTGATTTTGGTTGGGTTGGCTTGTAAACACAATATCTCAGGAAGGCCTTGAAGGAATTTCTTGAAACAGACACTTGAACTCAAGGATGAGCTGATTAGAATTTGGTGGTCAGTGACTTCACAAAAAAACGTTTTTGGCCGCAACTTAAAAATGTACAAGCTAATTATGACAATAACAACGTGAGTCCAGCCTCTTTACTTCCTCTGTCTGGAAGACAAATACACATATTCCCTTTACTGATATTGAGCTTCAGGTGATGCTTACATCTCTGTAAAAATAGTCTCTAAGTAAAGACAGCATGTTCCTCACTGGAATTGAACATATCAGTGTGGTACTTCCACCTTGCCAAAAATGCACTGAATATATTTGATTAAATTCCTTTTTTGTTACATATATGCACCTGGTCGTGTGTAAGTTGCAACTGGTTAGCAGAGGCTTATAATTCCAAGGCAGTAATTCTGCTTGATAGATACTTTAACAGTGTTGAGAAACAATTTAGTAAATGCAATACAGATTATTATTTTTTTTTTAAATTGATAATCACATTTGGGAGTATAAGACACATTATTATTATTATTATTATTATGTTCTGGAAAAGTTGTTTCCACATAAAATGCAAAGATTAGTACGAGATAACTGTGTTACGGTTCAGTTCCTTTAGATAGATATATTTTTTTCCAAATGGCAGCAAAAAAAAAATAAATCTTTTTTTTTTTGTATTTATTCCCACAACATTTGCATTCTCACACACGGCTTCTCAGCGTGATGTCTAGAAAAGTTCAGGGCTGCGATGCCTGTGTGCAAACGTCTAAATAAACAGTGTGCTGCAAACACCTACGCTGTATCTAGCAGGATCTTGCTATCCATCTGTGCAGGTTAGTCATGCTCGCTCTGTTTCCGCTGGTAACATTTTTCACTTGGTGGGTAGAGTTTCACACAACTGTGATGTGAGGAATGCAGGGTGCCGTCGTAGCACTACATGAACAGAGTCCTTTTTTTTTTTTTTCATTTATTTTCAATATCCAGTCTTTTGGGAACTATTATGATTATCTCTGGGTAGTGATATAAATTATCTACACTGTAACTGTAGCAAAATGGGAGAGACTGACTTCTCTTAATAAAACCCTAAGGTGTATGTCTCATACATGTTTAAAGGGAACGTGGCTCATTTCTTTCCCTTAAGTGCTTGTTTAAAGAAATGCAAGACCCCACAATACATGTTTGTACACCCAACGATACAAACCTCAAAATTATTAAGAACAGATTACAATTGTTAAAGTGATTCAAATGAGCATTAGAAAAGTTTCTCATGTGCAAACCTGAAACATGTTATTTATTTATTTGTTTTGCATGAAAAATTATTAAAATGTTTGCAAAGTGAAATGATCTTGTGACCTGTTTTTGACTTCAAAGTATTGGAATTCAATGCAAAATCGTCAAAGGATTTGAAGGTTTTAAAGGTGTCTGGCAGAGCTAGAGTGAATGATGAAAGTGAAGTATGTTTTAGCTTAAGTGTATTTGGTAAATTAATGTGATTACTGTTGCGCGTAGTAATGTGTCATGATGTCTGTATTTCAAGTGCGGTGACCCTCACTGCTCCCAGAGCTTTCAGACTTTTCAACTTCTCTCTATGTTAGACCAAAAATACATTTGCTTTTTAACACGGAGCATTCACAGTAATATCACAAACACCTTTCTCTAGCTGATAAAGCATGCAGGCTGTGTTTTCAAGTACTGCCATTTTCTTGGTCTGCTTTCAAATTCAGACAAAATCTCGGTCAGCTTGACACAATGCACTTGTCAGACAGAGAAGGTCCTCTTCATTTTGTTTGACGTTGAAATCCTCAGTGCAAAACATTTACTGAGCCTGTAGGTGTACTATATCTCTGATAGGGTCCATTCCAAAGGCAGACTTTTACCTACTTGTTATAGCTCGTTTAGATTTTTCCAACAGGAATTTGATCACTTCAGTGATTAATACGATCAAAGAAACAGCAAGCATAATCTGATTTATGTTGCTGCTGCTCGAGTGGGAGGAACCGCAGTATTTAGTTTCTGGAAACAGTTGACAGTTGTTCTGACTGTGGTTTCTTGAATTAATATTGATTTATCGCATTTTCTTTGCGGGGATTTTTATAAATAGAGTGGTTGAATTCTTTCAGTAAAATAATGGTTTGCGATTGCCTGCACAGCTGCACTGTGCTTTTTCTGCAGGGTGCTGGAAAGCTACCGAACAGCCAGCTGTGACAGTCGCTGTCACCCTCCAAATGTCTAGAAAGTACTCTTTATTTCTGTATTTTTACATGTGATGAACTGATGTCTCACTGCCATGGAAGCTAAATATACTTAGCAAAGCTATTATTTAATTTCTCAATTGTTCAGTAAAAACACAGTGTATTTTAAATATTCGTACAGGTCGTACACCATAAATTTACCCTCAAAGAGAGTTTATTCCGATGTAGCGATTGCATGCACTGTATGTGTGAGTGTCTTTTCTCCTTCTCAGGCAGATATAAAGCAGTGTGTCTGCACGTCAGTGGAGGAGATCAATGTCATAGCCTCCACAGATGTTGGCGCCGAATGACGTCCTATCTGACACCGTGTTTCTGTCTGGCAGTATATTCAGCTGCTGCCCTGGTTTCTGTAGACGTAGGCGGAAAGTCACACTCCTGCATAATTTTGCTGCATCTGTTGCTTTTTTTCTTATTGTCAGGGCCTCATTTGTTAGTTTAGCAGTTCTGAACTTACTGCATATTTTCTTCTGAGCTTTTCGTGCTTGTCTTCTGAGGGTCTGAGGTTCGTTGTGCATTATTTTAGTACTTCCTCTAAGTCATTTGCTTTCCCCTGCTGTCAGTTCTAGTAGCTTAACTGTCTGTTGTTTATTATATCTCAAATCCACCCCTACATCTCTCTTAAGAATATTTTAATTTAAGCAGGCCTTAAGCAGCCCGCCCAAGAATTAGAGAAGACTATGTGGTAAAATACTAGTCTTGACGCTTCAGTATCAAGTGGTGATGCGCCCTCCAGCTAAGTTAAGTCTCTTAAGAGGTTGTCATGTTCAGTACACTTTGATTCCTAATTTTATGTCTCATTCTCTCGTTCACAACTTTCCTCTTTTGACTTGTCTGTTATTTGTTCACTTGTTCCTCTATTGATTTAACCTGACCGTAGGGTTTGCTGGATAGATGCCCATGCTGTCAGTCACAGGATGCAACGGGTGATTCACGGCAGACACGCACACATGTAAAGACCCAGACGCAGATAACATGCACATTGGTCCTTCAATGAGTCATTTTGCCACGGGCTATGTAATGTGTCACCTGCATGTCTGTGTGTGTCTGTGTGTGTCTGTGTGTGTCTGTGTGTGTGCCCTTTGCAAATGTATGTCTTATGATTAATTCCTGTCATTCATCTGCATATTCCCAAAACCCATTCTCTGCATCTGGCTTCATCTCCCTCTCTCTGTTTCTCTCTCAATTTGGCACTCATTTGCTCTCATCAGTACCTCAGATTCTCCCTGACATTTTTCCCATAATCCTTCAGTACCAGGAAGTTAAGCCCTGCAGGGGCCAGACTGACATTTAGGAACTGCTCTCTAAGCAGGATAGCTGAAATGAAGGCCCTTACATAGAGAAGCATTAATGCCTATACACAGGCGCGCTTGTAGGTGCGTATATACTGTAGATGTTTTCAGTTTTATCATATTGTTTGGCAAACCTTATTGCAATACATCCACACACAGCATGTGCACGCATTTAGATTATAGGATTGGCGTAGAATACATGCTTGAAGTGAAATGTAAGGATCCTGCAAACATGGGAAGTTACAGGATGTTTCTTTAAGTTGGTCACATGCCATACTATCAAAGACATTCACACAGACACACCAAAACAACATGAAAGACCTACCGTAATTTCCGGACTATAAGCCGCTACTTTTGTCACTTGCTTTGGACCCTGCGGCTTATACAACGGATATATGGATTCTTATAGCTAACGGTCACAAGGGGCGCACTATCATGGAAGCACAAGAGCGAGACAGACAGTTCGCGCCAGGTAACGAGAGCAAAAGAAACCAAGTGAGCCCAAATGCAGTACGAGAGCTGCTTTTAAGTTAAAGGCGATCGATCTGGCTGACTTTTCTGGTATAGTAGGCTGGTTATTTTGATACAGTAAACGGCCGTGTTACTGCACCTTTACTGCTGTGTTGGCTGTTTTCGAAAAAGATGCTGCTTATTTTGTTGAGCAGCCGGGTTACCGCACTTTTGCTGCCGTGTTACAGGCAAGCACTTTTAAAAGCGAATTAAATTTACCCATTTAACGTTATTGCTTCGTCAAGCGTTGTAAGCTTTGTTTTTTGTTATACTGCACTACTACGGTACTATGACTGCAGGAAGTGCGCTAGGAGCGCACCGTTGTATTATTTTTGCATTGCATGAATGCTGTTTGTAATGTCAAAGATGTGAAAGTTTGATCGATTGATTGATTGTTTGATTGATTGATTGGTTGATTGATTGAAAGATTTATTGTGTTTCTCAAATGTAAATAAATGGGACGCTTTGCGTTTCCAAACAGTCATTTCTGTCCCGACAATCCCCTCCGTGGTAGAAGAAACCCTTACGGTAATTAAACATTAAAACACCAGCGGCTTATAGTTGGGTGCGGCTTATATATGGAACAATCTGTATTTTCCCCAAAATTTAGCTGGTGCGGCTTATATTCAGGTGCGCCTTATAGTCCGGAAATTACGGTACTTGCAACACAATCCGACTGCAACATTTCCTCATATTGTGTGTGTCTGGACCAAAAAGTTGCACTGAGAAGGCTCCAGCCAATGGCTGTCGAGCACATACGTTCTTGCACCTCCTTCCTACCAGCAGATAGTCTGCATCTACTATTTAAACCAGTAGTCTGCATTTGTCACAACCTTGCTAAGCCTAGGAAGCACGAGCCACAAACGATCCTACAGAGGGCGTTTAACAGTATGCATTCCCTTTTCTACTTGTGTTCTTGTGGACTTCTGCAGTCACTGCCCAAGGACTGCTCCATTTCAAAGTATGCATATGATCAAGTACAGTCATATGTGTACTTTATCTATGTTGCATCGGGAGGAAACTTGTTGGGACTTGATCCAGCCATGTAAGCCATGATGCATTTCCCAGGCATCATCTAGTATGCTGCTGTTCCAGTTGTAGAATGAGCCTCTTGTCCCCCAGTGTCCGTAAGTCAAGTCCGAACTACGAAGTATGCAAGTCAGTATGCAAGTCAGTAATGATAAATGTCTTCTTAAAACATGCTGATCAGTCAATTTACTCTGAGTTAATTCTAGATGATCTTGTTGTTGTGAAAAGATAGATGAAGATGAAAATGAATAGAAGTTTCTTGCGCATCTTGTTCACAAGACTTTCAGAATTTTCTATCCTCCCCTCGTTTTCTTCTCAGTCCATCCATTCATCCATCCCTCCAAAATCCCCTCAGCTTTTTAGTTTTACCCTTAAAGCCTTATTAGAGCTCCTCCTGTGTGTACACGTTCAGTTGTCTGCCTCCCATGCACTCCATCCTGTCTGCTACCTCCTCTCATCCCTCACTATCTCCTTCCTATCCCCACACCCCCAATAACAGCCTCTGGCCATGAAAAGTTTTACAGATGTGAGTTGGCAGACCTTGTGTGGCGTGGTTTATGTGTGTGTATGTGTGTGTACGTACACATGCATGCGAGTGTGTGCACGCTGGCAGACCTTGAGACCTGTCAGTGTCTCACTGTGTCAAACAAGGTTGCTGGCAATCCTATAGCCCCCCCCACTCCATCCTCGAGCTCCCACACACGCACACACACCCACACTCCTCTCTCCCACACACATATGTACGCACAATCATGTGTACAGTTAAGGAATCCCAGTATAGTGGCCCAAACATAGATCTGAATATTGCAAACTACTTGCTAACTATCCTGCACACTCTGTTTTATCAGAAAGTCAGAGTTGGCCCAAAAAAAGCAATTTTGCTGTCTGGCACTGGATTGGATGCACTATGCATGTCTGCCATATCTGCCTGGAAGCCATGCCAGTCTATCTAACTTGTTGCCCATGCTCTGCATTTTAGCTATTTTAGCCGGCCAATTCATACATCAGAGAGCAGCTCTAATATAACCTGCAGAGTTGCTAGAGGCCCTTCCTGTTTGCAGCAGGCAACAATCCACTGTACAGTTCACAGATGTTGTGGAATCACAAACTAATGGTTTCAGAAGGCTTCAACCGAAGCCCTTTTTGGATGGATGAACAGTGTCTGAAATACCTTTTTACCCTCACCTTGCGGCTGCGTCTGACGTGCTGATCTCACTAGCATTTTAATTCATGTATTCACTGTTTTCTTGTCTATATCCAGGGTGTGCTCGAACATCACTTAAGTATTTTTGTAGACAGGCAAAAGAAAAAATAAACTTACCAGAAAATGATTCGAAGATCTAAGATGAAATACTAACAGTCTAAATAAATCACTCAAACCTGCTGCTCTGTAATGGCATCCGCTAACGCCGGCAACATTAGTCAGTCGACGACTTCACCAAACGCCCTGCGGTAACAGAGAGAAGGTGACTGCTCATCAACAATTTGCTGGTGAATTTCATTGTGAAAGTTATTAGACCTTTAGCTGCAGTACACGGAGAAGGCTTCAGAGAAGTACCTCAGTTTTTTGAACCTAGCTACACTATCCCATCTTACAACATGCTGTTTAGTACTATTACATGCTATTGATGGTGCTGAGTTGCATCATGCTTTCATGCACGCTATACATATCTGCAGCGCACAGTATATAGCACATGAGCTGTCTGTCTACTTGAATTTCATCACATAATATTCGACTTCAAAAAATCTGAAGTTGCGCTACGCCTAATATATATATAGATAGATATTTATATACACAGTATATATATCTTAAAACTATTTACGCTGTGTTGAATAAAGCTTTGCCTGCTCCACAAATTAAATCAAAATGGCAACAAATCAATTCAATTCAATATTAAGAAGGATGGATCATGTGTTTCTTACAATCCTGCCAAACCCGAAATGTGCTTGCGCAGCTTTTCGAGTGGAGGCCGTATTAACTTTAATAACTGGTCTACACCCCACTTCATGCTGCAGTGAAAAATACATATTTAAAACATTTTCTTACCTTTCCCATATTTGATGTGTTTCCATCTGTTACTTTTTCTTAGTGTGTGTGTGTGTGTGTGTTTTAGTATAACCATCTTTTTGTCTGTAAAACATTTATTACTGTACTTTACATTCATGTGCTCACAAGATAACACTAATTTACCTCCACAGTACTATGCCCTGTCACACTTTGCTACGTCTAGTGGTGGGAACAGACGGTATGTTCCCGCTCTCCAGTTGCGCTCATGCTTTATTTAGTTATGGCTAAACACCACTGGGCCACACATGAGAATTAATGTGAACTCAAGATACAGGGAGCCACCAATCAGTTTTAGCCACAGTTGCTGCTGAAATGTAAAAATGATGGTGCCCTACTTTGATGAAACCTGGTTTTCAGTGGTGAAGTGGTGAAATCTACCGTATCTTGTTTAATTGGTGGGAACACAACTGTACACTTCCTGACTGTAGCTGCTTTTTAGCTGGCTAAAAGATGTCATATGCTGCAAAACGTAATTTATTCTTGACAACTCACACACACTTACTTTAATTTCACATGACAGTGGACTGGACACTGATGTGAGTGATGTGACCTTCCAGTATGAAGCAGACAGTTGCCACAGGGAAAATAAATTTATAGTCATCGTGTTCCTTTTATATCTATTTCTCTCTCAGCTGTTGTGTGCCCCCTCCATTCTTTGTTCTCTTTTCTTTCTTCTGTGATTTTTTTCTCACACGTCTCTCTGCCTTTTCTCGACCTTTTTTTTTTTCTCCTCTCCACATATCTGTCACTCCGTCTCTGTCTGTCTCTGTTTCTCTCGATCTGGCTCCAAGAAGAGCAGATGGCACTGATCCATAACTTCGTTAAATGACTGGATTTAATGAGGAAGGACGCACACACACAAAGAGAGAGACATCAAGAAAGATGGAAATTAAGAGTGAAAACGAGATGAAAGCCAAAAGACACATGTGGAACACAGCTCCGTCAGGAAGCACTTGAGTTGCAAGGTTTCAAACCTTTTCTGACAACAAGTGGTGATACAGAAATATCTGGCTTTCATCACGCCGTTCTTCAGCGTAACCTACGCAAGCCAAGCTGTATAATGAAGACCTGGCAAGGAGCCGTAGTGTATCCCTAACGCTCATGAACACCTTCACAAGGCATAATGAGCTAATATGGTTTATACATCTGAAGAAATAAGATACGACATGGTTAATGAGTTAAGTCAGAAAGTTTTAAAATGTAACAGTACATTTCTAGGGAAGTATAGTCATCCCTGAAAACCAGACCCCAGAAAGAAAGCCTTACTAATCACTCTAGTACCCCAATCAACATTATGTTTTCACATATACTATGCAAAATATGCTATTCACAAAGACCATTGGAAGCTGAGGCATTTTAACATCGACTTTTGTTTAGTAATAATTATTGCAATGAAAATCTAAATTCAGAAGTTAATGTGAAGGTTGGACAAAACAGTACAGAACAAAAAACTTGATATTGGCTTTGTTTATAGCCCAAAAAATATTGCTCCCTAGAAACATTGTAAATGTTTGATCTGATTGTTTCTCTGTAATTGGAATGAGTATGTTCTTTCTGTCCATGCTAGCCCCACGTGGGGTAAATGTCAAGTGACAAATGTTTGAAAGAATAAACAAAGCTGGAATAGATGTAGGCAGTTAAAAACCTTGGTCCGTCTTGCTCATCTTTTGCTGTTAATTCGGTGCTGTTTTTAAAGTTAGGGGAAAAAATCTGTTATGTTAAACCTAGTACTTTACTTTGTGATAATTTTTGTTAGTTTTTATTTCAGTGGCTCTCCTGCCTCAGTATTATGGGATTGTCTTTCCTTTTCTGCAGCAGGGATTTGCAGTGGAAACTCTCATGGGGCTAAAATACTTTCGCAAGGTTTTTTTTGTTGTTTTTTTTTTTTTTTCCCTCTTTGCACAGCAGATGCACTGTGGCTTCTTTGGATCTGGTGTGCTAAATGTACAATAACTGTTATGGACCCAAGCTGTTTCATTGGGATTTGGTCAAACTCCAGTCCCCATTATCTGATCATAGAGAGGTCAATACTTTCATCAAGAGATTAGAAAATGGCTCAGCCTCAGGGGTGCAAACCTGCCTTAAGGGGAGCCTTCAAAGTGCTTTCAAATGGACTCCAGCCAATGCTCAGATTTATTTTTTTTTTTTCATTTAATGTTCATATGAAGCGACATATTGCACAGTTTTTCAGCCATGAAATAATGAAAGCATCAGGTTGATGTTATTTGTGGCCTTACTGTCTGTCAAGAACTGTATTTTTCAGAGTCAGCTTCAGATGAAGACCAAGGGCAACGCTGTTATCTCTGTAGATTACAAGATACAATTATATTCAATTATGTACCAGCTGACAAAGATTTACAAGAGAACAAGTATCAGCACTCAGTAGTATGCTGTAAAACGTCAGAGACAAAGTGAAAAAGTCATATATATTTACGTATATGCATAACATTATGACCACCTTCATAGAGGCCCACCAGTGCATCCCACGGATCAGTTTGGGATCTAGTGAATTTGGAGGCCAGGTCAATACCTTGTGCTGTTTTTCATGTTTTTTTGAGTTGTTCCTAAACCATTTTTGTGTGTGTGCCAGGCTGCATCCTACTGGGGATGGCTGCAGCCATCAATGAGTGTCATTTCTATGGGGTAGGGGTGCCTGGTCTGGTCTAGGTGGGTGGCACATCTAAGTAACATCCACATGAATGCCAGGTCCAAAAGTTTCCATGCAGAACATTGCATTGTCACAAGATGGCCAATGTTATTTGCTACTCCTGTCAGTGGTTTTAATGTTGTGGCTAATCAGTGTGTGTCTAAATCTGTAAATCAAAAGCCATCAGTTGCTCAGAGTCTATTTTCCCTTGTTCAATCTGCAGAAAAAAAGTAATAATAATTCAACACCAGTGTTGCGAAGTATAACTTTAGCTGTTATGTTCTGTTAATGTTCCTACTTTGAGATCACTCTACATTAGAAAACATGCGACCAATATCATAAACTGAACATGCAGTAAGGAAGAGATCATTTCCGCAAATTGATATCACTGCTCGGCTTGTACCTGCATCACTGGCACTGTTATTGTGTTAACATGGCAACAACAAATGAAACAATGATGGCACAAAGGGGAGGGTGTGAGGTAGATTATGCATACAAAATATTTCTGAGCACTCTCCCAGCTGGCATCAGCCGATTCTGCTGCTGATTTTTTTGCTTGCGGGATGAGGCATTGTAGGGTTAGCTGGTAGTTGGCAAACTCAGCCCCTGATGGGCTCTTTGGCATGGCTTTGCGAAACAATGACTGAAGGTCCTTCACTGGAGTGACAGCATGTCACGGAGAGGGGTGGAGGTCATTGCCCATTATAACACTGAGTTTTGCTAACATCTTTTCCGCTAACACTGCCAGTAATTCCAGGCCCAGTCCAATGTCAGAGATATGGTAGCCTTTTGCGGAGTCCATGTGTCCCCAGAGTTGATGTTGCCAGCGATGCAGCAGAAAATAGCACAAAAAGGACACTGGCTGCAGCAATGTGATAGAAACTGCATGACAGTGTATTGCACAAGTTAAGACACAAGAGCTTCCTTAAGAAGACAGGCCTGTTTGCTGCTCCAATCCACTTTCTGTCCAGTGCATTTAGACTCGAATGAAGTTGATCATTTTTTATTTTAATCAGACAAGTATACACAGTCTCCACTAAAATTGCTTGGAAGCATACTCCCACCATTTCAATATTGAGAGAGATAATATTCTAATATTTTATTTTAATGTGTTTCATTACAAACAATACTGTTTGTCTTCTTACCTTGCGTGTGTGTGTAAGTGAGAGAAAATGAAGCAAATGTCCTTGATGAGTCAAAGCAGGTGGTACAGTGACACATGCCTCTGGGCCTTCATTTTGTTCCATTAGAAACAGATTTGTAATTAAACTGAATAGAAAAATGTTTGCATATCCAACAACAAACAGTATAATGTAAGTGTGTGTTCACATATGGGAACCTCAAAATAGATTATTAAAGTGGTTAACACAGAAAACAATAGGCCTTTGGTTGGATAACAAGTGGAACATGATTTCAACTTTAAGGCGAGGCATTCGATGTGACGACCAGTGGGAGTGACTGATACAGCTAGATGACAAATGACGCAAACCTAGAGTTGCCCAAACATTTACCACAGGGTAACACAATGAGTCACTTTGCTTCCTGTCATCACTGATGGCAGGCTTTGAGTGTCTGGTGAACCCAGATGTAGTTGTGTCGTCATCGAGGGAAGTTTATTTTCAAATTAAGCTTGTCCCCACACTAGCAATATTTATATCTTCTATTTATTTCACTCTGAAACATTTTGGGTGACAAATATTCAAGAGGATTACCTTGGCAACCAGAGCTTTAAATGTCTATGAGTGAGCAGCTGGCAGCTACAAAATGATGGTTGAATGACTTTATACGTGGACAACGTATAAATATGCTCAGATTTTCCTTACAAAGACCGCAAGAATCATCAGCCTACATCCTATCTACATTGTGAGCTACACTGTCTGCTTACTAGCTTTGAAATCTCCTCAGAATGCAGCTTGTTGTGTTTCTTCTTCGGCACTCCACTGTATGATTTGTTATCTGATTGTGGCAGTGACAGACGGATGGTGCATCCAGTCACATGTCAGGTATTTCCAAAGGGTTGCCAAGAACGACCAGATGGTTTTGTGTAACAGACTATCCAGCATGTCAGGTTAAGTTGACCTTCCTTGTTTTCTAATCCACTCAATCCAGTGCAGTGATTTTATTTAGAGAATTGAGAAAAAAATCTTGTTCAGCTGAATCCAGACATTGGATCTACAGCATAGTTAAGGCGTAGCTCAGCACCCTAACACGTAGCCTGACTTGTACCTCCCTAGAAATGTAACTACATGTTGCCTGACACAGACCACAGAGGCTGTGATTTTTCCGATATATATTTTCTTAGACGTGTCTCTCTGATTATTCTCCTTCCCTTAATTCTCCTGAGTTCCAATTCCCATTGTTTAAAGTACACAGAGAAACCCAACACAACAGACTACAGACAACTAGTGTTTTATAGTGGCGTAAAGAATGGTGCTGACAAACCAGTGCACAAGTATAAATGTTTATAACGGCGTAGGGCGCTCACATAGGCTACGACCTAGGTGTTGCATAGATTTGTAGCAGAGTATCAACCAAGCTTTGGTTACAAATCTGCAAACCAGCATGTTCTGCATGTTAAATCTAGCCTATCTAATAGGAAGAGTGGACACCGTAAAGATCCTATGAAAACTTACACCCAATGCGACAAAATGTCCATAGGAATGTAACTTTTTTTTCCAACTTTATTCATAAAACTTTATTACAGATACATCTACGTACTACTGCTATTTTCAAGGTTCACAGTCTTTAAGATTTTTTGGAGGCCTCCATCAGGCAACAATGAACTCATTCAGATTCCTTCTTCTCAACAAAGTAGGTGCGCTAAGGCCGGGTATTCACCGCCTGTCAATGCAGTACATGTCTGAGCAAACAAAAGGCATTGAGGGGAGTATTGACTGAGCAGTGCAAAAAGCAGTAGACATGAGTGAGGATATCAGCATCACTTTTTTTTTTTTTTTTTTTTAAACAACATTTTATTAACTTTTTATACATATATATAAAAAACATACAAATAACAATGACCAAAGCAACAGCAAATAATGTATAAGTGTACTAAATAACAAAACAATTAAAAGGTAAGAAAAGAAAAAAAAATAACAGAATAGTAGTAATGAAAGTACATATTAAAAAAAAAGAGGGGGGGGGGGGGCAGCAGCAGTGATGATCTTCAAGCTATTGTGACATTCTCATCCTCCAAAAATTCCAAAAAAGGTTTCCATATTTTAGCAAATTGTTTTCTCTTCCCTCTAACAATATATGTAAGTCTTTCCAATGCAAGATATGTTGCAATTTCCTTCAACCATAACTTAACAGAGGGCAATTGTATATTTTTCCAGAAAAAAACAGTCTTCTAGCTTGAAGAAGCCCAAAATCAATCAAAACTGATTGTTTAGAACTGACAGCCAAATTTTCAGGGTATATACCCAAGATACAAAGTTTCGCTTGCAGGGGAACGTTCTTACCCACCATCTGGGAAATGGCCCCATCACATTTTGCCAAAATGACTGTATTTTTGAGCATCCCCAAACACAATGGAACAATGTTCCTTTTTCCTCTAAACATTTGCAACAAACATCTGGAATATTAGGACAGATTTTATTTAATTTCACTGGGGTGATATGAGTTCGCATTAGCCATTTATATTGGAGCAATTTCAGTTTTGTATGAATTGAATAAAACAAAGACACTAGACCCTTTTTAGCAAGATTTGTAATAATTAGGTTTTCAAGGTTTGTCAAAGGTGGCTCAGACATTAGGTCTTTATATTTTGATGATATAAAATGTTTCAGTTGTAAATATTTGAAAAAAAGTTTCATTGGTATATCATATTCATTACATACTTGCTCAAAGGTAAGTAGTTTGCCATTTCTGTATAGGTTCCCTACACACTGCACACCTTTAGTTGCCCAAAACTTGAAACCACCATCACCTTTACCTGGTGTAAAATCATTGTTTCCCCATATAGGAGAAAAGCGAGATAAAGCAGGGATGTCTCCAATATGCTGGTGTACACGATACCAAATGTCAATGGCATTTTTAAGAAAGGGGTTTGGATATCAGCATCACTGATAAGAAAGGATTTAACTCAAAGGCTTCATGCTTTACACTAGTTATCATCAAATTAGAGAAAAAAAAAAAGATACTTCTTACATTAATAAATGATGGATCTGAGTTTTAAGAGCATTTTTCTTTAGTGCTTTGCTTTAGGTTATGCTAATGACACTGATGGGTTTTCAGAACAAATACTGTTAATAGTATATTAGAGAGACCCTTGATTTATTTTTTTTAGCACCATAATTTAATTTAGCATAATTTAACAACTACATCAGTCAAGGGAATAATTATAATAACAGTTAGGTGTTATTCAACTAAACGCCAGCCTTTTCATGCTGGCAGCACTATAAATAAAAATCAGCTCTGGGATGAAGGGATGGATGACTGCTTGTTCTGATAAATGTAGGATGGATGGCAGTTAGAGGGAAGGTACAACACACGCATTTGAAGGGTAGATGGATGATGAGGTGAAGTGATGAGGGTAGAGCACGGATGCATGAAAGGAGGGAGAGTCCGGGACAAAATAAGAAAGTTGTGTGTGTGTTCAAGATGAAGTGGATGTGTGCCAGTTGGAAAAGAAAATCAGAATATAGAATATTACAGAGCCTATTTGTCTGATCTGTCTCTCGTGGATTTGTTCAAAGTCTTAACTGCAAACTATGACAACATCAAAAAACCATTTATTTTGATTATTTTTTTATATTTTAGATTAATACAGAAAACATCAAAACTGTGAAGAAACACATATGGGATTATTGACAGTGTAATTAATTGGTGTGCCTTGTCAAGAGTGGCTTTCTAAATGTGTTTGACACCATCAGTTGTGTTGTGCAGATGCAGGGATGATAACAGGAACCACTCAACTAAGTAAAGCGATACAACCACCCGTCATTACTTTACGACCTGAAGGGTCCTCAACAGTATGATGAAACTGGCTCTCTTTGGGGACCACCCCAGGAAAGTATGACCACGGTTACCTCTACTGCAGAAGATAAGTTCATTAGAGTTGACTGCCTCTGAAACCACATATGAACACCATCTCAGATTAGAGCCCACATAAATGCTTCACGGAGTTCAAACTGAAGACACATCTCAGCATCAACTATTCAGAGGAGACTACATGAATCAGGGCTTTCTGGTCCAATGGCTACAAAGAAGCCACTAAAAAGAAGAGAATTCATTTGGCCTAGAAACTAAAGGAATTGATATTGGACCACTGAAAATCTGTACAGTGAGCGGTTGGTTTCTGCATGCATGGTACCCATCATGAGACATGGATGAGGAGGGGTGATCGTGTTCTTTCTGCAGTCACATGCTATCCCATCTGTTTTGTGGTTAGTGGGACAAATACAAGCTATGTAAGGGCTATCTGACCAGGAAGGAGAGTGATGGACTGCTGCTTCAGATGACCTAGCTTTCACAATCACCCGATCTAAACCATACTGAGATAGTTTGGGATGAGTTGGACCGCAGAATGAAGGAAAAGCAGCGAACAAGTGCTGGACACCTCCTTCAAGACTGTTGGAAACCCATTCCGGGTGATCGATTCATGATGCTCATTGAGTGAACGCCAAGAATGCACAAAACTGTCATCAAAATATATTCGACACATTTTTGTCTACGACATAATTCCAAATGTGGTCCTTCATAGCTTGGGCACACCTTCATAGTCAATGTTTTTTTTTTTTTTTTTTAAGGTATATCGATGAAACATTACATTTTTGCCAACCACTCCATCATTAAACTCTTATAAGCCTGTATTTTGATTTATTATTCTCTTAAGTGTTCTGTCTTTGAATGTATTGTTAATTAATTCTCTATTTTGATTCTATATTACAAGCTTTTTGCACATGTCCTTCAGGGTTTATATGAATTATTAAAGGGCATGGATTGAGACAATGAGAGAGGTTGTAGTGATCGCCTGTAAACACAGCTGGAAGAGATCCATTTATTTCTGATGGAAGACTCCTGCAACCTCTTCACTGAGCAGAACTCTGTGTGTTATCGATCAATCTTTAAACCTGCAACATACACTTGTTTAAATCCACTAACCTGTGTTATACTCAAAAATTTAGTACGACAAGAAAGTAAAGGCGCTTTCAAATAATGATGAAGTCGTAAGGGCAGAGAAGGTGGTCGCTTTACTTGTTTTATTTTTTTTATTGAGAAGTTCCGTCTATCTTTGCCAGCACTCTCTCTGAGAAATTAGATTTGCATACTGCTCAGTATTTACAACAACAGATACTGCCACCATTTTTAAATCAGCATAATGAATTCATGTTTTTAATTAACATATTTGCCATGTCGCAAAATATTCTGAACTTTACAAAATCCTCTGACAGCAACTAGCTTTTAGCAGCATAATTTCAGGTTTGGTTAAACTCGGGGAAAGTACTTCTGTTGCCTAAATGTAACCAGGGGCAATATTAAGGCTGTGCACACCAGTTTCCCATTCCAGTGACTACAAATGATCAGAACTTAAAAGTAATTTCTAGAGGCAGAGTTGAACATTAATTTCGGTCCAGTATTATCAAATACATATTAGTACATTTCATGTTTACCTGAGAACAAGGTTAGTCAAACTGCACATTTCATTTTTTTGCAAATGGCTCTGAATTTCTCAAAGAAGCCTTGGCAAGAAAAAGCAACAAGGACGCTACCAAAGTGGAGGCCTACATAAGTTTAGATGTTTCTGTGTTTTTGGGGTAAGGTCTTTGTAAAACAGAAATAAGAAAACTTACTTAAGGTTGAGTAGCTTTACATTTTGGTAGTTCTGTTTGAACCTGGTTTAATGGTGTTAGCGTGTGTGTTAGCAGTTGTTTGACTAAACTAGATCTAGGTCTCTTTCTTTCTTTTTTTTTTTTTGCTTCAGTTCGCGTTTGTGTAAAGTACAAACAGTACAACATACATTCAGATTGATGGACATTGCACGTTATAGTATGTAGCCAACACATGAGTCAGTCATTTGCAGCTTCCTGCTGGTATCATTAGTTTCTAAATGAAAAAGATAGGTGCCACTGGGTTTCTTCCCCTAGTACATCTGCACTGGGTAATTTTTATCTCAGTAATACATTTCCTTCAATCTGGAACGCACATAGATTCTGAACATTGGTTTGGTCTGAAATAAAACACCATCATGAAAAACCATTTATGGGTAGGTTTTCTATGATAAGAGTAAAACTAGGGCCGGGACTCGATTAAAAAAATTAATCTAATTAATTAGAGGCTTTGTAATTAATTAATCGAAATTAATCACATTTTAATCGCATATAAATATTTGACCTGAGAACAGTGAGAAGTAATTTTTTTTCATATGGATTTTTAGTATACCATTGAATAATGACTGAATACATAAGCTTAAGCAACAAAATATTGTTTATTTTTGTTCAACCAAGTCCAACAGACCAGTGCAATTTTGCCATTAAGGGTAGCAATAGCATATTTCCCATCCACGGGGCCAACCAAAGCGGTCTCATCAGCTTCTTCGTTCATGTTCACTGTGGTTTGTTGTTGTCTGAAGTAATGAACGCTAGTTGGTGCTCCAGTATAATCGGTCCGCCGAAACTCATCCAGTGAGAAACGTTCCGCGGTGCAAAAATAAGTGTGATTAAAATGCGTAAAAAATGTTTAACGCGTTATTTTTGTGTAATTAATTAATCTTAACGCGTTAAAGTCCCGGCCCTAAGTAAAACATATTCTTAAAATGGTTCTTGGTATAAAACTTCCCTCATCATGAAGTTTACTAAACATTTATTGTCCGTGCTTTCAAGAAAAAAAACATAAAAAAGCACTAGAATGCATTTGTATGTGGGTGGCATCAGATTTGCTTTATGTTTGACAGGTTTTTTTGAATTTAGCTTAAAAAAAAATCTCGACGCCACGTAATGCTTGGACGCACACACGGGTCCCTTGGCTTGACATAATAGCGGATATGCCGGGTCACGTTCAGAAAACACTGCGTTTGTTGGGGTGTGTGTTTGTCTGTGAGAACAAGTAGAGGACATGCAGCCTGGAGCAATGAATTCCAATAGATTGGTACCCCTAGGACTCACACAGACCTAACACCACACACGTAGCTTCTGTACAAGCTGGAAACAATGTTTTATTCAGAACAGTACAGGAGCCTAAAGAAAATGCTAATAAAGAAGTTTAAGATTTCATCCTTCAAGCTCAGAGATTGATTAATTTGTTGTGTGAGTTTGTAACAGAGTGTGTTTTATTTGCACTAGTCCTTGCATTGCATTATTTAAAACATCCCCAAGCACATATATAGCAGCATACTCAGTGGGGCTTCAGGACAAATATGAATCTATGACTTTGCTTAAAAGGGCTCTGGCATTGTAGGTTTTGTTGGAGTAGTCGGGGTTAAGTGCTTTGCACCAGCTATAGTTAGATGTAAGTGAGACCGACCTTTTCTCTTAACCCGTTGGACTAAAGGCAAAGATCCTGCTGTCATCTCTCATTAAAGTAGCAACGGTACAATTAATAGTGATGAGTTGTGAAGAGACACATGGAGAGGGAAACATTCAGGGAAAGGCAGACTGCAAGGGTAAAGGTCAAATGTTCTCTCACTCTGTCAAGATTTGTATTATTTCTTTGTTTTAATTTCCTTTATTAGTCCGCAGGCGTAAAAAAATGAACACAGGAACAGAAGTCAGCCAGGCAGCTGGCCAGTCAGACAGATAAATGTTACAAGAGACTGTCAGAATCTGCCAGATCAAGAACTTTAACTGTCTGATATGTAGATGTGTGACTCGCTGCTTGTGCTGTGAAAGGGGAGGAACCAGTTCACCAGTTCATCACTCAGAAAGATGTGATGGGACAGAAAACCCTCCCCTCTTCTGGTTAGTGTCTGAGTGCCAATTCAGTGGAAAGGTTACTTGAACCTTACTTTACCAACGCTACACCACCAGTGTATTCTTTATTATCACTGAGTTTTCTGGGTAGAATTTTCTGTGATTTTCTTCATGAACATCCCCAGGAATTATTAAATGACCTGTCAGCATCTGACATGAATCATCATCATCAAGTAACTTAGCAGCCACACAATGGCTAACTTGTTGCTGGCCCTATTTTTGTAAAACACAAGAAAAATAAGAGTATCGCTTGACTTATTACTGCAGCTTTTAATGAAACCTTACAGTTTTTCCAAATAAACTACACAATTTTCAGATCCTTTGGCCACTGTTTTAAAAATAGTGACGTTTAGCTTGCAAAACACCAATACGTAGCTATACCTGGCCTCTCCTCTGAAACCTCCTCCTTCAGTTTGTATATGGCCGTAGAAGAACCTTCATACCTCACCGACAGGATGCTCAAAGAGCAGAGTTGATGCTCATTGTATATGGCACCAGCCATGGCCATCTTGGCAGTGTCTGATTCTCGAGGCTAATTCAAAAATGCTCAAAGGGGTAAAGCGAGTAGAGCTGAGGCAAGCAAGTGATGCAGACAGCAGCCTGTGAGGGTACCATTCCCTTAATTATGCATAACTTCCATGATATAATTATAGTTACATAACAAATCAACCCTGTACAGTTGGCATGAATAGAAAAATAAGCTGCAGAGACCAAAACCGTTAAAACAGGAGAACTAAAATACTATTCTGATTTTCCATATTAATAAAGTTACACACTTTCACTCACATGCACACACACACTGAGTAGAAACTCCAATCTAAAATGACTTTGTTTCTCGGCGTCAGTTTGTGATGTCAGTGTTTTTTATACCAATTTGCTTGGCCCGCAAGCTCGCCGTTAGCAGTGCCTGCAGCTGTGTGACTTTGATTTGAACGAGGCATGCTACTAATGCCAAGAGGCCATTTCAGGAAAAGTGAAATGTATAATTTGTTCATGCCAGGGAATTACAGGAATTCTTTAACTTTTGTAAATATATTCTTTATCCCACTGCAACCTACACATGTTAGTCTGCCTATGTGTGGATGTGTGTTTTCACTGAAGCTTTCGAGTAACCTCTAGAATTTCAACAGTATTGTGAACCCTATGGCCTTGGCATGTGTATCATCAATATATTATCAACAGGAATTAAATTTGAAAATTAATTATAAAAATAAAAATACTACTAATTTCTGGTTATATTTTTCTCCCTGTGGCAACAGAATTGCACATGAAACTTTGAATTTCATGCACAGCTCTTGGTATGGTTTACATAATATTTTACATAGGTCCTAGTGTTTCTGTCCTCCCCTTCAAATGTTCTGCAGACAGTTAAGTTGTTAAGCCAGCACCCCCACACAGCAGAAAGAAAGTATTGCCCCAAAGCCACCCCTCCAGATCACATCATCTCTTACACATGCCTTTTAAAAGCTGTCTCCACCTCAGCCAAGCTCTGCTCTCTCAGAAACATCTGCCCCTGATCTTTACTACCATATTCAAGAGTCCTGAGGTTTCTGGTTTTGACCACTGCAGCGAAAGAACTCTTCCTTCTCCTAAGGGCTTGTCTGTGCCAGAGTCGGGCACATTTTATACTCATCTGTCTGTCTGAACAGAAACACTTTCATTTTTGACAAATGTTGCACCGGTTGTGTGCAGGCATGAGCTTCAGCTCCATTAGTCACACATTAGCATGACCTGAAGCGTTATTCTATTCTGGAAGTCTCTTTTTACTTGCATTCATGAACCAAAGACTAACCTATGTTGATCAGTCTTTATTATTACACAGCACTTTGAAGCTCCAAAATGAAATAAGTCAGTACATCCTTTAGAAGGTAAGTAAAAGAAAGGCATAGAGAGGAACCAAAAACATCTTCGAATCATGGGTTTGCACAAACAACATGCAATAAAGAGAAAAAAAATGGCATGAACACCAGAAGCAAGTAATATAAACTGTCCATGAACTTGAGGCCTGCAATGATCTTTGTGATCACTTGTGAGGGGTCAAGGTCATGAATCAGAAGAAGGCTGGAGAAAAATCAATTTCAGGCAATTTCCATCCAATGTCAAGAGCCAGCCTTGACCAGAGATACAGGTTATTAAAGCCAGTAAGTGGACCGTTCAGTTTAGGTTTTGTTTAGCATTTAGGTTATTCAGCAAAACCATGTGAGTAACAGTTTAAGATGTCGCTCTGGTCAGTTGAATCAGTTTCTGCTGTATGCAACCCTGAGAAGACAGTTTATAGGTCTATTCCTCATCCTTTATGTGTTCTATTTCCATTTATTCTCCCTCGCTTGTTAACATACAAAAGTTAAGTAAATTTTGCAGTTTGTAAACAAAAAGATCCATGAGATTTTGCTTGCTCCTTGTGAGTGTAGGAGTTTGTGAATTATTTTGTGGGAGACCCGAAGAAGCGTTGTTTGAAAAGACATGTTCACAAATCCTTTAAAATTGCTTCTCTGTCAAAAGTAATCATTGGTTTCATACAATTCTGTGATGTCGTGTGCCCACAACTGAGGGCTGGTAGATATTTTACGAAGTCCAAACATGCTTTAAACCTCAGTTCCCCCTCAGCAGTGCTTACACACATTCTGCCAAGTCCATGCCTGAGCAGCAGGGCAGTCTGTAGTCAGTTTCCTTTTCTCTTGTGTACCAACCCCTGCCCTGCCTTATGTACTGGCAGGTGTAAGACTGCTTCGTTAAGGCAGTGATGCCTGTTTGAGAGGTTTTCTCTGAAGGCTTAGCAGGAGGGTACTAGTTTAAAACAGCCAGCTGGTGCCACAGCGATGCTGCTGCCAGATTATTAATAATCTTCACCCGCCCCCTCTGTGACATCTTGGAAAGCAGCCACTACTATTCAGGTTGGAATCCAATTTCTGGGACTGCTGTGTCCCTCTAACTTTGCAGTGTCTGTTCTTATAGCATTATCCTTAAAATGGACATCCTCCTTAAATGCTTTACCCGACCGCAACAAGCCTTCATCGCCTCCTATTTACTTTAAACAGACACGTGGTTCATTAATTGGTGGCATATTTCAGTTGTCATATATTTCTGTACTAGGAAACGACCAAACAACCTGATCAAGTACTCTATTTTCAACTTGTTATCTACCAAGATACGTCAATCAGACATAACATAATAACCACTGAAATCTCCAATCTTTCTGAAGGCACTCGCTCCATCTCCTCAGATCAGGACATTGTGTGTACACAGCTGCAGTATGTCACGCCAACCTTGTCCGAGCCTTTTAAAGTTTTCCTTGGAAAGCCAACGTCCACTGATACAATGCATTTTGTTGTATAAGGCAGTGGGTGAGTCTAGCGACTGTATAAGGCAAGGTGCAAGAACATTTTGTACTCTTTGCTTCCCAACATTTATATGGCAGCTGCAGCTGTTAGCTTTTTGGTTTCGCATAATAAACATGCACATACTGATATATGTGTTGGTACAGCTTATATTTCCCACAGTAAATAGTGACCAGCAACACCTACTACCATATGTACAGTATAAATAATCTGTACGCACCAATATCATGCACACACCATTTCCCACGCATGCATACTCGTTCTACTGCAGTCTTGGCATGCACACAGTTATTTAAAGGTGGTTTGTGGTTGATATATGAAGGCAGATTTAAAGAACAAGTGGGAGGTGTAATCTTAGTAAAACATTGTTTAGGTCACCATTTTCAATCAAAGGTATTGATAAGATTAATTTTAGATCATTATGAATAATTTATCATGTAATCATTCATCAATTTATCGTTTTTAATCTCATCCTGATCCTGAAGAGTTGTGCTGAAAACAAATTCAAATAATAATGACCATTGAGATGCAGATGATGGTTTATAGTTACATGTGATATATTGCTGGTACGGGCAATAAAAATAGCCACACTCACAGAGGTGCAGTGCGTCCTCCTGAAGCCATAAAACTCCCCACCCACCATCCTCCTTCTTAACTACATCAAATTCAGCTCTTAAAATTACACATTAACCTTCTGTGAATAACTGGAGACAATTCAGTAAACTCCAACCACATTTAAAAGTAAACCAATATATACAGAAGGTGTGAATAGGTAGAGCACTGACCACTTGACTTCCTTCTCCACAGAAGTCTCCCCGCTTTAACACAAACGGGTTTTAATGAATGATAAGCGGCAAAATCTGTTAACTTTAATCTTGTGTGTTTCTGTCTCGGAAGATAAAAGTTAAATATTAACTGCAGCAAGGAAGACTTGACCTTTCGGCATAGGAGCCTCCTCTCTACCATTTTTCTATTTCTGTTCATCCGTCTCTCTTTTGTATCTCCCCTTCCTCACACTTAAATCCAAACCTGATTGCATCATTCATCAGCTTTTCGTTTTGTTGGAGTTTTGTACAAGTGAATGAGAAAAAATGTAACGGTTTGATTTGCGTTTCAAGTTATCCTTTAAACATGAATTCATATTTCAGGAGTTCAGGCTTTTTTTTCTTTGTTTAGATGAGCGTGTTCAAAGTTACAGTTCAGTATTAATTCTTCCCTCGGTAGAACAGAAAGCTCTTACATTAACTGAAAAAGCGTTTCCCTGCCAGTTTTAAATTTTAAGTAGAATTTGTGAAATTCTTTACTTCAGATATTGGTTTCATTTATTTCTCAATGGACCGAAAAAAGAACAAAATATAACCGTGTTACTGTCTTTTTTATGTTCCCAGCAAGCCCACACTCAGATCATTTGCTCTATGGTCTACATTTTCAAAGTTTCTTCTTGCTACTGTATTTGGTAAAATGTAATTTATCTGGTTCAAGTGAGCGATTCTAAGTGAGGCTGAAAAACATCATAAAATCATAATTTTAGTAGGGTTGAACAGGGCTCTTGCTGAGCAACACATTAATTCTCTGCTGACCAGGTATCTGTGGTACAGGTGTACTTTATATAAGCAAGCCCTCAAGCTCTGTAATTGAGAAGTCAAAACACTTTTTATTGCATATTTAACCATATTTGATCACTATTAGAGCCTACGTTTAAAGCAAACAGCTTCTCTAACAAATCTCAAGCAGACTTTTCTGGTGGAAAGTTTTCACGATTACAATTTTAAAATGCAGCTTGGAGACACTAAACCAACATCACAACAAGTACTACAACAAACGGCACATGTGATGTCGCCTTGACTTGCCTGTGTCTTGGCCAAGAATTTGCACACACTTGAACATACCATAAAGTCTATAGCCAACAGCCACATATGTTTTCACCTGTGTGAGATGAAATAACTACCAGTACAGCTTACCCTTACCAGTAGTTTGTATTCCTCAATGAAAAAGGAAAACTGTATGAGCAAGGACAAGCTAGGGAGTTTCACAGCTAGGCAGAGCTACAAACTGTCTTACATAACTGGCCTCTTCATGCTGATCAGTTGGTCTAAGTTGGTTTCTTAATTCCATATGACCATGTGCATTTGAATTTCTAGATGAGATGAAGATGAAAAATGAGAAGAGCCTCCTGTTTCTCGCTCGTTCACTAAGCCGATAAGCCAATCACAGTGATCTCTGTCGTGAATGACTCCGCCACTGTTTCAACATGATGAATCGTCTGAGATGCCACCACCAACAGTGCAGTTACACCCTGCAGAGCTAGGGTCACAGGTGTGTATAGACTGCCCGACACCTGCAAATGGCCAGCCATTGGCTTTGTGTGACACAGCCTTAAGGGAGCTTGTCACTTTTTATCATCTAAGTTTGATTAATACACCGAGTGTACTGTCGTGTTTACCATTCATGAACTTGAACTGAGTGAGCGGGCTGGCATTCAGTGTCTGTCTCAAGGACCATTCCACATGATACATGATTCCTGATAGACACTCCGTGGCTTTTTCTGTGATCAAACCCGTGACCTTTGAGTAATTGGATGGTATCTCACACTGCTGGGTCACCTTGTTCATGCGATCATAATACTCCCTGTCACCCTAGACCTCCATCTCTCCCCCTTTTTTTTACACAATAATATGAAGTGAAGTATGGAATAAAACATAAGCAATAGGCTTTACCTGCCCTTTTCCCTCTTTAGTGTCCCATCCATGACACCCTTACACCTTTAAATGCTCCTTCTAGTTATTAGACTAGTTATTGAACCTGAGGTGAGGTTCATTCTGCATTAAGATGCATAGAGTGGCATCTTGCATAACAGTAGGTTGAACGTTGAGAATATTTCAGGTATTTGTGAACTTTGTAGCACAGTGCTTTACAGCTCCTTATCCTAGTTCCCTGGAGTGCCCTCGAGAAAACTGCAAGTTTTCTTAGCAAAGTTCTGAAATACACAAATGAGAAACATGGAGCTTATATGAATACACCTGTGTTTAGTGCTCTCTCTCTCTCTCTTAATCTCTTTCAAGGCAACACATGCACACACCGACCCATTCTTAATCATTACAATTCATTTGGATGGAATGTAATTATTACAGTATTTCTAAACGTGCTTGGTCGTGTTCAGTCTTCCTCAGAAGTGTACTGTTGTGTGATAATTAGATCAATTATGTGTACTCTGGTATTAGCAAGTTAGCATTGCAGTCAGCACTGAACACTCTGCATCTGCCCGTTTTTTTTTTGTCTCTCTCTCTGGCTCCTCTCCCGCCGAGCTGTTCGCTTTCCGTCTATCACGATCTCGACCACTCCACCTCTCTGACACATCTATTCTGTCTCCCTCTCCAGATAAGTCCCTGACACTGATACAGTAGCCAAGGCCTTTGTTGAGAGCAATTTAGAGTGCACTGTTCTTCACACCATGATGTGCTCTCCAAGAATGTAACGAATGAAATGCGCCGTGTAAAATGTATGTGATAGCCGGTGTCTAGGCTCGGTAACACTGGAAAATTTCTTTTTTTGTGATTTTTATTCACGTGTTTTATTTATTTATGGAACATGTGTGAACAGCGAAATTGTATCAAATGCGGATATCTTCATAAAGCTCATGCAACTGTGAGAGGAAATCCATTTTTCATGGTTTAACACCAAGGAATAAATCTATGAGAAAACCCTCTGTGAAGAAAATATAAAGTTCAGTGGGAAAATGTCCATGATAAATATAACACCCCTTTGAAAAATCTAATTATTAGACATTTAAAAAAGTCCAATCGAACACATCTGGCAAATTCACTGTGACACAATCCACACTGGAGCTACAGATAAAGTGCCTTCCAGTTCTCAGCGGCAGCATTTTGGCTCAAACTGCACCATGGCTGTTGCTAGGTAACTTGTTGTCCTGTGCCTGTTGATCTTTCAGTTGCGGGTCACCTCAACATGGTGATGTCCTTGTAGTTGCATTACATGATTGGAGGAACATCTTTTTGGAAGGGCAGACTGGAAAGTGATGTGCTATAGCAATAACTGCTGCCATGGTAATTCACGGAGCGCCCGCACAAGGTACTAAAGCAAAGAAACCTGCAGCAGATAGTCCTTTGTGTGCATATGATGAGTTTTCTCGGGCTACTGGTAGTCTTGTAAGTATTAATGCTTGGATTTGGAGCTGCGGGTCAGCTTGGGCCAGGCTTGGTTTTTCTATTAAAGCAGAGATCAGGAAAAGGTCATGTATTAGGAAAAGGTTTAGATTTGACCTTTCTTCAAATCTTTTTACATCACGTAACTTAATATAAATGCTGTCTACTGTGTACAATATGTAGTAATTAGTTGAAAAGAAGTTGACTAAAAATGTAAAACCCAGAATTAGGCAATACATTCAATTTTAGGCCGTATAAAGACTCAAACAGACGAAAGTTGTATGGTCGACGGGAACACAATCCGAAGGTTAAACAACCAACAAAAGAAATGAATCAGGTCACGAAAACCAGCATGAAAGACAAGGGAGGAAATAGAAGGAGCCTTCATATTTACACAAGGAGTGGGTCCACAAAGTCCGTCATATTGCAGCTCTGTGTTCCTGCAAAAGCCCACACTCTGGACAGGGCCTTTCAAATTTGTAGTGGCCTCCGCTACTTGGAAGGGGAGGGTGATGTGTGTTATATTCAGCTGTTTGCAATCTAACCACTCACCTCAGCCCTGGATGCTGCTAAGTCCTGACACTGATCCTTTAAGACATTTAATACTGTATGTTGATTAGTAATAACAGAAACAGATTTTTGTCAGTAGCACAGTCATTATGTTAAATATAATTTCATTCACAAAATGCTCAGTTTACTTGAGCAGTATTCACTTTAATTGAAAATACTGTTTTTAGAAATAATATTTCTGTTAGAGAAACAACATGCTCAGTTAATTATAGTACTACATTTTGGAAGTTGAGCCTGTCTCTCTCTGGAGAGCAATGACTGCACCCTTCCGACCTTATTTTTGGTATTTGCCAGTATGAGCAGTCAGAACAGCTCTTAAGAACAGTCTGTTCAGTTTCAGAAAAGTCCAAACAACCAGGAAAAAAAATCACAGGTCAAGAGCCAAGAAAATCCTCCACTACAACACCAGCTTACAAGGAGCTCTCCTCCACTGGATCCTAGCCATCTCCAAAATGCAGAGGTCATCTGCACATCACGACTTCATCAGGACCTTTTCTCATTTGTATCCAGCTCTGCAACATGAGAAGAGGACTCATTGGGGTGCATGCAAGTGTTCTCACAAACCTTTTTCCAACTTGCTTAGAGCCTGGCACTTTTCAACACATTTATTGCGTTGTTCAGTTTAGTCTCTCTGCCTCTGGCATCTTCTCAGTCATTGCACTTGTCAAATCTTGCACATCATCCCCAATATAGATTTGAAAATCACATACTACTCAACATGTTTGCATTTCAACTCCCCACGTCGCCTTTAAGTATCTGTTTAGTTTTAGTTGTCAGTGTTAGTTACGGTGCGATGTTGTTTGTAAATAGGTGTGAGGAGCGAAAGTTTTACCCTAAAGACTGATATTAAAGAGACAATAACGACTAAATGTGATGGCACATCGTGTCAATATAGGCTATGTGGTCTTAAATCTTTACTGACAAAGCATACTCTGATCTGACCAGTCTGTGGTGACATTACGCCACTCGACCCTCTTTCCATGTAGCAAAGCGTCCAAGCTCAATGCAGCCCTGAACCTTAGCCTTTAAGAGGAAGATGTTAGCCTGTAAGCCTGGGCTGTTTGTTACATTGTTTGAGTCAACCTGGGTGTTCCCTTCATCCTAACAACCATGTCTCTTGTAGTTTCTTTTTCTGTGAGGATGCTGTAAAATGTGATGGTATCCACCTCTGGATCCCTTTCCTTTCACCTTCGTAGCTGTAGCTTTTCTGCTGACTGCTGGTACTTTCTGGAAAGCCGTCCATGGAGTGCGTGGATCAGGGCCATTAGAACCAGGATTGACATATAGCTGAGATGCAGCATAATCAGTGTTGTATCACAACGGTCTTGCTGGCAGTCGATTGCTGATTTTATTGTTTGCATTATAGGCTGTATACATTAACATGGGAATTATGTACAACACGTCTCATCCTGCCATTTGAGACACAAAAAAAGACATATGATTCTCTGCTACTTTATCAACATAAAGCTACTGTATAGTCACTGAAGCATACACCGATCAGCCACAACATTAAAACGACTGACAGGAGAAGTAAATAACATTGACCATCTTGTGACAATTCAGTGTTCTGCTGGGAAACATTTTGGACCAGGCATTAGTGTGGATTTTACTTAGACATGTAGCACCCACCGAGACCAGACCAAGCACCCCCACCCCATAGCAATGACACTCCTTGATGGCAGCAGTCATGCCCAGCAGGATGCAGCCTGACACAGGCACACACGCAAATACGGTTTAGGAAAAACTCAAAAAACATGAAAAACAGCACAAGGTGTTGACCTGGCCTCCAAATTCACTAGATCCCAAACTGATCAAGTATCTGTGGGATGCCCTGGAGCAAGCCTGATCCACAGAGGACCCTCCCCTCAATCCGTAGGACCCAAAGGCTGTCCTAAGCAGCTAAATGTTGTTCACATGCCGTTTGGTGAAACGTGTGTCCGAACCACGCTAGTCAAATTAATGAGAAATACGCCTGGTTCAAATAAACCACAATTCACCTTTAAGTTAAAAAATGATTGAATTACAGTAGAAAAAAATCAGTTTATTCCTTTTTCTGAATTAATGGAAGAACATGCTTGTATATGCTGTGCTCCCAGCTCTCCATCGCCCTGTCGCTCTCTCTCTTTTGATGATTTTCTTAGTGTGACCTCATTGTACACTTCATTAAACTGAAAGCCATAAATTCAACCCCTCTCATACCAAACACACAAAACCACACACAGTTTGCATACTCGCCCCGTGCGCACACACTCACGGGCGCCCCTTATTTATCTGGTGTGGCAAGTGACAGCTTCTCGGTTGGTGCTGGATTTACAGCCCTAAAACGCCCTGCCTCTGTGTGCAAGTTTGCAAGTGTGTGTGATTGAGGATGTGTTTGTGTCCTGCTCTGATCGTGTAGAGAGGAAAGAGGTAGTGAAAAGAGGGAATGAGATGTAGATAAATAACCGTTTTAGAAAATTTCTCCTTTCCTGCCGGCGATGTGTGAGTCTGGAAAAAAGGGCGACGTAGTGAGAGAGAGAGAGAGAGAGAGAGAGAGGAAGACACCGAATGAAGGAGAGAGAGTATCAGGGCAGGCAGCACAATACTTAGATTCAGTCCATCTCACTCAAAATGGCTGCACACCACAATCTATCACTGCTTTATTAGAGATTACACACAAAATACCTATGACCACACACACTCTTGCGCGTACACACACATGGTGCAGTGGAGTGCGGTAGATTGCATCCAAATCACCGCCATCTGAAAGTAATGGGAACTGGTGGCTTGGGGCTACGTCCGCTTCAACTCCAAAAAACCAGACACCACATCAATATCTCACTTCAATGTGCAATAATACCGAGAGGATTGCTCTCAGCCTGGTTTGAAGTGTTAATACTCAAAATTCTTTTTTTTTTTCTGTGTCACTGGTGACAAAGAATTCTTCTTTCATCAACTGAAACACTTAATGGAAAAGTAAATGTGGCTCAGCAAAGATGTCCGTGTGCGTTAACAGCAGTAGTTAGGCAAGAACATTTAGGCTTTGTGACTTAATGTAGTAATCTCAAAGATTGAGGTTTATTTGGTTACACCTATAGTTTACTGGTGGTTACAAGAAAATGTAGTTTATGTAGATGTAGATGTACAAATGTAGAATTAGTCTGCAAACTGTAGGGTGCAGTGAAAAGAGTTGGCAGCTCTTCATCCAACAGCTCACTCTGGCTGCTTCATAACTTCTTGGAGTAAAATAAAGAGCCAAAAATGATTGTGGTCATTTCATATGCTAACCTCACTAACAGACGCAATTAATTTGCCTTGACTACATTATAATAAAAGTTAAATTTGCCAGTTAAACGCTTTAAATTTAAACTGGCAGCAGTAGGTTTGCATTAGCAGCAACCTCGGAACTGTCTGCGACGATTTAGCCTTCTATCCAGACGTGTTTATTAAGATTCCATTAGCTGCAACTTAAAGCAATTTTCACAGGAATGTTTCAACACACACCCAGTCCAAAATATTCCAATCTGTGAGCCAGGAGCTGTGTTACCTTTGCGTTAATTTAAATGAAAATGTATGCTGTGTAGTGAAAAGGTTAAATTCTTACCAAACTATGCCTTCATTTGTTCATGCTGAATGTCGAAAAGACATCTGTATAAAGCAGCAGGTTTCTTGTTTTGACATACAAGGTTCCTGTCTCACAAGGCGGAGCTCTGACAGCCGTGAAATCACCAAAGTCAACTTTTCAGGAATGAAGAGAAGTGGGGCCGTATTTTCATCCATACTGTGGTCGGGGGACTTACTCAGCACATAAGGTACAGTGGTAGCCTTCAACTCAACATGAACACAATAAACAAAATGTTGTCAAGGTGTCTGAGAAACCTCGTATGAGCAGTGAATGTTGCACATACTTGGTTTCTGCAGGACATTGGCAGTAATACCATTCCTCCTCTCTTCTTGTTTTAAATCAGATGCCATCTATCCTCACAATAACCGAGGCTAACACTCCTGATGTTCTCTGCCATGTGTGAAACTAATCAGAGCCAAAACCTGGCGTGTGCTTCTTTGTATGTGTTTGTGTGTGGGTGTGTCTGCTCTCAATAGCCACTGGCACCTTGTTGTAAAGTCAATGATGCTGCCCCTTGTTGTACATCGCCCCCTTTCACAAAGACAGACACACACTCGTATGCAATCTGTTTCTCTGCATCCACACCCCACAAGCAGCATTGCTTGAACACTGGCAGCTGGTGATGAACAAATAGTCTCTGTTCTCCGTTGTAAAGGGTGTGAGCATGGATGCTTATATTTATGTGTATGTGTGTGTTTGTGAAATGGGAGTCACTCGATTGTGTCGGGAGCAGCAGCCTTCCCGCCCTCCGGCACTGTGGCTCCTGATTGGATATCTCGTTAGTCAATTACCTCATTAGTGGATGTCCCATTGAGGGACCGCGCTCCGCTGACAAAAAAAAAACAGATAAATCCGTCCTCTTGTTTTGCTTGGATGCTGTTCTTCACACGGCATCTTCCAAATGGGATTCTTATATTCCACGGTTGCAGCTAAGCCGTCTGCTCGTTTACTGACATGACCGGTTGGTGCCAGTCCCAGAAGGGCTCAAGTCAGTTGTCTGAATGCACATCTGGCGGTGTCTCGTCGTCACCCTGGCCACGAGGACGATGGTATTCTGCCGCTCTGGAGAATAGCTTCTACATCTGGACTGATTCTATATCAAATGTGTTTAAATCAAACATGTCAGTGGATGGCATGTCGGCATTAGACAGTACCAGTAATATGTGCGAGGCAGCTAACTGAGTATCTCATTTTTAAACACTTGTCTCTTTGGTGGGTGATCCCTTTTGAACTTTTCTCAGCAGTCAATGCACAATCAAAAGCATCTGGTATTGCGGAACCCCGGGTTGCGCACTGCTCTCCCTGTGGCTATAATATTCTGTTGTTAACAAGACAATTGATCTCTAGAATGGCGAATCATTGTGTAATCTGTCGGCACACATCAAATGAAGTGTTTGTCGGATGGTAGATCAACTAAAGAAACTCCCCTTTAGGCAACAGCAGTTCCATGATTGTCTAAATTACAATTATCTGCTATTCACCCTGCCTTCAAATTCTGTAACTCATACTTACAGAATCAAATGTAAAAGATTGTTTGAAAGAAACTAGGGCTGAGGTGGCATGGCGGGGT
Source organism: Chelon labrosus (assembly GCF_963514085.1). Taxonomy (NCBI): domain Eukaryota; kingdom Metazoa; phylum Chordata; class Actinopteri; order Mugiliformes; family Mugilidae; genus Chelon; species Chelon labrosus. Next base: position 11,424,127 of record NC_140349.1, read on the forward strand.
AATTGTATGTCACTGATTGTGTAAAAAGGTCTATTTTAGTAAGACGTCAAAACAACACAGTTATAACAGTGAGTTTTATCTGATTCTTGGTTGGTGTTCAGTGCCTGCGAGCTGTTATGCGTTATCATCTGTTGTTTTTTTTGTTTTGTTTTTCTAGAACAAAGACTCCCTAGAGCGGCGGCTAATGGCTCGTATGGCAACATTGCTTTCCACTGCATTTGCAAGTTGTAAGATGTTGGTTTATCGCATACAGAACTATTAAAATAAATGACAAAGATGCAATAAATGGTAAAATCCAGAAAGAATGTGTTATCTACAAAAGATGTGCTTTTGTAGATAAATAACAGAGGTATATGTCCGACTACATTCAGCCATTGACGTTAAATTGTATTCAACACAATGGATGTTAAAGCAGAATACAGTGAACAAACCCTTTCCTGATTAGGTCTGCATGGAATAAATATTAACATTTGTTGAACTGTTACCATTCAACTTTGAAACTTTTCTTCATCCAAGTAAAATATGTTATCATGAGAAACTTTGATAAAAGTTTGAAAGTTTAATCCAACGACTTGTATTGGATTAATCGATCAACCCAAAGAAATATTTGTATGAACAGCCCTGAAAGAAACTGCATCTGACAGTGTTGCTAAACTATCCCCCAACCCACGCTGCCAATGCCTCTGTGAGCTTTTCCAAATGAAGGTGATTGAAAATAAAATTGTCTCCGCCATGGAAACAGAAGGACAGTTCTCAGCGCTCTCTCAATAATGAATTCCCTTTAAGCTTCGCTTGCTGTTACATTGTATGCTATTACTTCGGGGATGATTCAGTCATGACAAACACAATACAAAACATAATCTGTGGAAAATGGCTGTTAAAAGATTTGGCATGTTCCATTGTGTCTTCCACAATCACCACAATAAAGATCATAAATAGAGAAGAAATTGCAGATTGATTTAAGCTGTTGGCTTCAGGATCCGAATAGACCCTGGTGTGTCATCTCCAATCATCAAAAACAAACTGATTGCTGTGTTCACAACAATTGCCCGTAATGGATACAAATAAATAGGCTTTTGGAACTGCAGCGAACATATATGCGACCTTGTTTGAACCGCTCTGTAGGAAAAGGCGAAAAAGGGATAAATCAGGACAAGCTGACAGGTCTGTCGGCCATGTTGCTTTGAAGGAGACGCTGATGCCTCCACCTGCCTACAATGTATAAGCTGCTCTGGATGAGGCTTAATATACAGCAGAATAAGGAACGTGTGTACCGTGAACCTTGGTTTCTTGGGTTTCTAGGACATGTTGGAATACATTACATCTGCCTGTTCAGTATGTCTACTTTTTGGGGCAACTGCAAAGAAGCATTGAGGAAAGTGAATTACTCATGCAAGTCTCTCTCTCTCTCTCTTTCTCTCTCCCCTCTCTCCCACATTTCCATTTTATTTTTTTTGCCAGACACTCCTCCCATCCCCCTCCCACCCCCTCTGTTCCGTTCACTCTCTATCTGTGATTTTCTTTTACATCTTGTACCTCCCATTTTTCACCTTATTCTGCCCCTCTCATCCATTTCTTTAGTACTTTTGCCTTTCCTCTCGTTTCCTCTTTTTTTTCCCCTGTTTGTGTCCTTCCATCTCTCTCAGGTCCCTTTCCTTCTCATACTCAATATTCTTCCCTCCTGATTCTCTCCTGTGTGTCTCCTCCCTCACAACCCCTTCCTCCATCCTCTCCCCTTCGCCTCCCTTTCTTTCTTCCACTCTCCTTCCTCCCTCTCTCCCTGGACATGAACCTCACACATGGCTTATTGATTTGCGAGAGCAATACAGATGTACGGCCGAAACAGGGCCCAGAAATCCTCACACAGGGGATTTTAGTCCCAGTTAAGCAGATGCATGCAGACAGTGCGTACAGTGTGAATGCGCACTCCCGAAGACAGCGGTCGTGCAGTGAGTGTTTAGGCGACGCCAAGATGATTAACAGTGGGATGGTGATGGGGGAGAAAGCAAGAGAATGGGCCTGTAGATGGCAGAAGAGTGCTTTAAGGGAACGTGTGGGAGCAGATTTCACACACATATACATTCAGGCACGCAAGCCTGCAGAAATTCCCCAAACTGATTTTCAGAAAAATGCACATGCATTGCTCCCATGACCCTTCAGCACACAAACGCTTTAGATTACACAGCGGCTGCACTCTGACTGAGAATGAGCTTTCGGGAAAAGCTACATTTCTAGTTGAATATATTTAATTAGGTTATAGGAGTGAAACTGACCAGTAACATGAATAAGGTTTGCTTATTTCCCTTGAGGTTGATTTGTTTTTCCGAATTCTATTGACATTTTATATTTCGTTCAAAATGATATTGAATATTTTTTTTCTTTTCTCCAAGGAATATTTGCACATGTAGGAACAGTACATCTTTCCCTAACTTGGCATTAACTGGATCTTTGATAATCAAACAATTATCTTAAAAAAATCCTATTAAACTTAAAGATAGGAAAGAAAAAAATAAGTCTAACGCTGAATAATTTCAGGTGGACTTTAACAGTTTAACGGTGATGGTAGTGCTCATATTCAGGTTACATTTGTCAGCAGTGCATTGATCTTCCTCTCAGACGAGTAATGTAGCCACCATTTCATTTTCAGCAATTTAAGTAAAGTTATCAAAGTTTTTAAAACTCACCCTTTCTACAAACAGCTAGCTTCAATCCCCCCCCCCCCCCCCCAACCTGCCAGCTCTTTTCGGCTAGTATGGCCTCAAGATCAAGGACTTGCCATCATCTCAAGTCTGAACACGACGCATTCATAACCTTGGAGGAAAGGAAAACCACATGCCATGCAGCAAGAAACGGATGGTCGGAGATGGGTTCTGATGTGATTGCTTCCCCCGAAAGGGTAAATAAGAAAATTGGCTGTGTATGAGTGTGTTCAGTAGTTTAAAATCAGCTTGGAGTCCAGATTTCATTTTATTTAATGTGCAATAACCACAACTTACTAAAGCTGTGGTTAATTTAAAACAGCTTTGTTAATGTTTTGAGACTGGAATCAAACTGCACTTGCCTCAAACCATTAACCGTTAACTATCAGATGTAACACACTTGAGTCTGAATCATTGTGTGTGTTGGCAGTCAGTCGTCATTGACTCGGTCGCAACCGTTTTCAGTTCTTAAACTTAAAATCTACGTGCAATTTCATTCTTTGCCTGGCTGTGAAAGCGAATTTACTGACAAAAGAAAAGACAGGGAGCCAATTACAACTCTTTGATTATAGTATTGCTTTCTGTAAAGAACTGAAATATGTATTCTGAGAAGGCAATTTGTTCCTCTCTCATTGCTTTGTGCAAGTTTTGGATAAGGGTTTTATTTTGACTGGAAAGAGGCATATTTCCAAGATGAAACATTATGTGTTATTATGAACAGCAGAATTACTGTTGGACGTCATAGATTTCATTATCTGGGATGTCTGGGAGTTATTATTTTCTCTGTGGACCGTCTTAATATTACAATGGAGCACTTGCCAGTTCATTAGGTACACAAGAGGAAAGAAATGCATTCTTACATAACAGTCCTACATGAAATCTTAGCTCCATGAGGGTTATGATGTTCAGCATTTGTTTAAAATAACTGATAGAGCTTTTGATTCAACTGTTTTTCATGTTGGAGGCTGCAGCTATTGAGTTGTACTTTGTTGCGCTGAGACACATATCTATCATTTTGACCCCAGTGGGCTAGGCTAAATAAAATAAACCGTTTTGTGCTTAATTCAAACCAGTTTAACACCATAGCACCATAAAATCAACATCCTCCAACATCATCATCCACTTGAATTACCACATTTTCTTTCACTGTTTCCACATGAACTCAACATTATAACAGTACTGAAGGGGGCTTTAGTCCAGGACTGTTATATTTGAATGCGTTCTTTTGCTTTAGTGTACCTAATGAACAGCTAAGTGAGTGCATGTACACAGTATGATGCTACTGAACATGCACAAGGCATTGGCTGATAAAATCATTTAGATGCCTTCAAGTGCTCAACAGTGTCAATTCACCAGAGGCCAACAGATACCACAAAGTGTCTGTGCCTATCAATTAACACTAAATCCCAAACTCTTCCTGTCTTGTATTGATTTCATTTCAGAAGACAAATGGAGCAGTGAGTGATAGCTATTATTGGTTTGTCCATGTGGCAGTTCAAATTCCATCGTGAGGTTTTGCTTTTTGATTTCCATTTAGATTTTTTTCTTGTCCCTTTGATCAAATTTATGCGGTAGGTTAAGTTTTGGCATGTGCCCACTGCTCAGTGCCAGCGGACACGCACGCATTCAGTTCATTTAACACAGCTGCAGTGGCAAATAGTGCTCGGTGTGTCCTCTGCATGGCCTCGTGTTTAAGAATAAACCACCATCGGACCAAACAACAACCTAGCTTTAGACTTATTATTTCCGAGCAAAAGCACGTGAATAGAAGCGGGAGCGTACGAGCAGCTCGTGAAGGCAGCATCTCTGTACCGGCGGGCAGAAGGAAGGGAGAGACGCACTAACCGCTACACCGGCAGAACAGACCTGAGTGTGCCGAGCAGAGGGGGCGATTCATGTCTCCTCTGGTTTCTGACAACAGGCGGGATTTTCATATTCTCTTTTCTTTTCCCACATTGGACTTCCAGAGAAAAAACTAAAGGACTGTCTCAACATAACGAGCAAGCTGTGGCTGGGTATGTTAGGCAAGGATATTAAAAAGGAGTGACTGGTTGGTGGTGGTGGTAGTGGTGGTGGTGCGCATTCGAAAAGAAGTCACATGAAAATGATGAGACTAATCAATTTGTCTTCTTTCAGGTGGGTGAAGATGCTGAACGATCCTCGCAGCTGTTGGTGATTGAAGGAACGAAGGAGAAGAAGAGGAAAAGAAGAGGAAGGTTTGACAGAGTCAAGAGACGGAGGAGGAGAAGAGGAGGACGATTATCCAGGACAGAAAAGAAAAATGCTGAAGAGATACCCGTGTCTATTTGTCTGATAAAAGATACAAGAGAAACGGAAAGCTTTTTTTTAAATTTATTTTTTATTTAATTCTAAGACACCCGACGAGAGGAGACGCATAGTGTGAGAAGCGACACAGGAGGAGACGCATGTAAGGCGGAGGGGGGAACAGCCCGTATAGAAAGAGGGATATTTCAGAATGAAGAGGCTATGCAGCCCGGGGGAAGTGTGGATTTGAAGCTCTCCCTCCCTCTCTATCACTTTTTTGCAATGGGACGGGACGGAATAGAGAGATACTGACGACAAGCATCGCCAAGACCCGGCAGAGAGTGGATTTAAAGACGGAGAGAAGGCAACCTGTGCGCCCGTCACTTCGCCCCCTTTCTCCGCTTTCCTCTACCGTGGATGTTGACTGAATTCATTTTTCGGATATGAAGGATTTATCTAGTCTATGTTAGAAGGAGGAGGCAAAGAAAACGCACTCTCTCCCCCTCTCTCTCTCTCTCTCTTTCTCTCTCCCTCTCTCTCTCCCTCTCTCTCTCTCTCCCTCCGTTTTCTGGATGTGAAACAGCATGCGGCCCGGTGAGAGCTTAGAGGGCTCGCGCTCGGCTCGCGGAAGATGCATTGATGCCAATAATATTACCGACAGAGGCACGGAACGCCGTCTCGCGCACCCCTCGTCGGCGACGGCGGGGATGAAGAGGGTGACGACGGAGAGGAGGATGAGAGGGACGAACGAGAGGATGACGGACGGAGGGATGACGGTGATGCGCTGTTTTCTGTGGAGTCTCGTTCTCTGCTCGCTCTCCTCGCGCGCGCAAGGTAAGGGGATGCGACACCCGCGTGTGCGCTCACACACACACACACACAGAAACACACACACACAGGAGCGCACTCGCACGCAGTGACAAACAGTTTGGGTGAGACTGGGTGCTGTTTGTTTCTCCACTGCAGTCTTCCAAATCTTCTTGTGTGAAAAAGGGGGAAGTCTGTGCGCGCGTGTGAGGGTGCCTGCGTGCGCGTGAAGATGTCTGCGAGGTGTCGGTGCGTGAGTGGGGGTGCGCGCGCGCGTGTGAGGTTCGTGCGCGCGGGGATGTATGGTGTGTTGCGGAGGAGAGCAGATAAATAGAAATTGGCTTACAGGGAGGATGAAGTGAAAGGAGGAGAGAGGGGTTGAACCGGCAACAGCCTCTTTCCCTCTTTTTCTGCTTGCTTCAGTTTGCTCTCTCTCTCTTTCTCCCTCCCTCTCTCTCTCCCCCTCTCTCTCTCTCCCTCACTCCCTTCCTTCTCTTCAATACAGCCATTGAGCTGGTAGCCAATAAATATTCTTGCGGTAGCTCTTGGGCTGTGGCAGCGAACGTGAGTTGCTTATACCAAAGTGTGTGCGGGAGTGTGTTTGTGTGTGTGTGAACGTGAGTTGTTTATAGTGATGAGGCCCAAGCCTTACACAGCAATTTTATTCCCAAATCTCAACTACCGTTTCTCCTTCTTAAAACTGTATTTCTGTCAAGAGATGTTATATAATGCTGGTGTCTCCCCTCGTTCTTTCTCTCTCTCTCTCACACTTTCTGTCCTTACCCCCCCCCCCCCCCCCCCCCCCACACACTTCCTCCCTCCCTCATCTCTCCTACCACATCCCTTTCTTGAGAGAAATAAAATGTTAAAATATTCACACTATGGCACACTCCCTCAAGATCTCTTTCTTTCTTTGTCTGCTCTCCATTTTTATTTTCTCTTTCCGACTCCGTTCTGAAATGCCGTATGAGCACACGTACGCACATTTGATTGAGCACACACACACACACACACACATACACACACAACCGTTCAAACACACCCATTGCTGCGTCAGGTGAGGCTTTCGTGGTATGGAAGCTAACCGAGCGTTCACCATCGGATCTGGAGCCGAGGAGGGGGAAGATGGTTGGGGATGGAGAAGATTGTTAGGAAGTGAGAGAGTAACGGAAGGGAAGGGAAGGGATAGGAAAAGCAGGCCTAACTTAAGCTGCCCGAGTCTCTGTGATCTCCTGATAACACCACAAACTACCAGGATTTTTGTCAAAAAAAAAATGTGGGTTAAGATTTGGCAAGGGGAAAGCGAGAGGCTGAGATCGAGCATTGTTCAAGAAACCTCTGAAATCCAGCTAGCGTGGAAGCTATTGAGAACCATTTCTCATTGTCATTCTGAAGCCTGCATGATCCTCCAGTGTAGGGTGGTTGTGTGTAGGCTGACTGAGCAGAAATACTATGGATTTCTACAGCGATTAAACAAATCGACAATGTCTAGACTCATGGCTTTGCACCATCACAGGCTGCAGGATTATACTTTCACACAAAAAACAAAGAGCCTCCAGACTTTTTGAAGCCCGTTTCAAAAGATTTTCTCATGGCTCCCTTTGATGGACAGACGAGAGATTGTGATTTGTAGGGTGTCGACAAGACAGGTGGGATTTCCTCAGGCACAGAGGAGCTAATTTTAAACCACTCGGGGCACAGATCCTGGCACCAATCTCCCCACGGCTGTCTCGCCTCCGAGAGAGTATTTTTAAACTCTTCATGGGATGAATGTGTTTTATCTAAAGCCGTTTCTAAAGAGCTAGTTAAATGCAGATTCCGATTCCGATCTATAAAATGTCAAAGGTAGATATAGATGTTGGCAAAGCAAACAAGCAATCAGAATCTTGTTTAAAAGTAGAGAGGGTGTAAATAAATGTATAATTAAATGCCCCCTTGATCCGCGCTGACTTTTTTGGGGACTAGAGCTTGAAAAAGAGGCTGGGAAATTAAAACCAGCCACCAGCCAAATGCTTTTACATTCTGGCTGTTGCTGGCAAATGAGTCTACTCTACTGGCCATTGGCAGGTAACCAATCATTGTTTGAACCTGTAATTCAAAAAAAAAAAAAAAAAAAAGCAATCTGGAAGGTAAAGTAATGAACAAGAGGATAATGGATTCACATGTCATGGTAGCCAGTAGACAAAAACCTTAATTTCTCAACTTGCTTAACACATTTGACACAAATATTCAGAGCCGCTTTCAAAGCATCTTTTATCATAATGCTTGGTTTTAATTGGGTAGTCCATGTTCCCCGAGGCCTTTGTGAAATAAAATGAGGACAAGAGGTCATTCCTGGACAAAGCTGGAGCCAGATTTCCATATTCCGCCTTCCTTCCTCTGTGTATCTGACAGGTTGTCATAGTTTTACTGTATTTTTCAACGCCTTGTGAGAATGCAGTTTTAAAAGAAAAAAAAAAAAGCGTAGATTCATATAAAAGGAGGACGTTTTTCTTTGTCGTATCCTGAGAAATTGCCGTACTTGTACTGTGCTCTTCTTCCCTGATCTCCACCTCTCCCCTCTGCTCCACTCAGTTTAACTCCACCTCCCCTCTCCTCCCTTCCTCTATCCTCTCCTCTGTTCAGCGTTTCTCCTCTGCTCTCATCTCTCCTGCAGGCTCCCTCTCTTCATTCCGTCTGTCAGATTTGTCCCGTGGCTCTAGAGGCTTAATTTACTCACCAAACATACTAAATCACGCATGTGCACATGCACAAAAGAACGAAAACCCACATGCATTTTTTTTTCCTCCACCGTCTCCGAAACCTAAATGTATTCTGGGCTACTTCCAGCCTGTCAGAATCAAAACGAGAGCCGCGATCCAACCCCTCAACCTGCACATTAGCAGAAAATGTGTATTTTTTAACACCATCTGTAAGATATAACCTTATCACAGACTCTTACTGACAGTATGGATTTCATCATCACTCAATCAAAGGACTAACACTGATCAATCATGAAGGAGTAATTATCAATTATACAGCTCAGGTAATCTACTTCTGGTCATCGGTGGGGTGAGGAATCGTAACTGCTTCTCCTGAAGGTTAGTTTCCAGAATGTGACCAAGCAATTAACCCAAAAGGCTGAAAATAGCTCATTTAATTTATATTGACGAGCCATGGAAATGTGGTGCTTTGTTCTTGCAACATGGCTAAATTGAAATTTATCAGTCATCCCCTGGTATCGTCTGGTAATTTAATGCTGGTCATCAGTGTTAAATTGCACGGGCCGTCATGCGCAGTGAAATGGTCCTCCAACCAGGTTTTACAACCCATCACTGGATATCAGAGATTGATTGGAGCAGTCTACAACCCTGATGCTGATTATAAGTCTTTGATTGATGCTGTCCATTAATATGCCACTACCAATCGTTTATCTGCCTTAGTTACTGGTTGAGTATTTTGGTCATCATTCTCCGCTGTGTGTCATCAATTGATGTTCTTCATACTAGATAACATGTTTTACTCTTCAGCTCGGAGGCAACTTTTTTTTCCTCTTCTCTCTTCCACCGCTCTTACTTTGGGACTATTAGCACACTGTGTGCACACTCTGCCAGACGAGCCCTCTCACACTGAACATTAGCGCAGCACAGACTCTCTAACACACATTTAATCCTGTGGCTTATGGCTGGTTTCTCTGGGAGGAAGATGTGTCTGTCGCATAGTCAGCCTCTTGATCATATAAATACTTTTGACTTACGGGGAGAGAGAGAGAGAGAGAGAGGAGAGGGAGAATGAGGGGAGGCTTGACTGAGAAGGAGACGAATGGCAGTAGTATGGGAGGTGGGGGTGCAGTGCCAACATGACATAAGTCAGTGAACATTTTAAATGTCTACATTCATCCATGGCTTTGATATTAAGAGCCTCTCACCTCTGTCACCTCTTTCATCTCATTCTTTTCATTTCTTTCAGTTCCACCTCTCTCTCTTGTTTTCCTGCTTTTATGCATTTGTCTTCTGTTGCATTCTCATCTCCATTCTCTCCCTGTTCCTCTTGACCTCCGTTCACCTAACAATCTTACAACATCTGCGCTGTTTCTTCTCCTTTGCTGCACTGTCAACTTTTAATCCATTAATGCGAATGGAGCACTGGTGCAAGGTAGGCAAGCATAAGACTACGCATTATGACACCAAGGATTAACCTTGTTTTACCCCAAGTAATAGTTAATATTTTTATATGTAAACAAGTTTTAGCTCCCCGAGTGTTGTACAGTTGTAAGCTGGAGTCAAAACACCAAAATTGACTGAACATTTCGCAGTTGTATTCAAAACAGACATTTCTGTATTACACATCAAGAACATTTCCTGAATATTTATCACAATCTTTTATCTGATAGTTATCCCGGCAGCGGTAATTTCCCTACAAAGCTCATTTTCCCAATTCAAAGCACTTGCCTATGAATGTAATTTATGGGATAATGGTCCCATCTGACCCCAAGAGCGGAAGCGATTGTGTGTCGCTGCATATTTCTTTAATGAATCTGAAGCCTTTGATGTTTCACGACATTAGCGGGTGATGAACTCTCCGTTAAAGGGGTCGCTGTGTGACTTTTTCCGGTTTAATCTGGGCCCTCACCTTATCCTTCTCTCACCTTTCATTGCTCTGAAGCCCTTGTTCTTTGGCGTTAGTACATGAGCTACGGCAAAAGGTTTGGGAATCCCCCTGGCCAAATGACAAATATAATCACCTTTGATCCCCCCTTAAAGCAATAGCGTTTTTTGCATAAATAGTTTTCAAGGTATTCTCCTGTTGAGTAGTGAGGACGCATGCATTTTCTTCTGTATATTTGTGATTGTTCCATTCTCAATCATTAATTTCGCTTGATCCACACTCCTCCTTCCCTAATCACCCATTCTTCTCTCCTCCTGCCTCTTCCTACTGACCTCCACCCATACTGAATTTGTAATCACCACCTTTCTTTCATCTCACATCGGCCGTCTCTCCTCTCACCTCCTTCATCTCCTTCCTCTCTCTCTTCTCTGTCATCCATTAGTCTTGCCTACAGCCCTTCCTCCTCCCTCCATCCTCCCTGAAGCCCTATCCTTAGTGAATTTGTTATAAGTGTCGATTGTAGTCGGTTGGTACTCACAGGGAACAGCTCTGTTAATCTGTTGTGTGTTTTTTCTCGTAGCAGGGAACACTTTTAATTCCTGAGCACAGATTTCCTTCCAAATGGTGCCTTCTTTAAATTGCTAGGGAGCCAAATCTGCTCATGTATTTAATGTTTGCCCGCTATGATTTTAGAAATGTCAGCTTGCACATATTGAATCATCTCGGCTATCAACAGGCTTGTTAAATTGAAAGACGTGATCATTTCGCCGTGCAAATTAGCATAAAGAGAGACTGCTCTCCAGTTAGCTGTTCCAGCTTTTCCATTGTCCCGTGGATCTATAACAGCTCTCTGTTGCAAAATGTGCATTTACAGAATGGTATCATGAAGTCTAATCATAATTCATCATAACTGAATAAAATATATAGTGGCTTTCTGCAGGGGTCATCAGGAAAGATAGTGCTGAGAAATGATGTAGGACGTAATGAATTTCTTTACTCTTATTATGTGTATTGCCTCCAGTTCCACAAAATGAATTTTGAATCAAAGTGTGTTGCTTAAACCACTTGGAGGCATTTCAAATATTTAAGAAAGAGGTTGTGATTAAAAAGCTGTTAAATTGGAAAAAATCACCTGTTTCTTGATTCACGAGAAGGTGACTTTTGAGAGATACTGTGAGAGATTTGTTTCTGAACACTAGCAGTTTGCATGGGTCTCTGTCTCTCTCTCTCTCACACATACACACACACACACGCACACACACACCCAAACAAACACACAAACAAACACGAACAATCACCAACAGGGAGCACCAGCTGGATATAAGACTGTCTGTCTTTGTTAATTTCTCATCTGCCTTTCTCGTAACGCATCAGAGAGAGCCTGTGTGTGCACGTGTCCATCTCCTCTTCCTTTGTGTGTATGTGCGTATTTGCGGTCACACCCTCAGGGTAACACATGCTTTCCTGGTTTGCCCAGCATATTTTGTGTATTTTTAAGTTTGCGTGTTTATGTGTGTGTGTGCTCTCGCCTGCTGAACACATTTGTGTCACGTCGACTTCTAATCATTTTTGAAATAATGACGAGGCTACAGAAGACTGACAAGATTGTGTGTATGTGTGTATCTTGCCAGCATAGGAGGATGTGTTCAATTTAGAAAAAAAAAGATATATTTATATATAAAGAGAGAGGGAGAGTATGGATGGATGGACACATAAACAGCAGAGTCGGTCAAAGGTTTAGTCCCTGGTGACAGCCAGAGTATGTCCCCGTCAAACTGTCCTTGAGGAAGATACTGATGCTCTTAATGACTGTGTGCTACTCTGTGGGGAGAGTACACACAGCGGCTGACATATAATTTCTCCAAAACCAGCATCAAAACATTGCAGGACTGAAGAGACACGAATAATAAGCTTGTTCATTATCGGCATGCAAGCAGGCCTTTCTTGTCACAAACAGCTCCGGAGCCAAAGTCAGGTTGATGGCACGACAACCAAAAATTTACTAAATAAATTTAGTTTCAGTCCTGTCACTTTGCCTTTTTTTCATGCTTATTTTAGTAAATTCGCTAGCAGCTAATTCACTCCCTTTTAATCCTGCAGGTAAAGAAGGGAAACGGTCCAGAGATGCAGGATTAAAATGCGGCTGCAACGTGAATGCTGTCCTGATTAATAAGTTACCGTTAATCAGTATGTTTTATGTCGTATCCACTCGGGTGGGTTCACGATAACTGAATGGAGGCAGTGTATGTGTAGCTAGGTAGGTAATAATGTGTAAATGATGCAGCGATAATACTCATGAATGCGGCACAAAGCTTTAATTAACATCATTACTAATGAAGGACGACGTCCACTGAAATGCTGAGAACAATATTTTTAATTTGTGACTGTAATTAAACTCAGATTTACTTTTTATTTTAGATCCATCGTCGTGCAATTGCAGCTATCAGTTTATTTATTAGTTCAAGTTTAGAGACACTGCTTTGAATACTTTATGGCCATTTACTAGTTTTTGCGAGCTTTCCTAAACATTTAAAGGTTTCCTGACATACAAGTTTAGCTAATTACGTTCACACGCAGTCATCTTTAAACAAATACAAATGTTAAACATAATTTGTGTGAGTGGAGGTGTGAGAAAACAATGCAATCGAGTGTGATGTTGCTACACATTAACATAGAGCCTTAAGGGACTTATTAACCAAACAGCTACAGTACTTTTTTGGATTATTATTCGATCTTTCCACTAATTATTCTCGTGTTTATGGGAAAGAGCAATAAGTTGAAGACATGTTTAGTGGTAGCTGAAATGTTCAAAGTCTCCAAAGACACACGGCAGACAGGTGAACCTTACGTGAACCACCCAAATACATTCACAGATAACAGATGGAGCAATCTCAACACCACAATCATTTATAGATGAAAGTTCATATAATTTTAAAATTAGAGGGAAAAACAAAAAACAGGTCTGTAATAGGTTTAATTAATCCTTCTGGAGGTATTTAATAATCATCACATAACAACACAAGATTTATTTATTTTCCCTGTGTAAAAATAGATAACTGGGCACAATTGGGAGATGGAGAGAGGAAATGAGAGAGCTGCAGTAGGTGTGTTGTGTGTTTAGACCTGGTGTGTGATGACAGTTATACCCATGTGCCCCAAACCCACAGAAACACGGCTGTCAGCACACATCACACACACCTTGCTATCTAAACACACATGCACAATCTCGCTGGCTCATCACCTCATGCCGTTGTTCTCGTGAGGATAGTCTATTGTTTTTAATTATGCTCTTACATTAATTCAGTCCTGCGCTTAAATAATCCTGCAGGATTTTGTTCATCATCACAACAGTGCACATCTTTACAAGAAGAAGTATTATCATTATTCTAATCAACTCTGTTTGCGCGTATAAGCACTCTCACCTCACCTGCAGTATTATTGGCTCCGAGTCTCGCATCTCTGCAGGTGATGCATTTCTTCCTGAGCGATGATGTATTTCCTGTCTGAGTCTCGCACCTTGGGAGCCTTTTTGTACCGTTGTTCTTTCTGTCTATGTATGCGCGTGTCTCTCCGAGCGCAGGATGCCTTTCTAGGTAGGTGTGTGCACGCGCTTGTCGGATTTATTCCCAGAGAAGACTCATTTCCCCAGCAGGCCCTGTCAGGCTGTTTCTGGGCGCACTCAGTTCACAGCTGGAGGCAACTGCTGTCACCTGCTTACCTAACATCTTTCCTCTCTCCTCTCCTCTCATAACCTCTGCTCCCTCAGTTTTTTTATTTCTTACCCTCATGCCAGTCATAACCATGGTCAACCTTTCCCCACGCAGCACTCTTTCTGATACATTTTGGAGCAGCTTTTTACAAAACAAGTAAACTGGAGGGAAATTGGTCCTTTATAGTTGGCAATAAAATTACCCCCAAAGAGACCGCACAGTTAACGATTGAACAGAGACTCCAGAAGTCCTATTTTTACTGCAGTATTTAGTTCACTAAAATCACTGTTTTCAAAAGCTTTCATGCTTTTCAACCACCAGCATGCCGCAGATGGGGGGGGGACACCTCTGCTGGGAAGGCAGTAACAGACGCATGTAATTCACATATACTAGAAAATGAACCGATGGGAGCTATTATAACTTCTGATTATGTATTCAGCAACCTACAGATTTAACACAACTCAGAACAGCAAATGAATTTGTTATCATGAAAATACAGTTTAATATAAACATACATTTGTCTGAAGAGAAGGGAAATGAAGATCACGCACGCACGGGCTAAATCACAGAGGGATGGCATCTTCACAGGCAAAAGCTCAGCAGGGTGTTGCGGCGGACAACAATAAACGTTCCAATCTTTGACCTGAGCCGTCTGTTCCTCTCACACCCTGACCCTGCGCCGCTCACTCTCTCTCGCCGTCTCCCTGCCTCTCTCGTTCGGGGTCACTGGGTCAGACGGGGAGCAGATGCTTAACGGCGTGGCCGGGACAGAACCTGACACCACAACACGCATACTCCCATTCTGTCATCTCCCCTCGTTAACTCTATTTGTCACACCGGATCCCATTCGTTTTGGATTTCCAGTTAAAGAAGCTTGATTTAACTCTAACCTCTCGATTGATATGTGACAGTTATCTTTAAGTTTGTATTCAACATATATTTTCTCTGACGGCATCATTCTCTGCTAAAGTATTTGAGTAAAATATCCACTTTTAATCGCCACAGTATTAATACTTATTCTTACTTTTTCACAGCACTTGAATAAGGTTAGGTAATGCTCACTGTGTCTTTTAATACAAGTTGTATCTACAGTCAGAGTTTTATATTCTCAGTTCACTAACAGTCTGAACAGCTACACTGAGCCATTAAAATTGTTTTTCTAGCAAAAAATCCCAGTGCACCTACACTTAACAAACCTCCTAATGTTTTGTGCGGCTTCAACTTTTGCATTTGTTGTCCTAAAGCACGTTTCAAGTGAACACCACAGACCGCAGCAAACGCACAAAACTAGAACTATCCTTCTTCTTTGGCAAGCGTCCTGCGATACACTTTGTTGCTGTCGTATGTGGTGCCAGCGTCCCTCGAGGTTTTATGTGGTTTTACAAAAAATAAGGCAGCTGTAAGTGCCTCCTTGGCATGAAAGGCAAAGCAAACGATTTAATCACAATTTTGTTGCTAATAGAAAACCGTAACTGTATTTTTGGTTGAGACGTCCCTCCTCCCATCCAATTTTCCAAACATCCAGTTTATGTTGCCGTAAAGAACACAAACCCGCACAGTCACCTTCAAAAAATATATATATATTAGAAAAACTTTATATACTGTTATTGAACCAGAGGATTCAGGAAAATTGCACCATGGCCACACATTAATATTTAATGTACAATGTTATATTATCACATCTTAACTTGTGACAGAAGAAGAAATGCCATACAAAAACAAGAAATGTTATAGGAAAATATAATAAAATCAGAAGGATAAGGACAGTTCAGTGTTGAAATGTCAAAGAAAATCCTAACACCGCAATTAACATGGTCGTCTAGCATGTCTCAACATTGCCACGGGATCTTTCACCTTGTCACTGCAATCTGCTGGAGGTAATTTACTGTAAATCTTACAACAAACAAAGGAAGCAAAAGACTATTCTGAGAACTAGTCAATGTCTAAATGCCTGCTGGAGACTGAGCTGAAATGACTTTCTGAGATCAAAAGAAACAGAACGATAAAAGGATAAAAGGGATTGTAAGATAAAAGGGATTGAGTCGCTGGATCAGAATTGCGCCTTTAGAGAACAGAAATCAACAGAATTAAAATCCATTCGACCACAAAGAACACAGGACTGCACGTATGTCACCAAGGTCACCGTGTTCAAAAGATGTTTCTTCTGGACTTCACACACCCGACCGGGTTCAGTTTCTACAAAAAAAAAAAAAAGAAAAGAAAAGAAAAAATCTGGCACGTCGCAGGAGTCATCAAAGCCGGGGTTTTCTCTGTGGGTAAAAGTTTCTGCGTCGCAGTTTGCCTTTTAACACAGATAATGGGAAAAGATGACATGAGGATAAAACACAAACAGAGAGGGCGCTGGACTTTGAGACTTTCTTTTATGATCCTTCGACACTCTTATTATTATTTATGAGCCTAGGTTGTACGGGCTGCTTGTAATCTTCGCCTGCTGACGTCAAGTGTATGGAGGAAACATTAGCTAAAAGTCAAACGTGAGTAAATTCTTCCTGCAGGTGGGAAACACGCCAGCTTAACTGTTTGTTCTGAACTTGAGGCCACCTCAGCTGTAAATTAAAATTAAATATAGAAAGCTGCAATGAAATTAGAAACCACACACTGAAATGGAGTTCCCTTTACTTTTATTTGCAGTGTTCCCAAGCTCATCTACTACAACTACAAGGCCTTCCTCAAGGGGACTCTTATTCAGAGAGCTTAGTAGTTTGCAAACCCCAGCCACCAAGTTTTAAATATTAATCGTATGCCCTTTTCATATGCATGTTGAATTTCGCTTAAATGACTGTAGTCGTTTAAGCGCTCGTATTGGTCCTGTGAAGCCATTAACCTAGTTCCGCAGTTTATGTTTTCAATTACAGTTGAAAACACGGCCCAACTGTTGTCCCGCATAATGAAAATCGAAGAGGATTATGGATTACATGGATTACATGCATTCATTTGTTCATTTGTCCTTCAAATGTATGCGAGACACCGCTAATTGGAGTTGGCTGAATTTTTGGGAGCGTGACGCATTTAGCCATTTAAGACAATCCAACAAAGTCCACGGGTCAAATTTAAGTCACATTTCCAGGGTGACATGTTGATTAATGTCAAAGATGTTATTGTTATTCATGCTGCAGAGAAGAGGTCTGATCCTACTGTAAAAAGGGTGAGCACATGGATTTATGTGGTGGCTATGTAGTTCTTACTAATCTGTCCTCTTCAGTCTTGGGGGCAATAACTCAGGTTAATAACATGTATTAATGGAGAAAGACGTGATGATTTGAACTGTGAACATCAAACCTCAGATATATCATACTTACATCAAAAAAAACATCTATTTGCAAACAGATATTTTCTGTAAACAGAGCAAAATATATATTTAAAGAGAACACAAAAACCAAATAAATAGACATGTCTCAAATTCATGACAGCAAACGTGTAATATTAATACTGTTTCTTTATAAAGCAAACTGCATTTAAATAAATAAACTCAAATATAACCCAGTTGAGACAAACAGAAAATAAACAGATAAATAAATCAAAATAGAATAAATAAAAGTCTGTGAACAAATGCTGTGCAACTCCGTGTATGCCCTGATTCCTCACACTGGAAACGAGGTTACAGTAAAGTTGTGCTGAACTGCTTTGGAGGAAACAATCAGCCCTGCGTCCTTTTAGTCTTTTTGGTCTAGTTTATGTCGTTTTTCTGCTGTACATTTAAAGCTACAAGCCAAAACTGGCAAAGAGAGTAACTGAAAAAACTGTTTTCTTTTGCTGCTTACAGTTCTTAGTTTTGTATTTTTTCATTGCTTTCCACCGTCCTCCAAAGGAAACGCCAGACTAATGGTGATACGTGTTTGTCTCCTTGTCAGTCGCTTTATTTTTTTAGACTGTAAAACTTTCTCCAGATTACTTTTTTATGCGGCGCATCGCAAATATTTCTTAGATGCTTCCCAGAT
Organism: Chelon labrosus; assembly: GCF_963514085.1. Taxonomy (NCBI): domain Eukaryota; kingdom Metazoa; phylum Chordata; class Actinopteri; order Mugiliformes; family Mugilidae; genus Chelon; species Chelon labrosus. The sequence goes on from NC_140349.1 coordinate 11,442,154, forward strand.
TCTGTTTCATTCTTCCTGACAGCCAGAGGCAGTCATCTTTTAGTCTCTCCACCACAGGCTCCACCATAGCCCCAAGTTGCTGTAGGCTACTTCGTATTTGTTGCTAGAGTTGCGCCTACCCTTCCGCCCTGGCAAACAGTCATTGCCAGTTGATGTACAATGCAACACAACTGGTGCACCCAAGCAGGAGAGCCACAGAAAACAGATTTAAAACTCAGGTATATAGCGAAACACAGAGAGATTCAAATATCATCTAAATAGATGGACGGAGTAAATGAAGTAAGAAGTGAGACTGAAGTATTTGGATGTAGACTGTCCTTAGGTAACTTTAGGGAAAAAAAGTGACTGCAATGTCGTCAGTAATGTGTGGGATGGAATAATGGGACTTAACAAGAGGTATCGGCAGAGCGGGTGAAGTCAGCCTTGTAGGTGGCATTGTGAAAGCCTGTTTTATCGTCTTGGAGGCCTTGAGCAGAAGTGAGAACGACCTGTCACATTTGGTTTTACAGAGAAGGTGTTTTTTTGCTATTGTGTTGTGTTGCTGCTGATGTGCAGCCACTCAACTTAATGCACCACGATGGAGTGTCAACTGAGCCCGAGCTGTGGACTGTCTCCGCTTGAACTGCAGACTTCTGAGAATCCTTTGGCAAACGTGACATTATCATTGTCTCCCTGTAGGTGCTGTCAAAAGACACAGGAAGGTCTTGTAAAGCCAAACTCATTTAGGCTTGTGACTGACATATACACCCATTAGGCATAACATTATGACCACCTTCCTAATATTGTGTAGGTCTCCCTTGTGCCTCCAAAACAGTTGTGACTCATCAGAAAATGGTCATGAGCCTTCTGAGGGTGTCCTGTGGTGTCTGGCAACAGGATGTTGTTAGTGGGGGTCTTTGGGTGCTATGGGTTGATGGGAGGGGCCTCTGTGGATCATCCCGTAGATGGTTGACCAGTTTGGGATCTAGTGAATTGGGATGCCAGGTCAACACCTTGTGCTGTTTTTCATGTTTTTTTTTTTTTTTAGTTGATCCTAAACCATTGTTGTGTGTGTGTGCCTTTGTCAGGCTGTATTCTGCTGGGGATGGCTGCTACCATCAAGGAGTGTCATTGCTATGGGGTGGGGGTGCCTGGTCTCGTCTAGGCGGGTGCTACATGTCTAAGTAACATCCACATGAATGCCAGGTCCAAAAGTTTCCCAGTAGAGATTTGTATTGTCACAAGATGGTCAGTGTAATTCACTTCCCCTGCCAGTGGTCATAATGTTATGCCTGATCCATTTGTAGAGGCACAGGTATCCATCTGTTCACTTAAGCACTGTGATCTGAACACTTGTCAAGCTGGAAGTGATTATAAATGCTCTGTGCTGATGTACTGGGCGTGAAACAACCGGTTCCCACCCGTCTTCATGTTGCTCTTATATACAGATTGCGTCATCACAGGTAGTTTCTCATGATTATAATCACAGTCAATTATGCACTCTCACTTTTAGTCCATCAGAGTGAAGGAACATGCTCAAGAATACCCTTTTAATGAATGTCATTATCTCTGTTGATTTGTCCCCCATAGCTTGAGGGTGCTTCTGTTCACTTGAGGGATCATATCTTTGTGGTTTTGGTCGCTAAAGGCTTTGTATAAACCCTCCAGATAACTTTGAGCACTCCCTTTGAAGATGGTTTCTTTATAGGACTTAATTGCTGAAAAATGCTGGGAAACGAAAATCAACGGAAAAAAACAAAACCCTATGAGCGCAAATATGTGAAAACCTTCTCTAACCTCCCACAGTACAATCCTTAAAAGCCTTCTTTCGCACAGTTCACAAATGTTACTAGCAAATTATGAGAGCAGAAGTGGGATGTAGATGAAATTGAATTGGCAACGTGAGAAGCAAAAGTGCCACAAACAGTGAAGTTCTTGTTTTGAGACATTAGGAAAATAAAATTTCGGTGAATGAATAGTGCTTCCTGTGAGCTTGTTGACCGCTGTAGTTGTCTCCACTCTAATTTGGTCGAGATTGAAGTTGCTTTCCGTGCCCTTGGAGGGAAGAATTATGAATAGGAGCGCTGGGGGAAATAGGTGTAGCAGGTACTAAGCGCCGGTGTAACTATGGTGGAAACAGTGGGGTGCTGAAATTATAATCGCACCTCCTCCTCACTGCTCAGCGGGCTTTCAGGAACCTGCCAAGATCACATTTAATACACACAGACACACGGGGACGTTCAGACACTCGTGCAAACATGTAGAAAGCGGTAGACTGTCTGCCTGGAACAGATAATGTGCATCCACCCACCAACACACACACGCAAACCTCCTACTAAAGTGATATGGCTGTTCTGTGGTGGGGTAGTTCTTTTGTGTCGTACACAGTCTGATTCCAAATTGTCAGTGGGGGTCAAAATTGAATATATTTATCTGTAACCCTTATTATTATTGCAGAGGGAATTAATTTTTATTCATGCAGTAATACAGCTGTTGCCAGCACTGTGATTATGGCAACACTCTTGATTACTGTAAGCTGATACATGCACAAATCCCCCATAAGAAATCAGTTTATTCTGACTATCAGAACCGTAATGTGTAAGTGGATTTTTAACCACATCCTGCTTGTCAAATCCATATGCCATCAATCAGACACGGCTGTATACATTTTTAGAACGCTGTTAGAGGCAAAGCATTTGCATTTGGTTTAAGACATATGAAGATTTAGTGGTGACTAATGAAAATAAGGGGTCTTAAAGGGCACCTACTGTGCTAATTTCCACCTCTGTATTTATATCCTGGAATTCACCTAGATTAGCTTTGTATAATTTACAGCACGAACAAAAAAAAAAACAAAAAAAAAATCCTTATTTATCTCATACCGCTTCTTATCGAGCCCTTCAATTCAGCCAGGAAATAGATAATATTAGCTGCAGGCACCTCTAAGGCGGCCCCAGCCCTAAAAGCGTAGTTTCTTCTGATTGAAGGCTTTGCAGAGGCCTTTGCTGTAAGCCCCACCTCATCCTCTTTCTGTTGTTGAGCTTCCGAAAGCAAGCTTGCTAAGTAACAGAACTACTTCTTCCCGATTCAAAACAGGAACTTCTTCGATCCATCCGTTCATGTTCAAGCTCAAGTAGCTCAACTCATATAGAATTTGAAAGTTGAAGCACAAACACCTGCAGCAATTAAAATAATGCCCACACAATGTGTCTGTTTGGTAAATATTAAGCCTATTAGCTAAGAAATTAAAGGATTATCTTATTGAGTGGCTGAAATAATAGTCAAGTGAACCGTTTTGGAAGGAAGTGCACAAATACTGTATTTACCTCGGGTGCAACTGTGGACACATATACCCCAATCTGGTACCCACCAGCTGTCATGTGACAGCCCCCGGGGGTAGCGGCCAATATTTCAAGACTTGCAGTCCAACTGGGGAGAGCAAGATTTTATTTTCGCTTGCGCTGGTTTAGAGTCTGGCGAGCAACTTGAGATGTGAGAATGGATGCATAGAATCCATGACAGGATGGCTTCACAAGTGACCAGTGCATGCTCACTGTGTTTGTGCTGTTTGCTCGATGAACTCAGCGTGTTACCTTGCTTGCCAGCACCGTATGACTGGTAGTTCTGCCTCTTTTCCTGTCCACATCCTGCTAAAACTTGACACGCTTCAGACTATTATGCTGATTTGTGCAGAAACCTGTTTATAAATTTGACCCTTTAATTTAAAACTTTGACCTTGTTAAATATGTCATTGTAGCATATGCATGGCAGAAAAAATTGCTAAAAACACAGGTCCCCAGAGTTCAGTAGGTAGTTGTTACGGTCTCTAAGGTTCAACAGACACATAACATATTAAGGGACGCCAGACAAGAATCGGAGGGTGTACAAAAATGTGTGTTTTATTTAAATTCAAAACCAAGAGCAGGGGACAAACAAACTCAAAGAACCGAAAAGGACTGTAGGTGCCGGCCAAAAAGAACAAAAGAGGGATTCGGACACGAGGCCAGCCCACATAGGGCCGTAGGACCCCGACCTCATCCCAACTAACTTAAAGTGCTTAAAGTAAACCTAAACAACATGAACAAAAACCGAAAACAGGACTACCGGTCACCTACAATCCAAACTAAAATAATAAAGAAATAATCCACCTGCTAAAAGGACAAAGAAACATTGACAACCAGCACGCCGGCGTTGACGCGACGTGCGCCAGCGATGGTGAGTGAGTGCCAGAATGAGTGCGCGAGAGCCCAGAGAGAGAGAGCCCGAGAGCCACCTCCCTCGCCTCCTTATATAGTCTCCTCCCCTACCTGAGCACAAATGATATTCAAGTGCCAGGGGAGGAGTCACCAGGAGGAGACGGGAAGCGCAGCCGCACGTAACAGTAGTAATAGTAGATATTTTATCTAAACAAAAAGAAAACTGTTTATAATTCATCCAGGCGAGTCGGAATTCTTAATTAATACTTAATGTTAACATGAAGAATTATGCAAATGTGAAGGCCATGTTCTTGTTGAATTCATACCATGTAGATACAGACATATTTTCAATTATTGTGCATCGTGTTGCATGCAGAAGATCTGCATATTGATTACATGTCTACTCTGCCTGCTGCCTGAAAGCAAATGACTTAAAATACATATCTTTTAGTTTTGTATATTGAAAGCTATAAAGGTTTAAAGGGTATTTTATTAAGAAGATCAACCTGAAGTTATTAATGACCGAAAAAAAAAAAAAAAAGCTCAGTATAGCTAATTGTTACTACAGTCACCTCTAATACGGTGTGTTTCAAAGACAGGGTTTAGTATTGATTTTCTGTAAAAGTTGAGTGTGTAACTGCTTGTGAATGTGCATGCGATGTGCGTGTGTTTGCGAGTGCGTGTGCATCTGTTTGTGCGTGTCACTCAGGTGGTTTATCTCGGCTTTGTGAGAGAGGCAGCAAATCTCCCTGTAATTACAATCTGAACAGCCCTGACATTTTACCAAGACTCCCCCAGGTGTGTGCATGAGCATGTGTCTGTGTCTGTGTGTGCACGTGTGTGCGCTGAAGGCCTTTTGTCTTGTGGGGCTGAAACAGCTGGGTGCTCCTCGCTAATTAACGAGAAACCTCATAATTACTGTTAACTGGCCTACTATAGCTGACAGAGAGAGGGAGGGGGAAGAGAGAGAGAGAGAGAGAGAGAGAGAGGGGATGGAAAGACAGAGACACTGAGGAGGAACTTTAAAATAGGCAAATATTTCTCCAGCATCAGCTTACTTAAAGAGGTGTCACTATTCAGTGGGCTTGAGAAAGAAGACAGTACAAAAATACTAACCACAAGAAGAACTTGCAGGATTGTGCTGCATCTAATGTAATGCAAATACTTAGACTGACTCAAGTTCTATTGATCTGACAAGGCAGTCATAACCAGTACTTGGTTCCCATGTTTATGCTATTAGCTATATGTCAATCAGCCACAACATTAAAACCACTGACAGGAGAAGTGAATAACACTGACCATGTTGTGACAATGCACGGTATTCATGTGGATGTTACTTAGACATGTACCACCCACCTAGACCAGACCAGGCACCTCCACCCCATAGCAACGACAGTCCTTGATGGCAGCAGCCATCCCCAGCAGGATGCAGCCTGACACAGACACACACACAAAAACGGTTTAGGAACAACTCACAAAAACAGGAAAAACAGCACAAGGTGTTGACCTGGCCTCCAAATTCACTAGATCCCAAACTGATCAAGTATCCGTGGGATGGTCCTCAGAGGCCCTTCCCCTCAACCCATAGGACCCAAAGTCCCCCACTAACAACATTTTGTTGTCAATTCAATTCAATTCAATTTTATTTATATAGCGTCAATAACAATACAAATCGTCTCAAGACGCTTTACAAAAACCCGGCCTGAAACCCCCAGAGCAAGCCTGAAGGCAACGGTGGCAAGGAAAAACTCCCTTTTAACAGGAAGAAACCTCGAGCAGAACCCAGCTCATATGGAGGGACCCATCTGCCTAAGGCCAGCCGGGTACAGACAGAAGAAAGAGAGAAGAGAAGAGAACAGCAAGATAAACATACATCTGTCAAGATACACATATCTGACTAAAGTGTACATGTGGAATCAGACACCACAGGACACCCTCAGAAGACCCATGTCCATTTTCTGATGAGTCACAACTGTTTTGGAGACATACACAATATTAGGCAGGTGGTCATAATGCTATGCATCATTGGTATACATGCCATATAAATGTAGTTAACACAGATTACAGTAAATATTAATCTGGAAACGTTTACAGTGTCTGGTTGTCTGTCCACGTAGCTCACCGAGTATTTTGAACTTGAGTTGTATTCTCATAGCAAACAATAGAATAATGTGCAGTTGCACAAGTCTGTGCAGAACCATAACTTGATGAAAACCATGCACACAACATGGAATCTGAACTAAAATACCCATTGCTGCTGGGACATTATATAAGGCAAGCACACAATAGCAATGTTACAGAAAGAGACGTCAAAGACGGAGGGAGACCAGTACGAACATAAAGATTGTTGTTTCTCCCCAGGATAAATGTCACCGCTGCCACATTGTTTTCGTCACTGAGAACAGCATTACTTCCATAGTGTGTGTGTATGTGTGTTAGTATACATCGTGATGAACATATAATGTCACATTTGTCTGTCTCACAGTCTTTCTTTAGTAGTCTCTGGAGGAGTCTTAAACGCTACCTTAAAAGGTCAAATGGATCAGTTTAGACACACACACTCACAAACACACTCACACACTAGTATTACATGGCATGGAAGAACATCAGATTCACTTTTTTGTGTTAAGGTTCAAGCAGATAGAGACACACACTTCTGGCAGCCGCATCTGAAACTACCAAAGTAAAAGACCTGAAGCACCTTTCACATGCATGATTACTTTTGCAGGGGTGTAAAGTAACCATGTAAATGCATTGTATGCAAGTACAATACAAAGGTACTTACTTAAGTATTTTAATTTCACACTATTTTCAGTTGTGATTCTAGGATACATTAGTTGTGTTAATGTGTAGACACTGGTTACTTTACACCCAAATATCAACTATCAAGTCTTGTTGTTACAACTTGGAAATGAGCGAAACACTGCCCACTTTTCAAAAAAAGTCTTTTTGACAGCACTAAGCTAAACATAACATTACTCTTCCCTGGATAGCTCTTTCTAACTCTCTCTCATGTTTATACTGTAATCATTTCAGAGCGAGATTCTCCTTGAGTGAGACTTCTATTACATGTTAGACACGCGTCTGTCTCTGTAGAAATCCTTTCCGTAATGTTGTCCGACACGTATAATAACAATCTGAGCCTGTCGGTGGTCTATGGACAGTTGCCCTCTTTGATTTGTTTTAGTGTGTTGCTCTGTATTGAACCATTTCCAAACAGCTGTGTTCTTATTAATCTTTAAGACTCCAAAAGATTAGAAAATAGGACATGAGTTCACACTAATAATTAAAGGAACTGCAGATTATGACTAGTATCATATAACTTGTGTGTTGTTTGTTGTCACTAGAAGCGTCACTTACAAAAAGACTGAATCTTGCGTGCAGATATTCACAAAACCCGCGAATAGCATGCTTGTTTATGGTTGAATCAAAGAGACTGGCTAATCAGTGACTTCCTGTATGCATTTGAATACGCTGCTTTCGTCTCTGTGTTGTTATTTTTTCCAAATAATATCCCAGAGGTCTAAGCAGTTGGCTATTGATCTGTGCGTATGTGGTTTTGTGTGTGCGTGTATGTGTGTGTAATGGTCATGTTACGCTATGTTGATTTTCATGTCAGACAGCAGTGTTCTCTCCTCACTCCATTACTTCCCATTCTGTCGCTGTGTGTATGCATGCTACCGTGTGTCTGTCTGTGTCTGTGATTTCTCGCCCAGAACAGTTTTTGTACTCTTTTTGTTTTCTTCCAGGCGTACAGCTGTTTAATTGTTCTTTTACCCAAGCCCCCCCCCCCCACACACACACACACAGTCTCTCTCTCTCTCTTTCTCACACACACATACACACACACTTCTAACAGTAACAAGGTGAGGTAAATAGAAAGCCAAAAATACTGCTCCACATCATTACGCAAGTGGACGGTCACGTGAGAGTTATGGTAAAATGGTTCCAAAACAAAAACAAGCAACTGTGTACACAACCTCACCCTCACTGATGACGGATGGACCCTGGAATATAGTGTCTAATGACAGCAATATTGGCATTTAAAATGCTTCCAATGCAGACTATGCTTTGTTAAACAATGTAAAATTTAATTTTTTTTTTGTTCTCACTTTCACCTAATGAGGCAATATCCATTTTAAAGTGAATCTTTTTATAGAGAATAGAGGGTAGAGAAACGCATGAATTCAGACAAAATGAAGAACAAAAAAAGGGTATGGCAAATGATCGTGTTTTGCTTTAAAATGAAAAAAAAAAAAAAAAGGTCCACAATAACTTCAGACACTATCATTCCTTCGATCCAATCTTTCCCTAACCTTAACCCTAGTGTTTGTGTTGTGCTGATCAAACCACATACAGGAGTCTGGAAGTGAAGAGCAATGAAAGGAAAGGATGATTATCTTCTTTTTACTTCCAAGTAGAAACCAAATATTTATCTGCGTACATAAATGATTATATATTTTTTCCATGATTGGACAGTAAAATATGCATCTTTAGTTGTAAATCAGTGGATTATAAGATCGAACCGCCCTGTCCTGGAATACATCTGTACGTCTCAAATGTGCAAATGTCCTTCTAGTTTTTGCTAAATTCAGTCACTGGGTTATATAAAGTTGATGTTTTGTATTTTGAAGAGGCAGCAGTAGTATACATTGCACTTTATCTTAGTGCATTGCCAAATGTGGCAGCAGGTAGGTTAGCAGTATGACACAGTACATGTACAGTAAGTTCTTGGTCACTTGTGGTAAGTAGGTTGATGTTTCTGGGTCTAAAGATACCACTACAACACGCTCTTGTATCTGTTCTCAGCGAACAACAATGGCAAACTGAAGAAGTCACGAGTAACTCCCACCACATCACTAAAGAGCTTTCACAAGAGCAGCAGCTAGCCTCTTTCTTCTGACTCTTGTTTAACTGGAACAGCCTGTTCATCTCCTTTCAGATGCTACATCCAAATTAGTTTTTATTTAAATGCACGGTACGGCTTACTCCCATGACTTGGACAATGTCCACATATTTCAGTAAAATCTCTGAATGCTGTTATAGTCCAAGGAGTTGATCCTCTATTCACTGACTGTGGAGCAGCTCCAGGATTTGTCTTAAGATGACATCAGCTCCACAGTCCCTCTCTCTTTTGTACATCCAATGCCTTTCAGGAGTTCTTTTGTGATGAAATGCTGTAATTTACTTTCATTGGGAGACTTTCTATCCCTATACCAGCCTCGTCTACTTCCACTTCACTTAGTGATTGACTACACAGAATGCCTTTCAGCGGTCCCCAGACAATAGGACCGAACTTCCTCTACCGAGCTGCAGGTGGAGAGAACAGTAGCAAGAGACTGGAAGTTTTCTTTTTGTTTTTGGCCAAGACAAAACAGTAGTCACCCAGCTTACAACTCGTATGTCTCGTGGCTGTGTTACATTCAGATCTATGCATGATGACGTCAGAGAAGAACTGCTTGTGGGCTGCCACATGACGTCTACTTAGGCCTGATATTAATTTTGTTGTCTTCAAAACTCTCAACATAACAATACACCTAAATTAATAATAAACACTCAGACAACAAAATCTAGAAAAGCAAGCTTATTCACTAAATACATCTTAAGAGATATAGAATGTTTTAGGAAGGGGTTTCTTTTATAAAAACCTAAACTTACTGGTCTCACCCCTGCACACAGCAATTTACAGAGCCCCCTTTTAAAATTTAATCTCCACCAGTGTAGCCTGGGGCCTGAAAATGTACCAGTTAGGAATCTGATGCAAACCTTTGCCTGTACCATTGACATTTACCGTGCTCCATGCCCTAGCTGAAATCTGGTTCCAAAGACCGAAATGCATATGTTTCAGATAATTTCTTATCTTTTTGGGTCTTTTTCTTTCTTTTTCCAAATTTAAAGGTGCAGTAGGCAACTTTTATAAAACTAACTTTCTGTCATATTTGCTGAAACTGACCCTATGTTCAGGTATAATTGCATAAAGCAGGTCATTTAAAAAAAAAAAATCGGCTCCTCTGGCCCCTCCTAGAGCCTGTAGCGCGATTTGCAAGACATCCACCGCTCCACATCCAGATGCACCAATCACGTCCAGGGGTGTATCTAACAGAGTGTCAATCACTGCTCATGGACACGCATTTCATAGCGCCCTCCCCTCCCTCCACCACCTCGCACCACTTGGCCGCGGGCGTGTAGAAGGAGCCGGGACGTAATCCTCCTCCGAGGCCTGTGCCTCAGCTTCACTCTCAAACGTCTAACCACATCAACAGGTAGCGGTCATATATCTACCACATAGCAAATTGATAAGTCTAAACTGTGGAATAAAACGCCACAATGAATGCTTCTAACTGTTACTGATAGCAAACATCACCGATGTAGGCTGCTTTCAGAAACATCTTAACCTTGGTTTTGTCCTAAAGTTGACTATTGCTAAATATTTTGACCTAAAATTATTTAGCAATAACGAAGGGTATTATAAAAACTATTTTGTTGTTGTTACGTCAGTGTGTTCCATGCTAGTTTGTTTACTCGCTCTCTCTCGGTTCTCTGCTCGTGCACAGTATTCCAGGGCCAATATGCACGCGCGCTATCGTGCACAGCTCTCCCTTGTGGGGGGAGGGGCTTGCGAGACCTTTTTGGGCTTTAGCGGAAAGTGGGGAGGGACTGAGAAGTTGTCGATGTTCAAATTTTTTGGCTAAGTCCTGGATCTTCGCAATCCTGCCTACTGCACCTTTAAGTCAGACTAAAACCTATTTTCTGGAAGTACGCACCTTCTTATTTCCCATGCATAGCGACAGCTAAAATGTGATGATGCGCTTAACATCTAAAGCTGCCTTCATTCACTGGCTTTCCGACAGCTGTAAGAGATCCCAAGGACCTGGCCCAGTATCTATACACAAAGCACTGCTAATATATAGTGATCCCTACGCTAAGCCCTTTATCGCTGCAATTAGCCGGATGTCTCTTAACGGCCGGAGGAGAAAAGGGCTTTAGAGGGACCAGCCCAGGTGTGAGGCTGAAGAATGGATTTGATGGGGGAAAAAAATTCATTTACTGGCTGACTGAATGAGTCACTGGATGACTGACGGAATGACTGACACACAGCCTTTTATACCTGCTGATGGTCCGATGCAGTAGGAGACTGACTGGCTGAATGGATGATAAACAAAGCAGCTTAATGCGTGTTTGACTGATTTGTGCTACGGAAGTCTTATTTGATGCATTGAAGTTTGGATTCTTAGTACTACAGTCCATTTAGCAAATCAACAAAGCCTTAACTCGTCTTCAAATTCCAGTTCTTAAAATTTTAAAGGTATTTTTCATTTTCTGGTAAATTCTATCCACATTTGAGAACCATATTGTTTGTAGGTGTGTGAGGGAATGTGCATCTGGTATTAAATTGTGTGGTGTTACAGCCTAGGGTTGTGGCTTTCTGAGTGAAAGGATGTATAAATGCTTGAAAACACAAACACACTCCCACGAACCGACCGTCATCTGGTATACCAGGAGACTGTAATTGACTAGGAGACAAACGTGTGTGTCTAAATGTGTCACCACTTTGCTGTTAACACACACCCTGGTTTTATTTGTGCATGCGTGTTCTCTCTTTGTGTGTGCGTATATCGTGGCAGACAGCTGAGGTTTAAAAAGCTCTAATGCTCTTCCTCCAATCTGACAACAGCATCAATGAAAATTGTCCAGGGAGATGCGCACACACACGCCCACACACTCTCTCTCTCTCACACACACACACAACAAAAAACCCAACTTGGGGATTTGACGTTATTTGTTTTCACTCCACTTCTTGAACATAGACAGACACACAGACAGCCACCCAGAATAAAACACAGCTCTTTATCCGACACACGCACACAGACGGGCACGAAGATAGACACAAAGTCACCCAGACAGACAGACAAACAGACCCACAGTAAGGAGATAACTTTACCTTAAAACAGAGGCACAAACGGAGTGAAATTCGCTCAGGAGATACAAACACCAAACACAACCGATAAGAACGCCGGTTGACTGGTTATCAGCGGTGTGGAAGAACTCTGAGACAAAGAAAGAGAGTTAGTATTCCCTCTGTCAGACACCGGAATGCCTTCAGGTTACGTTCATGTTGTCGTTTTATAGTGGCCTGCCATTTTGGCTCTATTAAAGGTTCATGACACCTCACTCACAGGCTAAATTGGGTCATTCAAATTTTATGATTTGATGTGACGTGATTGGTTTCAGCTGATGTTTCCAACAGGTATCTGAGGCCTTGTTAATTCCCTCGATGTGGACTTGCTTGTAGTGCTAGTCAGTGGTTTTCAGGGACTGTTTCATGCCACCTGTCCTTCAAGCTAAATTCAGAAAATCACATTGAATTTTCACTCATGGCTAAATCTTGATCATCTTCTCTCGTCATCACTTTTGCTTTTAAGAAAGTTATTTTTTGCGCAATAGTTTCGCTCCTGGAGGCATTTTAGAGTTCTACTTTAACTTGACCTGTGTGGTTTTAGAGCACTTGAAAACCCACACCAGCACGTCAGTGTTTTCTTGTCCCTGCAGACGTTTCTGAAGGCTCATATAACGTCTTTTGTTGTCATGGAGGAAACAACTCAAAATAAGTTCATGGCATGTTCTGATCTTCTTTACGACAGAAATTGAAAAGAGAGAAAATCTGTCATGAAAGCAAAGAAGTACAGTGTTATGGATGATGAGATCAAAAAAAATTCAGAAAATGCCACCTTTGAGAGAAAACGATTTTACTGTTGAGGTGACTGCTTCTAAGGGTCTTTCAAGACAGAGTGGGAGTTTGTGACTAAAGCACATCCGTCCATGTTCTTAAATGCCTAATCCACTCAGGTTTCTAGGACTATGGTAGCAAGTAAATCCCACAGATGTGGGTTTTGCTTACCACCATATTTCCACCAGTGATAAAGTGTCTTCTCCTTGAAGTAATAGTATTTCAGGGAAACCTTCCTAGGAAAAAACTATTGTTAAAATTATTCCTATTCTCAGAAAGTCTTTTCTCTTAAAAACAGGTGTGAGAGTTAGGTTGCTATATTCAGAGTTACTGCTATTGGTTCACTGAGCTAAATGAATAATGCACTGATGTGTCTCATGTCTGCAGGTGTAGGACCTGTATGTGCATTTGTTAATACATAGTTACTACTGTGGACATTTATCATTTTTATCCACTTTTGGTCTAACCCATTTAACCCATGTAAATATATACAACTTATGCATCAACCAGTGCATTCAAAACAGATTACATGTTGCTTGATTTTAACATTTAATAATTAATAAAGTTATTCTACCTATTGCACCTGTATCGATTATGCAAAATGTGTGAACGTTTCACAACTTTGACTTTATCTGAATTTCCCATTAGCAAATAAGCTAACAAGACTGCTAATTGAGAACCCAAACACCACATCCCTACATGATACCTTTTTGAATTGTTTCTCTTTTTCCTGACACAACACAGGTTTACACCCATCTTAAACCTAAAAACACATATAATGTCAGACCAGCAGCCCCAGGTCCAGCGTGCAGACTCCAGACAGACGGGCTCCATCTGGGTCAGGTTCAAATTTCGGTCGGTCTTGCTGCGAGGCAATGGTGTGATCTTCTGAGCCGCCGTGAATAATATGATTTGATCATTCGTTTTATAATATGAAGCTGAGGGAGAGAGATTCTGTCAGTATTTTGAAGACTTATAAATATTTAAAATACTCTGCTACTAGCTTTGACTGCATGTTGACTGATTGCGTTGTCTCTAAATCGATTGCCGTGTTTGACACAGCAAAACAACAGGAAAGTCTTCTGAGAACGGCGCGCATTGATTTTGATTCAGAGTAACCTCTGACTTTGTTAAGTTTGTTACCTCTGGATTGAAAGGGATGTCTGTTTTGAACTTGGGATTTATTGCAAAATGCGTCAGATGGCTTTCCGAAATATTTCAATAACGTGCACAAACGTGTACGATTTACACCGTATAATTCCTTGAATTTTCTAATTAAGCAAAGCCATAAATACACAGGAAGTGTTCCTGTTTTTCTGTCTGTCCATCTGCCGGCTGGACTTTCCAGTTTTAAACTTGACCAAAGTCACTTCAATAACACAAACACTCACACACATACACACACAGACTCCCCAGTTACATCTTATGCCTCCTGCAATACACTGATAAGGCCCTCTCTGTCTCTCTCTCTCTCCATGTCTCTCTAATTTTCTTTGTGTCTCTTCCTTTTTCTCTAACTCTTTTCCATTTTGTTCGGTTTTATTCCATATGGCTCTCTTGTTTTTCGTCTCTCCCTGTGTAACTCTGTCTTTGTCTTCCCATCTTTGTCCATCTCTCTCTCCCTGCCATCACTCTACCTCAATCTGTCTGTGTCCATCTCTTCACCCTTAAAATACTATTAAATATTTAATCTCCTCTTTCTAATCATGAACTATATCCCCCAGTTCACTTTATATCCTTGTTAAGCACTTCCCCTAATACATTCTCATGTGGTTTCTGTTTCCTCAAATGACTACTTACAGTACAAAACCTGAGACATAATTAGTTCAGACTCTGGACATGCTGGTTTTATATCCAGTAACATCACACATTTTGAACATTATTTAAAGGACCAGACTGTGGGATTTAGTGACATCTAGCTATGAGCTTACAAATTGCAACTAACTGTATATTTTCTGTGTTCAGCTGTTGTTTGTTTGTTCTTTTATATTTATATTTTTATGGTTTTAAGTGTATCCTAAATGTCATTTAGAAGGAGGGCATGGAATGAATATTCCTCAAATCACCAGTCCACACCTCTTTGGACACTCCCACACAAAAATGTGAAAGGTCCACGCTAGTGCCTGTGTTTTGTCAATTTAAGAAGGTCAACGTGGAGGGGGATCCATACATAGATGTAGGGCTAATTATAAGCTAATGAATGAACAATTAAATCTTACACACTGGATCTTTAAGGCATTATTTGTAGATTAGAATTGATTTGTGTTGCTTAAACCGTAGATTTATCAGACTGCCATAATGTATTGTAATCTTTTGTTACAAGGAAAATTGATTTATCTTCTGAAGTCAGTCCTGCTTAGGTCATTCAAGGTCACACAACTATTTTCTTAACTCAAATTGTAGGTATTTTAAACGACGCCATTCCAGTAACCATTGGTAAAATGATATTCAGGCAAATTTCGGACAACTTGCATCAAAAGAAGATAAGTTTTAAAATTTTCACAGACTCCATTCCGTGATCCAAGTGCAAAATGCATAATCTAGTGGGGAGAAAATTGCTGGATCAAATCAAGCCAGTAGCGGGACAATCAGCAGCTTGTAAGTGCCACAATTCAAACACTATCTTCATGACTATGTAAAGATTGTACCTGTGTTCTAAATTATTCTTGACTATGCCCTCTTTGATTAAATATGGACATCTTAAAACTGCTAATGTGAGATTTTCAGATGGGTATTATGCTGTTGCTGGTATGGCCGTGGAAAGTTGTGTAGACTTTTAAGATTGAGAGTGCTGTTCAGTCTGCTTGGTTGATAAAATTTTTGTATTTCTTTTTGCCGGTAGAAGACAGAAATATGCATGGTGTGTTCCTTCACTCCGTTAACCCCGGGTACAGTTTTCTAATATGAGCTAAAAACTGATTAAAGTGAGAGCAGTGCAGCTTATACAAGCAGCTGCTATTGGAACTCTTCAAGTCCTCCATAAAACTGTAGATACACTTAAATCAGCAGTGAAACAGGGAAGAAACTTAAAGTCGATGAAATTTCAAGGATACGGATACTATGCAGCACACTGCGGTAGAGTATCATATCTTCTCCTAGGCCCTTTTTTTCAATATGGGTTCAGAGTTGCACTAATACGGATATCACATGTGGATGTGGATGTTGTAGTAAACAAAAGGAGAGCATTAGTATTGGAGAATTTCAGAGAAGTGAAATGAGATAGTGTTGAAAGGAAAAACAATCATTTTCTGCCCTTTTTTTGCAAACACAATCAAGCATCACTCTAACTGAAGAATATCTGAATTTCATTTTTGCAGTAATTTTCAGACTTATCATCTGAGCCTTCACAGAACAAACATAAAAGTGCACTTTCAGTTCCTAGCATCAAAGATTACTTAAGTCTTATAGGGCAATCATAATTATTTTGCAACATGGAAACACTGGTGACGGGGTGAATCGTAATGAAGTCTGCTGTGTTAACTCTTTACCATGGACCACATTGATCAGGCTAATCAATACTGTGTGACAGCACATGGTTATATGTGTTTGGGCCTGTGTGGGCACACAGCGTGTCCATATGCTCTCTGACCGCTGTTCGTGCTGATCCTTCTAAAGACCCCGTTTAGGTTTAACACGGGAAGTTCATTCAGCTGTCACATCTCATTGGCTACATGTGCTCTTCTAAATGCTCTTGCGTGCCAATAAAGTTTAGTCAAGGTTACGATGTCACAGCAGCTGTTTCCTGAAGAGATGGACTAAATTAAATGGGTTAGATGATTCAACAAACACAGCCCGTCCTCTCTCTTTTACTTTTTCTTACTCCCCTCTCACCAACCAACGCACTCAGTCACACACGCATGTGTCCCTTTTACGCACTCAGTACGGCTCATGGCGCTGAGAACAATGACTAGTGCAATGAGTGACATGCAGAGCTTAACTCGGGCTTTGGTGTGTGTGCTTGCCTTTGTGTGTAAGTGTATTTGATGTCAGCAGGGTTGATTCACACTCACTTACCCCCCGACAACTGGAATCATACCACCCGCCTCTTGACGAGCTCACATCAACACACACTCACACACACGCACACAAAGCTAATTAGGAGTCTTCATTATTGTTGGATTATGCTGCTCAGCTCCAGAGCTACAGGCCTTTTTTTATGGGTGCAAAGGAGCTAAGGACTCTTAAGTACATTTAGCGGAGTCCTAGTTTGACTTAAATAATGGATCTGTGCACAAGACTAACTAATGAAGCACAGTAGTGTTACAATTCTTGCTTCAGAAATCTGGCTCTGCATTGCAAGTTATGGTGGCAGCGGTTTAAGTAAAAGGCAAATGGCTGCTATTATAGAGTGGACACAGCTCTTTACCATCTGCCTCTTTCTTACACTCACATTTCGATGGCACCAGGGCTATTGGGCAAGGTGCTGTCCAACCCCTCAGGAACAATTGGGAATCAGTATCATGCTGAAGTACACTTCAGCTGGGGATCAAACCACTAACCCCGTGATTGATTTACACTACCTCCTGAACCACTGTATGAGGCCCAGATGTCTCTTAGCCCAGCCATGTCCTACAGCTTTCCCAGGGCAACTAGAGCCATTCCCAGCCCAGATTAGATGCAGTATAGTGTTTAATCCCTTCCTTGTGTTTTTCTAGGCATTTTATTCAGATGTCCAGGTCGCTGAGCCGCATTCCTAAAGGTGATCAGCCACTTAGGAAAGAAATTTAATCCAGCATGTCTAAATAAACCGATTTCGTTAGGATGGGCGACCAATTGACTCTTTACAATCTGTTTTATCAGCTGAATACATGTTTTTTTCACTCTATCAAAACATGATGAAAACTGGACTAAACAAAAGGCAACTAGTTCACCACTGATCAAGTACAGTCCACATTCCCCAATATGTTCGTTGCCCCAGCTATTTTATGGAGGACTCATTGGGAGATAACTGGTGTGAATTTGGGACAGCCAAGAATCTCACTGCTTAGTACCTGCGCCCTCCATAGTCTGTACTGGTCAGATTTGCCTAATCCAGTCTACCAAGTATGGAAGTCCAAACTTCGCATATTTGGTATTTAGACTCTTGAGAGTCTTGTTAATGGGTCGTTAGAAGAAATCACCCAATCTGAAAAACATGCCCTATTATAAATGAGTGTTAAATAGTTAACTGTCATGTGGATTTCAGGTGAGCACACTGAAATAAAAACTTCCCACCAGTCAGTGAGAACTGAAGAAGCCATTTGGATGAGTGCTGAATTGTCTTCAAACAACCACAAGCGAGTCCAGTTGTCTTAGTTTTAGTCATGACATATTATTTGATGAATGCGGTTTTATAACCAAAGGAACCAATGGCCAAAGCTAGAACAGAAGACAAGTTCAAAGCAGGATTTTGCTTTATGTTTCATTTTGTAAAGCATGTGTCATCCTCAGTTTGAACCGAGTAATAGTTTGTTCTTCAGTTTTTATCTGAAAGAGCAAAGAAAGAAGAAATCAGAATGTGTCCTTGCACCAGACTGGCACATACAATACAGAAAATACGGTAATTTTGTGAAATGAACCTTTTCATTATGTTGGTCCTTCTAACCAATGGGCTACACTCAACTGGTCCTCTCACCGGCTCTCCACCCCCTCTTCTGCCGCCCCACTCTCTTCTCTCTTAAAGATCATAACATTAAGTATTTTGCATTTTATGATGACAGCGTGTCTCTTTTTTTTTGTGCATGCATGTGACAGTACACATTAGTGCAGATGTGTTTGCCTCTGCTTGTGGCTGTCTGGCTGCGTGGGTGTGTTGGTGTGTGCTTTCTCTGTGTATTTTTCTGTAGTACTTTTAGTCACGACTCGCCCCTCTGATTGCTTCTTGCTGCCTCCTTACATCATCAGCCTTAACAGTCTTAAATCTGTGCAAATGCTTTTGATAAAAATAATTTTGTATTGTATTCGGTTACTCCCGATTAGTAGGGAAGAAAACCTCTTCTGAGAGTTGTAGAGACAGGAAGGTGGTTAGTTTAGTCAGCCACTGACTGAAGGAGGTACTCCGTCGGTTGGGTTGTATTCCACCTACGTTTGTTCCTGCCTAAGTGCCCTTAAACAATACTTTCATAAGTGGTTCTGCACCGTGGGTAACCCTGCACTCTTATGTGGAGATCTCCAAACTTGACATCTATGGAAAACCATATTTTTAAAGATGAAAGAGGAGTAAAAACTCAACAGCACCTTGGTAGCCCTGACTGTAAGTGTATGACTAACAATGCACAACAATATCCAGACGGCTATTTTAGTGTCTCAATGGCCATGATGACAATCAAGCTGTGAAAAGATGACAGTCATGCTGTGCATTGTCCAGCAAGGCTCCCTGGATGCTAACAAAATTAACATTAATGACTGTAGCAACATGTTTGTTATGCTTGTGACTAAATCTTGTCTGCTTGATGTTTTTTGGTAAAAATAGCATGCTGCAGTTTATCTAGCACTCTGCCAAAGCACAAGTATATAGAAAGGGGAAACTGATTGCTGTTCCAGATTTAATTTGGCAAGAAGAAAATAGGATTCATGTTGCTCCAAAGAATGGACCTATTAGTAATTTCTAGCTGTATTCTGAATTGTTTTAATGGTGTTAGTGCTATTCCCGCTTCCTATTCTGTGTGTTGGGCCTGGTACTAAGGCACTCAGTATTGGGGTTTGGCTATCATGAATAATAAATAATTATCAAAAATAATTATTTATTATTAAATAATTGGATCTGAATTACTAGATCACCTCGGGGCACCACCCTTCTAGGAAGGGAAAAGATAGCCAATTAATCAAAGCAGTCTCATAAATTATACTAAATTGTCAATTTGGGTTTCCGGATTAATAATTAACTTAATAACTATAACCAAAATTACCACGTTAACAACTAGTTAAAGTGAAGGAATTTGTAGTTCTTGGCAGTGTAGAGGTTGGCAATATTCACTCTTGTGCAATATTAAACAGACAGGTATGTTTAAAAGACATTTATTAACAAGAATAAAATTAAACATACAAGCTAACTACAGTGTACTCAATACAGGTGTGTGTGTGTGTGTGTGTGTGTGTGTGTGTGTGTGTGTGTGAGCCAAAATGGCCGCTGGTTGTGGGTGTGTCAAGATGGCCGCCAGTTGTGGGCGTACCAAGATGGCCGCCGGTTGTGGGTGTGCCAAGATGGCCGCCGGTTGTGGGTGTGTCAAGATGGCCGCTGGGCCTTGAGGTCTTGAACACAGACAATGGCTGCTGAGTGGGGACACTCAGACCATGTGCTGGCCAGTAGATATGTGGAATGTGATAAGGGTTTTATGAGGTGCCAGGTTAGAGGAAGAGAGGTTAGTTAAGCATGCAAGACCCTGAGTCTATGTGTTGCACATTTTAAACTAACATCAAACCACTATACTATAAACAACTCAATAAACACAAATATCACATTCAATCAAAGTTCTATGCATAGCTTAGCTTAGCTTGACTAGGCCCAGGTCATACTACCAGTTGGTGGAAAGTCCATTTCTGGTGTGTTGCTCCTTAAGCTGGCTGATGGAAGGGCCGAGCTGGGAAAAGTTGAAGTCCTTGCTGTGTTTTCCTGATAGCAAACGTTGGAGGGAAACCGGCCGCTCCTTGAAGTCCTTTGAAGTGGCTGGTTAGCAGCTCGGTGCCAACTAGCCGTGTGGCTCCTGTCCTTTGAGAGTTTAGCCTGCAAAACCTTTGGTTTGTTGGCTAAAGAGCTGGTGTAGATTCCTCAGCAGGAACTCGCTTCGCTGCTGTATGGAGAACAGGCCTGCAAGTAGTTGCTTTTTGTTAGCAGACTACCTGGCGCCCAGCTGCAGCTTAGCAGCTGGGGGTCTCCACCGGGGAGGTGTGGAGTGGAGGAGAAGAGGTAAGAGAATAAGAGAGTAAGAGAGAACAAAGGCCAAACGGTGCATTTTATATGACCTGATGACCTCATAGGTCACATGCCACTGTCAGCCAGTGAACTGCTTGGTCAGTTTTTCACACCTGGAGGATTGTGGGTAATAGAGTTTTTTCAGGGCTCCTTTGTTCCCAAGACAAAAGCAGCCATGTGGTTACCTGATTATGCACCACCAGGTTCAGATCCCAACATGTGCTAACAACAAAAGTACGAAGTGTAACAAATGCTTGCCTTGTTTTGATGCAACAACAAATCTGTAATAGAGAATGGCTTGAAAAGCAAAGTTCAGAAACCCATTTTGCAATGCTAAATTTAAAAAGTTGTCTTGTCTCTTGCATGATGTACTGAATGCTGATTCAGCCTACAAGACTTTACAAGATGCTGCGTGAGGGATTGCTTTGCACTGCGATGTGGATTAAAATTTCAAAACGTTCACACTTGCTTTAAACTTGTGGGGCGGGGGGGATAAAAAAAAAAAATAAACCCACTCTACATGAAGAAGTCATTTATAATCATATAAGAAATGGAGTGCAGAGGAATATTGAATCCCAAGATAAGCCTACGTTCTACAGCTTTGACAGAGAAATGAAACATTTTCCTACAAGTAATGTGTGCGTGTGCGTCAGTTTTAGACCCTCTGGTATCAGATAGCCTAGTTTAAGGTGTGAGGCAAACCCACACACACACTTAACGTTAAGATAGCATCATTCCTGAGGGGCAAAGTTGTGCTGACCAGATGAGTTAGTTTCCTTTCATCTAATGTGCGTGCGTGGCTGAGTTGAGGTTTTGGTTGTGATTTGGGGTATGCAAGTATGATTTCATTTTTTACTTTGTGTGCATGTTTTGGGTGTTTAATCATGGCTCCTATAAGAAGTCACACCATAGATTCAGCACTTTAGGAACTTTTAAGAAGAAAAAAATGTTGCCGTGAATGAAGACATGTGCTGCTGGGATTTCTGAAACCTTTCTGAAAGCTGTCTCCATTTCAGAAGCCGCACATATTAAGTGAAACTGCTCTTCTAAGTCTCATTTCTCTTCAGCTGAATCAGTTTTTCAATAAGCCCTGCTTCACATTCCTCTCTGTTATAATCTATTTGAAACAACGTTTTGATCATATTCCTCTATTCTCTGAGGCGTGTTTGCTAATGAATTGAAACTGAATACTGCTGCAGTCAATTTCCCTGTTTCATTGTAATCAAATGCTTTATTTTTTTTTGCCTGAAAGCAAGTGATCAAATATGCTTTTATAATTTAGTATGTGTCACTCCTTGGTATTGTTCAAACTCCCATTTTCACATTTTGTGCTCTTTTACACGAGTCGTTAAATTTGCAGCTGTTTCCATGCAATTAAAAGAAAGTAATCTGACTTTATAGCGCTTTTATTTTATCTTTGGAACATGTTTCAAATCTCCTGTTTACTGCGTAGAATTGCACATTATTTAGCTAATTTGCTAAAAAGAGAAGGCATTTGTCTTTGTGCGTGGTTTGTGTCTATGTCTTGGTGTTTTCCCTTTCAGGGGTCTCAGAAAAATGGAGCTGAGATGAAAGTAGAAAAGAGATGGAAGAGAAATATTCATCTTCTTCTGTCTCACACAGTCCCTTGGCCCAATGCCAGCCTCCCCCCTCTCTTTCTGTCTGTTTCTCTCTGCCCTCCCCTCTTTGTATCTTCAAGGTAAAAAGCTGCTCCCTCATTATTTATGTGACGTTTTGTGTGTGCGAAGGTATGTGTGCGCGTGAGCGACAAAGAGAAAACGAGACAGCTTGAGTCAGTCTTGCTGACCCCATGCGGTTACGCAGTTTTTCATTTTTTGCTGAACCCATTTGCCGCGCTGCGCACACAATCAAACACTGTTGTGCGGCTAAACTAGGCATAATATTAAAAGGGAGAAATGGCTTTGTATGTGTATTTACACTGGGACGAATTCTAAACGCCTTTGTAATGATATCACATTTTCACAGCAGAGATTTTAGATGAGAGGGAGGATTGAGAGGCAAGAGGTCAATTTGATTCATGAACAGTGCAGGGTAAACTTTGAGATACCAGAAAGGGGTAAAAGAACAAAGGGTTCTTGTGAAATAAAGAGGGGATAAGTGAATCGGAAGATTGAGAGAACGATAGAGTGAGAGAGCAGAGCGTAGTTCAATATTCTCGAGAGAGCGAAGAGAATGAGAGGGAGGCCGTTGTACAGTATACTCACGAGAATGAGGGAGCAAGAACGAGTGCTTTGATTTACACATTTAAACATTAATAGCAATCTTCAGGGGGAAAACCATCAAGGTGCTGTTAACATGTTGTTTGAAAAGAGAGGAGAGGAGGGAGAATTGCTCGCAACATGCCTCCTGCTGGAAGTCTCCAGCGGCTCATCACAGCTTCTACTGGAAACGCACCCGATGCCTCCGGGCTAAAGGCGTGATAATAACAGCTCTCTGTACATCAAAAGCTACCACTAGTCACAGAATCTCCATTGAAACATAGTTGGAGATTCTTAATGTGTTTTCGTATCAAGTGTTTGAAAGGATGGGGAGGGGCGAAGAGGAGAAAAGGTCTCAGGGGGAATTTCAGAAGTAAATCAGTGGGGGGAAAAGCGAGAAAACATGCTTATAGTACAGGATGGTCCGTGGGCATATGTATGCTTTCACGCGTCTGCTCACTCACAAACACATGCATGGAGAGAATTCATTCAAGTAAACCATAAATTAAAGTAGCTGCCGCTGAATTGCTTGTGTTTTCCAAGTATTTGAAGTAGTTTTTAGCTGCGCCGTTTCTGTTTCACAAGACGTTTCATTTTGTCTTGTTCGCTGCATTTGAGGATAGATTGTTAATTTTTTGACACTCTCGCTTTCAAACGCCTCCGACATTCTTGCGCGAAACTTTGATCGCTATCTTGTGAGTGCAGCGGCACACACAAAATCTTTTTGGAGCCTTAGTTGTTTGTAAGCTTTGTTTTTTTATTTTATTTTATAGGCTTCAGAATACTTCCTCATTATCATCACTGCTGTAGATCATCACTTATTATTTTTTTACTTTTTGCAGCATTTATTCAGAGTAACTGCATATCAGTTTCCTCTTTCGCAGTCATTTTTAGCACTCTCAAATCTACTTTCTTCCTTTGTACAGCCTTTTCTGCACTTACCTCCACGTGCTGCGAAGTTCTTTCATACCCAGCTTACAACCATCGGTTCTTCTGAACTCGTTCTACCTCCTATTGTCATTACTTGTGTGTCTCTCTGCATGACCTCAATTCACAGGCAAGCTCATATCTATTGCCTCGCTGCGTCTCTCTCTGTCTCTCGCCAGGTGTAGCCGCGTTAAGCTTCGGGCTAATGCGGCGCAAGTGCCTTGCATGTGTGTGCGTGGCTTCATGAACCATGTCTGTAGTGTATGTGTGAGGTTGTGAGACCTTCTGTTTCTCTCTCCCCTCTTTTGTCCTCGATTTCCAAGCAGCCTTTCCTTTTCTTTTTCCCCCTCCTCTTTTCTTTCTTCCTTTTTCACTACATGTGTCTGTCTCTCTCACCAGGTGTATTTTGTTTTGAGCTTGAGGCTAATGTATGTGTGCAAGAGACAGAAGGGAGGGGGGAGAGAGAAGGCAAGGATGCCCTAGTTCTTGCAGTAAAACCAGAAAGGAAATAAATAAACAAACTAAAATCGAGGCAATAATAGTAAAGTCATCACACAGTATGGACATGTAAATAATGTCTGGTCTGTGTGTGTGTGTGCGTGTGTGTGTGCGTGCATCCATGGATGCGATCTTAATTTTGAAGTAAACCTACACCCCTCCCTCCCAGCATCACTCACTGGCAACCGGCACCCTAGTGGTGCAAAAGTAATTGAAAGACCTCAGATTACATTAATCAAATGATCTGCTTCCCGGTTTTATTTGGCCTAGTCTGGGAGGTTCTTGTGCTCAATTTCCCTCCATATCTTAAGAAACCCCCTCCAGCAGACACATCAAACGCAGCACAGGCTCACGAGAAGGGAATGTAATGGGGTCTGTTGATGGAAAAGAAAATTAGCGCAGAGGCTCCGAGTAAGCCTGTGGAAAGCCGCGCTGATGGCTGCAATCATAATTCATTTATTCACTGTGATATGTAAAAAGGAAATTCCTCATAGGTTGCCTCAGACTCTCGGGATGAAGAAAGAGCCAATCACTGAGAGCGTTAATTAAATGTATGGGTCATTGTCCAATCGTCAGGGGTGTCGTTTGGCCTCAGCAGTGGATTAGGGTTCTAGTGATTGAGGCCGGCTTGTGATTTGTTTTCCCACATCTCTACTGAAATTGACTAAGGCTGAGTAAGGAGAACGGGCAGGCATTCACTAAAAGCCTATAGTTGTGTTAGTATAGGGGATGATTATTTATGAAGAAGGACGGGAGTGAAGAAGGAGAGAGGTAGGTGGTAGGTTGTCTGTAGGAAGATTTAGCAGAGCCAATCCATACAACTCTAATGTTTGTATTGTAAATATACTGTGAGGCTACAGATGACTGTTAGCTCAGCTTAGCATAACAACTCGAAACTGCTAGCCTGATTTTAAAATTGCCAGTACACAATAAGAAGTGAGCTGTATATAGTGAGATGCTAGCAAGTGGATTTAGTTACCACTGGACAAAGCCAAGCTAGCTGTTACATCTTATTCTAGAGTCTCTGCTAATCTAGCTAATCCTTGGCAAGACGTGTATTTCCTTTGTTCCTTCAATATGTTTCTGCTACGGCCTTCTCCTCATGGAATCACTTCCAACAAGGTTTAGAACATGACTGCAGGGATTTCCACCAGTTCAGCAGTGAGAGCATTAGGCCTGATGTATCAGCTCAAAGCTCCCATCCATTGGGACTCCATCCAGTCATTAAACCGGTCAAGTTCTTTCACACCAAACCTGAAAATAATTTAGTTTTAGACCATAAGCTTAACAGAAAAGGATCTTCCTCAAAATGTTGCATATAGACTAGCCATTATTTACTTGTATTTACTTTCTAATGCTCCATCTGACTGTACTCTGACTGTAAAATGTCATGACAGGTAAATATTTTGAAGTCACGTTGAATGATGAATGTGACTGCAACATGAAGTAGCTTCCAAAGGTTCTGTAACCAAGTATTTCCGTCGTGGTTGGAAACCAGGCCCCCTGAGAATTTCCTGGTTTTCCCAAGGCAAATGGCTAATGCACGTTCACCAGTGGGCTGACACAGGGGCCTTCACGAATGATGAAACCCAGGGAAATGTCAGCAATGTGGGAAAGATGCCGTCTCCTCTCTCCCCTCTCCCTTCTCTATCTTATCAACTTCTTGTTCCTCCCTCCCCTCTGCGCCTCACAAGGCTCTTAGTCCCTTTTCTCTCCTCCCATCATCTCGCCCATCTCTTTCTTCCTCATTGCATCTGCTTGTCCTTAAATGCACTCTGTCCTGTCATCTTTCAACCTCCTTTCTTGCGTTCATCTTCCCTTTATTTGTTGCCCTCCCCTTCCCACTGTGAATTACTTCATAAAGCTTTTCTGTGTATCACAGCATCTTTTTTTTTGTCCGCCTTTCCTTCCTCTCCTCCTTGCTTCCTCTTCACTCAGCCGCTCTCTCGGAATTTCAAGAGAGAGACAGAGAGATTGAAAGGGAGATGAGATTGAATAAAGGATGAAAACCTGAAAAGGATGGAGTGAAGGGGGAGAGGCATAGTGAAGAATAGAGGGAGGGAAAAGCAAGGAGACGATCAAAGAAAAGGAGAGTCCTGAGAGAGTTCCTGAATTAAGTAGAAGATTAAATCAAATTAATATTGAATTGAGAGAAGGAGAGGCAGGTGGAATATAAGAAAATTGATGAATGTTGCAAGTTTAAAGTAACTGGTTATTAAAAATGTGTTCTTCATTCTACCAAGATGCTCAGAAATACATTTTGTTTAGTGGGAAGATTCACTTTCAATAGTTTCATGCACCAATGATTTTAATATTAAAATATGCAGGCTAATGAAATATGTATTTGCAGTAAGTCATATGCAAGTCGCTCCATCCTTCTTTCATAAGCGCCATACCCGTTCTTGAGTGGAAATTCTGCAGATCGCGCAGGCAGCAAAATGACCTTTACCAGGCATTGCATTCTTCAAAAAAGCAGGTCAAGTGCGGGGACTGCCAAAATCCACTGGCAACTTTCTTGTATTTACTAGCCAAGTTTATATGCTCAGGTACCTGGCAGAGTAGACAAACTGTGCCCAATTTGACTTTAACTAGACACTTGTGTTAAACTCCTGATCTTCTTTTCCAGAAACCCTGCAGCTCACTTGGAGAATTTAGACAAAAACCTGCGGAGGAAATTTAACAGAAAATGTGCAGCCACAGCAAGCCAGCAAGCATTACCTCACCTCCTTTGCTTGAAAGGGGTTCCCTTTTGCCCTATGGTGCATCTTTGAGCTTTTACCTTCAGATTACTTGGGATTTTCAGGCCACAAGTTTACTCTTTAAGTGAGAAAATCTCACACCTTCCATCAATACATTTTCAGTAGCAGAAGGCAGCTGTTTACCACTAAATCCATTAGGGGAGCTAGCAGACTAAGTGAATGGCTTGTGAACATAGAGTGGAGTAGTTAAAAAAGCATTTGCAAGGTTTCTGGAAATCGAAATGAATGACAATATTAACCATCAATCCAGTTATTACAGATGTAAGTGTTAGAATCAGTACCAGAATTATACTGAATGTATATATGTTACGGGATACTCACTCTGAACCCATCAGTCAAACCTGCCACAGCCTTTAGGGTAGTGTGATGTACACATGCCTCTTGGCCTACATGATGAACATGGTGTTTCTGTGTAGGTGTGGGTGTCG
Source organism: Chelon labrosus (assembly GCF_963514085.1). Lineage (NCBI taxonomy): Eukaryota > Metazoa > Chordata > Actinopteri > Mugiliformes > Mugilidae > Chelon > Chelon labrosus. Next base: position 11,469,779 of record NC_140349.1, read on the forward strand.
CATGAGTGAGTACATTGGGCCCTGGCTTCACGTTTGAGCAGCTTAGCCTATAAGCAGTCAATCACAAGCTGTTCGTACAAAGGCACACAGCAGGTAGCAATAACGTAACCATGTAGGGGCAACCAAATGAGTCATGTCTCTCAAAGGACAACCACAGCCGTGACAGTAGACCAGAGGTTGGAAAAGCAGGATTGCAGCTTCGAAGTTCAGTTCCCTCGCCAGAAAGGCTAGAACAAAGCAAGGTCCGTTTTTTTTTTAACTGCCTCCGTGTTGAAAGAAACTTCCTCAAGGTGGTTCCTCATCAGCCAACAGAAGAAGACAATCTTTTGTACTTGGTATTTCCCTGGGGTGGACATGTGTAGCTCTCAGTGAAAACATTTCCGTACCCTTCAAAGGTTCTTACGGGACAAATTCCTGCAATGTCTTAGTAGTCGATCTCAAAGCAATTTGGAATTTTTAAGTCCTTCACAATCAATCACCGGGTAAAGTCCTGATTGACACCAAACAAACCCTTGAGATGTCAACCTGCCTGGAATAATGGTCTTTCTTTTACGCTTGCCTTTACCTTTTTTCATCTTTCTCCGCCTTTTCCACTTGCCTCACTTATTTCTCTTTTCTCCACCTGACAATCAGGCGTGTAACCCCTACCAGCTCCGAAACCGCCTCAATCTTTCTCTCTCTTTTACTCTATCGTGAACCTCTCTGACTGCATACTTACATGTACCCTTTTCCTTTTATCCTTTCATCGCTTATGTCCTCTCCTCTGTTCATTTGTTTCCATCTTTCTCAACCCTAACTTTCTTGATGACTTTGGGGAGCACTGGTCGCTTTGGCCATCAGATAACAATGTCCTCGATCAATATATTCTGTTTGTGCACAGAGGGCACACACACAAGCAATTGTCTGCGTGCAGTTTGCCCATTAATGTGTGTGTGCCCGTGAGTGTGCATAGCCTTTTAAGGCATATCTCTTTGGGATCAGCATGTGGCCGAACATTGAGCTTTTAATACCCTTGCTAAAGCTATAGGGGCCAACATTCCTCTCCTATCGTCCTTACTCGCTTCCTAATTAAGCCTTTAATACAACTTAAAAACCGTAGAAGACAACATTACTATTCATGGAAAGAAAGAGAGGAAGTGGTTAGAAAAAAAAAAGAAAGTGGATGAGCAGGGAGGGAACAGTTATTGAGAGAGAGCCGGATAGCAGAGATGCTGAAAGAGAAAAAAGGGGCAGATAAAGAAATGAATTACAGAAAGAGAAGATGGAGCTTATTTAGGTGACAGTTTGGCCGTCACACTCATTTAAAATAAGCGAGTATTTTTCTAAAATGCTGACAGTTTTAAAATGCAAAATTAGCTGTGAAAATGTCACGCGGTCTCAAGGGATTGTCTTAATGCAGACGGGAGATGGAGATTTTGACTGCGTTTCACAGAAGCTGAGTAACCGACTGCCAAATGTCAGTATATCTCGTAGGACGCATTCGCGACAAAAAACAGGTTGCACATCTCAGTTGTAAGTGTGGAAAATGTAACTGATTATAAATTACAGGCATATATTGTATCTATATGTACCTGAAGGGTTTGAGTTATACGTGTTTGTACAGCCACCTCTTATATCAAAAGATCAGTCAGCCATTTGCAGAATTCTGCAATTTAACAGCCGTGTTTAATTCTTCATCTGTATTCGAGGTCATAAATTGGTGAGTCATCTAGTAGATAAATAAAGCACTGCCATAAACAGATGTCTTTTACAGCTCGCATGTGCCAAAATGAAACACTTTAATGGTTAAGAATTTATGTCCGTAATGTATTTTAAACAGTGCAAGAATTGGAAACCAACACAAACTTTGCAGGCCTTCATTTATCCACTTATCACCCATAACAATAATTATATTTGCAGTATAATTTATTTATAAGCCAACCGTGCTATTTGCACCTGACAGAATAGCTTTTTAGCACATATGTTGTTGAGTCCTAATATAAACCATGACCTTTCTCTTTTCTAAACCTAGCCAAACCGCAACTGAAAACTTTAAAGAAAAAATGAAAATAAACATGCATTTATTGCATTTAATTAAAATGATCAGGGATCAGGTCAGGGATACAAGAATTTGTAGTCAAATGGTAGCTTGGTTACCTGATTAAATGCATTAAACCAAGATGATGGTAAATGTTATACTTGCTCAACATGTGCTTATTAGCACTGTAATTGTAAGCCTAATGAAACTGCCATGGCTTTTCCATTGTAGCATCGATTTTGTGACTGGCTACACTTGCGATGTGTGGACATTATGAGGAAGTGGGATCCATTTTTTTCCTATGACAGGCTGTTATAATTTCCCAGATAGATTCTGGATAGCCAGCTTCAACATATCAAACATATCAGACATATGTTTTTGCTCAGCAGTTCAAAACAATTAATAAGCTAGCTATAGCATTTGCAATCAGTTCTATTCTTCAATAAAAATATCGGTGATACATTAATTCCTTATGCCGACTCTTCATCTCTGTAGGCAGCAACTGGAATGTGTCACAGTTATCAAATGGTTCCTTTGGATAAACAAGTTTTATATGTAACAGTTGGTTTTGATTTTCTAACAATGCTGACAGGGTTTACGATGGTTGACTGCCTGTGTAAGTTCAACTGGAGGCCAGATGTCAAGTTGTACTTCAAATCAACTAACGTTTTTCAGCACCCCCTGGGATGTGACAGTTCTCTCCTTTTCTCTGGAATTAGATTAGATTTGTTTGAAATTTCAATCTTAATGGAATGTAATGTAAAGACAAGAAGAACAATATTCTTTATACACACACAGATGACGGCCTGGTTTTCACAGGGGGGCTTACAAAGCTAGTTAAAACAAGGAGGAAAAACACCGCCTACCTTTATTTATGTCTCCCACCATCCTCTCGTGTGCATTTCTCTCCCTTAATGATGTAGCAAAAAGTTCGTTTGTCCATTAGTGTGTGTTCGCAAGAGTGCACAAGTGTGTAGTCCTCGGAGTGTTTCTTTTAGTGTCACCATGGTTCAATGTTTGTCACAAATGGATGCTGTTTGATCAAAATACTCATCTGTCTGTCATCTCCCTCCTGTGTTACATCAAAGAAGGCTAGTGTGCTTTCTTGTGTGTGTGTTTGTGTTGTTGTCGTTTGTTGCGCTGTACTCACCAAAGCTCCCCAGTCAACTCATAGCGCAGTCGATGACAGCGAAGACGAAATATGAATTTAGTCGGGGTCTTTGGAGAGATCGAACCGCTGAGCAACAATAGTCTTCTAACTGAGTCCACAATCTTATGTGAAATGTCTTGTTAATAAGTAAAAAAGAAACTTCACTCAAGCTGTAACAGTGGGCAGATATTAGTTCTTTTATCCTCTCATGAAGCATTACTGCCTTCTCTGCAGTGCCTCTTTGCATTCAGCTCTACACCAACATAGCACATAACAAATTTGGTAATGTTCTCATCTACATCTGAACATTCCTATATAAACATATTTTCCCAACATGATCATCTATAATGAATAGGCTCTAAGTCGACTGATGAGTTTATTCAGTAGACCTCAGTTCTGAAGGGAGATTTGTAGCCCTTACTGCTAATAGTAACTTTTCTTTTTTTATGTGGCAGTCGTAATCTATTGCCACCTGCTGGTAAAATTATTATTTCATTTCATGCAGGTGCTGAACGTATTAGCCAGCTGGTCACTGACTCTAGTCTTTACAGCGGTTCAAGTGCAACTTTTTGATCCAGACACTGGTGACATTAGTCAACGACGCAGTTGGCCTTTGTTGCCGGCAGGTTTTTGATGTTGGTCCAGTGTGCCCATGCCTTTAGCTCAGTCTTTAATCAACAGTGTACTAGTGGCTTCACATAGACTAGAAAAAAGAAAAAATGGACGCATCCTCTGGGTCTGAAAGGTGAAGCCGTATTGAAGTCTAATTAAGAAATGAATTTCTGCTTAATTTATTACCTCAGTAAATGTTTTCCTAATGAGTTTATGGTCTCAGTAGTTGACTTCAAATCTTTTTAAATACAGCATTATATTCACTTTGTAAATTAAGGTCACATATACACCAATCCGCCACTACATTAAAACCACTGACAGGGGAAGTAAATAACATTGACCATCTGGTGACAATACAGTGTTATGCTGGTAACTGTGATAGGCTGTTGACTGTGATAGATTGTTTGGACCTGGCATTCATTCATGTGGATGTTACTTAGACATGTAGCACCCACCTAGACCAGACCAGGCACCCCCACCCCATAGCAATGACACTCCTTGATGGCAGCAGCCATCCCCAGGAGGATGCAGCCTGACACAGGCACACATACAAAAACGGTTTAGGAACAACTCAAAAACACATAAAGAACAGCACAATGTGTTGACCTGGCCTCCTAATTCTCTAGATCCCAAACTGATCAAGTATCTGTGGGATGCACTGGAACAAGCCTGATCCACAGAGGCCCCTCCCCTCAACCCATAGGACCATCTCAGTGCACAAGTCTGTATGACCCTCTGGGTTCCCCCTTAGCCATTAATTGACTGTTCCTGAGTGTAATCAGGCAGATTTTATTATCCTACTTACTGGATATCTATTAGGTATTTTTCTTCACTTTTCATAGTATAATCATGTTTGATTTAAATATTAAATTGATATAAATAAACAATCCCGTGCCTTTGCTATACGGTAAATGACTGTTTACTTAAATTATTCTACAGCATCAGTACGATGTTGGTTCTGCTGCCGTTGCTGCTGCTGCTGATGATAATGATGATTAGAATAATGAGAGATGAGCAGAGCTGGAAGTAAAATTACCCCAAATAGCCTTGCTAACTGTAGATAGTACTTTATTATGTTAAGGCCAATGCTTGGTCACAGCAAGGCTTCAGAAGCTGACGTTGGGTTTTAATGATGAGTAAGACCAACAGTGAGCATTTGGAGATTATTTTGCTTGGATTTCGTTGTTTACTTTGATAAGGGAAAGGCAATTAGACAGACTTTGTTTACAGGTTCCAGTGAAAATATTTTCTTGGAACAGTGCACTGAAATGACAGTGTTAAATATCAAAATGATGCACCCCAAAGTGCAGTATAATTTTGCACGGGGAAGTAATTGAACTTGAGTGGCTTGATATTTGGAAAAGTGCGAGTGCATGTGATTTCTGTGTCCTCTGTGGCTTCAGAGAAGACCTTGTTGTAAGTAAGCTACTTACAAATTCATAAAATGACACAAATTTAGCCCAGACTGACCTGAAGGTTCAGCTTCACTTTATCACCGTGGCTATTATTATAGCAGGGCAGAGTGTTCTTAAGAGGTTTTTGGTTTAAATCATTTGTCAGAGCGAGCCCCCTCACACACATGCAAACTAGAAACACAAAATAGCAGCTATGCTTGATGGTAGAAGTCCTTCCAGCTTTTTCACCCAGCTTAATGAATGACATGACTTTTTATGCAGTGAATATCCAAAAGAAACCATACAAAATTCCCACAACGGCAACAACACAAACTCTTTAAATCAGCTTTTAATAAGAAGCTGTAAATTTACGCATTGTGGCCCCTCTCTCTCTCTCTCTCTCCTCTGTGTCTTGACCTAGGTTCTCAAATCATTGCTGAAAGGAGCTGTAAGCTTTCGGCAACTCTTAAGACATTGACTTTACACTAACCCCTGACATTTATCTGTAAGAGTGACTCACGGCGAACACACACACACGGAATGCACACACACACTCTTGGTCTTTTTAAGGCCTAGTGGTCTAATGCAAGCTGTCAGCTCTGCCACATTGTTTTGACTTGTTAGGGATGGTGCTGGAGGGCGGAGGCATCTGTGTGGGTTTTCCTTCATGTGCAAATGACCACATGTGTACATCCTATCCTACACGACTCCGTGTCAACGCTCGGGAAATAATTTATAGTGACATGAGCAGGTGACGAGGATGTCCGTCTTTACCATTTGTGTGCACCTATTTATTTCAACTGTTGAACGGCTAAGTGTATGTGTAACGCCATAGAAAGATTATCTCGTCTCATTCACGCTCCACTATGATATGACAAGGCCTCCCCACACACTTTCACACAAGCAAAACACAGTAACTGCATATATCCAGTACAGTACATACATTGCACAAGCATGTACTACTCAGATACTTTTGCGGCAGATTAAATCAGATTATTGATGAGCAATTCAGAAAAAAAGAAGGAAGTCAGTAATTGTTCACAGTCTATACAATAGGGGACACAGAACTAATTTTCTTCATCTGTGTCTGTCCTCACTGTCCCCTCTTTCCAGTAACATATTTTAGATGTTACCTCAGATTGAGGCATGTTGGTCTTACATGAATGTCTGCAGCTGTCTTTTGTCTGGTTCAACTGTCAATTTCTGGAGTAAGTGACATTTTACAGATGTTGCATGGTTAAGGTTGGATTCTTGCCTCGTAGGCCATTTACGTCATCGCTTACCTCGCCAGGCAACTGGAGTCTCACCAGACTACAAGATGAAGCAACAATCTATCTTGCCAGGCCTCAGGCTATGCAATTAACCACAGTGAACCCAGTGGGTCAACCAATCCTGTAAGGAATATAAAGCAACTGTTGTGGTAAAAGGGACTGCGTGTTTAAAACAACAGTGCTGTGCCTTATATGTGCAGTTCTGATATGCTAACTACATAGCTAGCTACAGTCCACACTTCTTGTTACCTCTTCAACAGTTCGACTACGGTTCATTGATCTGACTGGTCGAAGCTGACCCGTGATAGACGGTTTGTCCAATTCTCTGCAAAGTATTTCTTTGAAAGCGCCTACCCCCTTTCCAAAGACTATCAGGGATAACTACTGAGAACTGGGTAGCAAAAAATCTGGCTTGGTCACTTTTGACATGGCTTTGAATCTCACCTGGTAGCTGCGACATTCATCCTCCTCATCTTACGTCAACCCTTCTTTGTGTGTGTGTGTGTGAGACAGAGAGAGAGTGGTGATTGTGTGAAATACTCGGTGAGAAAATTCTCAAGGAAGGTGGTAAAATCTAGACGTGTAAAGTGTCAGCGAGCGACTTTCCCCTCCCTAAACAGCTACCTTCAATTTGCCCCTTAAGCGTAACGCTCAACCACCAAATGCTTTGGTGAAAGTTTGCATGGCGCACCAATTACAAGTGAAGAAAACTGCGACTTGTTGTACGGGGCAACCCCCGGGTCTGAATATGTTTAGCCGTTTTAGATACGAAGCGAGGATGTGTTGTGTAAGAGCACGCATTTTGAGCAAAAACCGTTCTCGGGATGAGTAAAAGAAACTGTGAAATTGAGGTCAGAAGAAGAAAGAGATACCTGGGTGTTGAGGAAACTTTAGCATCTGTAATTTTGATTTTACCACAGAAAACATACTGACTGTTAAAATACAAGCAGTCGAGTCTTTATCTCTTACTGTCACTCGTTTGGTCTGTCTCTTGCTCTTTCTCTGCTACTCTCATCACAGCAGCAGCACTCTTTGCTATCTCAGTAGCTATCTGCAATGGGCACAACGTTCAAAGCAAAGCAGCAGTGTTTGTGTCAGGATGTTAAGCGTCTCGCCATGCCTGCCTGCGTGTGTGTATCCATGTAAAATGTCTTTTCCATGGCCTCATACTTTTCTCTCCCTCGCCGCTCTCTTTCTGCCCTCCAGAGCCGTCGAAATCTTGCTTCTAGTCAATTGAAGCTGTTTTCATGTCTAGCACTGTGCGCCGCTGCGGGCGATGTGCATGTGTGTCTGTGTTTGGCGCTATGGAAGATTCTGCAGTTTCGTGTGTAAGTCTGCGTGCTTGTGTGTACAGCATAGTCATGGCTGTGCGATGCCTGCAGAGCACAGAAGGAGAAGGCTGTTTGCAAATCCACACCCGACTATAGGGTGTGTGCATGAAATCCTATTAAGCTGGTCATGTAAATCCTACTTTTTCACACGATAATTATGTTGGCGTGTATTTAACTATACGACCATCAGTACAAACTAATAATTCTGCCAAATGGTATGTGTTTGCAGTTGCAGTGTTGCAGCGACCTTTGTAATTACGTTAACTCGAGTGGAACAAACTCTACATATTAAACAGATTTATACTATCAAGTTGGCCGCGAATGATGCTTGCCATTAATTTATGATCATTTAAGGGAGAACTCCGCCCTCAAGTACTCGTTGCCATTCATGAAAATGATCTTTAAAGTCTAGTGGCTGCATGGAAATGTGATATTCTATTACTGGTGATAAATTCTCTGTGTTTTAAATTTGTACATGTGCATAACAAAGATGGCTGGCAGAGAATGGAAGCAGGACAATAGCAGGGTAGGGGAAATTAAATTACTAAGCTGCTGCATTACTGTAATCAGGTGCATGTAGACGGCTCTTACCCACCTGGTTGTTCTGAGTAACCTGGTTACTTCAGTCAGCTGTAATATATGAAAACAACATAATAGGTCCCTTGTTGCAGAAACACATCTGATATTCAGCTTAAATTTAAGGAGCTTTACGGTGAGTCTCCGCTCATTGTTCAGGTGCCCTTCTTGCAAATTTGCAGTTTTGGTTTCTTCTTATTTTTATTTAATTTCAGCTACAAAAAGAAACGCCTCAAAAATACCCACTCTACATCACCGGCAGCATCTAAGAGGCACAGTTAGTGACTACCTGTGAACTTAGTGGAGCATTTAGCAGCTAAAGTGCCACATATTCCTCAGAGATTTCAAGGGACCAAAAAAACAGAGCTTGCAGTGGTATCTGCTGCACCCAAAGAGCCACATAAACCCAACTAGTTACATCTCAGCTACTCTAGATTACTCCAATGGTGCGCTGACATTATGTCCCTGTGTCACTTTACGTTTTCTTCATCTACTCTAATGTAATGGCGGCCTTATTATCACTAGTTTTGGAAAAAAATCATTTCAACCATAATTATACCTGCCTCGGGTCTTATTTCCACAAACGGTTTACTTTAATGGCTTTATCCGCTTTCAAAATCCGAGTTACATCATGTTCAGTGTCACGAAGTTCAGACAGTGACGCAGTGTAGTTCATTAGTATGGGTTTAACTGAGGGGTTTGAGTGTCTCATTACCTAAATGCAATTTTGGAGTTATTTAATTAATATCGGCATCAATGAAAAGTTTTAGTGTTTAATGATCTCAATGTTGTTTCGGAGGATTCCATTAGCATTGCTTTCGCTTAGTGACGGATACTCTAGCCTGAGTGTTATTTGAAAGAGTTTCATTAGCATTTGTTTTAATGGAGAGTTTTAGTGTGTCTAAATGCTGCTTGTAATTGTTTTGACTGTAGAGGCTTCAGAGGGGCATTTAGAGCAGGAAATTGTTACCTAAAGGCCACTCATTTTTGGATGTTGGTGCTTTGTAAAAATACACTTTCTCTGCTAAGATTACAATCATTTTAGAGGTAAACAGAACTGCATCGTAAATGTGTTAAGATACAGATTATCATTTTTTTCTTTTGCTATATATTTCTGGTAAGTAATCACATAACATGATATATTAGATTACCATTCAAGTATTGAATTTCCTAGGTATACACCAAGGTATTAGTTTGATTCCCTGAAAAGCTATCTCAGCGTTTTTTCCTGAACAAGCCAGAGGCAGACTGCTGGATGCACTCAAAGCAGGTGTTCCCACACAGGTGTGATTTTGGACTTAATTATGTTAATTGGTTAATTAAACAATCAATTATCCCATCATCGCTTCCCATATGCCATTGCGGTCATCGCACTGCGCTTGGCCTCTGTCCAAATCCTCCACTTGGCTTTAAATGATCTAAATGAGTGCATCTGTCTCCAGGATGGATGGATGGGTGGGTGGATTAAAAAAATGAAATGAAGGGGAAAATGATGAATGCGCGTATAGAGGGAGCAATGATGAACGGCTGGATGCACGGGCAGACGGATGGATGGACGAATGAGCCGAGGGATGGAGCAGAGAGGTGAGGGTTAACTTCCGAAAGGCGGTAATCCTGGACCCGGTCACTGGAATATTCCCTGTGCTCATCGGCGTGCAGATTTTACAAACCTTTGCTCTCTTTTGATGTCACAGCTCGCCATTTATTTATTTATTTTTTTGCCATTTTACCTTTAATTAAAATGCCACTGGCTTTGTGAACATCAGCCATGCTGACTCTGGTAATGACACTCCCTCCCAGATTGACTAAAAATACCATGAGGAAAGGAAGACATGTACAAAATGGCAAAAGTAGCCACCTCATATCGTCACATAGACTATGACTCATGTTTTTACCTAACCAGATGAAACAGATAGTTTAAATTCCAAATTTAGTGTTTAGCCGTTTGTTGACATATGAGTCACAGTTTTAAGTGGAATTCACCATGTAGTCATTCCTCTCCCATCCCCTCACCTCTGTGGATATAGTAGTCACACAGACAGCTAATGCCAAACCACCAATTACACAGTCAGTCACTTTGTATCCTCCCTCTCTCTTGTTCTTCGTCTTACACCGCAACCGTCCACTTAAACACACAGACGCACACACGTGCACATATGCATGAAGGCTCACAGAGGAGATGAACCGCTCTATACATGCAGCTCAAATGTTTGAAAAGAATCCCTTCCTTTGACGCTTCTGTCAGTGTCTTTACATTTCCCCCCTCTCTCTTTCTGACACACTATCACTCTCTCTCCCCCTCTCCCTTGCTCTCACTTTCTCTCTCTCTCCCTAATACCATTATTGTAACCATCAGCCAGAGTGGTGGCATTTACTGGCCCCCGATGCTCCTAGACACATACACACACATACACACATATATACGTAGTGTCTATCCGGGCAGGCTGCCCACCGCATGCTAAGCTAATGAGATTGGCCAAGTGCCACGTTACCAATATCAGCGGCAACCTTCCTTCGCTTCTCTTCAAATGCACACACACACACACACACACACAGTGATTCATGCTCTGAGACACTGAATCAAAGAGACGCAGAGACACTGACACGGATGATCAGACAAGAAGAGAAACCCAGCCACGTGCGCAAAGTTGTTCCCGAAAAAGGCATTTACCGGAGCCAAACTCAGAACTCAATAAGACGAGAAAGAGGGAGATTTTTCACAATTTTACATGAAAGAATCAAATATATGTATCCATGCATCCACCCATTGTCATCCACTTATCCATAGTCGGCACACAGTGGCAACAGGCTAAGTAAGCATGGTACGCCAGATGTCCCTCTCCCTGGGTATACCCCGGGGTCTCCTCCCAGCTGGCTGCGCCTACTAAACCTCCAAGGAGCCTAGGAGGCATCCTCAGCAGATGCCTGAACCACCTCATCTGGCTGCTGTTGACTTGAAGGAACAGCGGCTCTACTCCCTCCAGCTCCTCAGTCTATCTCTAAGGCTGAGCCCAGCCACTCTACGGAGAAAACTCCCTTTCAGCCCTTGTATGTTTGATGCCATTCTTTCGGTCACTACACAAAGTTCATGACCGTTAGTGAGGGTTGGATGGTGGATCAGCAGGTCAGTTCAAAGCATTGGCTGACAGCTCAGCTCCCTCTTCACCAATACAGTTCAGTCTAGCTCCATTTCACAGTCATTGTGAACAACAGCCTGTGGTCATTGAAATCCCTTTCATGGGACAGCAACTCACCCCAAAGTTGGACATTATTATACATTGTAGTTTTATATACATGTCTGAAAAAGTTAAAGAAAGGCAACTGGACTTGTAGAGTGTCTTGAAGACGTTTTGCCGCTCATCTGAGTACCTTCTTCAGTTCTAAGGGACTGGTGGGAAGTTGAGGTTTCAATAGGAACATCTGTGGGTGTAGCCCATCAGAAACTTGCTTGATTAGTGTCTGTTAACGGCTAGATACTTACCTAGATACCTTACCTTCCTATACGTTGCTGAGTGTAGTCTGTAGTGCCTGAGATAATCAGTGTGTTTGAATTGCTGTTCAAATATCTTTAAAGCTGCCTTGAAAATACTTAATTTACTTCAATACTTCATATTCATTTTCTATAACCGCTTGTCCTCTGGAGGTTCTTGAGGGGCTGGAGCCTATTCCAGATGTTATTGAGCGAGAGGCGGGGTACACCCTGGACAGGTCTCCAGTCTATCGCAAGGCTAACACATTGAGACAGACAACCATTCACACTCACATGCACAACTACGGCCAATTTAGAATCACCAACTAACCTGACAAGCATGTTTTTTGATGGTGCGAGGAAGCCGGAGTACCCGGAGAGAACCCACGCAGACACAGGGAGAACATGCAAACTCCACACAGAAAGGCCCCAGTCAGCTGATGGATTCGAACCCGGAACCTATTTGCTGTGAGGCATCAGTCCAGAGTGAATTTGACAGAGGTTACGGAGCAGCGCCATTGTTGAAACTTTCTGTCCACAAACAACACCAGGGGTGGGTAGAAAATCGCTTTGCATTAGCTTCATTGTGCATGAAAGCACCAACATGAAACTTTCATGATGCAGCGGCCCAAAAACTATAAATCTTTCATTCCGAACGATACACTTGTCATGGATACAAAGTGCATTCTGACCGAGAAACAAGAAAAGCAGCAAGTTTGAGGGTCAACACAGAACACGTTTACACATTAAGTTGTTCCCTCCATCTTGTAAGCACAAGTTTGAGTTAAGCACTCAAGAGGGAAAAACTTTTTGAAAGAGTGCAGTGAAATGCTAAACTTGGACTCTTGGCAGACGAATCCACGCAGCATAATAAGAACAAAAGTAGTTATTGGTTCAGTTTATAGAACAGTGTCCCCCAATGACTTTGAAAAAGTTGCTGAGTGTGCCAAATTGTTAAAGTTTAGAGGTATTGTCTGCCAAAATTCTCAATTTTTGTCTTATATTGAATCTTTGCTTTACTGTAAGTGAAGCACAGTAACATTAAGCTGGATTAAATCTGCATGAATGTAATGAATGAAATGTTAAAATTGAACAAATATTTAAAAGGTAGTGTGTGTGTATGTGTCTGAGCAGTTTTACCTTTGGGTTTAGCCTGCTCCTGTGGTGTCTGCCTCTCTTTGGCCGGATTAACAATGCACCCAGCCTGCCCATTTCTTCGCGTCATTTATCATTTACTGAATTAAATAAATGTTTTACAGGGATCCTCTTAAATAAAACGAGGCAATACTGTTCAATCTGGGCAAAGAACCTAAATTTGCATTACTTCATTTTTGGGGGGGACATACACTTGCATTTCAAGGAGACGTCATTCGCTTTCATACTCATTCGTACATGGATTACAGTAATCACACATCACATGTGAATGGATACTTGATATTATATGTCAGGTGCACTGTTCAGCAGTCACATTGTTAATCAGAAGTAGGAGTACAAGAATCTGAACAAATTCGTCTCCTGGTGCGGAGCGAATCACCTTCTGCTCAATACAGCTAAAACTAAGGAGATGGTAGTGGATTTCCGGAGGTCCAGGCCCCACATGCAACCCATAACCATTAACAGGGAGTGTGTAGAGGTGGTTCAGACCTATAAGTACCTGGGTCTACAGCTGAATCACAAACCGGACTGGTCAGCTGACAAAAAAGGTCAGAGCCGTGTCCATTTCCTCAGGAGGCTAAGGTCGTTTAATATCTGCCGGAAGCTGCTGGACACGTTCAGACTATCATTGCCAGTGCCCTCTTCTACTCTGTGGTGTGCTGGGGATGCAGCACTAAGAAGAAGGGCACCTCGCAGCTGGACAAACTGATACAGAAGGCTGGCTCTGTGGTAGGGACAGAGCTGGAGTCCCTGACATCGGTGGCAGAGGCAAGAACCTTGAACGAACTCCGGACCATTATGAACAATGGCACCATAGTCAGACAGAAAAGCTCCATGGACACGTTGAGGAGGTCATTTGTCCTTCAGGCCATCTATCTATCACCATTTTACTAACTGACATTAAAATGTAATACACTCGGACCTTTGAAAGCATATTTCTTAAATCCATGGACTTTGTTTGTATGACAGTTTTCGTCATGATTTTATTTTTATTTTTTAAACACCGCAGCTTAAAAAGCCACATACAATCAAGGTGCTACCCACGTATGAGTCTATTTTGGGAAGAAATACACGGAGCATTGAAGTGGAGCATTGAGACTATGAAATATGGCAGGCCACCAGGAGAATCTTTGTCATACGTCTGTACAACTATCTAAGCTGTGACGTGACAGTGTACCTGATCATCCGCCCTCTTTCCACTTCTCCAAAATTAAACCACCTCTTTGTTTCGTGTACTTCTTGCCCATTCTCTCCTCACAGCCTTCTTCTTTCTCCTGCCATCCTCACCCTCAAATTTGTTACTTTTCTCTTCTTTGTCCGAGGTGTTGCACTTTTCTATCCCCGTCTTTTTCCATAGTTCTTGTCATATCTAAACCCCCCCCCCCCCCCCCCCCCCAACACCACGACACATTTGCCTGTTGCTACGGTTACCAGACAGCGAGGGAGGTATGGGAGGGAACATGAACAAGGAAACAAGGAAAAAGAGAGAGAGTGGGAGACTTGAAGAGTGAGTGATAAAGGAGACAAGAGAGACGGGGAGACATGGTCTTGATGTCACAGCGTGGGCTCATTCTTTCTATTTAGATTAAACAATTGTGACAGTTAAAGTAACAAACTCTCAAAGTTTGCTGTGTTTTTTTTTTTTGACTGAGTCATCTACTTAGTTCAAAAAAGAGATATTCAAACCTCTACCTTGAATAAACCTTGATATGTTCTTAGCTTCTTTTTTTCTCTGACTTAATGAATACAGTTAGAGGGTCCTTTTGAATTTTTGAGAAGTTGCCCGAACATTAGTGGCATGTTATAATTGTAATGGATAGTTAAATAAGAGCAAAGGAAAAAAGAAAAAAATATGTGTGCTTACAGTGACTCAAAAATAACATCCCCTCCTCTCTCGGTTGCTGTCCAAGGTGCTGAATGGTGTCTGGGCCCATACGTCACAATTTCTTTCTCTTTGGTTAATCAAGTATCAAATAAAGGAAATAAATGTCTCTTACAATTATTTTTCCAACAAAAAGTCCTCAACACAAGTTTTTTTCATTTATTAAAGAAAATTATAATTACACTTAAGAAGCTGAAACAAGAAATATTTGGCATTTTTGTTGCATTTCAAATCATCAGTTATAATTTATTTGGTTTCAAGCGTCAATGAAGTAATAAAGTCTTGTTTTAGCTCTGGGTTTTATTCCCTGTTTAGCTCATGCCATATACACTGATCAGGCGTAACATTATGACCACTCACAAGTAAAGTAAATAACATTGACCATCTTGTGACAGTTTAATGTTCTGCTGGGAAACTTTTGGAACTGGCATTTGTGTGGATGTTACTTAGACATGTACCACCCACCTAGACCAGACCAGACCAGGCACCCCCACCCCATAGCAATGACACTCCTTAATGGCAGCAGACATCCCCAGCAGGATGCAGCCTCACACAAGCACACACCCAAAAATGGTTTAGGAAGAACTCAAAAAACATGAAGAACAGCACGAGGTGTTGACCTGGCCTCCAAATTCGCTAGATCCCAAACTGATCAAGTATCTGTGGGATGTTCCAGAGAGGCCCCTCCATTCAAAGGCCCCCACTAACAACATCCTGTTGCCAGACACCACATGACACCTGTTTTGTTTAGGGTGAAAGATTGACATGTGTGACACGTTTTTTGGACAAGATGGGAAGACTACAGACAGTGGCATTATTATTATTATTATTTTTATTTAATTGGCTAGATTGTGCTCTAACAAGTTGTGCCAACCTGCTGGAAGTTCTTTATAGGCTATTTGAGTTCTGTCTTAATGTATTCCAGGCAGGAGTAGGCTAAGATGTAATGTTTAAATGTCCAACTATTATTTTTTTTGTCCAACTTGTCATTGGCAATACATCTTGTGCCAAAAGACCCTCGTTAATGGACAGCTACTGCTGCCTAGATTATTCTTCTGTCTTTATTGGCAGTTGGCTCATCAGCTTGGAGATGGTACTCGTGTATGTGTGGCCCTATTGATACTGCATATCTTGAGTATAACTTTGAACTAGTGAGTGTTGCTTTTCTGAATGCATCTGTATTCACACCGGAGGATTTGAGGTAAAACCGTAATTTCCCTACAGAGATCAATAATGTCAAAAACTTCTATGTAATGAGCTTCCCCAGGCGGGGGTTTCTGAGGTAACTAAATTTGATCCAGGCCAGTGAATTTTGCCACTGTTCTCTACTCATTAACCATTTTTCTATCATAATTCAACCCCCAGCTGTCGGCGGGGCTCATTTTTGCCAATTAATCATTGCTTGGAAACGATCAATTCTCAGTCTCGACTGCCCGTGATCAATCACAGTTGCAATGAGTTGCTTTACCCATGTATGTACACAGTAAGCGACTGGAGGTCAATACGGTCTAACAGCTGGCTCCCCCAATTAGAACTACTTTTGCTGCCGAAACCAGAAACTTGTTGTCACCTTGTTAGCCAGAGGAGTGATTTATAGAAAGAGAGCCATCAAATTTAGGGTCAATATGTTGATGTTTAAAGCGCAGCATGGATGGTCATAAAAGACAGCTTTCAGGTCTGAATTTGTGCTTCAGAAATCACAGCAAAAGGTTTACTGTAAACCCATGACTAAATATAGTGCTATTATTTTTATTTTTTACTTCTGACCTGCTTTATTTATTGGCATAAAACGAACGGATACACAAAAGGGAGACAGAATGAGATGATTTCATAA
The DNA here is from genome assembly GCF_963514085.1 of Chelon labrosus. Taxonomy (NCBI): domain Eukaryota; kingdom Metazoa; phylum Chordata; class Actinopteri; order Mugiliformes; family Mugilidae; genus Chelon; species Chelon labrosus. The sequence continues at coordinate 11,486,470 of NC_140349.1, forward strand.
AAGTCACGCTCGCATAGCTTTTAGGATATTCAGGCTTGGAGGCAGCTTGTTTTTAAGGTAATCTAAGAAATGTCATAACTGTGTTCCTTTCCAGCTTAGCAGTCCTGCCAGAGTTACTTTCGCAGATCTGGAAACCTTCAGTGTTCTTTTTTAGGGTTTTCAGATCTTTGCCAGGTTTGAGCAATAGCACCAAATATAAAACCTGAGGGGAAAAAAAGGAATAGATTACAGGAAGCAATGGCGTGGCCTAATTACGTTTTACAGTTGCCAAGAAAGATTTCTCAAAAATAGACCCAAATATAAGAAGATAATGGAAGTGTCTTCCCAAAATGCCTCTGCTGGAACGAGTGAATTACAACAAAGAGGATTACAAAAAATATATTTCTTCTGTATTTCTGCATGAGAGAGAATACTGTTGGGGGAATTCAGTCTCTTGTCTCGGTTACACCATCCATGCGCCCTACTGAACTGTCCTTGAGCAAGACACTGAATCCCCGTTCGGTATCACTGACACTGCTGTACATAAGCTTTATATAACACATTATGGTTATGCCTTTTTCTTCCTCCTATAAAGCAATCTCAAAAGTCATCGGATAAAGGTTGTAGATGGATTACTGCTCTCATGGTGTAACATCCCACTGCTTTGTCATTGCGGCAGATGTGCAATGATGTTTGATAAGCATGGAGTGTGCCTTTATGTTCTCAAGTGCAGAAATCCTACATTCCCTTTGCAGACACCGCTTTCAGTTTTAGTTTATCTTTTATATGTTCGTTTTTAAGCATTTTTACTTGAATTCACCTGATTCATGTCCACATTCTGTCTTAGCTGATATACATAATTGTTGTCTCAGTAAGATAGATTATAGTTGAGGTGTAAGATGTCCTTTTCATATCAGCTCTGGGCTGTCACCGTGTGGGACTTATATGTGGGCGGTGTGAAAACGTTTTTATTGTGCCTACAAATGTATAGGAATCCTTAAGCATTGCCACATTGTGCGCAAATGAGGGGGGGTGTTTTCAATCTGTTCAGCCATGTTTGCCTTTACTTCACAGATTTTGCTAAAAAATAACTCTGCATTTTAAAGATACACTGGTGGGACTTAAATGTTTCCTTTTTTGGCAGTGAGCGTAATTACCTAAGAGAAGCCTGCACATGACGTACACCTACTGTCTTACAATCATTCAGTCCCTTCTCGTCTTAGAAGGTGAAGCCCACGCAAGTAGTAATCCGTGTTTGCCAGGGTCTCGTGCTTACTTTTTTTGACCACCTAGAACTTTTATTAGATTCTTCCAGAGAGATTGACTTCATAGGACCCAGGTTACATTAGTAACTTCCAGTTCTACGCCACGCTTTAGGTTACTTCGTCTCTTTCCCGATTGTTGCTCCCCTCTTCTGCTTTGGCAAGCAGGCATTGCTGGTTGACATGAAACATATCACGCACCTAGGTGAGTCAGTGTGACAATGTCACCATAGAGACCGGATTTAAAACAGAGAGATTTTTGTGGCCCTGCTCTGATCACCCCTTTCCACCCTTCAGAGACTTGTATTAGGACCAGGTTGTATCTGTTTTGAAAAAAAACAACTGGCCCTCTTTTAAAACTAGGTTACCAATGTAACCTGGGTCCTATGAAGTCACTGTCTGTGAAAGAATCCAATAAAAGTTTCTGATGTTCCAGCAGGAGAATTGATTTTAAAAGGTTGTCAAGCACACTCAGTTGCAGTTGAGAGTTTTTAGAATAGTTTCAACTACAGTATGTTGTGTTTACTGACTCATTGTTATAAGGCTTTAATCTCTAACACGTTGCTTTGGTTAAAACACAAATGTTTTCAGATCTCACACCGGCTGCTTGACAACAATTAGGAATCTTAATGTATTTCATAATTTGATTCGGCTTCTGTTATCCATAGAGTCCAAGGTTGTTCATTTTGGACTTACGGTTTTGCAGTTTTGTTATTCAGGTGGAAATTTTAATAAATAGCCTGGGGCTTAAGTGGCGAATCAGCATTGTTTGAATTCATTTAGCAAAAGCTTGAAACATAAAAGATGTTCATTTATATGTAAAAGTCCGACAATGTGGCTTTAAGGTGTTGACAACTCACCTCGGTTGTACCGTTTTATTTATTTTCTTTTTTTTTTTCTTTTAATAGTCTCAAGTAATTTCTTTAATTTTATTCAGATGTGAAAATTAAGCCTCTTATTTCTGCGGGATTGTACAGCTTAATTTTAATTTAAGACCTTAAACAAGTTTCTCCTTAAGCTAAACAGGAGGGAGACAGAGTGTGGAGATGACATCACCCATAGACAGATCCTAGAGCTGCTCCACAGACGCTAAATAATGAAACAATTCCTGGGACACTATGACAGCACCAGTGGTGATTTTACTGGCATATGGGAAGAAGTCACAGCTGCAAGCCCTACAGATAGACACTGTACAACTTATTTGGTTGTGTCATCCCGAGCCTAGATTTAATGAGCCCACAGAGTTGGGTTTCCTGTTCAGTGACAGTATACCTACTATAAAAAGTGTCAACCAGTTTGACTTGGTAATGATTTTCCTGTAAAATAATTAATTAATAATAGTAATATTTAATAATATTTGATCAACCCTTGTAATGTGTGATAGCTGTGGCCTTACGATTCAGATTTTTCCAGTTTCAAATCCTGACAAGGTGACACACAACCTCCTCCATCCCTCGATACGTGATGGTCCGATAAAAACAGCATCGTACTGCCCCTGCAGATGTCTCTAATGGCAGTCATGAGTCACCTGCTATGTGAGATTGCGTGGCGCCCCGTGGATTTGATGGATGGTGTTGCTGGAAACGTACATATGTGCAATAAGTGTAGGATGAAGGCAGCGCCCTGTGGGTGCCATAGTTTTTGCTCAGTGACACATTTCCATGTGTGTCTCTGAAATAGCGGTCAACTTGCTTTAGCACTTCCACCTATGCATTAAACATTATACCTAAGCACTATCCCTTGTCTCATCTCACAGTTAAAATGGCAGAATGCACATGGTTTATATTGTTTCTTGCTATGCATAAGATATTTAACTGTCGTGGAATCACTTTAATGGTGAGTTAAAGGATGCTTTTAGCTTCTTAACAGGATCTGAAGAGGGACAAAATGTTCCTTCTCATCTTTCCGATGTATGACTAAAAGGTTCAGCGTGATTGTATGTCTTCTCAACGCTGTATTAGACTTTCATACCTTACTAAATAATCCTAAGGTAGCATTTCTTTGCAGTGGGACCTCAAATGTTACTTGAGAGGATCTAATGCATTTTAGAAAATCCTTAGTGGGCATGGTTCAGTCTTCTTTGCATAAAGGAATTTCCTCTCTTTCCTGTGTTCACAATAAAATATAAAGGAGAGCACAGATTCTGAATTTTACTTTAAATGCATGTTAGATTAGGTTGCGTCTGCCAGTATCATCCCTCCATCCATCCATTATCTATTACTGCTTATCTTAGAGGTTCGCTGTGGGGCTGGTGCCTCTCCGAGTGGACACTGGGCATGAGGCAGGGTACGCCAACCTATTCCAGGGCTTTCTTCCAGTAACAGATCTATATAATTTATAAAAAAGTAGGGCGGGCACTCATATATTCTGGATTCACCCCATCATTAATCTCTGTGTACTGGCACACAATAAAGACAACATTGGCTTTAGGGCTGTTTCACTTGCCTTGAGTTGTTAATTTTCCTCACTCTTGCCCTTTATGTCACTTATCATTAGAGAGCAGAGTTGCATAAAAAGTGTAATATAAGCAGAACACTATTAGTTTAATTAGATTACCGTTATTCCCACAATAATTGCAATAATGTGCTTGGTGCGTGGATCTAAGTCGGTGTGTCAGGATCGCCAAGTTTGGTACTGAAGTGTTTCATTGATCCGTGATGGCAGGAAGAGTCGCTGCGTTGCTGCTAATCTGGCAACCCTGGAAATGTCAACTGAGGAGAGCGTGTGTGTGTGTGTGTGTGTTTGTGTGCGCACTTGTGCGCGTGTGCGTGAGACCAGCTAAATTCAACATGATCGGTTGAGTAGAGCTTTGCCGCCGTGTTCAGGGTGAACGATTATCTAGGTTTAACTGACTGAAAGGGAAAAGTTGTACTTCTGCGGCTACTCTTTAAGATCATCCTCTGCAGATAGGTCTCAGATTATAGGAAAGAAAGTGGACAAATTAGTGCTGGGCTTTATTGACAGTGGATGCACATGACTTTAAACCTCTAACATTTTTTACAGTGCAAAGAAAGACTTAGAAGAGATATTGAACATGTTGCAATCTTCTTTTTGAAACTAGTAAAGATGTCTCATGTTAGTGGCGTCATAACAAGTCAGAAATCATAAAAACTGGTGTACCACATGTTTGCCTCAGGCTGCCCTGGTGGGGTTAATCAGTTTATGTGGGAGCAGCTGAGCCAATCGTCCCTGGACAAATAAAGGTTTTAACAAGAAAAACAAACAAAACAGTGGCGAGTGTAGTAGATGAATTGTCGCTCAGAGCAATGCCACGTTGCTGAGTTCAGGTCCCGTGTCACTTTTTTTTTTTTGATTCGTCATAATGAGACTTCCTGATTCAAATCGTTTCATATCAAAGGTTTGCTTTCCACGCACTCACAGGCCCTCAGTTTGACAGGAAACGTTCACTGAATATTCATGTGAGAAGAAGTCCTCGCAGTGATTTGTGATGCAGTTTTGATGTTGGGACTTGACTGGGTGACTCCAAGTGGTGTGGCTTGAAGTAGATATCTCACACAAGATGAGCCCTGTGATTCTGTTGCCACACAAAACCACTTTTCTTTTACTTTTATCTATAAATTGATATATTTTATCATTAAATTATATAAAATAATTATATAACATCATCTCTGGTTGAATTGCCTGACTGAATTCATTATTCAGAGCATCAGGATTGTTATATAACTGATTGTTATTCAGCTACTAATTGAGGTACAGCTTTATGTGTAACTGTGTATAAAAGCGTTGATGCTTTCTTATATAAAGCCACCTTGCTTCTCTCTTTTTGCTAATATTTTGGGGCAGTATGTAGCAGAGAAGCACAGTTTAGTAATTTTTCACTCTACAGTGCCTTAATGCAGACGTGTGTTTATATGTTTTATTGAGTTAATAATTCTTAGATTATTTCTTCTCAAAATGCAACATATGACCCACAGAGACACCCAGGAATTGTTCAATTACATATTTAATTCAGATGTTACTGTATTTAGACATATTTTCAAAAAGTAAAAAGTTAAAGTACGAGGCAGACTTAGTGCTTTCATTGCTTTATATGCTGGCCCACTTTACTGTGAATTTTAAAGAGCTCCATGCACTGTAGGAACCTCTGTCATGAATTCATTATCTGATATCACAACTGCACAGGGTATCGGATACAGGAAACAAGAGAAACTCATTGTATGTTCACCCGCATGAGGCAAAGTATGTCAATGTTGAACTGACGAGGGTCTCGCGGGGCTGTGCAAATTCTTAAAAAAAGATGCCACTCAGTAACACAGATGAAAGTAGACATGACTCATTTTTAGTCGTGAGTATTCAAAGGCTCTGGGAACCAAAACGGGCACCGGTCGGCTTTTTGTGTCATTTAAAAGGGAACTGAATGAGTTTATTCTTTCTCTTGCTGAAGTATACGGCAGCCTCTTATCTGTGTGTGTGATTGGCAGACACATTTAAAATAAAAAGGTTTATAGTTCAGTCTAACCACCGCATTCACTGAGTATTTTAACACACGAGTAGTAGTTCATAGCCGAATGAAGGTTTTGGTTTACCTATCATATTTTCTCATATAAATAGAGGCAGCCATTTGAAAGCCGTGTTTCCACTAGTGGCTGGGGAGGTGAATTAACAAATAAATATGAGGATGGTTGCAGAATGTACGGCATATGCCACTTAAGCATAATGTACAATCATTTTCTTTTAAGAACTGACTCCAAATCACAGGAGGGGGGCTGGAGCCGATCCCAGCTGTCATCAGGCAAGAGGCGGGAGGCACCCTGGACAGGTCACCAGTCTATTGTCAATTTAGAATTGCCAATTAACCTAACTAGCAAGTCTTTGGACAGTGGGAAAATCCCGGAGTACCTGGAGAGAGAGAACCCATGCGGACACAGGGAGAACATATAGCTCTACACAGAAAGGCCCCATTCGGCCCGGATTCGAGCCCGGAGCCTTCTTGCTGTGAGGCATCAGTGCTAACCACCATGCCACTGTGCCTGTGGGCCAATTCTGATAGATATAAAATAATATCTTGCGAGCTGCATACATTTGTTCCTGCAGGCCTTGATTTTGACATATCTGTTTTACAGGGATCAAACTGACCCAACGGTGGCGTTTGTTATTCATTCATTCTGATCAGCTTTTCTTTGTCATCCTTTAATCCTGTCCCCCTGCTCTTGCATATGGTACGTCTGGGAATGCTTCACAGTAAAAGCTCTGTTTCGAACGGAAGGGTTTCATTTCAACCTAGAAAGGCAAGAGGGCTTTTCATTTGAAATGAGTTTGGGACAGGACAGGAGTGGATCAAAAGGAGAGGCTTTGTTTTAAAATATGACCAGTTATACTGAGGGAATTAGAAATACATCCATGCGCCTATTGCAGGCCTGCTCCAAATAAAAACCTGTTACCTCCTGTTCAGTAATGATGTAGAAATCATCAGGTATTTTAAAAAAAATAGGGAGAAATATTTGGCTTGCAACCTCTGCTCCAATTTCTGTATATCTACAGACAAGAAGAAATGAATGAATCCTGTAATTGCCCTCCTTGTGGACTTATCCAGTTCTGGCTGCATGTGTAATACTACCTGTTGCAACATGAAGATAGGCGAGAGAGACGGAAAAAGAAACCTGAGTAACTTTCTTTATATTTGTTTGCAATTCCTATTTGGTGATGAAAGCACGAGGTTTACAAAATGGCTACAACATCTTTCATGTGAAAGAATAAAGGTGATGCATGGCATGCTGGAGAAGCAGAGGAAGCGCTGACGAGGGCAGGAAATTGAGGTGGACTGAGAAACAGGCAGCAAGGACAAAAATAACGCAAGTCAGAGGAAGACTGAGTGACAGCAAGTGACAACAGGGGATAGGGGCGATGAAGGTGGCGTGAACACGGCCGGGATTAGCGGGGCGGTACGGTAGCTGGGTCGATTGAGGTGTTTGCACGCACAGGAACACCTTTAAAAAAAAATAATAAAAAAAGCCGGGATGAAAACTATATGCACTCTTACCGTGAGTACATGAGTGTGTAGAAGCTCATTAGTCAGATTGGAGATGATGACACCCAGCAGACACAAATCAATAGTAACCCTCTAAGACAGCAGCTGTCTCCCTGTCTCATTACTCCTTTATGCTGCATAGTACCTGCCAGTCAGTCTGGCTTCTATGTATGCTTTCTATATGTCTGCACGGGAGAGGGGCTCATTAGACGTGTTCAGTGCGATGAGCTGATTGATGTAATCGATCGTAATAGACACCCCAGATATTGCAATAACACTCTTTTATTGCAGCTTTTCTCTTGGTCGGTTTTCATCTTTCAAGAGCACACTGATTAACTCTCACTGTGTAAATATAATATAAATCTTTACAATGGAAAAGCCAAGTAGTCAGTCTCAGAAACGCACACAAGACTGTGTTTACCAAAAAAAAAAAAAAGTCATCTGCTTAGCATGCTTTGCCTGCTCTCAGTGACCCACTTTCTCAGAAAGCAGAGTTGTTGTTTTTGTTTTTTTAAATTTATTAGTGAAAGTGAGTGCTCGCTTATTCCCGTCGCCTCCTGTCCCCACTGTTTGCTGCCCCCCCCCCCCCCCTCTGTACCGCTGTGCAATGCAATGCCAGAGGTCCTCCAAAATGCCATTTAGCGAGCCGCCATTAAAGCCGGCATGCCGCAGTCAGAAACATACCCTGCAAATATTATGGCTTATTATTGTAATTTTACATAATGTCTGCCGTGCACAGTGCCCCTTTCCTTTAGAGCACACAGAGATACAGAAAAAATGAAATTATATATGATACACAAAGAGTACAAGGAAATGAGCTTAGCGTAGATGTTCGCCATCTATTTCAGTTTAAAAGATTAAAGTGGAGTTTGGAAAGAGAAAATGAGTAGTTGTTTATTTTATTTTTTTTAAAGGGGACCTATTTTGCTTGTTCTTATGTTCAATAACACAAGTTTCCAACATTTGAACACTGTTTCCAGAGGTCAGCTTTGCATGGATTTCAGTATCCATTCATCTGCCTTATTTTGTTGCACATTATGTTATTTAGCAGGGTTTTTGTTCGCCTTTACACCGTCCACACTGGTGTTACGGACCTGCTAGTTTCTGCATTAGGTGGTGACCTTCAGCCATGAGCAAAGGCTTCATCATAGCTAGTCAACCAGAAGAACATGGTCTTTTAGGCAGGGCGGCGTTAAAGAGACTGGAGTCAAAGTTGCTCGTTTCAGATAGTGGCTGCACAGAGGGACACATTTGAGACAAGTAAGAAGTTTTTTTTAAACTATAAATTATGGAAAGCTGCTCTGACGGATTCTCAGAGTAAAACTATCGACTTGGAAATTAGAGGTATAGGTCCCCTTTTATTCTATGTCTGAATGATAGGAATGCCTTAACTGAACACATTGATAAGCATTGGGAGAAACTTTGGGTTTGGGGCTTTGCTCAAGGGCACTTTGGACAGGGATTGATCCCCCAGCCCTGCGATTAATGGACAACTCACTGTACCCTCCAGCATAATGCTCAAGAACAACATGAAAACATCAATATCACCAGTTAATAATATAGAATAATGGAAGAAGCAGTGGTTATAGCTAGATTATTGCTGATTAAAACTGTACTGGAATAGGGCTAGCACCTACTGGAGTAGAAAAAGAGGTAGCAGCACTCACAGTATTACTGCACAACATGAAGTACAGCCAGGCCAGGTCAGGCGTATTGACCATTACCACCGATACATCAGAAACACACCACCATTACCTGTCAGTGCTCAGTAGTAAGGAACACTAAAGGCCGAGGATATGCATTTTGACTTTGAAAGCCTAATCACATTTAAAATGAAAAAGCATTCAGGTGAAATAGCATTAAGATGAAAGTAACAATGAAATGAGATGGTGTAGCGTTATTTACAGCACTTACACATCATTTTCTAGGAGGGCATAAAAGCCCTTCAGAATTTCAAATGGCCTCAGCGGTAAATCTATGTTTCTACAAGTCACCAGCGGTATGGTATGCTGATGGTTTCCATTTAATTTGAATACATTTGTGCTCTGGAGAAATCCCGTGGTCTCCAGCGTTGTGTCACATAACGGCTACGTGATTGCTGCAGGAGCCCGGATTGATTGGCTTTCTTTAAAAAAGGCTTAAGACACATATTTAGCTTCAGATTCATGTATTTGTCTTATTTTACGAATAAGAATCTCTGCTTTTATCTTCTGAGTAATAGTCGTTATAAAGTGTTGCTTTACTTTATCACTATAAGGGATGTGATGTAACCGTCCTTTTAAACTACAATGGGTGCCCACACACTGCAGCCGGCTAGTTTGAAGAGGTAACTGGTTGTGTGTGTGTGTGTGTGTGTGTGCCACTGGGTTACAAAGGTCCATCACATTTATTTTGTTGAAGAATTAAACTCGCAACTCCCCCACAAAGCTCAGCGGTAAATCCTGGCCTCCGTGGTCTCTTCTTCCTCCGTTCTCTCTGCACTAATCGTCTACACTGCGCTTCCTCTGTCCTGACACTACACCAAACACCTGCGCTTTCACTTAGCTCAGATCTCACCCAACAATTCTCGCCCTCAACATAACTCAAAAGACAACAAAAGCCTCGTGGGACAGCAGACTTTTTCAACAGGAAAGGGGCTAGAGAAGCAAGTCAAAAACAGCATTTTGGAAGGACTTACTCTACTGGCTAAATCATTCTTCATGTTTAAAACATCTCTATGTTTGCATGGTGCTTGTAAATGATCCTAAACAGACCAGTCTGCTCGAAGTAGGAGAGTATTTCTTTCCCAACTACTATTGACAACAATGACTTAATTTCATATAAGAAGATGAACAAGATGGACCCACATTTTCAGCATCTTTACAAACACTTGGTTAAACTGCTCGGAAACATGTCCCAAGACCTATAAAAATGCAATGGTTATTAGTTGTCAATGAAAATTCCTTCCGATTGGGCCAATCTGTACCGATTGAGGTGGTTACGTGAGGCATTGTTATTCCGACTGGGCTATTATAGACTCTCTTGTGCAGCAAAACACAGGGTTATTAATCATGACTTAAATCAATTTAGTGTCCCAGCAAGCCTTGAGTGAACCAGCATGAGCAAAAGCAGGAATGTGATTTCTTTCAATTCAAGATGTCAGCACGAAAAATATCTATTGTCTCCTTGTCCTAGGGTCCATGTAGAGGCAGCAGTTGTCTGTGTCAGTGATTGATTGGAGCCACGTGAAACTCAATCATACAAATTCCTTCATCTGTGCTTCTGGTCAAATTCATTCACTTCAGACCCCGTCTGTGTTGCCACAACAAGCTCTAACGCAGAGCTGCCGTCTTTTTTTTTTTTTTTTCCCCTCCCTAGCTTTGCCCCACACTGTCTTGTAAATCTTAAATAATTCACAGCAGCGGAGTCTGATGGTAATTTGTGTTTTAATTTAATGTTTACCTCTGAAGTTGTTGCTCTAGCGGGGGAAGGCACTAAAACTGGCTTTGGACACTTTTATTAAATCCTAATATGTCCACTTATGTCCACAAGCTGGGATAATTAAAATGTCTTCTTTAATATCTTGCTTTTAACGTGATGTTGGTGAACCAGGTGAGTATATTACAGAGTATTATGATCATGTCAACAGGCAATTGTTAAAGAATGGAGTAGGGATTAAAAGCTGACACGTGCCGTATGAACAGTGAAGAGTCATGTAGCATCATTCAAGTGCAACAGCGCAGCTCTCCAGCCTTTGTAGTCATTTTTTTTGGAGCCGGATGGATTCTGTTTTTGATGCCAGCCTTTTTATGAGCTTTAATTAGCGCATTAGCTGATTATTTCTCCAGAGTGATGTTTTATTTGAAGAGGCCCTGCCACCTGCAGCCCCTCGATTGACTGAGGCAGAGATGCGCGTGTCCGTCTGCACCGCTCTCCTTCTTTTCACCGCTTTCTCTCTGACTCCCTCAACACCAACGGCAGTCCCCTCGGTTCTCCTCTTTGCACGATCGGTCCCAACTGTTTACCGTTTTCTCAAATGTCGTCTTTGCTGTTTTCCCTTTTACATGTGGCTCCCTCTTTGTTCTCCTTTTCCCTCCCTACTTATCTCTATCCCATCGTCCCCTCCCGCCTCTGACTGACAATGTTATAAATTGATTTTCAGCCCGGTGTGTTCCCTCTGTCTCTCTCTAGGCATTTCCCTTATTTAGCCTCAACCACTCCAGGGTATAGTCTAGACCGCGGGCTGACTGTCAGTCAGCGGCAGCATGGAGCAGTCTAATTCTTGGCTGACAAGCGTTCCTGACAGCAGGAACCAATGGGACGTTTCAAACATGCTTACTCTCTCCTGCTCTGCCTCTCTCTGTTGCATTTTTTTTCACCCTTGCTATCTCTCTTTCCTCTCCCTGTCTGCCACCGCCACTCCACTCTTCATTCCCTCTCCCTTTTTGTTTTGCTTTTAGTTTGTCTACCTTTCTGTCACTCCGCTCTTGGCCTTTCTTTCGTTCTCTGATCCGAAACCACCTCGAGACACAAATGATCCGATACAATCGTTTTCCTGAGACACAGGCAGCTCATTTAAATGATCTAGCACACTAACATTCAAGCACACGCATGCACTCACACATGCATCTCATGTTGCTCCCCAGAGCTTGAGTTCTGATGTGATCTGGATACTGACTGGATGGTTTGTCTGCGGTGATTTGATTGGTCATTTCGCTCCACCGGGAAAGCCATTCTTTAATCATAAATGAGAGTCTGTGAGATTAGACGTAATACCCCTTTAAGCGAATCTGGTATCACTGAGGCCCCAGGAGAGATGGTGAGAGGAAAAGGGGGGGGGGGGGGGGGGGATCAAGATGAAAGAAAGTCTAGCAAACAGAAAGAGGGAGACACAGAGAGTGAGGAAAGGAATTTCAAGCATATTTTCTTCTCAGAGATGGACTCGTGTAATATTACTGTACTACAGAGGATAAGAGTAATATTTTACATTGCAGGATATGTGCACACCCACACAGATATGTCTCATATGGAAACATTACTGCCCCCCCAAGTAGGAAATGGGGACATCAAGCAACCTTGAGGGGGTACCATAGGTCCCATTCCAATGAAGAATAGGGTAATATTGCTGCTTCTTCATTTAGCAGTCAGCACCATGTGAAAATGGCTATATTGATCATAAGGCTCTCCTTGCAGAATGACCAGCTTAGTAATGGATTTCACACCACGAGAGTCATCAGGATTATTTCAGGATGTGTGAAATCAAATGATCTAACTGTACTGTACCCTACTGTACTGCGTAAAATGCAAACCAGAAGTCCATTTTGTTGGCTTGCCAGATGCACAGATGCTGTACTGAGGTTTCCAGTCATTTGCTGGAGCATTTTACAATTGTAAATCCAGCCTGACCTCACCAGAATTGCAACAAGCGTGGGTGTTGTTGTGTACTTTGACGCAAGACGTGATCTTTTTGGGCTTATAAACAAAACTAGAGGATGCGTTTCCTGCGTTTCAGTCTCGTGGGACTGGCCATGAGATTAGTTCACGTGTCAGGAGGATCTAAATGACAGAAGTTGCAGTTTCACCGTCTGGCCTGAATAAATAATTAAAATAAGTAAAATATTGTGGGAACCAATGAAAACCTTAGTTTTTGTGGAAAATAAAATCTCGTTCACAACTAAGCAAAATTGTATATCAAATATCAAATTGTATCAAATTGAATTGGGACCCTATGAATCAGAATGGGATGCATTCAGGAAATAGGTAGTGATTTACAGCACTTCTTTATACTACCTTACCTGAGTGCAGTTTTGCAAACATATATCGATCAGCCACAACATTATGACCTGTTATTATCCTGTTATTGCGTAGGTCTCCCTTGTGCCTACTCAGCTGTGATTCATCGAAGAATGGCATGGGCTTTCTGAGGGTGTCCTGTGGTGTCTGGCAACAAAATGGTGTTAGTGGGGGGGGGGCTTTGGGTCATATGGGTTGAAGGGAGGGGCCTCTGTGGATCAGGCTTGTTCCAATGCATCCCACAGATACTTGATCACTTTGGGATCTAGAGAGTTTGGAGGCCAGGTCAACACCTTGTACTGATTTTCACGTTTTTTTTTAGTTGTTCCTAAACCGTTTTTGTGCGTGTATCTGTATCAGGCTGCGTCCTGCTGGGGATGGCTGCTGAACATCAAAGAGTGTCATTGCTATGGGGTGGGGGTGCCTGGTCTGGTCTAGGTGGGTGGTTCATGTCTACGTAACATCCATATGAATGCCAAGTCCAAATGTTTCTCAGCAGAACATTGTACTGCCACAAGATGGCCAGTGTTAGTCACTTCATTCTGTGTTCGGTCATGTTTGTATGAGGACATGTTGAACTATGATGTAGCTATAGGTATTACATACCAACGTAGTGGCATCATCAAAGTGGATGGTTTTTTTTTTTTAACCCAGATAATCTGATAATCTGTGAAAGGAAACCCATGTTTCTTATTGTGCAACAGCACCAAGTCCTGGACTGCATTTTGAGAAAACCTACATTAAAAATAAGTTGTACAGTAATTACTGGACTGTCGTCAGTTGCCGATTGCCGTCGTAATCCGCTTGTTAAGCCTCTGTTTTTCAGTTGTTTCCTTTTTGCAGTATATTATCTTAAGACATTCAACATGAGATATTGCTTTGACGAAAGAGATCAAGCCTGTATTGCTGACCGGGGTTCATTAAATCCACTCGATTCGCGAAGCAGATTTTCTTCTTTGTCTTTAAGCTTCTTTTATCCAGTAAAGGTTGTGCTGAGCACGCGTGCTCTTTTCCAGCTAAACCCTGCTCCTCATTAGTAACAGTGGGTATTTTTTTTTTTTGCACGCGGGCACGACCCAGTCCAATCACAAGTCTTTAACTGTTTGCCAGTTAGCATCTCTATTGAAGTTACACGCCCAGATGTAGATGGTTCTAATACAGCTGTAGCTAGATTTTGTGTACGGCAGCTGTTGAATTTGCACCTATAGATGTTGACCCTGGTTCACGGCAAGAACTAGAATATCCCTTACAACCGTTCCACTCCATGTTTATAGTATCTTCAAATAATGACAAAAAGACTGAAAAAATGTGTACTATTTATTGATTCTTCTTGCATTCTCCCGGAGGTCACAACTGCTTTAAACTTGCCATGAAATTGTATGTCTTTTTGTTGCAAACATACAATCGCTAACATTGAATAATTGCAGATGGACATAAATTCTCCTGCAGGGCTTCACTATAGATTATGTGTGTGGTTAAGCTGTGAGGTCAGGGTTGGAGAGGAGGCTTCGTGTGCATGTGTGCCTTGATGTGTGAGAGTGAGAATGGAAGGAAAGAGAGGGTGAGGAGGTTAGAAATTGTGAACAAAGCAAATGGTAGAATGAGTGAAGGGTTTAAATGGCCGGCGTATTGAATAAGCTGTGTGAATAATGCATGGATTTGTGAATATGCCTACATTTGTATATGTGCATGTTTGTGTGTCTGTTGGTGTGTGTGCACGGGATGGCTTTTGGTTTGTGTTCACATTTGCCTGTCTTTCTGTGACCCTGTGAGTGTGTGTGTGTGTGTGTGTGTGTGTGTGTGTAGAGCGGCTGTCAGTTTCGGTCTGGTAGTCAGCATAATTAGAAGACTCTCTTTTACCCCTGTCTCCTTCTCAGCTTCTCTCTCTCTCTCACTCCTCCTCATCCTCTCCTCTTCTCTCTCATTCTCTTTTACTCACCCTCTCACTTCTTTCTGTATTTTCCCATCTCTCTCTCTGTCTCTGTCTCTCTCTCTCTCTCTCTCTCTCTCTCTCTCTCTCTCTCTCTCTCTCCCCCTCCTTCACTCTTTCCCCTCTGTCCCTCTGACTGATGAGTTTTAAATCATCCTTTCATTCTTGCTCAGTGATGAACGAGGAGAAATCTGGCCCTTTCTCTCTGTTTATTCTGCTTTCCATCTTTGTCACTCTGTCCATATCCCCCCCTCAAATGTGTAAGTGCTGCAAATATTTCCTTTCATTGACTGTTCCTGATAGCTTTAAAGGTTTTTATGCTGTTACTACCATAGACTGTATATAAATATGGACTCCCTTGCATTGGTGGCGTCCTCACCAAATACACAAATAAAATTGGCCAAACTGGCGCTATTTTTCCCGAGGATACGGGTGGCACCATCTTGTGAGACTGGAGCCAGAGTCTGTGCAGTGTGGTCCAAGAGTGGAGCCACGTGTAACCGTGACATTGATGACCCGCCCACTCCTCCTCTAGACTCGCTCGCGTTTCGTTCAGTTAATACTGCGCTCTGCTCTACCTCCAGCACAAAGAAATGTTGGATAATAGAGTGTACTTATTTATTTTTTTATGCCCACTCTCACAATCCCACAAGACTGCATCACAGAGCAGTTGGCATGGCAGCTGGTAGTCATCATGATGTCACATCCTGTTTCTATAGCGTCAAATAACTAAAATTAAACATTTGACACTTGAGTATACGTCAGCATTATATTAACTACCTAAAATGACAGAAAACATTCTTGAAAAAGAATATTTGACAAGTATTTTAATGTTTTAATTCGACCCAAGTCCCATCCACTAACATGGACGAGGTGCAGCTTATGACCTATACTGCAGCCAGACACCAGGGGGAGCTCTACTTGCTTTGGCTTCACTTTTGAGGAGCTGTTTTCCTGTCGATCTTTATACAGTCTATGGTTACTACCATGTCTTTTTTTTTGTATGTGTGAACATGTGCTGTCCTCAGATAAAGCCTTAAGTATTGAAGCACAAATTTTATTTCATTTGGAACCACGCGAACATCTCTTTCTAGAACTTGGCCATAATGGAAACTCAGTAGGTTGTTTTCTTCCTATACTCTGCACAGAAATGAGCAGGCAGACTTGGCCGGTGGCAAGTTTGTTTTCTAGGTATGTGTGTATGTGTCTATTGGTGTCCTCTCATTCCACTCTGCTTGTCCCTACCGGTTGCTCAACATCTCATCCCTGATTGGTTGTGAAGGGACAGAGATACCAGCCCCTTAATTGCAGCCCAGACTGCCATTGGTCATTATATCCGTCACTGTGATGGTCTTGGAATTGTCTGGGTAAATGAGGCACACACTGACACACACATATATATGTAGACACACAGATTTTTTTTTTCGGTTGGGGTTCTGTCTTGGATAATTGGTTTGAGAGGCATCCAGCGGGATCGCCCTGCTGTCCCTGTGGCCTTGGCTGCCATGGTGAATAAGGAGGCTCATAAACATGAAAGGCAGGGGGATGATCACCCTGATTTGAGCTTTGCACTCAGAGGAGATCAATTAAGGCCTAGGAGTTCAAGGACTATCCTCATATTTTCACTTAAACACTTATATTTAAACCAAAAGTGTACTGTTGCTGTTGTAAAGCTGTTTTTGTCTTCCTTTTACGTTGATGAAATGCATGCATGGTGAAAAAATAAACTGAAGTGCCCAGCCTCTCTATCGGGAAAAAGAAGAAGAAAAAAAAAAAACTCAACACACATACATGTAAAGCAATTTGTAACATCATTCCTCAGCATGAAGACACAGGATCAGACCTGTATAACAGCAAGCTTCTTCTCTGCTGTACTGTCCTTGAGCATAATGATGCGAAATCCCTACCAGCTCCAAGGTTTTGTCCTCCATAAGCTTAGTCTGCAGTCTGACTCCCCTGCAGAGCCAAAGAAGTGAAGACTTTCTCCATCGGGGATCGATAGTGCATTGCAAAAAATGCTCTGGACCAACTTCTCTCCTGGACACTCCAAGGTTTTCATCTAGCACCTGTGGTGCGTTTGATATAAAAGGATCATTAAGATCAAAGGGAGAAGATAATGATCCTGATGTGAACTCTGAAGTCCAAGGAGATCAATTACATTTACATTTTACAATTTAGGCATTTAGCAGACGCTGTAGCCCGGCGAGATTTAGAATAAGCACAGCAGCGGAATTAGCTTCACTCCTAATTTATCAGTACAAGCATCATCTAAAAGGATCACACAAACTACACGCTCGCTACTGTCTCCACATTAGAAATCTCTTCCTAAATATTGCCATATCCATACAACAAGGCCACATAAAGCACACATTTCTGATTACTTACTGCAGCCTGTACTTCCTAGCTGCTACACTTCATCCTTTGTAACCACTTCACTTTCTCATTAAAACTTAGGTAAACAGAATGAATCAGAATTTTTCTGACAAAACGCTCTTTACTAATTAAGTGGCCATGGCGGATGTCTGATAATGCATGAAATGATGCAGTGGATATTGTGAAGTGTATGTTTTGTTTCATGCGGTTGATTTAGATGTTGGTTTTGAATCCACTCATCTCCTCCTACCCGCTTTCTTTGTCTCTCCTCCTTCCAGCCTGCCACCACGTACACAGAGTCATAATGAAGGGCCTACAGTCACTCATTAAGGTCTGAGAGCATTCATTCTGCCCCTCCCTGCCGTCTTTGATGCTGCGTGGTGCATTCAGGTGTTCGCACTTGTGTCATTTCTGTTGTTTTCTGTTTGACTTGCCTCTGAGAATGCAGATGCGTATCTCCAAACGGCTGAGCTGCTCCGTGATAAATTTCCGAGTCACGTTGAAAGGGATTCTGACACAGGCCTATTGTTGTTCTGCATTTTGACATGTCAGCAACTGATTAGCAAAAACAAAGGAATAGCCACCGTTTCATCTTGTAGAGGCACCCGGGGTGAATCCGGGGGAACGCTCTGGTCGCTTATTGATTTCACCCTTTAAGTCAGCTGGAAGGGTTGCTCAGTGGAAGAGGACTTTCCAGTCAGTGAGGGGACTTGGGTTCAAGCACCCCATGCTGAATGTGAATACCAGCTCCTGTGGTGCTGTTCACAAACGGACACTGCCCCTTACTCCAGACGTGTGGAGCTACAGTATAAAGAAATTCAGAAAAGTACTTATTTCAACAGATTTAGATTGGTCCATTTTTTATGCACTCACCATCAAAGACCAGGATATATCCAAACTAAGCTGACCTACTTAGTATCGCTCATGCTCACTCTCAGCTTGTTGATGCAAAGTAGTAATTTCTATATTTTTCACTTTTTTCCTCATAAAGAAATAATGAATAATGAATACCACCAGTACTGGCCACATCAATGCATGTGTCTGTCTGTATGGGGACATCAGTACTGATGCCAAACGAAGAATTTTTTAAAGGATTGGTTCTCATTGAGCTTAGTATCTGTTTTACTTCTGCTGTAAAGCAAAACTAAACATTAAAGAACGTGACAAAATACACCGATCAGGCATAACATTATGACCACCTTCCTAATATTGTGTAGGTCTCCTTTGTGCCTCCAAATCAGTTCTGACTCATCAGAGAATGGACATGGGCCTTCTGAGGGTGTCCTGAGGTGTCTGGCAACAGGATGTTGTTAGTGGGGGCCTTTGGGTCCTATGGGTTGAGGGGAGTGGGCTCTGTGGATCAGGCTTGTTCAAGTGCATCTAACAGGTTTTCATGTTTTTTTGAGTTTTTCCTAAACTGTTTTTGTGTGTGTGCCTGTGTCTGGCTGCATCCTGCTGGGGATGGCTGCTGTCATTAAGGAGTGCCATTGCTATGGGGTGGGGGTGCCTGGTCTGGTCTAGGTGGGTGCTACATGTCTAAGTAACATCCACATGAATGCCAGGTCCAAAAGTTTCCCAACAGAACATTGTATTGCCACAAGATGGTCAATGTGAATCACTTCACCTGTCAGTGATAGTCATAACGTTGTGGCTTAACGGTGTATGTCCACTGTCTGGAAGTCTCTTACAGAACTAAGAAAGTTCTGATGTATGGTTTTATAATACAGGGCTAAACTGAATTATGACAGCTAAACTAAGTATTTGCTGTCACAGTATGAATGTCACATCACAGAGCTGTTTGTAAAGATATTGAACTTTGTTATTTGTAATATTGAAGAAGGCTTTACTGTCATGTAAAATAAATTAAAAATCTTTATGGAGTAGCTTGGAGGCAGGAGACATGTTTTTTTTTCTCTTAATGCATTACGGAGCTATTCAACTGTCAAGCACACTGAATTGATTTTGAAGTTAATAATTATTAATACAGTTGTACACTGCACACACGATCAAGAAGAATAAAAGTAAGGTAAGAAAAGCTTTTAAGAATCCCAAGGGGAGGACATTTAGTTTATAAAAAAGAAAACTTGATGGAGACATTCCTACCTGTATGTATCCTACAGTTACAACTCACTTTCTGTTAAAACCAAGCCAACTCTCACACACATCTTACACTTTTAGTCACACAAGCATAGCTACCCTTGCAGTTTAGATACCCTCGCAGTAAGTATGCAATAAAACTATCCATCCGTCCCAAATTACAAGTGGTCATTTTAATATTTGCATCGCTTCCCTTTCCTTTAGTTGACCTCTGTCTTTCTTTTTTTGTCACGTCTATACTTTGACATGGTGTTATTTTCCTTGTGTAATGCAGACGTGCTAAGTGTTGTCTCTTTCTCTCTCAGGTTTCATCTACACTTGTGGGGGTACACTGAAAGGCCGAAACGGCAGTATAGAATCGCCCGGGTTTCCCTATGGCTACCCCAACGGGGCGAACTGCACCTGGGTCATCGTTGGGGAGGAAGGAAGCAGAATCCAGCTCATGTTCTTGTCATTTGCCATCGAGGAAGAATACGACTTCCTGTCCTTGTACGATGGCCACCCACACCCTGCTAACTTCAGGACCAGGCAAGTGATTTTGTTTTTTAATTATTTATCAAAACGTCACCACAGCACCAACATTATGCAAACATGGAAATTTGTATGAGGTGCACAGCAAATTAATAGTTTTCATCCTATAACCTGCATCAACAGATCTAAGCTACAAAATAATACCGTATTTTTGCAAATAAGCTCATAACAGGATCTCATGTTAAGCATCAATGAACTATGAAGTTGAAAGAAGACTGACAACAAAAGGAACTGTTCTGATATACTGGTCTCTAACAAACAAATACCAAAAGCGGCCTTGTGCATTTTGAATGCATCGGAGAAGCAAATAGAGTTCAATAACAACATAAATGCTCGTTGTTTCAACAAACATATAGACAAAATGATATCGGCGCTTGCTGGATCCTCTCGAGCGATGCTATTGCAGCGGAACAAATGACCTTGTACAGCAACAGGGTGCTATCCCGCCGCAGCACACAAATTGCCAAGGCTCAATCACTGCCACTGCGGCTTCCCTTTAGTTATTGAATTATTTTATTGAGCCCCTCCTGCAAGAAGAAACACAATACCCTGAAAGAAACTCATTTCAGATAAGCTATTAAACTCTCTTTGCCTTATGATTTTATCAGGCAATCAATAGAACCTCATAGCATCTTTATTCACATTTGACATGTTCTTTTAACCCTACAGTTAAATTATTATTATATTATTCAATTAGCTGTGAAAGGCGAGAGAGCTGTCTATTGAAATGTTTGATTTTTACATGCTAAACATTGAGGGAGATTAGGCTGCTATTGAAGTTTTAACAAGTGGTGCCCTACAAGGTGGTCCACAATGAAAGTCCTTTTCTGCTTGCAGACTCTTGATCCAAACAGCAGTGCAGCTTGGATCAAAAAGATCTAGAAGAAGCATTTACATTTAAAGGATAACGTTCTCCTTCCCTGTAGAGAGTAAACATTACAGCCCGTTTGGTATTTATTGTCTTGACGCTGCTGTGTCCACTCACAATACGGACTGACATTATACAGATTAACCGTTGTTTGATCTTTGAATAAGCCTCCTCTGTCTCGCTGGCGTGTCATTCTTTGTGTAAGCGACAGTAATTAGCACCTAACCGCGAACCAGACACTCAATTTCATTTTGGATTCTGTGAATGTGAACATTCACCTGGAACTAATACATGGAATCAAGAATAATCCAACCCTGAAACCAAGGTAAGCTCCACACAAGAGACGCTTCTTGTTGCTCCTTTTTCCACAAGAAAATTGCAAGCTCTGCACATACAGCTCCAGCCTTGGTCACTTGGGTGAAGAGAAGTACTGTATGTGTCTGGAACAGGTCCTTCCGACACAGTGAACAACACCTGAAAAGATGTCAGCTCAGCTCTGTCCTTGAAGATATGTGAAGTCTGGCTATGTGCCATAAAAAAGTGAACTCGCAGGGCACATGCCACTGCTAACACATGTAGTAGTGCTAGTCGACAGTCTTTACTTTGACATTGAGATTGAATAAAATTTATTATTTATAACTTTTTTGGTTGCATGTCTGAAGATTTTCAGTCATCCAGGTCATTGTATGTAAAACAAAGCTAAAACTGGACTCATTCAAGTGGTTTCTTCAGATCAGTTCTTCAGAACCTAAGAAGCTGATTGGATAAGTGGTGAAACAAGTCCAGATGCCTTAGCCAAGGCTCCTCCAACCAGCATTTTTGCAGCTGATCACAGATGGACGATTGTAGGGAACGCAATGTCTGAAGGAGAAAAAAGTAAAATGTGCAAAGAACACAGAGTTTTCAAACTTCCGGTGTTGAAAAGTCGCTTGCTATCTAGACTTGTGCACGACATGTAGAGGTGGACTTGCGATGCTGGGGTCAGAGTTCTGTCAAAAAATCACGCAGTTGTCCGCTAGCAGGGACCACTGATTCCAGTAGATGTAAGGTCATCTGTGTTGATGATGATTGGCTGCTAACGGCAGCATACATAGCATTCATTGAGCCAGTTTGTGGTCCTTTCTCTGCAGCAATGGGTGGCTACATCCTGCTGCTCTGTTCCAGCGGCCGTGATCTCATCTTGCGTCATCATGGGCCTTTGTGATCGGCCATTACTAAATATCAATCAGCCGCCAATCATCAGCTAAACATTTTTGGTTGTTTCAAATTTTATAGTGTTGTTCTTTGGGGTTCTCATTAAAGTGTAATGTATTTCCATGCTACAGTCAGGCTGTAGCAACACTGTCAATGAAATCTGATCAACCTACGTCCATACATATATATCATAATATCATGTACATTTTCACTAGATAAGTTAACATTGTATTTCTTTACTTAGGCTGGAAAATTAGGTTTTGTTCAATTAAGGAAATAAGAATCTCAGTCGTGGAGAGGTGGTTCGAGTCATCCAGATAGTTGGTCGGTTGCTGGAAACCAATTCTTTCGTCATGGGAAATGAACCATGTTTGCCTGGTTCAACAGGCGTAATTTCTAATCAGCCAGCTGCAATAATCAACCTTTCTCAGACAGTCCAGTGGCTTTTAATGCTCAAATTGCCACATAGAGTTAATTAAACAAGGAATGGAACAGGATAGATCAGAACAGAACAGAATGAAACAGAATAAAATAGAGCAGAATGGAATGACGTGATACTTTGCCGCTTCTTATGTGAATCCGGCTTTCACGGGGGGGGGGGGGGGATAAACAGGCCTGAGGAAGGAGAAAGCGAAGGATGCCCTCTCTGCTCTTATTGGTTGATTAGGATTTCCTGCTTATCAGAGATAGCAGGAAATGATGTGCTTTGTTAAGTGTGTGTCCACATGCATAGATGTGTGTGTGCGCATGTCTGCGAGGAAGATTTATGGTCTGCATAGCTACAATCGCCCCACTAGTTAAGCCAAATTACCTCCGCCGTCTCTTCCTCTTTTCTTCTTTGGCGTTCTGTCTCTCTTTTTCCTCACTCACACACACACACCCACACCCACTCACACACACACACGGACATAGGGTAAAATGGTGATTAAAAGGTCAGATCCATTAACAAGAAAATGGTAATTATGGGGAGAGTGATTAACATGGATTGCTCACACAAACCCGTACATGATTGTGCATGCACTCACAATACACAAACACAAGACGCACTCTAGACTGCGTTTTTCTGGTTTCATAAATTTAAATTACCAAAGTTTTAGTGTTTTATTTTAAGGAATGCTCAAATTACTAATTTCAAACACTCACCTTGAATAAACCCTGAAATCAAAGGGATAATTTTTAAGGATGTTACCACCTTTCTCCTGCAAGTGATGACAGTGTCTAATGATTATGCTGCTTGAAAAATCTGAATTATGATTATTAGTAGTCTTACTGAAACCACAATCAAGATTTAAATCATTTTATCTTTCAGCGGAAAGCTGTGAACACCACCTCCCTTGATTATTGCATGATTTAGAACCACGATCCAATTCGGGACAAAAAAAATAAAAAATATTCCCTCCATTATTTATTGATGCTGCCTGAAATTTGAAAGTATTAACTCTGACAAACAGTGTGTTCTGAACTTTGGGTGGGTCTTGTCTCACCTGTCCACCCTCTCCATGATGCCGGTGCAACAACAAGATATGATGGATGGAGTTGTTTTTAGTCGCTGTGCCTGTGGAGTTTCTTAAAGCCAGGGAACAGGACCTTGGATTACTAGTGCAGTAAAACTCAGGTTTTATTTTATGGCCTCTGATGATTGTGTCGGGTTTTGTGGCATTTTTGTATCCTCCGACCCTCTTAAATTCTATATATAATACTAGTTATATTAAGTAAAATCCGACCAAACACAAGTGACCCCATGTTGCTTTTCAACCACAAAGCTGGAAATACCTGGGAGAAGTACGAGTTAATAAAGGTGCAATTGCACTAACAATTTTCACTCTCCCAGGGAGCATTTTCTTAATTAAACAAATACAGCCTTTTAATTATGGCGATTACGCGATTTAATGAAACATAGTTCCTCTTTAAAAAGCCTAACAAATAAATTAACTGATAAACTGTTGACAGTGGGCTGTGGGTGCAAATACTCTTGTATTTTGTTTCTTTAGATTTGGTACATGCAGTCTGCATCCATATTGGATGCCAGCGCTAATACACATTTTGGAGACTGGCCTTTTCATCTTGGCTTTTTAACCATGACAGTCATGTTCACTAATTGTACCATAGAGGTTGCCGTCACCTGACCTTTATTAAACCTTAACTGTACAAAGTTTTCCTTGCACATATGAGAAATTAAATCAGTTTCACCCTATTAGCTCGTCCTCTATAGCTTTGTATTGTTTTGCTTTCAAGATATATTCCGCATGAACCACAGAGTAACCTGGTTATTCCGGTGTGATGATGAAACCTCTTCGGTTTCATGATGATTTCCTGAGCAGCATAATTGGGATATTGGTGTGCACTTTAACATACTCATTAACAGTGAAGATAGATAGACAAAAGAGAGATAAAGGTGAACTAGGTGGCAGGGAATTAAGAGGCTAAGACAGCGTGTTACATGCAATCATTCTGAATTTTATCAGGGCCACCTGAAGTGTGTGGGATTTATCTGGAGATGCTCAAACAGAGAGTGTGACATTTTCAAATTAAATTCTGTTTACCGTCTGCATTCCTCACTGGTCAAATCATTTTGTTGGCTCTTCATCTTGATTCACACATCTTAGAAATGGCAGTTAATTTTTTTTAAATGTATGATAATATGGTAAGTGCAGAGCAAAGCTACACTTAAGGATGTCGTGGTAATTTATTTATCAGCCCTAATAAATACTTAAATAACCTTTAATAAATGTAGTGCAGCAAAGTGGTAGTTCCTTCTGTGGATTTCAGAGTGTTTGCCAATAAATACAGTTTTATATCACTATTTTTTCAGCACAAAAGATGAATCATTGTTGTTTATTCACTTTTTTATGAGCCTGACAGACAAATGCTGTTTGACTGGCTGGTTGGTTGTAAATTTGCATAAAGTTCAATATGTTTCTGCTTTATTTTCTTTGTTTGCTTCACTTAGTTTTGTCCTGCCATTGTGCGTAGCTCTAGCCAATGTATTCTTGTGTCACAAGCTGCCATTTGAAATGGCTGGCTTTCTGTCACTCACCGATGTTTAGTCATAGCGGATGTAAAAGCCTGGAAAGTTAGCAGCACATAAACAGTTGGAGTGAGTGGGACAACAAGCAGACTTTGGAGAATTTACCAGCTGTCTGAAAATTAATAATGCGTGAGCTCCAAGAGAGTATCTGGGAGTTTTTGGACATGCATGTAAAGATGGATGAAATACAAGTACTAAACGATGGAAGACGCAGTACATGTTTTCTTTTTTGCCAGACTCTTTTCTGACTTAAATAGTAAAAGACCAGATTGAGGATTTGATCACAATAGTGCATGGGACTCTATGACTCCAAGCTGAAAAAGCTCAATTTGTCATTATTGTCAACATGCAAAGTAAAAGCAAAAGGCAATGTGTTTTGGTAATTGCATCAAAAAAGTGGGTCAAAACAAATCTGAAAATAAGTCATAGGGGGCTTTTGGAGGACAATAAATCAATCCACCGGAAATAGGGGAATATCTCTGATGAATAAATCAGAAGAATTTGAAGGTTTTGAATGCACCACTTCCCGAAACACTACATTTAGACTTTTTTGTGAGTGTCTTCAACCTTACCACGCAGTCTTGAAAACCTGGTCATATGTAAAAATGTATAACCCTAGCAACATACTTCAATGAGAAGGTATCTGCAGCAAACCACATTCTTGCTAAAAATAAAATCAAGGCAGTTTTAGGAAATAAAATCATTAGACAGGGATCTCTTATTCACTGTGATGCATTTTCCCAGATCAAAGGCAACCAAAGGCGTGATTGGATGTGGTGGTTGGTAAAGAGAGAAGCACAGGCTATAGGCTTGTTATTAAACTAAAAGTGGAACAAAAATTGTGTTGTTACTCTAGTGAGATAGAAACTGATTCTGGATTACCATTATATTACTATAGCGTTATGAAGGTCTTAATTGATTTCTACTGTCACCATTAACGTAAACCTATTTTTTTTGACAAAAAGAGGAGGCAATTCCTATACCCCACCTTCAAATTGGATGTGAATACCCTCAAATGAAAGCCTCCTCTTTATTCCCAGCAACTGTAGCTCGAATATGTTGGGTTAAGCCGCTAAAGGAACAAAAATGTCAAAAAAACAACCAAAAAAAAAAAAACTGTTGTTAAAAAAGTAAAGCTCCCAAAACGGCGACTGAAGTTGTCTCAGGTCACACTATGAATATTTGATGAATGCAATCTGTCAGTCTGTGTGGTCTGTCCTGTGGCTATATTTGTTGTGTGCAAGCAAAGCTGTTTCTAAACCCTTTATTAAAGTAAACTGGGTTCACATGGATGAATGTCAACAGGTTTTGATCTGGATAATGTCAGACTTAAATCATTAGAAATGTCTGGATTATATTTCTTTAATAGAGGTAAAAATAAATCAATAAATCAATAAAACATGAGTGGATCTGAATGTAGTGTTAACTGGTTTAGGTTACTAGTGGTATTAGAGAGACTCAGTGAAAAAAGACTGCAGACCATCGAGAACAGAAGGTTATCATTTGATTTTGTGATCTTTATACTCTCCATTAATATTTAATCAAATCATTTGACGCCACTTTACTCCCAGCCCTCATGTTATCGTTGTTATTATTATTATTAGGGCCGGGACTCGATTAAAAAAATTAATCTAATTAATTAGAGGCTTTGTAATTAATTAATCGAAATTAATCGCATTTTAATCGCATATAAATATTTGACCTGAGAACAGTGAGAAGTAATTTTTTTCATATGGATTTTTAGTATACCATTGAATAATGACTAAATTTCCCATCCACGGGGCCAACCAAAGCGGTCTCATCAGCTTCTTCTTTCATGTTCACTGTGGTTTGTTGTTGTCTGAAGTAATGAACAGTGTTGCCAACTCTTCAGGAAAGGAAAGTAGCTATTGGCTGTCCTAAAAGTCGCTAGAAGTCGCTAAATGACGTCATCGGCTAATTTGCATAATTTACCTTTTGGATGTAATTGTGATGGACGCTATATTATTAACGCGCCTCCTTTATCAGGGCTTGGTATTGGCAAAATGACTCTAAAGAGACACTCTGGCACAGTAACTTAAGTTTTTTTTTTTTTTTTTTTAGTTTTTCTTAAGTTTGGTTTAGTTTCTAGCCTACAAGTCACAGGCACAGAAGAACATGAGCATTTTTTGCCATAACTAGAATATTTTTAACATTTTTTGTACAAACGGTTTTTACTTGACAAAATTAACAATCTAAATGGATTATTATTTTATTATTTATTTTAGTGTGACAGTGAAGAAACATTTACATCCCGCTCTGTAAACCAGGGCGCGATCAGCGGCAGCTTTGCGCATGCGTCATTCGTTTGCAGTCTGGACGCGGTGGCGTGGTTCTCCCCGCTCTGACCGCTGCTGCGCGGGGCTACTGTGAGACTGACCGCCTGTGAGTGCTTTGGGATGGGAGAGGGGCTCACGGCAGCACCCGCTGCTTGTTGAGGACACTGGTAATGAACGCTAGTTGGTGCTCCAGTATAATCGGTCCGCCGAAACTCATCCAGTGAGAAACGTTCCGCGGTGCAAAAATAAGTGTGATTAAAATGCGTTAAAAAAAATTAACGCGTTATTTTTGTGTAATTAATTAATCTTAATTAACGCGTTAAAGTCCCGGCCCTAATTATTATTTTTTACCACTCATGAAGTCCAAAAGTCTGAAAATTATCTGTGACTCTGCAGATATTTGGCAGCACATACATATTCTGAAAAACCAGACCAGTCTAGACTTAGCAAAACTATGTCAACAAATATTTGTGAACACCTGTGTAAGATAAATTTACATACAGTTTTCATTCAGACGTTTGAAATACATAATTTTTGTTGCTTTATCATCTTTATTTGCTTCTTGTGACAATAGGTTGGATAAAGCTAACAAACACCAGTAAGTAACATCATCAGAAACTAATTCTATTTGATGCTTGTGTTATAAATCATATCCTTTTCGTACTAAACAAAATTACCAGGTTAGTGTTTGTTAACGGTTATAAGGTAACTAAAAGTTTACTGTTTTCCTTCGATAGTTGATAGCTCTAATGCAATCTATCTACCTGAAGCTACAGCATGTGAGAAATAATTTATTACATATAGTACATATTGATTGTAAAGCTCAAAATGAAAAGATCAAAAGATGTAATCTATGTCACAGTGTATGCTCTGTGATGCGAGGGTAAGCTCGTCGTCCTAGGGGCTGGTGGAGAAGCTGAAACGGGGGCGGTAGCTGCCGGTCAGTGAGTAAGCGACTGAGGTTACAGAGCAGGAAAACAAGACTTTAGGGCAGCTGAGGGAACAAAGGGACTGGTCAGGGTGCCTGCAGCCAACATGCTCTCTGTTGTCTTACGCTGACCAAAGAACAGTGCAATAATAGTGTAATACCCGTCTTAACCCATCATCAGACCCATCATCAGACACTACCATTAAAGAAGATTTTCTTTGCGATAATTACACTCTCTTGGTGTAGTGCTGATTGGCTGTGTAATAGCAGAGATGCTGCAATCTTAAGGTTTGTGCAAATGCGCCGAATGATTTCTATCTATTTGTATCATGTTGCTTTCTGGATTACTGCATTGTTTTCTTTTTTTTTTTTATCATCATCGACAGTCCACAACACACCATATCATTGTTAAATGGTAAATCAGGCTGTTAAACGGCCTTTTAAATTGTGTCTCTCAGGACTCACTCCCACACATTTGGCATGACATGCTTTTATGCTGTACGTCACGCTGTCAGGCTCCCCAAACAAATCAGGCACCGTAATGTACAGAGCCATCAAAGGGGCAGTCTGAGCATACTGACACCAGCTAGCGGTGTCAGTATTTTTCCCCGCAAGATGATTACGGGCTATGTTTCACGGCTGCTGTAAACCGAAGGATTTATGGATAGATTTTGCGTAACCTCAAATATCAAGGATCATATTAAAAACAACAACAACAACAACATCCATAGTCCATTGTTTTTTCACCTTAACATCTCTGGCTATGATAAATCACAATGTGGAGAGGTGTCCAGAGGTAGAGGCGGAGAATTGGTGAGCAAATAGAGGAAACCCCAATAGGAAAGGAAAAAGGATCAGGTGACCCACACAGCAGCAGCAGCAGCAGTAGTTGCTTTGCTTATTGTCCATATAGTGTAGTGCCCTAGTATAAAATGTGGAAAGTATGTATATAAAGTAAAAATTATTTATAAATGGCTAGCTGTTGTTATGCCCAGCAAAATATCTAGTTTATAGTCCACTGAAGGCCCCTTTAGAAAAGAACTGTTGTGTTGTTGTTTTGGTTAAAAAAGCAAATGACTTTACTGTAGATTTGCATTCACTACATTTAAAGCCCATTATTATCTCACTAGCTGAGAGCTACTGTTTGCCTAGTGTGTTATGGTTGTTTGTTGGAGGTTTTCGTGCAGCTTGAGCGCTCTCTCTTTTGCACATTAGAACGAGTGTTCCTGTGCTATTGCCATCTACAGCTGCAGGTGAACTGGAAGCAATTAGGTTTGTGTTGTTGCTAGAATTGGGAGCACTGGTCCCAGCTGTTTTCAGTGTGATCTGATCGCACCGCTCTCAAGTGTGCACAGATTAAATACAGCAAGAGCCAAGCTTAACATTCCCACACAAACACACTTTATATGAGTGATGTGATGTGACATTAAGTAAAATGCCTGGCGGCCTCATTAAATATTCCAGTAGAGACACACCAAACAACACTCATACACACACAAATAAACACAATGTGTCACAAAAGTTAGCTCTGTTCTACTCTTGTGGGTTGCCACGTACAGGCTAGTTTATTTCCTTGCTTCCTGTTCCTGCCCTGACCCAGTTTGTATCTGCAAACCTCTACAGCACCAATTTTACACCTGGCTAAGTCACACCCTCTCCCCTACACACAAAGAAAGACATGCACAGAAACAGAGAGACGCTCAGCGCCATGCTTAGCTCACGCCGGCTGCATGAATACACAGAGGCATACAGGAAGACATGCACCTAGTACACACAGACACAGAGGGAGAACATGCGCAAAGGCCATGGGAAACAGCGCAGCGTGATTGGTGTGAAGATAAACAAATATGGTCTTTGATGTTGGGACAATATTCCTGAGTACACTTTTTATTGTCGGGGGCAGAAAGCGGGAGGTGTACATGTAGATGTGTGTGTGTGTGTGTGTGCGTGAGTGCGTGAATGGAGGGGGTTTGTGTGAGTGTGAACCGAGGTGTGTTTACCCCTGAGGTAGTGGTATTTCATCTCTTCCTGCATCAGCTCTGCCCTATAGGGGGTAAGAGGTGTGTGTGCGTGTGTGTGTCTGCGCGCCGGTTGGAGGATCCAAATAGCTAAAAAGACAGGAAGGAAGAAAAAGGGAAGTCTTTTTTTTTTTTTACTTTAAAATCAGAATTACTTTATTTTTGCACAGAATAAGTTCACAGAATCTGTTTGAGTGAAATGAAACATAGGTAGCAGTTATAAATACACAGCATAACCTCCAGCAAAGGTTACATATCAGTAAGGTAAATATAACCCTAGATATTACTGTACATCAACCTAGTTAACAGAACATATGTAGTTATCTCAAATAGCAACAGCCCCCTTGGATAACTTGCAAAAACCAAATAAATCCTGTCTTGACAACTTCCTCGCTGCACTGACTTTTATCGCAGTAAACAACATTTTGGCACAGTGGGCGTCCATCAGGTATCCAATTTGGTGTAAACGACCCCTGCAAGAGAAACTTGAGCGAAAACGTTGTGCGGCCTTGCTTTGATTTGTGCATAATTGCTAAGCCTCGCACAGTGTGCAGGAAAACACGGTCAGCGTGATTGTATTTGTGCTACAGACGGGGATGCTTTCTTTGGAAGCCGCAAAGCTATTTTTCTGCCTTTTAGAAAGTGAATACAATGCGGGGGAAAGGGCACATGGCATTCAATTTGTGGCACTGAACAGATGATGGTAAACATTTTTTTAACAGCAAAACAGGGGCTGTATGTTCATTGAAATATAATTTCCGGATGCGTTCAGCTCATCCATCATTTCTCTTCTTTCACTCTCCATATATTCAAATGTTTCTCATTTTAACTATCTCTCAATAACCGTTTTGATATATATATGTTCAATGGCATTGTTTCTCATCCTCACAATCTGTCTCCGTCTTAAACCAGCCTTCCACTGAAAGAATATAATTCACTCTTTCATCTCGGTGTCTTAATGTCTGTTTCTCAACCTCTCTGTGTGCCTCTCTGTGTGTCTTTCTTTTCACAATATTAATTCAACCCCCCACTTCCCTACCCATCTGTTTCCCTCTCTATTCTTCCTATAAATGTCATTAATTCGCCACTGATAACCAGCTCTGTTCTTTCAGCACAGTCTGCCACAGATTATAATTATAATCATTACAGTAACATTAACAGTGCAATACAATATGCAGGAGTCAAATCCCATGGTGATATAGCTCTCCTGAGTCTTTTGGAGCTCCTGTCTTTGTGTCATATTGTGGCCGTCGTAGTCTGTGGAGATTACCGTACGTCTGTGTGTGTGTGTTAAATACACCTGGGGCTGGCGTTAATTGATTTTTTTTCTCCCTCCTTTTCTGAGTGGTCTCCTCAGCATTATGAGAGAAAATAGCCGCAGTGTCATCAGGCTTTGTGTAATAACCAATCCTATACAAATAGCACATTTAAATACTAACCACCTATCAGTGCTCGCTGAAAGCCAAACCTCAAAAACTGCCATATGACTGACTTGCGGGTTGGTTCATGGCTAATTATTTCACTTGAAAGCTGTAATCAGTGTAAACCATTAACAAACAGCCAAACAGTATTTATTATGACCCCTACAGGTGAATCTTTCATAGTACAATACTACCCATACTTTAGAGTGTTGTGTATCTCCTACACTATGAATCAGCCTTCTCAGATATAAACTTTGTCAAAATGTTCCCAAAAATCTGTCATACCTGAGAACAGTGTTCTCCTACAAATACTTTCTGAGACTGCCAACTCCATATTTCCTATAGTTTGACGTCCATTAGCCGTTTGTTGGCAGTTTAACCACTTACTTGGAAGGACAAAGATGAGCACTTACAGTTATCTGGTCATAAATATTCATCGGTGGCTTTACATAAAATGAGCCAGGTACAGACACTTATGCCAGTTGGCACCTTTGCTTGTCACTGGAAATGCGAGCGTCGCAATAGGCGAGGCAATTGTGAGTGTGTGTGTATGGTAAGAAGTTATGGGTCTGTTTAGAATTTTCTTGGCAACAATCAAGACGTACCTTTTTGATTAAAGCTACAGCATTCCCTCCCGTCTCATCAGAGATTAACAAACATTTAATTGTGCAATACGTTGTTGGTGTATGTAATGCAGTGTTCGCGCTAGTGGCGAAAAAGCAAAAGGCGAGAGATTCCTTTCAATGGAAGCCGACAAGATGAAGCAACAAGCTGACTCCCAGCATTTCCAAAGGATATGATGTGCTGCTGCCAGTATCCAAGTTGAGCTGGCTTCAATTTTTTTCCAACTCTCCAGTGACACGGTGACATGTCAGCCAATCGTAGGCGTTTGTTTTACCAGTTAATTCAAACAGATGACAACCTCCAAAATGTCATCAAGCTCTTGAGCAACATTTCAGCAGTGTAGCTGGCCACAATTGACCGTTTGAGAGCTTAGACGCTCGTAGCATAAATGCAGCATTATATTATATTATATCGATCAGGCATAACATTATGACCACCTTCCTCTGATTGAGTTTTTGCCTCCAAAACTGTTCTGACATCAGAGAATGGGCCTTCTGAGGGTGTCCTTTGGTGTCTGGCAACAGAATGTAGTTAATTACTTTTGGTCCTATGGGTTGAGGGAAGGGGCCGCTGTGGATCAGTCTTGTTCCAGTGTGTCACACAGATACTTGATCATTTCGGGATCTAATGAATTGTGTGTGTGTCTGTGTCAGGATACATCCTGCTGGGGATGGCTGCTGCCATCAAGGAGTGTCATTGCTATGGGCTGGGGGTGCCTGGTCTGGTCTAGGTGGATGTTACATGTCTAAGTTACATCCACATGAATGCCAGGTCCACAGGTTTCCCAGCAGAACATTGAATTACAGGATGGTCAATGTTATTCACTTCTCCTGTCAGTGGTTTTAATGTTGTGGCAGATCGCTGTAGGTTTCATCAGGAATTTCTAAATATATTTATGACAATAGATTGTTTTCTCAAGGTCTCAATTTCAAAGTGGACAATTGATACTTCAACTAAATGCAGCTTGATTCTCTTTACTGAACCAGTTGAGTTTTGTAGGGTCCTGGTGAAAGCCACTTACCCTTTGGTCGTGTTTGTTTTAGCAGGGGAGGTAGCTGATAAGAACCAGGGCAGTGTTACAAGTCAGCCAGTATGTCTCAGATGACTCTTCTATCTCGCAATATTGACTATCAGGGTTCTATGTGTGTCTGCACATATGTGTGCGTATGTGTGAAGTTCCAGTAATCCCAGTGGCTGAACTGGTAATCCCCTAAAGATGTCCATTAGCCCCTTGACACACACACATACACACCACCACACACACACACACACACACACACACACACACACACATACAGTTCCTCCAGGGCAGTCACCCAGGTGTCAGGCAGACTTTTCCTCAGGGAGGGATCACTATGATCAGCCACAGAGCTGGCTCTCTGCCCCTGGAGGGAGGAATGGAGATACAGGCTGGCAATACATACAGATTAAAGAGAGGGAAACAACGACAGATGAAGAGAGAAACAGGAAAAGGATGGTCACATGTGAGCCAGATTTGGACGACTGGATGGGAGAATAGGGGAAAAATAGGGCGTGGTATATGTAGGGCTAACAAGGAGGGAAAAATAGGCAAACACAAGTGATTATAAGAAAAAGACAAAAGTAATTTCTCCATGTCTTTGTGCTCCCTGAGCTGTAATCTTAAAATGTGAATTTTTGTGATACTTTAACTTACCAGAGCACCAGATTTCTGCTATGGTTGGATTTTTTTTTGTCTCATACAGAGGCTTTTTTTTCTTCTCTTCCTCTTCTGTGTACCCCCTGTTGTTATTTCTGCTTGTTTCCTCTCTGCTGATCTGTACAGCAATGTTCTCTTTGACTTAGTATCCTCAAACGGATGATGCACCTGAGCCACAAATGGACTTTTTGAAAAATACAGTGCCTTTGTGGAGATACTGTCTTTGTTCCCGAAATGCCTTAAACTGATGTGATAATCAGTGTTTTGACTCTTGAGGCCCTTACAACCTGCCAAACACCTCAGAGCTTCAAATGCATGCTTGTCAGTCATAAAATAAGCACTTTTCTGAAAGCTGGCTTTGTATAGGTATGTGCCATTTGTTCAGACAACAATGCCTTGATGGAGTCTCGTAGCCACCCACCATTCCCCTGGAGTTTAGTAGTATACTGTGTAGGCAGGAAGAAACATGCTTCTCTCATTATATGAAGACAACCACATTGAAGCTCTACTATTGTGAGTCATTCAGTTTGAACACTGAACCCATCAGTACTCTACGCTGATGTGGGACGATACAGGAATCGTTCCCTTTAGTATGTCACATAACACAAACATTTTGACAAACCAGCTATGACTCATTCACACGATGTGTATGCGGTTTCTGTTTTCCCGCTGCTCTTTTCTGCCTCCGCCATTTCTAGACAAAAAGTTAGAGGATGTATCCTCAATTGGTTGAGCACTGCTTTATTTGAACCTCCACTTCCTTGTTGATGCTTCGGTGTCGGTAATATTTCTTGTGTGTCTTTCTTTCTTTTTCTCATGTACACACATGAAGCAAAACATTATGACCATCTTCCTACTAATTGTCCATCGTGGTCAGTAGATTAACTCAGACTTGTCAAGGAAACCACTTAATACCTGCGAAGATGCCTTGTGGTTTTCAGTACCAAGGCTTGAGCTATTGGAATGTAGTAAGAAATAGTGTTTCCAAGATCTAATTATACCGACCAGGCATAACATTATGACCACCTTTCTAATATTGTGTAGGTCTCATCAGAGAATGGACATGGGACTTCTGAGGGTATCCTGTGGTGTCTGGCAACAGGATGTTGTTACTGGGGGCCTTCGGGTCCTATGGGTTGAGGGGAAGGGCCTCTGTGGATCAGACTTGCTCCAGTGCATCCCTCAGATTCTTGATCAGTTTGGGATCTAGAGAATTTGGAGGCCAGGTCAACACCTTGTGCTGCTCTTCAAGGTTTTTGTGTGTGTGCCTGTGTCAGGTGGCATCCTCCAGGGGATGGCTGCTGCCGTCAAGGAGTGTCATTGCCTTGGGGTGGGGGTGCCTGGTCTGGTCTAGGTGGGTGCTACATGTCTAAGTAACATCCACACAAATGCCAGGTCCAAAGGTTTCCCAGCAGAACATAGTATTGTCACAATGTGGTCAATGTTATTCACTTCACCTGTCAGCAGTGGTAATAATGTTATGCCTGATCGGTGTATGCGTCCCTGTAACAATTTATCTCTTTGCTTCATGCCAAATATGTGTCAATATAAACAGTACTTTATAGTAAATCTATCTCTTTCCTCTGCCTGTAAAAGTGAAAATTAGTTTTGAGGCCTCCTCCTGCACTTGGGGGCAGTTGCATAAATGCTTTAATTTAAAAGTGATTTGGGTGTCTAGTGCAACATGCAAAACCGCACTTGACTTAAAGTGGGTTGCTGGAAGAGCGGAATCCTAGCAGGAAGAGCGTGTGTGTGGATTTCAAGGACAGGGGATCAGGTCTGATTTATTTGTGCAACATTCTCTGGTCTGACCCACATATTCACCAGGATATATGTCTCATTACTGACAGTAACGACTGCCGGCTGCTGTGGAACGCTATTGTATTTCTCACACGTCAAACAGATACTTGAATGAACTGAGATCTGGGGAATTTGGTGACCAGGGCAACACCTTGAACTCTTTGTCAGGTCCCTCAATCTCCTCAGGACTTAGGGTGCAGTGGGACTGGGCACATTGTCCTCCTGAAATTGGTCTATGTTGTTGAGGACCATTTGTCTGAAGGAATGTACGTGGTCGGCAGCAGTGGTTAGATAGGTGGGAAGTGTCCACATGAATGCCTGGACCAAGAGTTTCCCAACAGAACGTTCCCTACATGGTCTTATCTTCTTCTGACCAGTGCACATGTACCTGGTCATCCATGTACGTGTGCGAAAGAGGGCTTATTGGACTGGGCAACCTACTTTCATTGTTTTTGGCACAATTTTTGGCACAATTCAATGACCATGTCTCTTTTTATATTTTTCTGCTTTCTTTGTACCTCGCTTGGTTTTTGTTTCAGTGCAGCAGTGTTCTTTGGACCAAATAATTCTTGAGCTCAAAAAATGAAGAAATAGTTTGTGTACGTTAATCTTCTAATTAGACATTGTTTTATTGCCCAGAGCTATTTGACACTTGTTACAGAAAGTAACAGAAGACCCAGGCAAAGTAGGTGTTTTCACTTATTATTTGTTAAGCTACACATTCAATTATTTAACTGTTAAATAAATGTACCATTGGTGCAGTAGCTACAAACATATATCAACAGCACATCCCTGCTTTATGCAACAAACTTTCATTTGACAGAGTAGGATGAAAGTTGATGTTTTTGGACAGGTACGACTATATATACAGTATAATTTTAAACTAATTTATTTGACTAGTATAAGACTCAAAAGCTTTTGGTATACTGTCCTTTTGATTTATTTCTTTCGCTGTCATTATACCCCATATGTCAGACTGTGAGATCCTGTCGTGCTAGAATCTTAGTTAGTTTGTGTCAGCCTGTCAGCGTACTGTGGAATTGATCGCTGGACTTTGAAACATCCATCAACCTGCCACCTGCGACATGCCCGAAAGTTTGAATACCGGCAAACTTCCCTAGAGGCTCAAATTTAGCGCACATCCAGTCAGCTGTCTGTCTGTGATCCGGTCTTACTCTTAAAGTTTTACCCATGACTGCCTAAAGTGTAGTTTAACTTAGATATGCTAAGGAACGCAAAAAAAAAGTATGTATGTGTCCAGCTTCAGGTATAGCTGGTGCCTGTTTTTGTCATACACCTTGTTCATACCGGTAATGCCTGCATAAACTGAATACAATTTGCCTCTTCAGTCCGTGTTGAGCTGTAGTTGTCAGAATTTATACAAATATGATTGCAGTCCTGCAAATAGAAAATTACAAAGAATTACTTACTGACTACTATTTAAGTTCGCTCATGCTCACCACTTGTTTCTCTCTATATCTCTGTTCCTCAAACAGGGTTGATTGAATTATATAAATGCCACTTTCATTATACAGAGTCTCTATACCTAACAATGATGTCAGTTCACTAAAGCATTCACTCAGTGTGCATCAATGGTAATTTCATCAATGCAACTCTTAAGTCTAAATCATCTATGCCTATTTCAAGACAACATTAGGCATTAGAGAATATTTCACAGGCAACATCCACCAATAGTCAACGATTGGTGCCTTACCACATACTGTAATTGAGGGGGTAACATGTGGGAAAAACATAGCTTAGATCAATGTGATCGTCTTAAGTTCGATTGTTTTGTGGAAATACAAGAATGCTTAGGTTTTAAACAAAGAAAAATAAGTGTTAGGTTAACTATGGCCTTCCTTCAAACTCTCTCAAATGCTTTAACTCACACTATGCAAAGTAAAATGTGTCCATTTTAAGATCTGTGTTGGTTCCATCACTTTTAAAGAAACAGCCATATAAAGTTCCTTGTTAGAGAGCGAAACTCGGGCAAACTTGACCGAAACCTTTGAGAAATAAGTCAGAGATTTGTGCTGAACACACTTTGACAGGCTTGTGGATAGTGACATGATTTATGAAGGGCCATCTTAACCAGATATATACCAGATACCCATGCTGAGTAAAACTTCAACGATACTCCTTCAACCGCATTCCAGTTTGACTACCCTTTAAAGTGACATTTAATGGAGCCATTTGGTTAATTGCTCTTGTGTGGATAGAGAAACATGTAGGTGAACATTTAAAGATTGCACGTAGGGTTCCAGTTACACTTTCAATCTTCACCCCGGAGGGAGAATGAGTGAATAGAGCAGAGACAGGCACATATAAGGAGCCATAAAGGCCCAGACACAGACGAAGTAAGAACAATGCTTTTCTCTCTGCTCTATTGCTCCCTCCATTATCCTTCAAGACAGAAATACAAGGATTCAATTAAAAGACCATGTAGTGACCTTAACACACATGCACATGCGTGAACACACACTGCGTTGACGTATCAATTAATCACCGTCTGTCAGTTGACCATTATAGCCTGTGTATCCTCACTGGACCATGGGGATTATATAAAGTGTTAAATTGTGTATTTGTAAAATGTTTTATAACGACCATCGTAATACCCAGTTCTTAAAATGCTGTTGACTCCAATGGGTTGTGTTGTTTTGTGTGTGTGTGTTTCTAAGTCATTAGTATGCGATACTGTTCCGTAGTTGTGTTATTAAACTAAATGACAGACTATGGCCTGAGCCCCAGGACTTAAATTAACACGGTAGGAAACTCTGTCCATTAAATTTTCATTGGAATCAAAAGCCATTTTGTAGTTGATTCTTAAAATTGTAATTTTGAATGTCATTTATTTTCACACAGTGGCAAATTAAAGTCACTGGCTCTGGCCGCCCCATTGCTACTGATGTCTTGGTCTGCATGAACAAATTCTCTGTTATACTTTCCCTTTTGTAAGGATAAATTTGACCACAATGTCATTTATTAAATACGCTGCAGTGCATGCAGATGCATTTTTTCACATTGCATGTTCCATTGATTATGCCTATACCTATGGTAGGTATGTGCTGTAAATGATTTTTATAATTATCCAAAAATAAAGACAACAGACTGTGCCATTTAGAGCACCCAAAGGTGATAGAAGCTATGGATAGAAGCCATCAACCTAACAACTATCACCCTGTCCGTCACAACTTTAATATATATAGTGAAATGCAACCTGAGCAAGAAGCACAGCCCTGACATATTGGTATTTTTAAATCACATTAGTATAGTTTAAATAATTTTCTAAATAGATGCTCCATTTGCTGCACTATATGTCTGCAGAATATGGCTGGTTTGGTCTAAGTCCATCTTTAACCAAGTTCCAGATGCCTTTATTTCCTATTTAACATTGGTATTTTTTAACGATTGAAAAAAAGAACACTTGCTTACAGACTATTTGTACTTTTATACCAACACACCAAAACGCAGACATTAAGTAGTTGACTGTCTGCTTTCATTTTCCGTCTTAAATGACTATACAATGTGACATTCAGACTTTTATGAAAGTATTTCCATACTGAAGCAACGAACTGGAGCTGTCTTGCAAGTCCGATAATTTTATAGAAAATGTGAACTTAAATATGTGTTCCTATACTCTTATTATTATAAGACAACTACCCCCTGGTAGTCCTGGTCATTAATTCATGTTGTATCTTATTTAAAGTGTACTTTAATACTACCACATTCCAAAGGTATTGTTGGGAAAAAAAGTTTTTCATTGCTCCTCCTGGGTGTGATATTACTACCTGAAGTACACGTCAGCATCTCTGCAGCAAGGTGAAGTGTTGAATCACTGGAGGTCAGCAAGCACATGATTTATTTCAGGTAGTGTTGGGGTGGTGACAGAACAAACCACAAGTAAGCAAAAGCTTGTCAGACAGAGATGATGGGAAGAAGCTGCAAAGTAAATCATTGCACAATGCTCATAAAGGCAGACCCCAACTTATTGCACATCATAAATATGCTGTCTAAATACTTTGAAGCAAGCCTTCACCTTATTTGACTCATCTGTAACGATCTTTCTTTGGTACATGTTTGTATATGCTGGTGAACTAGTATACTGCATTCAGCGTGTGCTGTTCAGTCACTATTCTTTGTATATTTTCAGGTCCTGACATCAATCTCACTGCATTTCCAGAGCTTTAGTGTCAGCTTGTGAAAACCCCAAATAGTCCCTCCATTTGATGTCTCCTCAGCTCCTTTGCTTGAAGGCAAAATTTTGTCTCATCAAGGCAAAATAAGAAAAAAATTAATTACATCGCCACTCACTGCAACTGTTCTTTTTTTTTTTTATTTTGCTGAAAACATAATTAATTCTAGTTTCATTTTGTTGACTGATTATACCCTTCATTTGGTTCATTGTGTTTAGTCCAGAGACTTCACATGGGAAATACAAGGTTGTGGGGAATATGCCTTTTGTCTTCGCTTTTAATTTTGGATGTATTATAAAAGTTTTTTTTTTTTCTTTTTCATAAACAGAAAGAATGGGCCAAATGCCTTCAGGCAACAAGCCATGCCAACACTGAACTATTCTCACTGCATTCATGTACATCTGAATGTTTGCCAAGATTTGTGTTGGGCATGCATGTGTAGGTTTTATTACTGTGAGTTTTTTTGTGTGCGTGTGCGTATGAGCTCACAGTTTGGCTCTGTGACTGTGCGAGTTGTGTGGTCGCTTGTTTCCTCTAACAAGTCAAAGAGATACTCATTACTGCAGGCAAGGTTATACGCCTCAGTGTGGACGGACTGCATGCAGTAAAATATGAAAAGTTGATAACAATGTGACCACAGCTGACCTCGACAGTCCAACATTTAAAAAAAAAAAAAAAAAACTCAGATCTCATTTATTTCAAGCTAACAAGTGCCTCACTGAAAAAATAAAACATTTTTACAAAATAAGAACCAGTTTTATTTGGCCAAGTATGCAAACACACAGAGAATTGGACTTGAATATGGATAGAAATAATAAGAACAACAAGTTGGGAAGATGGGGTGGCCTCTGTGGATCAGGCTTGTTCGAGCGCATCCCACAGATACTTGATCAGTTTGGGATCTAGTGAATTTGGAGGCCTGGTCAACACCTTGTGCTGTTTTTCATGTTTTTTTTTAGTTGTTCCTAAAGCGTTTTTGAGCGTGTGCTTGTGTCAGGCTGCATCCTGCTGGGGATGGCTGCTGTAAGTAACATCCCCACGAATGCCAGGTCCAAAAGTTTCCCAGCATAACATTGTATTGTCACAAGATGGTCAATGTTATTTACTTCTCATGTCAGTGGTTTTAATGTTGTGGTTGATCGGTGTACAGTATATACTATATACTGAACTGAAGTTCAAGTGTAGGTAATGGTGGTTTATAGTGTAAACAGTGCAAGTATTGCATATAAATATTGAATGAGTGCACTAATTACAGTATTTACAGTGTATTTGCACTTTTGCATATATTAAAGGAGGAGCAGGGCGGTGCAATTACACTCATATAAATATGTGTATAATCTGTCATAGAAGTGGGTGTTTAGCTGTTAGAGGGAGGATTATCTCTGTATGACTGTTAATTAATCAAAGAATTGGCCTGTGGTATGAAACTGTCACATGTGTGGTTGTTTTGGTGCACAGTGCTCTGTAGCACCTGTCAGAGGGGAGGAGTTGAATCAGGTTGTCTCCAGCGTGCGATGGATCCGCAGTGATGTTTTCCTGCGAAAGGAAGCAGGTTTAGTCTAGGATGATTTAATAAGTCAATCTGCACATGTATGAGATGCTGTAAAACTTTAATTAAACTGTATAAAAAACAACTTTAAGGTTCAACGGCGGCGGCAGAAATGCAACAATAAATGTAATAAATGATAAAAAAGAAATAAATGTCAGGTAACTGGAGCAGACCATTTTAATTATGTTTTAATTAATCCACAGAATAATATGTTTCTTGAGGATCATTGTTGTTTGTTGCCAGGAGAGTGTGTCTGCTCGGAGTCTGTTTCAGTGCTTGTGTGTTTGTGTACACGTGTTAGTCATGTTGTACTAGTCCCCATAACATAAATCACTAAATGTGAAGGTTGAAGGTCAGGGTAAGGTTATGTTTAGGTTAAAAGTGGGGTTAGGGATAGGTAAGTAGTTTTTATGGTAGCTGTTATTGGAATTTAATAT
The DNA here is from genome assembly GCF_963514085.1 of Chelon labrosus. NCBI lineage: Eukaryota > Metazoa > Chordata > Actinopteri > Mugiliformes > Mugilidae > Chelon > Chelon labrosus. Next base: position 11,528,438 of record NC_140349.1, read on the forward strand.
AAGTCAGTGTGAAGTCCACTAAAGTCATAGCAAAGCTGTGTGTGTGTGTGTGGGTGTGTGTTCTCCACCATCATATTTCTTCTACATTCTCCCTCTGTCTCTCTCCAACCCATCTCATCCTCTCCTTCCTTCTCGTCTCCCTCCGTCCATATATCTCTCTAACGACTGTCCCTTTAAGGTACTGTCAGTCCTGACACCTCCCCTTTAAATGCCAGCAGACACATGCAATCCGTCTCTACCTATCTACAAAATACAGGTGTGTGCACTTGCAGGCGCAGACAACATTTGTGTACGCCTCACATTAGTGTCTGTCCCTTCAGGTATGTGTATTCATGTGTTTCTTTGCCCGTTTCTATGTGTGAGAGGCGTTTTTTTAATGGTAAGTGATGGGGTAGCCAGCAGCCCAAACAAGCTTCAGCTCAGGGGGGGACAGCTCTCACTATCTATCTAACTGCCTGAGAGAGAGAAAGGCTGAGACAGACAGAGGGTGGGCACGGAGGAAAAACAATGCACACATTTATCACTTAATATTGCATGCAACAACTTCTTTTGCAACAAAGGAGGGACACTGCTTATGATTCTGCTTTAAGTAGGATTGAATAGTACCATAATGAATTCATGAAACTCTCAAGGTAACCCTGCGAAATCTGCGTGTAAAGAAATAGAGGAAGCAGTATTCTACTGCGCAATAAAAGACCGGGTCTTTAATGTGCATCAGTTCTTGTCTGTATGAGTCTCAGCATGTTTGTTTTGCAACCTCTGGGGCTGACAGGAAGGTTAATCCACTATTCAACCCCAGTCTGAGTGTGTCTCTCTCCTTGGGGGTGCACAGAGAGTGGTGATGGCCTCTGTCACCTTCAAAGACAAGAAGCCCCTTCCTCCATGATCCACCACAAAGGGGTTTATCATCCCCCGGACATCACAACAAGGATGGAACCTGCAGGAAGGCACGGCTGTTTGCGCTGCTGGACGCCAATAATTGTGGACAAAGAGCGTTGCACACACACATATGAGATTGAATGACACTGGTGACATATGACAAGATAAAAGGAAAGGCTGTACGTGCAGGCCGGCACCATTTTTAAAAAATATATATATTTCTTTATAAATGCATGTATTGCACAAAGACCTACAGATAAGACTCGGTAGCCACATGCTGTCTGCTGGAAGAAATTGGTTCTGTCTGGTGTCACCAAGCGGGCCGCTGATTGTATGTGTCCATGTGTGCTGAAACATTTGTGTACGAAGGTTGACAAGGTTTACTCTGCCTTTATATTAAAATCATTGTGTGTGTGCATGTGTGTGTTCACCTTTTATGAGATCATTTAAGGCAGAATATTTGAATCATACTTCAAAGATACATTTTGAATTGCCACGGCCAAACAGTATGTACAGTAAACACATATTCAGTTACACACATTAACTTTCCTCTACTTTTGATCTGTAGCGTGTTGCATTACGCTTTTCAAACAGTATTAGAGCGCTAACATCTCTTTCTGTCTTTCACTCTCACGCAGTGTGATAAATGGAGCTGGCCGATGAGTGGGCCGTAAGGGTGGCCTGGCTTGGGAACTTATGTGTGTGTGTGTGTGTGTGTGTATCTGGTTGTTTGTGCTTTTGAATTTACGTGTGCGAGTGTGTGACTAATTTAATGGATAGCATTCCACCGTGGTCAAGGACCCCTCCGCAAACATACAAAACTACACTGGCGCACTGAAATACACACAAAGTTCAGGGTGGGTAGCGGATGACTGATTTATAAGACACAGCGGTGACTATTGACTACATGTACTGTAACCTAAAAAATGACTGTGTATGTGTGCGCGTGTGCGCGTGTGTATGTGTCACTCAGGCTAGTGTTGTTAATCAATCACTCACAACAGACCCTGAACTTTGAACAGCGGTAAAGGAAATAAATCTACTGGACATGTAGTGGAAGAAGAAGGATGGAGGGAGTGTTTTTTTTTTTTTGTAGTAGTAGCTTATGAGGAAGATGCTCATTTTGGAATCAGTATAAATAATGTACCAATCCTGGGTTGCATGTAACACGATTTTCTTGGGTTGAACTTAAATAATGGAGTAGAGAAATTTGCACTTGGACTACAAATACTGATGTAGTCTCAAAGTGAAGATTCAGATCTAAGTGACACAACACAGCTGCGGCTATTGCAGCAGGTTATTAACCTATTTCAGTTCATTGTGATCACACTTACTAACAAATATGTGATGAAATGTCCAGATTTAAGTTTAATTTTGGAGTCTCACCGCTTCCCTCTCTGAAGAGGTTGTATTTACAGTATATTTATTAAGTTGTGTTATTTCAGTATATCAGAACCTAAGCACAATGTTCACACATGTATAAAGAAGAAACACTCAACGCATGTCACGATCAAAATGTTCCTTTCACTGTGTCTAGAGCTCAGTCTTCCCTCAAGGTCCTAAAACAGTGAAAACAATTTAGAGGCACCAGTGTGGCTCCAATTAGATTACTTTTTCTCATAAAATAAAAGATTAAATATTGGTTTACGGCACACGCATGCACAAACAGAAGTCAGAATCCTGCGCTTATAGCATAAATATGACGATTTAAATGAACAGAAGACCTTTGAATGTGCGTGTTTGTGTGAGAGAGCGAATTTCTCTGATGATCGTATGAATATTAACAAGAGACTGCATGATGAAATGGTACTGAAATAAGAGAAACTGATGTTAAAAAACTAAAATAAATACACCATCATATAACAATGCAGTGATCAAATATGGCAGATATTATTTAACGATTGGCTTTAAAAAGAATATGGTTATTTTGGGGACATTGTCCTTTAAACTAAGAGCCAAAGCAACACCAGTGACATTAAGATCAGCCGCTTAATACTTCATCTTTTAGTTTATATAAAACACTTTAGGAACAGCTCGGAAAAACATGAAAAACAGCACAGGGTGTTGACCTGGCCTCCAAATTCACTAGATCCAAAACTGATCAAGTATCTGTGGGATGCACTGGAACAAGCCTGATCCACAGAGACCCCTCCCCTCAACTCATAGGACCCAAAGACCCCCCACTAACAACATTTTGTGGCCAGACACCCTCAGAAGACTCATGTCCATTCTCTGATGAGTTTTGGAGGTACAAGGGAGACCTACATAGGATATTAGGCAGGTGGTCAGGTTGTTATGGCTGATCAGTTGTATTGGTTTAATAAAATCAAGAGAGCCCAGTTTTGCTGTCCACATTTAAGTGAACAGTATATTACACTATTATACTTTTATCCTGTGCTCTGAGTGGGAAGAAAAAACGTGGCATGAAGCGAGGCAGTAGGTTGTGTGGGTCGTTATACATATAGAAAGCATCCTGCCTTGTAGGGAAGAGAGTAAGGTGGATAGTAAATGTTCGGTAAATTGACACAGTTACTGTTTTCCCAATGGGAGAAGTCAAGAAGCGAGTGAGTAAAGGGAAAGATAGATGGAGCAACACAGAGAGAGACCGGAGAAAGAGATGGTTCAGAGCGTTTTGGTTTGTGGGGTCAGGCCGTGGGGTCAGTATCGGCTCAATAAAATACACACAAACTAAAAGGCACGTTCACACGCTCACACCCACACCAGCACACTTTGTCTAGCTCACAGAGAAACACTCCCAGTGGTCTCTCAGCAGTGTTACTTCAGTGGTCAGGGACTAGTAGCTACACATACGGACACTAGCTGAGGGAAACAGCCTTTAACTTACGGATTTTAACACGATGCTCTCGTCTCCATTGCTTTTGATTAGGAATATATATATATTAATTAGGATCCCAATCTGTTTTTCATTTTAATAAATAGTTTGGCTTCAAGGAGGTTGACATTAACATACGTATGTGTAATAAGGTTCTTTATAGGGCAGCATATGTAGCCTTTTGGTTTTATGTCAGGTGCCAGGACATTGTTAATTCTTAACGGTGAATAAAATCTTATTCTACATTTAATGTGCACATCTGTTTATGGTTAGGTTATTGTGGTGATTTATTGACATATTACTGTGCTGCTGCAGTACCAGCTAAAGTTAGATAGCGCTCATTTTTGGGTATTTCATTATTTTTGCTACTTTGTACTATGTAGAGCAAGGCAGAAAATTGTTGGAACTACTTAATAACACATTTAAATTCAAGTTATAAAAAGCTAAGCAAATTACATTAGATTTTTTATTATTTTTTTTTTAGAAACCCTTTTTTGCTTTGATAATAGCTTTGGACACTAATTTCATTCTATCTGCCGCTCTATAAGGGTGTTACCAGGAGCTTTTCCAGCTGTCACGAAGGAGTTCCCACATGCTGAGTCCCTTTTGGCTGCTTTTCGTTCTGTGGCCCATTCCGAGTCACCCCAAACCATTTCAAATGGGTTTAGTTTGGCTGATTGTCGATGCCTGGTCATCTAATGCAGCACTCTATCACTCTGCCTCTTGGTCAAATGGCCCTTGCAAAGCCTAGAGATGTGTTCTGGGTCATTGATCGGTTTGAAAGGCAAACGGTTAAAGGATCTCCTCCTCTGTGCTTCACGGTGGGAACTCCACACTGAAAACATTAGTTTATCTCGTATGCATATCACAAAGATACAACAGCCAGAAGCAAAAATACAAAAATGCAAATTTCCTCTGGTCCATTGTCCATTTGTCATGTTTCTTGGCACAATCGGTTGTCTTCCTCTACAGTGGACATCTTAGATCTAAAAAAGTCCACACTGATGTCAGCAACCATAGTCGTGCTATGGTATCGTTGCCTGTGATAACTTTAATTTTTCTTTTGGTAAAATCATATTTAGCAACTACTCAATGAAACCGTGTGATTATGCCAGAATCGTTATCTTTGCAAACACAAGTATTCATGGAACCTGCTTAATTTTAGGTTCTGGTATGCAGCCACACCACTCCCATTAATATCTTTGCCAAGCACATGTCTCTATGTGTGTCTGGAGGCTGTAAGATGAGTCACTGATGTAATTAAATGATGTAGTTCACATCAGATATGATGTGACCTGAGAAATAATTTTTCAGCACCACACAAAATCTTACCTTGCGCAGCTCTTCTGTCCACACGTCCTTCTTTGTTTTTTATTTTTACAGTTTATCTCTTCAGACCTTTTCCTCTTTACTTCATAGCAGTAATAATGAAAGAATATCTTTTCCTTGCTGGCAATAAAGACACCATCAGATACAAAGGAACAAGAGACAAAGAGAGGAGAAACACAGAAAGGTGGTCTGGCAATCACATTAGCGGGGCTGCATGGTTGCTTTTTGGGAAAAACATAGAGAGAATGGTCCGTCTCTTTATGTGTGTTTATGTGTGTGTGATCTTGTGTGTTGCCCCTTATGCTTTTGTATGTGTGTGAGAGAGAGAGAGCAAGAGGGAGTGAGCCGAGAAAGCACTCTGCTGATATTAGCTAGTTCTTCATTCACTTGCTAATGTGATTTCACTCTGTACACAAAACACACATACGCATACACATACACCAGCGCACCCACTATCCCGCGGGAATAGACTCTGAATACCAGAGGCCCCTCTGCTCCATCCGTATGAGAATTTTGGTTTTACCTCATAAATCTGAAAGCACATAAATTCAGAGATAAATTGTAACCCAGGAAATAGAGTGCGCTGTGTGTGCGTGTGTGTGGGTGCATATGTGTTGAAAGTTTGCTTCTGCAGGAGTGGAGCATTGCAAATAAGATATTACAGAGAAGAGCGGAGAGAAAGAGAACGGGTTGAGGGTTATTTTCATAACATATTTACCCTTTTTTCATCAACAAGCTCCTGACAGTTCCATGAATCCAAACATATTTCATTTTCTTCATTATTTTCAGTGGTGGAAACCTTTTGGAATAATACATCTAGTTGAATGACTATTATGGTGCAAGAATGCTATAATTTTTCTTCGAAATCCACAATAACTTAGCTTTAGTTATAGAAAGAGAGTTATAGAAATGTTGACATATTTGCTTAATAAATACTCTTTATTATCTAATTATTGCATATTTCCCATACCTTGAAACAAATCCAAATTAAGTTAGATTAAAATATCAACAATTTGTTGTGATCTCAGATTTCTTGGCCCTTCAAAACAGTTGCTGGGTTGGTTGTCACAGCATCATATTACCAACTCTGGAGCAAGTTTTTTCAGTGTTAACATAATTAGATTTCAAACTTAAACTGTATTTAGTTAGCTAATTCAACCAAATCAGATGCAACTTGTGCAACTTGTGCAACTTGAGAGGCGTGATTAAAGTGGACACAACATGTAGCGGCCAGGATACATTCATTCAGGAGGGAAGAATTCCTAAATGAAAGTTATCGATCACTCAGAACATTGACAAACTCGTTTTGAATGTATTTGTGTACTGTTAGCCATGCAGAAAAATCTAATGAAGCATTGTGTTTCTGGATCATAGACCGTATAATGATAAACGACGGAACTGCAACTCAAAAGTGAAGCCAAAGCCAGTAGAGCTCCCCCTGGTGTCTGGCTACAGTATAGGTCATAAGCCCCACCTCCTCCATGTTAGTGGATGGATCTTGGGCCAAACCAGAACACTGAAGTACACATCAGATATTTTTTTCAAGGATGGTTTCAGTCAATATAATACTGATGCATAGTCAAGTGTCCATTTTCCTGAGAAGTATAGAAACAGGATCTGACATCATGATGACTATAAGTTGCCATGCCAACTGCTCTGTGAAGTGGTCCAGTAGGACCGTGAGAGTTGGGGGGGAAAAAAAAAAAACTAAGAACAGTGTATAATTCAACATTTCCTTGTAGCTGGTGGAGGTAGAGCAGAGCGCAGAATTAATTAAGCAAAAACGCTTAATTAATTCACGTGACTCCACTCTTGAACCGTACTGCACAGACTCTGGATCCAAACTCACAAGATGCTGCCACCTGTATCCCCAGGAAAATAGCCTCAGTTTGGCCAGTGCAAGGAAGTGAGGATGAGTTGTCCATATTCATATACATTCTATATACACAAGGTGTTCTAAAATAATCTTCTGGATGGTCTTAGTTTTTCCTGGACACTTAACATGTGCAGACATCAATATGGTGTTAAGCATATTAACATCAGTAATCGTCCTTGATGTGAATAATAAGGAGCAAACAATGAGACAATATGAATGATAGAATGCCTTCATGTAATTGACATCAGTGAATATCTGAAAAGGACACACATTTGTCGCTTTTCATTGCTTTCTGCTTTTGGAATTTGATTACCTTAAGCCACTAAGCCGATTCTCTCATCCAGATTTTTTTTTCTTTTGTCCCTGTTGTACAAGGACACATTACTTAGTTGTTTTTTACTTATTTTAACTTTGCTTGTGAAAGTGTCAAAGTCTTCCAATCATAAAACTGAGTTGACCTGATCATAATTTCCTGTATCATATGACATACAGTATATCTTAGTCAATGATCACTTGGTCACATGTTCATTTTGGAAGATTGAATCCAGCTTTTCTAATCAAATCCTCACGTGTGTTTCAAGAACAGATCAGCAAATCTTAAATCTTTTAAGCAACGTATGGAGATTAATTCACCTCTCTCACTTTTTATTACTGAAATAATGTGTGCCACATTTTTAAATGAGCTTGTCTGTCATCCAAGTCCTATGTGGGGATCATTCTTCGCTAATAATATCACAATAATAGTGCCATTCCTGCTACTGCCAATTCTTTGTGATTCACTGTGTCTTCCTTTCCAAGTTTCCTGTGTTGCTTCATGCGTGGCATTGAGTTTGATATATTGTTTACTGCAGCACGACTGAAAAGTCTGCATGTGAATGTGCATATATCATTTCCTATTGGGGTTAAGCATAGTGACACACTGTGCATCGTTACACACACATCATTCTAACACGATTCCCGCATGCTGGCTTTAACTTGGGAAACACCATAAGGACAGATGATAAATGGAAAAGAGAATGGGGTCAAGAAGTTCAGGAAGTTCATCCAAAGAAAATCAAATAGCTAAAAGAAAAAAATAGGAAGAATGGCATATTTAAAAGATGGAAGATGTGATCAGAAAATGACCAAAACTGGGAATCCAGCAGAGACATGAGCTGCAGCTTGGGAAATTAGGGACAGAGATGAAAAAGATGGTTGGGTAGTTTTTTTTTTATAGAAAGTGGTCACCATTTGAGCTTCAGTTGATATCTGACTAGATGAGCAAGAACAAAGAAAGTTGATGAAATCAGAACCAACATGTGAGGCGGGGGCCCGTAAATGAGACAGGGGGAAAACGGCAATGTGCAAAGCGAGCCGACAGGGGAGATGCAAGCTTGCAAGAAGGTGTGAAGGACAGTTTGGATGATCACAACAGCGGATATACAGAATGATTAGTGAAAAGTGCGTGTGCAGGAGAGGAAGACATATAAATTAACAAGTCAAGTGAAATAGGAGGACAGATGCGAGATGGGGAAAAAAAGGACGAGAAGAAAGGCTACGAGAGGGCAGAGAATAAATAAATATTAAAAGGACTCTGAGAGGGTGAAAGGAATAAACAGTAGGATGGAGAGATGAGAGGAGAGGTGACAGCAGATCCATAATGGAGAAAAAAAAGCAAGGTAGGAGGCAGAGGAAGATGAAAGAAGGGTTGACAGGTAGAATAGGTGTAAGGCTGAGTGCAGGTTCTTGAAGAAACTGCAGTTGTTTTTGTGCTGATGGAAATCTTGATAAATTAAAACATGGACACAGAGAGAAAAATAGCAAATATAGAGATAGATTTTTAGGATTTTGAAGAGTGCAAACATGGAGGAGGAGTATACAATCTCATTTCCAGGTGGAGAACTGCATCCTTTCTCTTACCACAAACACATTTGTGGCACAAATGTTGCGGGGACAACACCTCAAGTGTCTTGATTCCGGATAAATATATACTCAAACATACAATGAGACTTCTGTTTACCTGGTTCGAAAAATATCACGTTGTCCCCCACTTTGGAAATGAGGAAGAAAAATGCAATACAAAAGATAGGGAGGGATATCTACGAGAGTGCAAGGGAAAGGGGAAAAAGAGATGAGCAAAACTGAAGAGGAGGGCGGAAGAAGGGAGATTTAGGTGGATAAATGCCACAGAGGGAAGTGTAGAGAGGAGATAAAAGGGGAGGAAGTGTGGAAGGGTGGTGGACGGTAAGAGAGCAGAAAAAAAGAATGAATTAGGTGACTTAATGCTAGAGGAAAAGATTGTTGGAAGAGAGAGAAAGAAGAGAGAGAAAGCAGAAGGAAGGAAGGAAGGAGGGAGGTGAAATTAAAGGAAGAATGGTAGCTGCAGGACAAGAAAAAAAGAAAAAGTGTCGCAGTGGCAGCAAGACAGTTTGGCTCCTTTCCATACCTGAAAAAGCCTCTGCTGGCCTTCCTTTCCTCCTCCTCGCTTCCACCTCATTTAATTCAAGGAATCTAAACACCGAAGGCCCACCTGGGCAGTTGTGTGTAAGCATATTTTTCGAGGACAAACTCAAACATGTGGAGTGCAGATTAAAGGCAGCCTTGCCCTTCTACTTGACTGCCGTTTTATTGTTTACTGATATGTGCTCTGGCCTATTTTTGTATCACTGGTCAGACTCTCCCTTTTTTTTTTTTGTTGGCACACTCTCTGTTGAGTTAACCCTTCTTTATATTTTGGTGAAATCAGAGTTGTGTTTGTTCTGCCTCAGTGGCTCTATGCCAGGTAGTGGTTAAAGCAAATCTGAGATAGCAGTGTAATCATGCTATAAATAGTAGGTGAAATTATTACTGGAAGTCGTTATGTCTCGCAGGTGTAGATTACTTGGAAACTCTTTTATTGTACAAATACAAAATAGAGAATGTATTAAAAGTTTTTAATACATCGGAAAAAACATGTATTATACGATCAGCCACAACATTAAAACCACTGGGGGACACACTGGAACAAGCCTGATCCTCAGAGGTTCCTCCCCTCAACCCGTAAGACCCAAAGGCTCCATTCTCTGATGAGTTACAACTGTTTTGGAGGCACAAAGGAGACCCGCACAATATTAGGTCATAATGTTATGACTGATTGGTGTAAATTGCATGTTAAAATGTACAGTTTAGGGCTTTCAATCAAGTAATCGGTCAATTTTTATTTATTTATCTTTTTAATTAGGGTAGTATCTATCAATTATACTTCGATTCTTTTCTGAGTAGCCAATTATTCCTTTGAATAACTTCTAAACAACAAACAAAACTTAAATAATTAAACCATTACTCAAGCATTTTCTCTATGAATGAAGGAACCATTATAAACTTTAACTTTTACCTAACTATACTATTCATCACAGAAGTGAAGATTTATGCAGCTTGGACTTAATTAGGAAAGATGTTTTCTGTTCTCGCTGTTCTGTTCTCTGTGTAATCAACGCGTGATGTTGAATACGATGTAACTTCAGCGGCTTGTACTGAATCAGAAATTCACCTGTATTATTTATCAGCAAAAGGTTAATTACACTCACGTAGGGCATAAAGTTATAAATCTATGTTGTCCCCTTCAATAGATTCAGATGTGCGTAAACAAACTGCAGTTGTTTGCAAAAAGCAGCATTGTCGTGCTATCCATTAGCATCTGTCATAAGCTCGTGTCTGAAACACAACAGATGAGCTACTTTCATGTCATGTTGAGGGTGGGAAACTGCTACAGAGGCTCATGCAAAACGGTTGTGGTTTAAAGAATTCAGATACTACTTTATTTATGCCAAACTAGCAGACACATTTCTTTTTTCTTCTTTTCATTGTCTCAGTAGTGTGCTTCAAATTCACTCAACAATTAAAAATGCACGGCTAATGTTTGAAATGTTTGGTTGTGTTTCTGTGTTTCTACAGGTTAACAGGATTCCAGATTCCTTCCCCGGTCACCAGTACCGGAAATGTCTTCTCTTTGAGGTTGACCAGTGACTTTGCCGTCTCTGCACATGGCTTCAAACTCAACTATGAAGGTCAGAAATCGTTTGTATTCGTGTGTCTTGTTGGAATGCAAACACTCTAGCTTCTACAAATCAGGAAATGTTCAAAAAGAAAGGAAGATGGACCACAAAAACTCAGAGAGCCCTTCACAGAGCCCTTGTCTTTGAATGCAGAAGTAAATGAGATGGTGCACTGTGTGTTGTTTACCAGCTCAAGCTGATATTTGCTTTGACACAATGCCCTTTAAGAAAACAAAATATCACTCAGAAATTTTTAAACTTGAGGTTATATGTTATTTTGTTTATTGTGGTGCTATTGTAGAGTTGCCGATTCCTATTTGGTGCAGTTCCTTTGAGGGACTATTCAGATTCTGAAGGTTTTCAAGGAGAACTGTCATGTCCTGAACTCAGTCCACATTTTTTGACTCCTTTCCACTCAGCGCAGGAAAGGACTCCCTAATGGGTGACAAGTTCATCCGTTTTCAACAAGGGACGCTGTCAAACTTACCAAATCAGAGGGGAGAGGAAAGCATGGGCAGAAATAACAAAAATGTAAGCTCACTGAAGGTCCTGTATTGTAGATCTTCAGGCATAAAAAACAGAGGCATTTTGAGGTAATTTCCATGACACAGAACATCACTCTGCAAACTGATTCATGTTGACTCAACAAAGCCAAATTGGTTGTGCACTAAAACACATTATTTACACAGTAAGTACAAATCATTTAAATTCAGCTAAAACTGGCAAATTCTCTCTCCTTGGGGTCTTTGTTAACACTTCAAGCGTAAAAATATTGAATATGACTTCTAATTAACCTTTTTATATTCGTTTTCTGCCAATAAATTCTAACATCACAACAGAGAAAACATTTTTAACATTTACTTCCAAGAGCGGAGGAGGAGGAGGAGGAGGAGAGCGAAGATGGAAGTTGGCCTGTTGCGGTGGTAGCGCCTTTTTGCCCTCTTGCTTTAGGGCCCGAGTAAACACCACGGTGCCATTTTCACAGATGAAAGTAGCGATACAAATGGCTGAAGCGATGGTTAAAATTAGAACTCACTATGTTCCGACACCTTTTTCCTGTGTGCATTAAAGATTTCCGATTAGATTTAGATTAGAAAGACTTTGATGTCCTCTACAGCCCAGTTAGTTCCGGAGCATAAACCCGTTTACCAGAGGCACGCACATTATACTAAGAAAACTGACTAAAACTAGTAAGTACACATTTAGGTTGTTCATGTTTACGCACCGAGCAGATTCTTAACAGCTTGATAATATCCATTAAACGTGAGGTTTTGCAAAAGGTACAGTGATCAAGGTATGATCATGCAGTTACTTTTACTCATCCGCTCAATCATCTACATGTACACTATGAGGTACCTAGCAGATAGATGAATAGGATGTCGCGTTAATGCAGAATTTGTTGAGCAGTCTTGTGTCCTGCTGGGACTTTTTGTTCTGAATGTGGATCATGTAGGCAGCGCTGCAGTCAGGATTTGAAAAAAAAAAAAAACAAGTTAAACTAGACTGTCAAGGGGCATTTGATCACACGCAGCTACCCTGAATTAGAGTCATCTAGGTGACCTGATGGCTAAGAGGTGAGGGCACATCCCACATGGGTGAAATTCCCCTCAGGAACTACATCCTTGGTTCAACTTCTAGCCAGCTGGGCCTCTTCTGCACACACCACATGCACACAGTTTAGATCATTGTGTTGCCTTATCATTTAAGCTCCTGCATAATATTTCTATGATATCCCTACAACAGCTTGGAACCAGTTTGCTTCTGTAAATGTGATAATTGTAAAATATTCCCAGGGTTACTAATTAGGATGTAATGCTTGGGAAGGCTAAAAGTCTTGAGCGCACACACACACTGTGTTTAGCACATATAGATGCAGCAAAGTGCACAAGAGCTTGTTGACTGTTTTTTTTTTCCACAGAATGAAAAACAAAAAATCATGAGCTGATATATTTAAATTATGGGTGGCTGCGTGAGTTGGCTGAAAAAGAACAGGTAATTTCAGCTGTAATTTTTACTTGGAGTGGGTAAAGAATAACACTTCTGTTCATGCTCCATATGCCTGGATCAAGATCACTCACCAGCGCAGGTGATATTAAAATGACCCACCTCCCCCTTCATATGCACCACGCACTGTGTGCTTGGCACCACAAACCCACAGCTGGTGTGCATGTTATGGTAAAAATACATTAGGGAAAAACAGATTCACTATGCTCCTAACTTGAATCTCAACATCCCAAATAAATGCCCAACTCCAATCCCAACCTGAATCTAAACCATAGTCTAAACCTCCAAAAAAGTTAGTACCATTCTAACTGTCCTTACTTTGCAGTAACATCCTCTTTTCCATGTTCTAAAACTCTAAATCAGTCCTCACAAATATAAAAGTGTGTGTGCACCCACCCCACATACAGACACACACTGTTTGTCACTGCAATTGATGTTCAAAATGATGCACTAGTCCGTGTGTGTCTTTTCTGCATCCCTCCACGGGCCTCTGTGCTTTTCTCTATCTAGGTTGGTTACATGGTGGGTGTTCATCTTGTTGATATGTGTGTCTGGTGTGCGGCATAATGACAATATCACTGATTGCAAAGAGTCTGGCTTTAAATCTCCACACATGCTGTGTCTGTGTTTGTATATGTGTGTGCACGCCTGTGTGTGCGAGTGTGTTTGTGCCACTTGTATGTCGAAGCAGTTGTCCCAGATTTATTCACTGGCACAAATTTCTACTTGCTACTTGGCCCATGTTCATTCTGCGTGATTGTGTATCTTTGTGTGTGGGTTTGTGTGTGTGTGGTTGTGACGCAGGAAGAGTTTGCTGTCAGAGAGAGAGCATCCAGGGGACTTATCTGAAGAGCCCCTGCTGCTGATACATTCAGCCGTTTGACTTAGTGTGTGTCTGTGTGTGTAGGAGAGCGGAAGACAGCGAGACAGAGATGCAGACTACACTTGGCATTTGCAAAAAAAAAAAAAAAAGCAACATTATGCTGATGATCTGTCTGTTTTCTGTTAATATTCTGCTTCTCTCGCTGTCCACAACGCGCAGCTAGGACGCAAATTCATACAACAAGGAGAAGGAAGGAGATATTCTCAAAAGGGATTTATTCACCCCTGTTTAGACAATTCTTGGCGAGTCATCCATAGTCCATGTAATCCTTCCGCCTAATCCGTTACTGGAGCCATTTCAGGTTTTTAGATTTCTGCAGGTAATACCTTAGCAACAATGCATGCTGATGATGAAAAGAGCGAGTAGGAGATGTATGCTCATCATCATTACTGAGAGAAATCTTGATTGTTGTTTACAATCACAAGTATCATTGTAAGTTTTGAAGCATTAAGAGTAAGAACTCCAGCAATCAGCCGTTCAATTATAGAAACACAATATCTGCACATCGCCAAATCAAATGAGAACCGGCTGTCTGTTTGCCTTGACGGAACATTTTCTTTGTAGGAATGAAATTACTTGACCTCTTTGACTTTTAATTTTACGTATGCATGCATTGAAATTAAGTCAGCGCATGAAATGTTGGAAATGCAAAGGAAATATTTCAGCATTTGATAAGGTAGCCTTCTGGACATTTTACTGCCAGGTATTCTAAGCACATAGGACTACAAGTATACCCTGGAGCAGACTGAAAAAGATGCCTCAGGGCTTTAATATCCCACCTGGCCTTTGAATACCATGGGACCCCCATCAGGAACGCATGAGGAGTGTGAGGATATGGATGAGGGGAAGAGGTCTAGAGGTCCTTCTTTACCGTCTAGATATGTTAAAAACAGTAGATGTGGTGCTGTGTTACAGATGTATGTATTGTATACATATTACAAAGCAAAAAAAAAAAAAAAGCATTGATCGCTTTATAGGAAGGAATTTTGCAATCGGCAGGACAGTGTGGCTTCATTCTCTCCTGTGCACCCCGGTGGGATACACTTTGATGTGATTGTTGGACTCCTTGAGTATTTCTTCCTCTCCCTCTGAAGACTGTCAGGCCATAACTAATTCATGCACCGGCACATACCATACAGTGTGTACGTGTGCACGTGTGCATATGTGCGTGCGTGAAACAGGGAGAGAAAGACAGCGATGTATTATTTAGGATGATGTCGGAGGCAGTTTGATATTGTGCTGATGAGACGGAATCACAGATTATCACAGCGGTTAGACACACACATGCACTTACACACACTTATCCTGTTCTTCCTCAGCGCGATCGCCGTCGAAGAATTATTCCCTTTGTGTCTTC
Source organism: Chelon labrosus (assembly GCF_963514085.1). Lineage (NCBI taxonomy): Eukaryota > Metazoa > Chordata > Actinopteri > Mugiliformes > Mugilidae > Chelon > Chelon labrosus. The sequence goes on from NC_140349.1 coordinate 11,543,612, forward strand.
TGACTCTTCCGCTCCACCTTTCGCTTGTTCATCTTCTCAGATTTTTGTTTTTATATGATTAGGTTTATACCTGAGCTGGCTTGTGTGAATTACCTCGCCTGTATGAGGAAAACTTAAGTATAAAATAGAAGAGCTCATAGTCGGCTTTTGCGTGCTAATGGAGGAGATGGGATGCTTTTTGGAAGCTGAAGAATCGCGTTGCCCCCCGTTGAAAAGCCATGAAAGAGGCTATATTCATGATCCTAATGCCATCTGTGAGACGTACCCACTTTGAGGTATGTGGGAGTCAACACTTGTGTGAGCTTCAGACGATAATCCAAATAAAGAAACACCCCAGCGTGTTAACCTCGAACGTGAATATACATTCCCCCCATTTATACTTTAATGCATTCAGACATATCCATGTATCCACGGGCTTTGGCACATATAGAGAGACGTAAGACGCATACAGGCGTAGACATACAGTGCGCGCGGAGATACACAGCTCCCTCATGTAATCATTCTTATGAGCACATAGGCCACAGAGCATGTTCCTTATTCTGGAACATGCTGCCATGTGACTAACAAGTCAGCAGAGATTTCACTTCACTCCCCTCTTCCCCACATCTCTTCACTGCTGCTGTTTTTTTCCTCCCCTCCTTGGCACGTACAGTATCTACACTTTTTTCCTTCCCTCCTCTCCTTAAGATATAACCCTAATGGATGTCTTTTACCTTCATTTACACCTACCAGAGAGAGTTAGCACTTCAAGAGAAGACAGAAACAAAGACTATATATAAATTATAGAAGAGGATATATAAAGGATAACATGTTCAGTAGAAGAGGGTTCAAGATTCAACATGTTTGCAGTAAATAAAGACTACATTGTCTGACATATGCAAACCATCAGACACACTAAACATTTAAAAAATCATTTGAAGTAACTGTTTAAATTCCTTCAGGGAGTTATTTGAGTTATTTGAAGGTAGGATTTAATTCTGATGAAGAAATGGGGCAAAGTTGCATCAGAGGAATTACCATATTTTGATGTGCTCACTCTTCACCCTGTACCTTTTTTTCTTTTTAAGGGACTTCAGGGGGAGTGGGGGTGTATTTTTGCAAAAAAACATGGAAGTTGCTGGCAGCTGGTTAAACACTTTGGGAGCTCTCACTGGCCAGATGTCACTGGCATCAATGGAATCGCCTCCATCTGGGCATTTATCCATCAGCTCCGCATAATATCATGGAGAGTATTACTCATACACAGAGGTGCGCAGCCAGCCCAGTGACCTTCTGGGCGTGCTGAACCTCCTCCTCTCCCATCTTGATATACGACTAATGATTTCCATTTTGTAGGAGGGAGCTAGTGGAAGTCTTTTTCTTTTTTTTCTTTTTTTTTGGAAAATGGCCATAATAACCGCAGCCACAGATACACAGGTTACCATAAAAACCCACTTCATCTGTGAATTGGAAGCTGGAAAGGTTTTCCGTTTTTACTTGTGTCAAGTCCCAGTATCAGTCGTTCAGATATAATATTCTGATAAAACATCAGGTCATGTTCAAGATTTTAGTGAGACAATACAGCAGAAATGCGAAAAATACACAGATCAGGCATAAAATTATGACCATTGACAGGAGAAGTGAATAACATTGACCATCTTGTGACAATACAATGTTCTGCTGGGAAACTTTTGGACCTGGCATTCATGTGGATGTTACTTAGACATGTACCACCCACCTAGACCAGACCAGACACCCCCACCCCATAGCAGTGACACTCCTTGATGGTTGCAGCCATCCCCAGCAGGATGCAGCCTGACGCACGAACACACACAAAAACGGTTTAGGAACAACTCAGGAAACATGAAGAACAGCACAAGGTGCTGACCTGGCCTCCAATTTCACTAGATCCCAAACTGATCAAGTATCTGTGGGATGCACTGGAACAAGCCTGATCCAGAGAGGTCCCTCTCTTCAACCCATAGGACCCAAAGGTCCCACTAACAACACCACAGGACACCCTCAGAAGCCCCATGTCCATTCTCTGATGAGTCACAACTGTTTTGGAGGCACAAGGGAGACCTACACAATATTAGGAAGGTGGTCATAATGTTATGCCTGATTCGTGTGTGTGGTTAATAACTTTTCTGGTCATCTGTTTCGTGTTGACGCATCAAGGAAGTGTGAAGTTTTAGCAAGAACATTATTTAATGGCTTTCCACATTAGAATTCATGAAGCATCTTTTCATTGAGATACATTTACAAAAATCTCCTGCACCAGAGTCTGAGCAGACGGCCCCATTCATTGCCACAGAGGAAATGCTCTCTGAAACGTAAAATTTGAGTGATGTGCTGCAGCTAATAACCAGAGTTACAGTGAAGACTGGACAGAAAATGACTCTAGTAGTTAGTCAGAAAAGCATCCATATTTAGAGTCTTCAGAGAGTCAGGCATTGAATGAGTATTTGTTTTTCTGGTTCTTTGATTCCCTATCAGCGCTTGATTGATTGATCTTGACTCTAGTCTCTTTAACTCGAACATGATCTGAGTGTAAAAGTCAAGTTTGTTTGTTTGTGTGTGAGTGGGCGTGTGCAGGTGATTGAGGTGCCGGCTTTGGCTGCTCTGATCTTTATCAAAGAGACCTGAGGGGACTGACAACATCCACTCCTCCGTCTATCATCCCTCCATCTGTCTGTCTCCTTCCTTTCTCACATTCGGTCATTCAGTCTGTCGCTCCCTCAATTCAATTCATTGAATCCAGGTCAGTTAATAGCATCAAGGGGGAGAGAAGGTGACGCTAATAAGATGAGTAAACGAGCTACAACTTAATGGGATCTTTAATGGGATAATAGATAGTATTATTTAAATGTAAAAAAAATAAAAAATTAAATAAATAAAAAAGAAGAAAATTACAAATTCGTTACAAGTGCAAAATACATTTTGTCACTGCTGCTGTGGGATTTGTGAAACAGCAGGAGGGGAAGCTCTGAATCGCTCTGCTGCAGTTTGTGGGAGTATAATCCCTTTGAACACCTGCTTCTTCAGGTCTGAGTAGGTTCGTCAAACTTTTGTTGCTATAGTAACTTGCATTAATTTGCTATTTTCTTTACAATGTGACCCAAAACATATTGAAAGTAGGTGGTACTGCCGTTTAAAAATTACTCTATCTAAAATTCTAGTGACAGCAAGATAACATGTGCTTTTCTTACTTACTTACTTCTTTTTTTTTTTTTTTGCCCCCTATCTCATACAGATTCTACAGAGCCCAATACATATATTTTGCAAATGCAATACACGGAGCATACAACACGTAGGTGTGCCTGCCTACAACTATGTCTCAGTTCATACATTTAAAATGAGAGGGAAATGTCAGTTCTCTCCCTGGAGAAAATGGGTTTTGCAGTCCTGAACTGAGGTACAGTATGCGTGTCTGTGTGTGTGTGTGTGTGGTGTGGGGTATACTGTATATGCATATGTCCTTCATATTCCCACGTCCATTGCAAGCAAGTGTGAAGCATGTGAGATTTGAGAGGGGAGGGATGGAGTAAATTGGGAGAGGAGCATGCATAAAGTAAGGAGTTAAGGGAAGCAGAGGAGGAGCGGAAGAGGTGGAGAAACTGAAAGAAGGACGAAAAAGGAGGAGAAAACAAATAACGGCATATATATGCTGAGGAAGACGAAGAAAAGAAGAAACTGGAGAGGATACAAAAAGAGAAGGGGAGCTCCTTGTAATAACGTAGCATGCTCCATGCTTCTACTTCAACAGGAGAAATCAATGCTGGTTTAAAGCTGGGTGTGTGTGCATGTGGGTGTGCGTGGGTGTGTGTGTGTTCATTATCTACAGTGTGAATGCAGCTCTTCACTGTTCCGACTCCTGCAAGGTCAGCTTCAACACAGGGGCATCAATCAAAACAGTCACACACATACACACACAGCGACAGCAGATGTGAAAGGAAGATTGTATCAAACGGAATTTTAAAGGAAAATATGGAAGTTTGTGAATCCATACTGCTTTCTTCCTGTATACGATGTCATGGACTGGACTGGAAACCACAGTGGAAGATTGAATATATGCAACCTCCTGGAGACTAAAGGAACCCACAAACATGTCAAATAAACCGCAAACATGTCGACAGGACTTAGGCCCTGGTCACATCTGATATTGAACTGTGTCCTGAGTGGTCTGATGTAAGAACACACCCAAGTTGCATTGAGGATACATATGGAGGTGGAGGCTTGGCTGGGCTGCTTGTGGTTACATTCCTTTAGTAACACACAAGCATCTTAGCCACACTGGCAAGTCTTAAGACTCAACTGACGTGTCTCAAGATGCAAGTGGAGTTTTAATTCTAGGTGTGCTGATCCCATCACTGAGGAATCATGTTAATACCAGGTCAGAACAGGGCCTTTTTACACAGACATATGTCTTATGTGGCTGTATCACTTAATTTTTTCAAATAGTTTAACTTTCTGAGGTCTCATGTCGTAGCACTGCAAAAATGTGCTACTTAATAATTGTGCTAATGACAGATTACAACCCTGTTCTAAGTAGAGCAACAGACAAAGAGTGAACTTTTCAGCGTTTTACAAAAGAAGTGGGACTCCTCAAGGTTATCCGCCATTGTCAAAAGCGAGTGACATAAGCTCATTATCTGGATCATTGTATATAATTATATAATGGTATGGTACAAAATAGCTGCCAAATCTCTCAGTGTCGAGCCTTCAACAACCGTCCACGCAATGGATCAATTTGATGTCTGGATAATGTAATTACAGTAAATGGCTGCCAAACGTCTTAGTATCCATCCAGAGAGAATACTGTAGGTACCTTACATCACAAGAGTCCAGCAAATGACAAATTAATGTGATACTTGGATAAAGCTAACTAATTCAATGATGTATGCATATTAAGAAAGTGCCAAGTGTTTCAAAGCCTGGAAAGGGATGGTTGTCTAACATCAAAGATTGTCCAAAAAAATAGTCATGAGTTTGATACTTTAATAACGCAATTAGATTTAAGTGTGGAGTTTTTCAGTGCCCAGAGTGGCAAGATAGGAGCCTAACACTAAAAGAAGTCCAGCAAATGATATATTGACCTCATATCTGAATGATATTAAACGCCTTTATGGTGGAATTATGGGGAATAGCTGCCAAACCTCTCAGAGCTGGGACAGGATAGAAATTACATTAAATGATATATTGATTTGATATTCAGGTCTGTCAGACAACCACAGGCCACCTGACTAAAATATAGACTACCATGGTACATACAGTAGTTAATATCAGTATGTGTGTAGATGTGTGTTTATGTGTGTATGAGAGTGTGTGCGTTGATAGTATTATGGCCACCTGGCCAATGCCAGTCCATTATTCAGCTTTTATATCCGCCAACCAATCAAATGGCCTCCCTTCAGGGTCTCCACCTAGGCCCATCCAATCAGCTCCCCCTGCCAAGCAAGGAGGAATAACCTGGAAATGAGCAGGGTCATGCTGACATGGCAGTTCTTAATGTCATGAGTCAGACAGCACTCAGACGGAGAATTTAGGCAAAATGTATCCCTAAGCACTAGCAACCAAAGAAGATTTTCACAAAATGTCACCATAACTTAAAATACGATAAGAACATAGATGGAACGGTCTGTTTGAGCTGCTTCTCATCAGCAGATTTCATTATTTAAGGGCATTCCATGGGGTTTTTCTTTCAATATTTAATCATCTGATTAATTGTTAAAATGACTATCAGCTCTGTATTCTCCAGCCCCTGTGCTCTGCTTTCTATCAGCAGATTTTGTTATTCCACTTTCCCTCTGCTCTTACTATCTTAAATGCTGTTTTTAGGGAATGAGAACAGCGGTACAGCAATGGAAAGTACAGTAACACAGCACTTCTAGTTTAGTTGGAGAACATCTGAGTCATTTGATTTAGCTTTTTCACTCAAATATTGATGGCTGAGCATTTTATACATTGGGTAGTTTGAGGCTTAGAAAAGCCTCGGCATTGAAAATGTAAACATAAGCAATTATAAGCAGAGCGTTGACCTTGTAGCAGCTTACCAGCTTATGTCATATTGTGAAGGCTAGCTACAGCAGTTATCATCAAACCATCTCTGATTATGGCATTTCTACTTGGTCTTGATGTCCCTTAAAATGAGCATTGTCTGAATTTAGTTGAATATCAGCAGATTTATCTTAAGGCGATAGGGTGACACCTGCCAAAGGGATTTTTTTCTACCACATTCATCCATAGTGTTAAGCTAACTGTCAGTGACTGTCACTGCTGTAGATAGTCCAGTCAACGTCAATCCATGTTCCATAGAGTACTGCTGGCCCACCCCTTTAGGTGATTTCAAAATGGCCCAGATCATTCTCATAGACTCTCATATTAAGGATGTTTTTTTTATTTATTTACAAGACACTGCTGTCTGAATGAATTCCAGAAGGGCTTGCCCTAATGTGCTTTTGTCTTCTGCAACCTGTTTTTTTTGTCTTCCCATGGAGAGGGAGCTAGTCAGGGATATGCCCAGCTGGGAGTATAACTGATCATTTTGCTGCTTTGTATAAGAAATGTAATGGTTGACTTGTAGATGTTTGATGTATTCCATATACAGTAAAAAACCGCAGTATCTCTGCCTTAATTCTGGATTTGCTGCACCTAAAATGAAATGTGATGTACTGGATCAGATGATTGTGAGCAGTCAGTTCGTTTAATTAACACTAAAGGATGGTGTTGGACTGATATATGGCACCCTTAGATAAACTTTATTGATCTTAGATAAACTTCATTGATCCACAAGGGAAATTGCTTTTTTTTTCTTTTTAGCAATACCCTACTGGTATACTTAGCATAGCATGGTCCAACACTGACAACATAACCTTTCAAGAGAGACATGGCAGGAGCCACAATTTGAATATAAATTCAAATTGTGGCTCTTGTACATAAGCGGAACTTGCAAGAACAGAAAATCCTATATTTAAAACTTTGAGCGTTTTGCTCATATGCAAATATGAAGTGATCTCTGGAACAAAAGCCAGTAAATCTCATTAAAACTCAGTAACTTTGCCACAGATGCTTTCTTGTGAAGTCTCTGTCATAACAGATAGTTATGCAATTATTGAAGTCTTGTCCTGATGATGAAAAGAACAACTTCTTAGCAAACTGATTCCCTGTTGATTGTGCAACCCCTAAATGCATCTACACAAGCAATACAAAGCCATGATGTGCAACGAGGGAATTATCTTAGTCTTGCGCAGAGGAAACACTTGTAGAGTTCGGTTGATGTTAGATTGTTTAGTTCTAATAGTACAAAGACTAGCGACGGAAGAGATGATGAAAGAAGAGGAGATTAGCCGGGTTATTTTTAATGAGAAAACAAGACAGTTTGTTTGTGTTCTTTAACTTGTATTATATCACCATTAAGTTGGAGCATTATTTCAGTCAGAAGACATTTGCAAAGCAGATGCCTGATTTGTAGATAACTTATAATCAGTGCCGTTATATGTGAGATCATTCCTCAGCTCTGTCTGTGATTCCTTTCATGGTTATGGTCTGCTTGGTAGCCGGAAACTGTGTGTGTGCACTTGTACAGCTATCTTTCTGAGGACCAGTTTGAGTTTTACACCATTGGAGTGAGGACATTTGTGCAAAGTGAGGACATTTTGGCCTGTCTTCACTTCTTTAAAAGGCTGTTTGAGGGTTAGGACTTGGTTTTAGGGTAAAGGTTACAATTAGGTTATGGTTAGGGGTAGGGTTAGGCACTTAGCTGAGATCGTCAGGAGACGGTCAACTGTAAGGGACTAGGGAATGCATTACGTCAATGAGTGTCCTCACTAAGATAGCTGTACAAACAGGTGTGTGTTTGTGTGTGTCTGTCAGTCAGCTTTCCAGGGGGTCTCTTGATGTGAAATTTAATAAGTCATGCAACAGTAACCACAGCTATTAGATATCACACACACATGCTGGGACACATGCACACACGCCGAGTTAGCTAGCTAGCTCACCACAACTGTGCAACCAAGCAACAAACACACACAGATGTTCACGCATCAACACAGTGAGGATTCTCTCTCTCACACACACACACACACACACACACACACACACACACACACACACACACACACACACAGAGTGGCTCAAAGACAAATGTAGTATTTTTTAATAAGTGTGCATAATATACTCCAGAGTGTGGCGGGAGTTGTCAGTCAGTCATTGCAGAGACACAAACACCCACACATTGACAATGGTTGTCTCCACAGGTAATAATCTGTACACGAGTTACCGGTTAATGTTTCATACTCCGTTTAACTGCATTAACCTTGCATACCCATCCATACCCACCCATTTCTGTTTGCATGCCTGGTGTCTTTTTTTTTTCCTAAGGACAAGCGACAGGTCTGTCTGAAGGTATTAGAGATATAGGGACATGACAAGTCCTGTTAGGGACCTTTAGAGGCAGCAATGTTCATCACATCATATTTGGATCTGATAGCAGCATGAGCAGAAAGATCTTTAGCCCCATTCACTTCCCAGGTTTGATCAGATTTAATAGCAACATTATCAGATGATTAATGCAACACAGAGCTCAATGGGCAAAAGTTAAGAGTACCCTTTTAAACTAGTGTGTCATTATCTCATATAAAGCTGAAGAACTACTTCACATCATTAAATGTGATTGTGTTTTGACTACCTTAAGTGGTATTGCACCCAAAGTGGCTAAGATTGTAAACAGATGTGTGAATAGGATGGTGGAAGTTCAAGTTTGTTTCTACATAGATTACCGTTTCATACAAAAGCAAGTGAAAATGTGGCATTGGATGCTGGTTGGGGCATGTTGAAGCAGCATACCTTTATAGCCCATCAAGTAAATCACCAAGTTCTCTAAAATCTTCTTTCTCTTCTATTCCCTTCTCTACTCCTGCCATGATGTCAAGCTGAGGCCAAAGTTTATGTGTCCGAGTGAGGTGTTAGACAAACATATAGAAAGACAAAAAAGGAGATCTGAAAAGAGAGCGTGCGAGTGTGGTCGGGCACTGAAAGGTTGCTCTGCTATCGATCAGCACCAAAAAGGCCTTCTGAGACGACAAACCCATTTACTCAGTTCTGCCCAATGACAACTGTGGCATCTGTTTCTTTTTTGAAAAGCTCTCCCTCGCTCGCTCTCCTCTCCTCTCTCGCTTTCCTTAATGGATATTGATTTAGTTTTAGGGACATATTGTAAATTTCTACCTATTGTGCCACTTTCCCACCTCTGCCGTGCTAAACCCTTCTTGCACAACCTTTGAAGTGAACCTATCTTTCAAGATGACAGTAGTGCAAGTGCATATCTGCTGTTTGTGTTTGTGCAAGTGTGCGTGTCTGCTTATGTGTCACAGTGCAGTGCAGCTTTTGCAGAGTGACAGCGATGTCAGACACATAACGATTTCCTATTGGCTGTCAGCCCTGAGGCCTAACGACCTGTTATTGATCTGACCAATTAGCATTCACACCTTTAATTAATACTGAAGCCTGATGGTTACGCACTACCACGCACGCAGACACACACACAAGCCCATACAACAGTTTTAATTAATAGTAAGGAGAGGGGTGGCTGTGAGACGAGATAAGAGAAGAAGAGTGCGAAAGAGACAGCAGAGAGAGATGAATGGGAAGAAAAGGTTCAAATACAGAAAGCAGAACTGAGTAAAATCAGTGCAGCCCCCCTGATGTAAGTACTAATGGCAAGTCAGAGCTTAATGGTATGCCGACTTTTGATACCACAAACAAGCTTGCCTTTATGCATTTAGTAAATTGCTAATAGCTCTGCCACTGTGTGCCATGATAAACATCGGTCTGTGTAGCATACACAGCTCTGTGCTTGGTGAATGTCATAATTGCTATTCTGGACACAAAAATAAGCTAAAATAAAATAACCGTCAGCTGTATTTCTTCCACATTCTTTTAATATGACCATCATCTAAAGGGAGTCTGTTTAATAAAAAATAAAAGAAGCATTTCAGTGTCAGAAACACTGGACCTTTTACCGTTTGGTTTGATCAATTTGGGTGTAGCTTATTTGTTCACGTCTTCAGAAAGATGGACTCTTTCAGGTCAGATCAAACGATAACAGACTACTGCTGTAAGTTCTGCAAAAGAGGCCAAAGCAATCAAACTAACCCATGATGTTATTCAGTCCCGATGGCTACAGCCTGTAAACACAGGACAATTAGTGAGAGCAGTGTGTGTGTGTTGTATTTTTTTGTTTTTCTTTGTATGTATGTGTGTGGGTCTAATGAAGTTCTGTTGGCAGGATGTCTTTAGGGGGAAATCTAATGGTTTATTGAACCAGGCCTCAGAGAGGCATTGATCACCGCATCAAGGAGCTATACCCACACGGACACGAACACACACAAAACACGCACATACATACACCGGCACAAACACACAGGCACTGGGCCACTGTGTCCACACATGTTGGTGAAGTGAAGGTAAAGAGCTTATAATTGACATCCCTATGTTTCTTTGTGAGCACTCAGACTGCCGTCATTATCTGCTCATTCAATTACATGCAGGGAAATTGCAAGGCTGGAAAAAAAAAATTGAGTCCATCTTTTCAGTGTCTTTTCTTAGATGGGTATTCCATCCACAAAAATGAATTGTGCTGGACTGGGTTATTGTCATCCTTTAAAATGGTTAACTTGTTTCACCCAGTCATATTGAATTGCATCCTCTCTTGGCTGAGTCTGTGTATTTCTGTCATGTGAAAGTTTAGGCCAGCACAGGACAGAATAATAATTCGGGTTCATTATTCTGACTTCAAAATAAAATTGGCGTTCATGAAAAAGATTAATAAAGACTGTAGAAAAGTAATGTATACATAGTTTAATCTATCCAGCCTTTGGAAATGTGCATCTGGCTACACTTATGCATTCATTCATTCATTTTATGCAACTGCTAGTCCTCTGGAGGGTTGCCGGGGGGGGGGCTGGAGCCTATCCCAGCTGTCATTGGGCGAGAGGCGGGGTACACACTGTACAGGTCAGCCAGTCTATCACAGGGCTAACACAGAGAGACAGACAACCATTCACGCCACTCACATGCACACCTATGGTCAATTTAGAATCACCATTTAACCTAACAGGCATGTTTTTGGACGGTGGGAGGAAGCCGTAGAGAACCCACGCAGACACGGGGAGAACATGCAAACTCCACACAGAAAGGCCCCTGTCATTCAAACCCAGATGGCTACACTCATTTGCACTTAAGTTGAAAGGATAACCTCCACAGCATTAATGGGCGCTGTTACTAACTTATGCACAGTTGTCTCTAAAATTATGTATATTTGACACTGAGATGACCAGTATCATAAAAAGTAAACCAAGGAAAACGAATTAGCTTCAGCTTAGCCAACGGCAGTATTTTATTGGTGCTTCCAGTGGCAGTGTGCCTGTCATTTGCCCTGATGATTTAATGTTATCAGTGAAGTTTAAATTGCCAAAAAAAAAAAGCTGTTCCAGAAAATCCCTTGCCAAAACAGCATATAAGCAGGTCAGTATATGCTACAAATACAGACGGTATTTTCTGACCAAAATATACTGACGCTAAGTTGCTTGAAGCTGCAACATGATTGTATTGAATACCTATAATTATTGTTCACACAGAACATCAAGGTGCCACTAAGGCAATCCTCCGGACAGCTTTTACCTTCAGGGAGAGTAGTTTGTGTGTGATTGTTTGTTTGTCTGTGCTGTGGTGTGTAACAAACCCAAAGAGACATTACTAGTCTGGATCTCCACTAAAATCTATGATCATTAGTTGTGTGTGTATTAACTGATCTACAGAGCTGTCAAATGACCTAAAGCTTGGAGCTCTATACTCAGAATGTCTTGGTCTCACTCTCTCTGACACACACACACTTTCTGCTGCTACTTAATCCTTTCCCCTCCATTAATATTTTCATTATTAATCATAATTACACCCTCACCCACCAGCTTCCGATAAAAAGTGATTTCTTATGGGGTTGTGCAAGTTACATCCACTCCAGTCCTTGACCCTGTATTAAGGGTTGTAGAACACAACCCTAACCCAGAACAGAGAACGATATCAAACAATGTTTTCAAATTTTAATTCCAACACTAGAGCCTCCCACTCCAGCTTTGTTCGTGGTTTAAATTATCTCCCTTGCACAGTGAATTTTTTAACTGGTTTGGTAAAATCCTTGCCAAATACATATTTGGGCCTTTCCATGCCAGTTTGGCAGTCCCCAGTTGCCAAATGTGCCAGGTCTGGCTTAGAAGATTGCATGTCAGGTACCAACTAACCTGCTCATTTCAGTTACAAACCTCAAACACAAGTCTCTGGGGTACAGCCTAATGAACATACTTGCACACAAATAATACGAACCTTTTTACAGTCGTACTTTAGACTTTGCCTTTTGATGCTTTTGTTGCTGCCCAAATTTTAACCAAATATGGCTCGGGTTTAGTCCCTTAGGAACCAATTAAACAACCAATGGACTTTGGCAGCACGATTAAAACTGACAAATCGTGCCAACATCATGAAGTTGTCAGCTTTTGCCAAATGCAGAGTTGCGGTGGAGTATTTTGGAACTCAACGTTAAGTGGTCATGTAATCATAACTCAAGTGGATGATTGGTGCAGGAATGGGGCTTGGCCCTAAATAGTTTCCCTGTTATAATCTGTAGAGATGGAACATTAGCCATTATCTTTAGCACAACTGTTTTAAGGCATTTAGTTCTTAACCATTTTCGTTACTATGAAGTTTAAATACGGTCATGTGTCACGTTTCTCTCATAATGCCTTTCAAATGGTAGAATCAGACATTTGTGGATGGCCGTGGTCTGAAAAAAGTAGGCATATTGGTCACACACTCTCCTACAATCAAGGATATTCCTCTTGTAACTGAAATTCTATCATAAGGCCCACTCTCCTCCTTTATTGCATGTAATTCTTTAGTTAATGCTTCCTCTTTAGACAGTACTCTTGGATGAAAGCAACAAACTGTAGTAAGTGACTAGTTATACTGCTGGTGCTTCTGCCATCCTTCGCTGCAGGGAGTCGACTCAAGACTCCAAGAGAATTTGTCTGGAATAGAGTCCATAGATTTGCCCCCCGCTGTTACTCTTATTGGACTGCGGATGAGGATGGTTGGAGGAAGTCAGAAGTGTGGGTGCTTGTTGTACCACTTGCATTACTGCTATCTTGCCTGCCCTCTTTACTTTTTTTTTTTTTGTTGTTCTGATGGCCATGGGCAGCCAATGGTATGATCAACAATAAAGGGGGTAATGTCCTCTGCCCTGTAACTACTTTTCTCCACCACTAAAATACTCCACTTTAGTTGGTCCCATTCGTCTGTCTCCTTTTGTCTTCACATGGAAAGAGACACATAGTTGTTCTACCACTGAAACACATTACAGTACCCTGTCTCTTAACTATAGGTGACTTTGTGCATCATGTAACCACATAAAGGTCTCTCTTTTTCCTTGCTCAGCACCTGTTCAACATGATCTTTATTGATAGCCTTTTCAGCAGCCTTTTATATGTTATGCTGTTTTATTTTTTAGAAAGAGGGTGTCACAGTTTTCAAATGGCAGATATGTCATCTTGACAGTAATCCCTTCGTATTAAAAAGCATGCAGCCATGTTGAATAATTCCATATTATTCTATCCATGATTGTTGAGCTGTCATTTTAGAATTTAAGGAAATCCTCGCATGACAGTTGCTTGACAGCTCTGCAGCAACTTTCTAACAACAGAGGATTTTTTGGAGACTAAAAAAATTCCACTGTCAATATAATAAATAATGAATGCACTAAGGATGCCGCCTGTTACTCAACCAAAACATTTAACTCTGCAAATTTAAAGCACAGAAAATGAATTTGCAAACAAGTGCATGTTAATGAGGCTTAACTTGATGAAAGAAGACGAGTAGTAGTAGTAGTAAATACGTATTAAAGCCCTCTCCTTTCAGTATCAATTGCGACAGTATGCAGAGAAGATGTCTTTCTCACCAGTTCACATCTAATTCCAAATGACATTTAACTCAAGCGACTCCAGAGGCCCCTCATTCGGCTGGTAATGGTAATATATCACTGCAAACAGGAAGCTGCCAGTCATGTTTCGCCAAGCTGCAACAGAATGCCAATGTCGGGGTGAAAACATTTTGTTCGCATTTCGTCAGCGCACATTTGGGAACACTGCGAGCTGATATCAAGAGGAAGTATCCAACTTCTGTTATCTGCTTGGCTGATAACAGAAGTACGATGCTCTCTCCAAAATAAACCGTCAGCGTGCATCAATGTGCAAACAATGGTGGAACAACAATGAGAGGAAATGAACACCAACTCTGTTCTGGAGTCAATATTCAAAGCATTTGACTTATGATGCCCTCACAGTAACAATAATTATATATTCCAAATAAAGCTGCAGCATGTTAATATGCAAAAAGGAAACAGCAGTAATACTGTAAATGGACAAATGTCATTGTGAAACAAAATTCATATTTTTGTTTGTTGCATTGCCACTTGGAGGCCACCGGACCACAAAAATGATGTACAATTTACCACACAAAAAGATATTTTATGCCACAAGTCCTTCACAAGTCTATAAAAAGAGTTGGTCAAAGTGTTGAATAAATCAAACCGACAAGGCAACTGACTTGGAAGTTGACAGCCAGTGAAACCTTTTATAGATCCGAGTGCCCCGGGTACACGTATCTGTTTGTTACAGGACTCGGGTCTGTCCTATTACACTTCCTATAAACCTTCCATCTTTTATGGGATGTGTCTTGAAAAGAAGTTCTAAAAAATAATTTTTCAGCTGTAGCCACTGGAAACAAACGTAGACGGACCCTCATAACCAGATTCTGCACTTTGTATTCGAGCGTTTCAGCATCTATTCTCCTCAGGTATAATGCTCTGTTCGTCTTTTATAAAAGTTACTGCTGACTGAGGTGTAAAACCCCCAAACTCATTGAATCACGCCTGTCCATCTATGCCACTTGTTCCATTTTCTTTCCTCTCTCTCTCTTTCACTCTCTTTCCGTCTTCCCTGTCCTTCAGTCCCTCCCTCTCCAGTCTTCCAGTCTGCAGTGTCATCTGTCTCACTAAAAACTCTCAAAGCATGGCAGCTTTCTTTCTTTTTTTTTTAGCACTTTGCTTTTTACCCACTACTCCGTTCGTGTCTGCCATTTCGGTTCTTCTTCTCTCTCTTCTTCTCTTTTGGACTCAGTTGTAATTGCTTATCTAGGGAGAAATAAAAGCCAGGTAAATGGTAATGTGTGTGTGAGAGTGTGTGTGTGGCAGAAAGAGCAGCTTTATGCTAGCGCCTCCTCTGTAGGCTGTCTTTTGTGTGCCCCTATATGCTTGTGTGTGTGAGTGTCGTGTGTGTGTGTGTGTGTGAGACAAATGCAGATAGTTCTACAGATGGCCCATAAAAGCAGCAGCTTGTAATGAAGCAACTGAGACTGAAATCATGGTTATGGTAAACTGGGGAGAGGATGAGATAGAGAAGGAGAGGCAGAGATAGATAGAGTGAAATGAGAGGAGGAAGGAGAGCGGGGATGAGAGAATAAATAAGAGAGGGCGGGCAACAATAAACCACGGAAAGGAGTGCGGTGTAGCTGCTGGCTACTGAATAAACTAGTGTAATGAAACTATGGGATGTTCACTATAAACTAGGCAGAGAAAGGAGGAGTGAGTGGATGGACAGAAGGGCTGATATAGTGGCATGGATGGAAGAGGGAAGAGGTAGAGAGTAAGGAGCTGGCAAGTCCTCAAAGTTTTAAGTGGAAGGGAGAAGATGGGTGGAGTGTCTCCACTGAAGGATACGGTGGGGGTAAAAACATTGGACATGGGAATGAAAGATTAAAAAAAAAAAAAAAAGCAGGCAGAAACAGATGGAGAAATTGAAAGCGATTAAAAAAGAGAGAAAATGAAGCAGCATAAGGGGCAAAAGTGTACGAAGTAGATAGCCGATGGATAAATGAAATAGTAATAGAGGTTCAGATTACGGTAAAATGAGAAAGTGCTGGTCCGTGTGTGTTGCAGATAGCACGCCGAAATGTGAATGTGTGTCTCCGAGAGTAAATGTGTGTCTGATAGGATACCGAACAACAAACATCCTGACACTGAGTGGGTCCACGCTGACTGGCAAAAATCGATAGGCCAACAGGTCGCAACACTAGGCCAAGCTGACATCCAATCACAATACAGCACGGGGGGTCGCCACAGTGATGGATGACCTGAGTTGTGTGTGTGTGTGTATGAGTGCTAGAGTCGAAGTGTATCTTGCCACTGTGGGTCTGGAGATAAGGTGATGGCAGTCCGAGGGGAGGAGGGCGTCCAGCAGGGTCTTTACCAAAACAGTTTCCCTCTTTAGTTTGTTCTTTTCATCATCTCCGACCACTTGAAGTAAATATACGCCCAAATCAAACCTTACAGGACGTTTATAGCATCTAATTCTCAGCGCATGGAGGTGTTTGTTTTTCAGCAATCGACAATCATTTACAACTGTGTTCAAGTTATATCTATTTAATAAATGGTGCACACACTTTGTTCTAATGGAGCCACGTTCAAGAAAGATGCTATTAATAAAAAGGATGGCAAGTTTAAGATTGTGTTTGTGTGCGGCCATTAAAATAATAAAAAAAATCACAATTGTAAACGTCCACATAGTCCTTTTAATACTAGCAAGCACCATGGCTACAGAGGGGGGAACATAAACTTGGGGAGTAAGCGAGAAGGAGAGGAGTGTAATTGAAAAGGTATGACAATAAAGTCATTTTTATAAATGAATCAATCAGGCAGCCAATCTAAGAGTCGCTCTATCGCTTCATTTGCTGACACCAAATCTTCTCTAGCCATTGCCTTCTTTGTGAATGATAATTGCACATTTTGCTGTTACTGTGGAGAAGATTCCCCTCCAGCTGTACTCCGGCTTTTCATTTGAAGATTATTGCACATATTTCAGTATGCCGTAAGGTTTCATTGTTCCCGGTGACACTTTAAGAATAAGCACAGCTCTGCCTCCACTTCACATTTGGGGGAGGAATCTACCTTTCCTCCACTCTCCATTTCTGCCTCTCTATACCTTTCTCTTTTCTTTTAACTGTCTCCAGTCTTACCTTCCTCACTCTGTCTCAGTAGTTTCATAGATCTATCTATCATGCTGGGCATCTTCTGTCTTCTCTCTGCCCCACGACCCCCTCTTTTCTGTTTCTCTTGCCTCCCCCTCACCCCATCTGCCTAGTTCTCTCTACCCACCTCCCTAACTCCATATCTGTCTGAGCAGTTTCATACTTGTATCAATCAAGTTCAAACAATAGGGCCAGAGTTGGTCCCTGTGCTCCCATCTACTTCCTGGTTTATGACTTGTAATACCCTTCTCTCCCTTGCTTTCTTTCTCTCTCCCCCCTCTCTGCAGTGGTTTCGCCTGCGGATGTTTATAGGTGTTCAGTTGTACATATGTACTGTGAAGGCATCTGGAGGCGGGAATGTGATTAAGATGCTTTCACAATGCCTCATTCCATGTCTCTGAGGCTGAGGTTCATGTGTTTTCAATGCAAAATGCACGTTTACATTTTAAAGTATGCATAATAAAGTATGATAGACTTAAGAACCTCCCTCTATCTGGGCTTAGGGCAAGATTTAGGCACAGGTTGCAATGATTTGTCAGTATTTAATCTACATCACCACAATGCAAATATGCTGCTCCTCTGAACATAAAATCCTTTTCAAATGGCAGACGCACCGGTACCTGTGGACTGGGGTGGTAACTCCGTGGGTAACTCAGTGCGAGCAGCACATTAGCAGAGAAGCATCAGCAGCTGTGGCACTCCATCTGTGACTACACAAGAGGCATTCAGACACAGTAGTGAGCTGCAGTTCACCTGCATATTGTAAGCACGTAATAACTGTGGATGTGCACGTTAAATCAAAGAAGCTAGCATAAAAATACACACTAGGTCACAATTACAAGGGCAATTACTAGATCAAATCATGTGGCCTGTGTAGTCAGATGTGTGTGAGAGGGACAACTAAAAAATAAAGCCAAAACACTTTCTGTGCTGACACAGAAAAAGTGTTTCAAAGCGTCCTCAGAAAGGGACGCATCGCTGAATAAGAATTGGGTGTATTATTTGGTTGAGTGACGGCTGAGTTGGAGTAAATAGATTTTAGTACAATTAATTGAAAAATGAAATTGAAAAAGCCTAAATCCCTCCCTTTGTCCTGTTCTGTTCTCTCTTGCAGAGCTTCACAGTACGT
This sequence comes from Chelon labrosus, assembly GCF_963514085.1. Lineage (NCBI taxonomy): Eukaryota > Metazoa > Chordata > Actinopteri > Mugiliformes > Mugilidae > Chelon > Chelon labrosus. The sequence continues at coordinate 11,561,850 of NC_140349.1, forward strand.
CTTGTGGAAATCCCGGTGTCCCTCCGAAAGCAGTGCTAAGTGGCGGCGGCCGTTTTGCCGTAGGAGACCGCGTGCGCTACAGCTGTGTCCCTGGTTACGTCTTAGACGGCCACGCCACGCTCACCTGCATCACCAATGCTGGAAACACCGCCGTCTGGGACTTCCCGGCTCCTATTTGTCGAGGTACGCACTAAACCTGGATGTGTCTGTGTGCGTGACTACATATGAGGAGTTTGATTCTAAAGAGAAAATGAAAACAGATGATAAAAATAGAAATGAATGTTTGCAATAACACACAGATTTATCACATAGAGATTTTTCCTCTACGTGATGCTTTCTCTAAACAAAATCTATGGAATTGTAGAAGAAAACTCTTCATATATGTCTGTGTATGTCTGTGAGAGAGACAGAAAGACAGACAGACTGTGTTTGTGTGTGTGACTGTCCAAGATTTCTTGTCTGAATATGTTTTTAATGCGTGTGCATGCTTTTTATTCTTGACTTCATAATCAAAGATACACCTGTACAACACACTATAGATCCATGCTAACGAAAGACACTATACAGACAGACATCCCCCCATATACGCCGACCAGCCAGAGGATTAAAACCGTTTACCATCTGACGCTCCTTGACGGCAGCAGCCATCTCCAGCAGGATGCAGCCTGACACAGACACACCCACAAAAATGACCTGGCCTTCTAATTCACTAGATCTCAAACTGATCAAGTATCTATGGGATGATCCACAAAGGCCCCTCCCCTCACTCATAGGACCCAAAAGCCCCCAACAACATTTTGTTACCAGACACCATGTCCATTCTCTGATGAGTCATGACTGTTTTGGAGGCACAAGGGAGACCTACACAATATTAGGAAGGTAGTCCTAATATTAATACACAATTTTTATATTAAATTTCTGTTATGAAACGGGTTGCTGCCCACTAAACCTACCCCAAATTACACCCACTGTAATTTGCAGACTTCTGCAGTCCTCAGTCTGCTGACAGCTCATTGTTTTACTCTGCCAGTCCATATGGTGGAGTCCCAGAGGCTCTCATTGACCCCCATTTACAGGAGTTTGTGTGACTAGCTCGCTAAACAAAGCCTCAAAGACACACATATTTTTATCCGAGTAGCTGAGGGACAACCTAGAAACAAGTCAGGGGAGTCAACAGCATACTGGGCTTAACATTTGTCAGGTTTTCACAAATGGACTCTGATTGTATGCCCATGTCTTTTTTTCTGCTTGACAAGAGAGTGTGCAAGTGACTTGATCCAGTATTTTATGAATATTATTTTGTTTACTGACCAATGGCTACGTCCTATTAGTCCATCAAACCATTCTCTTCCTCTCATCCAAAGTTGCAGTGGCAACCCTCTGTGTAGCAGTGTTTTCTGGTTCCCTCCTAAGAGATCATTCTCAGGCCACATGAGCTATGTAATCCATCCAGCAAACTCTGGGTCTTCCCTGGGGTGTCCTCCCAGCTGGTAATCCTCCAAAAAGCCAATGCCCTTGAGGCATCCTCGCCAGATGTCCGAACCACCTCAGCTGAGTCCTTTCGAAGCAAAGGAGCTACGGGTCTACTCTAGGCTCCCCTCTGATATCTGAGCACCTCACCATATCTGTGAGGCTGAATCCAGACACCCTATGATGGAATTCATTGCATGTGCTTGTATGTTTTGGTCACTGCCCAAATGCATCGGTCAGATTTTAAGGATATGTTTTTAAAGGATTTAGTTTTCAACACAGGCAGAAATGCGCAACCAGCGTAATACCGTATCAAAACCCACCATACTTGAGTTGAAGACATTCCTCTCTTTATCTAAGCTGTTTCATCAGTAACTTTTTACCTTCCTTTATGTTACTCCAGTGACTTGTCTGCCAAGTGACACCGGTGACCTGAACCTCTTACAAGGCAACCACTCTGATTTAATTACAAGTCTGAACTTTGCTGCTCCACCTGAATGAATTCTGGTCGTGGGTCTGATAAGCAACACAGAGTCAGCCATCCAGAAGAACCACATTGCTTAACACGTACGGAAAGCCACTTACACTCCCCGTAAGGGACTCTAACGTCCCCGTCCTCCCAGAAGAGTGTGGGCGGACTCGCGGTATTGAATTCAGAGGACTATCAGTTCATGGTGTGTGCACTCTTTAGAGATGCAAGCACAATATAAACAAGATGAGATAAGCAAGAGATTCCACCAACTGCTGTGAGGAAAGTAATTGCTTACAATCACTGGTAAGTATAGATTGCTGTAGTATCAGCCTCATGGAAACTTGTGTAGGAGCTGTGCTTGGAGTCACAGTCGGCGGCAGTAATTTCAGGATCACAGACGCACACTGGAAGCTTTCACAGCTACTTATGTGTGATGGCAGTGACCAAAAGGAACCAATAAAATTCAGGCCAGGTTATACTTTTTTCTTTTTTGGTAGAACACCACTTTGTTGTAGATAAACAGTTTCTGTACTACACAGAGATCAGCTCCTGGAGGACATGAAGGAAGTGGCGGGGAACACATTGGATATTGACTGGTGGTTACTGGTTTAGAGAACAAGTATGAGTTTAAGGTTGTCAGCTGAGACATCAGAAAAACAGTCGGAAGCTTTACAGACTTCCTAGACCAATACAGACAAGGATGCAACCCATGCTGTTATGGTATATGAAACCAATCTTCAGAAGCATCTGCATCTACATACTTACTCCATGCAATATGTGCAGTGAACAATGTGGAGGTGCATACATTTGGGAAAACAAACAGCCCCGGATAGAAATGATGCCACAGAAAAGTAGACCCATTTATTTTAGTCCACACACATACAGTAGGAACTACTGCAGAGACAATCATTATTTACAGGTTATTTTTATACTAGACTAAAGCCATTAAAGAGGACTAATGCAGGAATCAAACATGTCACCTCACCACCACGGAGAAGAGTCATTATCATAACATTGTGGCTTTAATTGCTTTTGTAAGGCTGCTATAGGAGCTCATCCTATTTAATAATGCAGCCTAGTATTGTTGGATTATATCAGCATGAGTCATCATGCAATTTTTATCTTATTATTAATGTTGACAGCAGACAAAAACTAAACTCAGTACTTCGAACACCATAAATGCAAATTTGTGAAATCTTATAATTTGGGTAATGATTTGGTTGTCCCCATTAGCCTTGCCTTTTTGTGCGTAACAAGTAAAACGAGCCCAATACGTGCAACTGTGTGCTAAATTGTTGCACCGCATACATCGCTGTGCAGCGAAGTGTAATTTGTGTCTAGGGAAGGAAGAAGGGGTGGTGAGGAATGAGAGGGAGCGAGAGGGAAGCAGGGGAAATGGCAACTTGTCAGTGCTGGATTAGCAGTGTCTCTGTCACTCTGTCAGAAAGGCTAAGAGGAGCTAAGCTACTAATGCGTTCACACCAACTCAGAAACACACACACACACATATACACAACTATTCACACCCACTTTCACTTGCACACATCACGGCAGGAAACATAAACCCACTCAAAAACATACACACACAAACATAGCAGCATACAGTTTCTGCTTGTGTGTATGTGCAGTGACACCTAGAGGCATTCATACCAGCCGTAATAGCTTTCTATCAATTATTCAACCGTGCAATCAAATGACTTGAAATGCAGTGCTTTTAGCAATATCACCGGGAATATGCTCACACTCTCTCTCTCTCTAGCTCTTTCACTTTCTTTTTTTTTTTCCTCTGTGTGTTCATGTGTCGTAAACCCCGTCCCTTTATTCATAAAACAACATGAATGTAGACCTAGCTACAGAACTCGCTGCTTTATCACGCATCAGTAATGAACAGAATGGCAGAGACATTATACTGTATGGTATTAAATTGTAGCTCATTCAAAAATAATAAGATCCTGATATCTGTTCGCATTACTTTCGCCTTTATGATCAAAGAATGTTATAGGGGCACTATTAAAGACCACATTTTGCTCCAACACAGAGCAATTGGATGGATGCATAAAGTGATTAGTAGATATACTTAAGGACAATATTGTGCTTTAATACACTGCTGCTTCTTCATATAAACCAGTTTTTAAAAGTGAAAAAAAAAAAAAAAATGTTCATCCCCACCACCAAAAGTTTTCTCTATCTCTCTCTCAGTTTTATTTTAGTGAAATAAAGACCAAAGATGAAAAGGTTTTCTTACCCTGGGCATCTACCCAGGGTTCTGGCTTTTGCAGTGGGGTGCCACCAAGCTTGAGAACTAGACGTGTCAAATAAATGCTGTCTGTTTTTCTCCCATTTTAGATTAGATTCAACTTTATTGTCATTACACATGTACATGTACAGCAACGAAATGCAGTTTAGCATCTAACCAGAAGTGCAATAGGCAGTAAGTGCACGTGGCATAAATATTATGATAAATAAGTACGGTACAGGTTGTTTTTACAGCATATGGACAATATTTACAGATAAGAACCTATGCTGAATGGGGAGGTTTAATCATGAGTGTCTGTGAAGGTTCTCAGTCATATAGGTCGCGGTATATCCAAAAAGCGTTTGAGAAAGGCAATCTGGACTTGTAGGGTTTTTTGAGAAGACAATTCACCACTCATCTGAGTAGCTTCTTCAGTTCTAAGGGACTGGTGGGAAGTTGAAGTTTAAATAGGAACATCTGTGGGTGTAGCCCATCAGAAACTCGCTTGTCTTGTTTCTGTTAACGACCAGAAACTGTCACGACTAGTGTCCTTTTCAAAAAAAACCTCTGCAAGTCCAGTTGCCTTTATCAAACACTTTTTGGATTTAAATCACGAGTGCTATCATTTAAGTTGGAGCCGACATGACAATGAGTACAGGAGCAACCTACGCTACACTGCAACCTAATATAACAATACTGTATCCTGCTCAAATGGGCTTCTCCAGATTTTACTGACTGCTAGGTCTAGGTTTTTATGTAACAACATTTGTGAGTGGTGCCCACCTGCTAGATCTAGGTTTCTATTTGAGAACATCTATGTGTGGTGCCCACCTGAAATCCACCTTATTAAGTCCTGTTAATCCCCCAGTTCTCATCTACAATTAGAGGATGTATTTCAGGTTAATCTGGGTGATATCTTCTTTGCACAATGAAATCTTCTCTAATCACAAATAAGTGTCGGGTTATTAGTTGCGTGGGGTTCCAATTTCAAGATGCCACCTGGATGGTTGGTGAAACATCTTCAAAAAACCTCAGGCAAATTCTAGTTGCTTTATTTAAGCCTTCTTTTAGACACAGAACAATGACACTGACGATAAGATATATTGTAATCGGCATTAAAAAAGACTGCAGTTTGTTGGTTTTGAGAGAGACACCATTTTATGATGCCGATGCTATGCAAGGATTGTTGTTATCAAGCCCCCTACTTTTGTATCCTGCCTCTTAATACACAATGTGCCTTTTTAATGAGTTCTGTAGATAACCTGAAAAGCTGTTCAACCAAAAACTGACCCAGATTTAGGAGCAAGTACTTTCCTGACCTCGATTAAATATAGCCTGTTTTCTAATATACACAAATTTGTACAATAAATCTGAGGCTTCCTTGTTCTCTTGTGATGTTCTCAGGCAGTTAAATGTTTAAACGTAACTGTGTGTCAGCTTAACATTAAACTCATCGCTAAGGTTAAAAGGAAGCACCGTCCTCTAAACAGACCCCGTGTATTTACTCCATTAAAAGGCCCGAGTGTCAAATAATCAAGCCAAGCCATAAAAATTAACCACTACAATTAAGCAGCCTCCTCTGGTTTTCTACGATTAACTAATTTTGGAGGCAGAATGATGCGCTGGGGCTTTAAATAGGCACTTTTCAGGAAAAGCACATTTTATGGTTGCCATTGAGTTAACTATAATAATATTAGTAGAAAGAAAGTGTAGGCGCCATGCTGATTCTTACTCATCATTTCTCTTTTTATAACACTTGAACATCTTCTCTGTGTTTAGTGAGCAATTACTTCAACTAGAATTTATATTACTCAGTTTTGTGCGCTTGTAATGAAATGCAGGATTATTTATTTAATAGTCTAGAACCTGTCCGGATGTGCTGATGTGGTCCTGCAGATCCACTGAGTCACTGTATGTGATTTTTAGGTGTAGGAATAAACTTCTCTTGACATGTGTAACTGTAGCAGCTGCAGAGCCAGTCTTTCAAGCACGATATGAAATTGAGCCGCGAAGTGTGCTTATCCAGTACACTTGTACATATGTTATATAGAGTCATAAGCTAAATATAATGGGAAAACATACCACCCAGCTGCACTAATGCTGAAGAAAACCATGTAAAGTATATACATCATGTGCTAGCGTGCAGATCGCTGAGTGCATCTGTGCATTTATGTATGAGTGTCAGTGTGTGTACTTCTGCAGAATTTGTGCAGAATTATTTACAGTGCAGGAATATCCTTTAGCATTCAAGGCATCCACCGTCACACAGCTTACACACATGCACACACATGCAGGAAGCTGGCCCTGAGAAAAAATTTGATCATGATCTCACAGATAAAGAATATGCTTATGAATATTCATGAGCAGGGCGGAGGTGATATGAGAAGAAAGTGCATCATTGTGTGAAGCGTTTATATCTCCTTACAGAAATGAGAGTGAAAATGTATGTGGGAATTTAGGAGAAACTGTGATTGATCCCGCGCATGTTTGCCGTAATATGCCGTGAATAATATCTTCAAGTCACAATAAGACCGTTTGAAAGAGGGAGAGAGGGAGAGAGAGAGAGATGTGTAACGCAAATGGGAACAAGGGTGGGGGGGTAGGATCGACGGGGGAGAGGCGGAAGCAGAGGAAGTAGGGGTTATTGTTGGAATTGAAAAAGTAATAATGTGCTCTGACAAAACTTGAAATTAGACTGGCTTAGAAGCGGAAATGAAATGAGTGTGTGTTTGTTTGTGTGTGTGTAGTCAGCATAACGTGATTGAGGCTGCTGCTGGGGTGCATATTTTTGTGTGCTTGCAGAAGGATAGGGATTATTCGTTGGGCTCATGGTACTAATTCAGCTGCAGTCTGATCGAGCACTTGACTGTTGTGTTTTTTTTTTTTTTGTGAGAAGTAACTCACGGGGGTTGTGGGTCCAAATATGCCCCAAACAAAAGTAATTCTGTGGCAGAATAGCTTTAGCATGTGACCTTATAGTGTGTGTGAGAAAGAATGAAATTTTCTTATCTAAAAACTGCAGAAAAAAAATAAAAAAGCTCAAGTCATATAACTTTTTTTTTTCAATAACATTATGCTGCATAGAAATTATTTAAGGCAATGCTGTGACTTCCAGTTTCACTTGAAGGAACTAGTGTTCTCTTACAGTTACAGTGACTAAAACAAGATAATTTATAATGATAGAATGATGGATTATTAGCGGCCCCTCCCTTTTTTATTTGTCCACAGTGCACACATTAAGAATAATCACAGTTCTTACAGATTAATTTAGTTGATCGTTTATTTCTTCTTCTTCTTCTTCAGGGGCAGGTACTTCATCAGCACAAAATTAACTTGACATGACATGAGAGCATGAGAGTACGGTCGTTAAGTGTATAATGATTCATAAAATACACAAAGACAACACTGAAAAACTCTGTTTAAAGTTCAAAAACACTGGTGCAACCATGACAACAGTTCTTACTGTTACTTACCCTTAAAAAGGGAATTTAGTGGTTCTTACTTGCAGTCCGACTCCAAAAACAACAGTCTTGGTGGAGCTCCCCAGTGAGTAGTTAGCCTCAGGGAGTACCCGCAACTGTTTGGTCTGAACACATTTATTCTTATAGTAACATAACGCGGCTTTTCAGCTGGGTGACAAGTATAGTTCAAGATATAGGAGGCTGTTCATGACAAGTGGTTTGCAGATAGAATAAGACATGACCGTTCAGGATATAACTACCAGCTTCTTTACATGCACAAGTAGTTTTCAGGTCTTTTTCAACTTAAAACCCATAAGATCTCAGAAACACTCACTGCCCTGGAAAATATCAATTAAGCTGGAGTGCCTCCACTTCCTGGACCTGATGGATGTTCTATACGTCTTTAGTTTGCATAATTTCCATGTTACCCTCTCTGCAAGCGTGCCACTGTGATTAGCGATTACGATGCTGACTCATGTGTATTTGGCAGCCGTCACTCTATAGATTTACCGCACACTGCGCTCAAGATAAGAAGGTTTGCACTGAGAAACGTTCTAAGAATTAAAAACACACACTTTATGACATCTTTAAATAATTAAATTTCATAATTGAGACATTTGTGAACGCTACTATAAAGTTTACAAGCATTTTGATTTTACTGTGTTCCCTAATCTGCCTTATGCAATTACAGCCCAAGGTATGCCTTTGAGGGATAAAAGGTTTAAACCAGTTATTCATATGGAGAAATGAAAGTGCCAAAACGAAAATTAAATAAATGACTCAAATAGATTAATTATGTCATTAAAAACACCAAAAAATGGTATTAGAAAATACATCAAGGCAGTTATTAATTTACATTTTTTTTAAAAACACATTTTCCTTTCACATTTTGTCATTTTACATTAAGAACATTTTGTACCAGAGTGAATAAAACGGCAACATGCCAGGCTACTCTCAGTGGCTGTTAAAATAGAAGTGGATAGGGGTAGAGGACTGGATCCAATAATAAGCCAAATCATTGTTTTCTCTGCTTAAACAACCATGACTTCATTTAACATGGTGTTTTTATTAAACTACCAAAAAAGAAGAGTGTCTGGAGAAGTTTTCTAATATATGCCACTTTTGTGTTTTAATAACACGAGAATATGGAAAGAAACATAAAAGGAATTTCTGGAAACACACAGTTGGATGTGCATTGTCAGCTACTTACAACCTTGTGTGTGCACTTTTGCTGATTCTGCAGTTTGTGCTGAATAAAAGACTCCAAATCAGTCCAGCCATCTTATTTACATGAATGAAGCAAGGAGTAAATTTGCTTCACAATAAACATCAGCGCCTTTATGAATAGCCTGTGGAGTTACTTACAAGAGCAATGAGACGCCAAGACTTTGAAAACAAAATACTATCAAGTTACTTAAGTCTGAAGCAGCGTTGTCTCAAAAAGTTACTGGAAGAGAAGAATAAAGCATGTTTCGTTCATAACGAAAGCTCCCTTTTGAGCTTAAGTACCCATCGCTAACAGTAGCGTCAGTCAGTGTCTTGACTGTTTACAGTGCAACTAATTATTTTTTTCATTTTAAGTATTTTGACAAATAATTTAAGCCGCCTATAATCTGACATTTGCAGACACTTAAAATGTTTGACAGTGAGAAATTAAAATGCGGATTCAGTGTTCATTCAAGGGACATGAAGAAAGAAAGAAAGTGAGGATTGGTTGAGTATCATTAGTTACTATGGCTACTCTCTATATGCTAATTAGGTGGTGAAATTAGAAAGCTTTTTTCTAATTAAGACGCCGTGTCAACACTACGAGTGCAAGGTATGTGTTAACAATATGTTCATGTATATATGTAGGCACTGATCATAATGAAGTAGGAAATAATGATCTAGTTTCTGTTGACGATTGGGATGGTAGTTCCGTCTGAAGTGGCTCCGGTGCCATGGTGTTGATTTTACAGACACAATGTAGACAGGTAAAGAATTAGACAGAATCACACTATAGATTATATTATCTCCTTTATTTATTCGACAATAACATCACGCCAGACCAAAAATGTATTGTCATCCAGCTGTCTGGTTATAGAGGTACGTCTGCGGCAATATGGCCTCAAACAGGTGTTTGCTTTGAATCCGGGGCTTGCAGCAGCAATTTCTTTTTCATAAACCCCAGTAGGTGGTGTCTCTATATATCAAATATTAAAGTGCTGCTGCGAAATGCTGCATCACAGAGTGCATAGCCCTGTCACTTGAAAACACATAAAAACCAGGTGCTAAGCAAGTGATTATGCTATTTAGACTTTTTCGTCAGCATGAGCTTATAGGAGCTGTTATTTTTCAATGAGAATCTGCCGGAGTCAGTACTTTGAAACTCTGCTGAAGTTGGTTGTTTGACTTCCACTTAAACTTTCAACGACTTTCCCTATTCACTTTAGGACTGTTTGTGTGTGTGTGTGTGTGTGAGTGACTGCTTCTGACAAGCGCTCATGACGATGTGTTTTTGATATTGCGTGTGTGTGTGTGCATTTTGCCCAAGGCTGACTTGAATTGTTGCTCGGGGAGATGGTGGGATTGTCACGCTTGTAGTGTTATTTTTCATGACAGTGTTAGTTTTGAGCTAGCATGCTTTTATGCTTTGTTCCCCTTTCTCTTCTTCTGCTTACTTCTTCCTGGTGTCCTCTCTTCTTGTTTTGCTTTTTATTGTGCTACTTGCTTTAGTGCATAGCAGTTGGATGGGAGGTGAGGCAAATTCTGATCTGTTTTTCTGTTTTTTTTACAAAGCATTACAGTACATTTTAATATCTGCAGCTCAATTCACCTGTGTACACTGAAGACATTTCCCTTAATCAAAGGCTGGGCTCGGTTTCCAGTATGGTGTCACCGTTAGCTGTCTGCTAAGGTCATAATGTGTCTTTAAAAATTTAAAAAGTGCACATATATACTAAAGAAATCCATCCACTAAAGCACGCTGCACAATGTGTGCCTGCTAAACACGTATATATAGCTGTTTTTTTTTTTTTTTTTTTGCTTCAGTGTCAAACTGTGTAATGTTATTTCACGCATCGCACAGAGTAGGAGCGAGGGAACGATGCCAGCTTGACATACTGTATACCTCTATAGTAAGTGTTTGTTTGTGTGCCAAGTATTCTGATCAGGTTCAACCGTGCTTGGACAGATTACAGTGTTCATGCAGGTTTATGCACAAACACAAGCTCCCTTCCCGTAAAGGACTATTCAAGCTAACCGCTCATATTAAATCAGTTATGATACAAATACACTCAGACGTAATGCATCGTATGCGCTCTAGTATCTGTGTACTTGTGTGTAACAGTGTGTCACAGAGTTCCAACACTCCTTCAGTGATTAACTTTGACAAATTAGCAGCAGAAATAACTTTCTTTAAAGAATGAACAGGTCATATTTCCTGATAAAGTCACATGAAAAGAAAGTCATATTCGACAGCTCGGTATAATGGCCTTGACGTATAAATGTCTGCAGTTGAATATGTAAGGTTCTTATTATCCTGTGCTAACTACATATAATATTAATTGAATAGCTTCATATGTGTGAAACATCTGCTTCTCATTCCTGCTAATTGGTTCAAGTCACATAAAAAAATAAAAATACCTTCCAAGTAATAACATTTAGTGTGTGATAATATTACAGTCTGTTCCACTCCAGTCCAGTAGGTGGCAGTAATACAGAAAACTATACAGCAGTGTCATATAATGTGACCTACATGCATCAGTGTAACAAATGTAAGCATGGATGTTAGCATGGGGGAGATTAAAGCCCCGCTGATGCTGATTGTGATTTACTACTTTGCGTACGGGGTCCTTGAGTCACTTCTCGAAAAGAGACAAGCAGCAGCAGCAGCAGCAGCAGCAACCAAATGGATTCATATCGCCCGAAACACTAGTGAGCAAACACCTTTTAACAAGCCATTGTCGAGACTGACTGTGAGTGCTTGACAAATCTGAAATGTTCCCAGCTGCAAGCCTCGTCCTTAAAGTCCTAGTTCTTCTTTTCCAAGCAGGGACTTAATTGGAAAATGATTAAAATAATTTCCCTGGCACGTGATCTAGACACACCTGCAACTGAAACGCACCCAATGCTCGGGAAAGTTCTTTCGCTGAAAAACGTGATCGAATGAAATAAAGATGAGGGAAAACTTGTATTGGAATTGGAATACATATATAGAATTAAAACAGATGCCAGAAATGTAGAAACCTTTTCTAGCATCAAACTTAGTTCACCTCAAGACAACTCTAATTCTTTGTTTTGTAAAAAACGAACTAAAAAATGTCTTCCTCCCTCTCCCTGTCTCTCTGTCCCTTTCTTTCACAAACGCACACACACATACACACACCTCTCTTCCAGCTTCTCCATGGTCTCATTATTATCTTGCTAATGGTTCCCTGTGGATGTAAAGCTCTGCTGATCCAAGCAGCTGGAGACTACACGTGCACGCGCTCATGCAGACAAACACTCACAGCATACTGGCATACGGACAAACATGAAGTGCAACACACACACACACACACACACACAAACTGTATACTGTGCATTTCCAGGTGAATGTGAGATAATCCAGGACCATACGTAGCCACCAGTTCAAAAAATAAATAAATAAATAAATAAATGGACACATTTAATAACATAATACCCCGCCTTAACTTACTACCTTACTTCACGGCACGCGCACACACACACACACATACACACATACACACATATTCGCAGATTTACTCTGACTATACTGCTAATCCCTCTCTGCAGACTTTAGCGTAGGGATTTAATTTTGTAATACACCCTTGTGTGTTGACATCCTAAAGTGCAATTACTGAGACAGCAATTTATAGGTTACTAAACTGTTTAAAGTCTAAAGGCATATTCTTCACTCCTTAAAAACTAATGGAATCAGCATACCATTGCAGATGGGGAGAGGCTTTTACTTTGAAACAGTTTATAGCTGACAATGTTAAAATCTTGTAGCAGTACTAAGAGCAGTATGTTTGAAGTGAACTGTTTTTTTTTTGCTTTTTTCTGAACAGTTTTGGCATTTTGTTAATTTCGATAACACATCAAAAAAACAAACTGAACAGCTGTGACGTGGCTGTGGCCGATGTCAACTGCTTGACAAATACCGACCTCTCTGATGGCTTTAGGGCTAGAAATTAGACTTCGGGGACGCCAAAAATGTAGAGTATGTAGAATCTTCCAATCGTCATTATTTTAATCGTATATGTTGTTTTTTTATGGCACACAGTTGGCTGTATGTTGTATTTATGATATAATAGAGTGGCATTTGAAATTATATTCAAAACACAGTTCACTGTAATGAATCTCTCTGTGTCTCTCTCTCTCCCCCCCTCTCTCTCAGATCAATGTACCAGTCTTGTAGTGACACTTGAAGTACTCTTATCTCTCCTCTGCAGACCTACTCAATCCTTGCTACTCCTCTTCTCCCCTCCACCTTCCCTCTTTCCCCTCCTGCCCCCTCATCTTTTTTTTTTTTTTGCTCTGCAGACACTATAGCTCTCCTCTCCTCTTCTTCTCTTCCCCTCGCCTCTCCTCGCTTCTCCTCGCCTCTCCTCTCCTCTCCTCTCCCCTCCTCTCATTATTACTGATGATGGGTGCTACCTAAACTTTAGTTAACACTGACATTTAATGCTGCTCGCGTAGCTCATCTGCAAGTACTCTGAATGCCTAATGTTTCCTCAAATAAGATGGATACCCTGCACCATCTCCCGTGACTCTTATCCAGACTCTTTCGCTCATTCACATACAGTATGTGACTTAAGTTTCTCTGTCTCTCTGTAACCTTTGGCGTTTTCCTTGTTAATATGTGTTGCACGGTTCTACGAGATTCTTTATATGCATAGTAGCTTAAGTGGCCTCATCATCGTGGCTCTAAAACACTTCTAAACATTGTAACGGAATAACATTGAATCCCAGGTCATGGTATCATTGCCATTTAAATGCCAGTTTAATGTCTGCCCACAACCTCTTCTCCTGTGTGTGCTCTGAGCCAAATGGTGAGACATTACAACATGACTTCCTGAGTAAAAAACAGATGTTTTAGATGGAGAAGCATATTTTTGTTAATATTTAAATAATGTTGTAACAGGCTTATTCCCAATTAAGAATGGCACAGATTTAAAAAACAGACACCAAAAATCAAACGTTGAGTTAAGGGCCTTGTCCTCCTGTAACTTACCAGGACATTGGATCACCGAGCTGACAAACGCCATGAACCTTTGCAGTTTCAACACAGCCTCTGGTACCAAAAAAAGACTCCAATAAGACACTATTAATTTATTATTACAACTTATGAATGTATTCATCGAGATGGAAATTCTTGCTCGTGTAAGCATCAGTGCTGCAAACCTGCACTGCATCACAAAAAAAATGTGATCCACAGATAAATAATTGTTTATTTAACCGGTAGATACCCACAAATGCTGGTGCAGCAGTGGCGTCGCTGTGGTGTCCTTGTAAAACCCTTCAAGTTTTCTGCAGGGAACATATGTTATTGTTTAAAAAGGTAGTAAAAAGTAGATCCTCTTTTGAGGATACATGTGGTTGATATAACGGCTAATGGACTTACTTTCAATGTGAAAAATAACAGAAATTGACACGTATATTTGATACATCAGTACAATAACCAGACAGATGTATGGCTGATCCTTTTAAACCCATTGCTTTAAACGAATGTTGGTGTGAAATTATTCAAAAATTAATATACCTGTCTTGGATTCTGGTCAAATTCCAAGTAACAAGTTCCTGAAATTCTAGTGTTTGTGCGTCTTTGCGCGAAACCCCCGTCTTACTCCAAGTTTTCCAGTGACAGAACATTCTGAATAAATACCTCCGTGCCAGCTTACATGGCGTGCAGCGCAGCTCTGCCTGAAATCTTGGCAATACAATTGCACCATCCAGTAAAATGTAAGACACACCAGCTTCACCATCACACTCATCTTGGATGCGGTGAGCGGGAGCAGTCGACCTGAAGTGAGTCAGCTAAAAAGCGTTAGAGGCTAATGCAACCTCGAAAGGACTTTTGCTCCTCACACCTCCAGGATGAAGAAAACACTGATCCATTACCCTGTTTCATTTGCAAGTACATGAGCTCATATCTCACTTTTTTCCATCCACAGTGCCCATTTATCCACATTTCGGAGTAAAATGTATCTCGTGGAAATAATGTCTTTTCAGGTTTAGCTACTGTAAAGTACCAAATCCTATTTATATTTGATTGTGCACCATACATTTTTTGCAGCCATGGGTGGAGGCATTATGTTTGCCGGTCGTTCATGCCTACTTCTGTCCATTCATCTCATTACTGTAAATCACCTCTCTCAGACCTACTTTAGGACCCTCAAGGTGGTCCTGAAATAGGTCATTGTAACCTCAGAAAACCATTTTTTTGTCAGTAAGTAAAGAATTCACAGAGATTGATCAAGTGATGACATTTCAGGTCACTACAACTTTGCAACTTTGCACTGATGCACTGAAAAAAAAGTCGTAGAATTCGCCCATCTGTTTTAAAGTTTGCTCTGTAAATTAAAAACATTTTTTTTTAATTGAATTATCATGCTTGTTTCACTCCCAATTCCTGATTTATTCACAGCACACACACACATATGTTTGCGGCGCAGAATGAGGTTTCTGAAAGGCAACAGAAGGTTTATGTCAGGTGTACTTTAGTTCAGTGCAGTGTTGCTGGTTTAAAAATGCATTTATCGTGATGGCTTCTTTCCCTTGTTAGTGTGCTGACACTGCAACACACACACGCAGACACCCACACACCACACACCACACCACAAGCACCCTAGACACAGGGTACACAGCCAGGGTACAACACACACACACACCAAACTTTCTTTCACGCTCTAACGCACCCAGACACATGCAGACATGTAGACACACACACACACAAACACCAAAGTGGCAGTGCTGTAGTCAGCAGAGGCTCATTTAGCCACTAAACGATTCAGGATGTTCAAATTGTGTGTGTCTGTGTGTGTGTGTGTGTGTGTGTGTGTGTGTGTGTGTGTGTGTGGAGGCTTGTGGCCAATGCTGCCATGGATTTTCAGGACAGCAGGTTTCTTCTTCTTTCCAGCCCTGTATTGCTTCTCTTGTGTTACCAACTCTCTTTGCTCTTTCTTTACCTCTCTCTAATAACCACCTTAATAACATCTTAAACTTTCTCTTTTTAGTTCATTACGCCGAAAATTAAAAGTATATACCTTAGTCTTTGGAACAAACGGTTAACCGTCTTCTGTCTTCCTTCGAGCAATCCTGTCTCAGCAGAATTAAAGAAAAAAATATTCACTCTGACAATCGGAAACTCAGAAGTTGGCCTATTTGAAACCTTATTAGTCTAATAATTCCCATAAACCTCAGCGCAGTTGGAACCTTCTTCATTCTCTTCTGAAATTATTCAAATTCACTGCGTGATGCCAAGAAAGTGAGCCTTCTTACCTTGCCAGTAGTTGTGCACAGCCACCGTGCCCTCACTCTCCAGCTGTACATTTCATACATTTTATTATATTAATTCGTAATGCTCTTGACCATGTGTTGCTCACATGCTCAATTTACTCGGCTGCTGCTGCAGCTGCACTGTTGGCAGCTGCAATGGCCGAACACACAAGACTATTATTACATGCGTCCTCTTCCTCCAAATGCATGTCTTGTTGTTTTCCTCCCCTCTATTGTATACACTTCTGCAGTCCAGATTTGTATTTTAATCCAGCTGTTTGTACAACCGTTTGAGGACGAAAATGGAACGCTTTCAGTGATGGCAAAATGTTTTGGTTGGCATGCAAATAAAGAGCCCTGCTAGCAGTATTGTTATATTAGAGCAAATGCATGCACCGTGTGTGTGTGTGTGCTTTGTGAGCGGGTGCGGGTGTATGTATGTTTTAAATGCAAACAGTGTACATATACTTCAGTAGTTGTTGAAGGGAATTAAGAATTTAAGATTAGTCATGGCTGCTTAGTCACATCTGTAATATACACTGCTGCTGTGACAAGCGAATCAGTTTTTCTTACATGGACAATAGGACAATGATCATGGCTGCCACGAGGACACAAAGAAGCTGCTGTTTATACCAAATCTCTAATTACATTGTCACAGGAGAGATTTGCTAAAGCCATTCAGTTGTTTGTAGATTGAAAGATCAGTTAATGAAAATTTGCAAATTTACTTTGCAAGTGTAATTAACAGTATTAAATTGGTCCAGATATAGGATGACTCTCACTAACCTCCTATCCTTCTATCCACGGATAGAAAGTTCTTCTAATGTCGTGTTTTTGGTAAATCTTCCATGGAATTACCACTAATCCAAACTAAATTTGTCTCTCGTATAATTGAAACTTGAAAAACAGTAATGCATCAGTTCATCTTGTCTCGTGCTCACGCGAGACGATCAAATCATCCTGGACTGCTGTAATTCTCAGCAGTTTGAGATATTTTCCAATTTTCATTTCTAAAGTAGAAGACCTGAGGAGACGCTATGGACTCATTTTCAGCCATCATGATTGTTTCCCTCCCCTGTTGTGGCAAAAATAGTCTTCAGAAACAGAAACTACAGGTTAAACCAGGCTAACAAAACACATTTAGCCCTCTGAAGACACACAGACTTAAAACAATTACTAGTCATGCAATATTAAGGCGACAAACAGCCCAACAATCAACATGTCACAGCGCCATGCCAATTGTACTTGGTGTCATCGCTGTTTCCATATTATATATGTTACCTAAGTGGAGGTGACGTACTACCAAACCTACTCTTGTTATTAGTAATTACTGGAGAAAGATCAAGACTCCAGCAGCCCCTGTAGTAAATAGAACAACTTTATTTGACCGACACGTTTCAGGTCGTGGCCTTCGTCAGGATCAATTATTGGACATGCATTATATTTCACATGTCTGTGTCTGCACAAACACACTTTAATAGCAACCGTGTATTACAGAAAGACTGTATATTTGTGTTATAGATACAGTAGAGGAAACGTTACCATGGCAACAGAACCACCTCCACTACCCAGCAACATGTAGAGTTTTAGATCTGCTGACCCAACTTCATCTACTGTTCTCTTTGTCTCCGTCACTCCTTCTATTTCTTTTTCTTTTTTCTCCCCCCCTTGCTGTCTCTTGATACTTTGACAGGTTAATGCTCAGCTAGCGTGTCTGGCTCATACACACACACACACACACACACACACACACATGCGTGCACACAGCCTGAGGTGGTGTGTAACAGGGGATTTCAAGGGGGACAGCAGGATAGACAGTTTAATCTGAGAGAGAAGGAGGGATGGTGAGAAAGCACGACTGAGATACTGTAGAGATGGGAGTGAGCGGAAGAGGGGCGAAGGGGGGCAGGGGGAAAGGTTATGGCCAGGACATGTCTATGGGAAACAAAGAGGAAGCGGAGAACGGGGGAAAACTTTATTACTCTTCCCCTCCAGAGAGAAAAACGGTGAGTGAGAGCAAGTTAGTTGTGGAGATTCAGTGCACAACTTTTGCTTTTGTCGGCGTTTTATTTGTAGTATGTCACAAATCAGCAGCGCAGCAGGGCTGAAGGCAGACACCGTCATTTTATTCTTTTACGAGCCAGTGTAATTAAACCTGACTTGATAAACAATTTGGACACAAGGAAAGTTGTCTGATGTTACCAACATTAGCTTAAAAGGAAATGACACTTTTAAAATTATGTAATCCCTACCTTTATCTTCTGTTAGCCATCTGCTCAAAAGCCTTCTAGTTGCAAACGGTCTGTGTGCACCAGTTTTTGATGGATCTATTTTTTATGTGCATGAAGTTGTGCATAATCTCACAGCTGATCAAATATCCTAAATACCCTAGACAACAAAGTTACTGTGTGTCTGTTTAACTGCTTTGCAAATGTGTGTGCATCATTTTGACTGCATTTGGTTCACGTGCGTGCAGGTGTGCTCGGATCTGCAGATGTGCGCGTATAGGCTTTTCCCAGGTTCCCTTGGGACAACGCTGATTGACATCTCTATCCCTGGTTGTCATGGTGATGATGATGGATGTGTTTTGGGTTACCACGGAGACCGCTGTTTAGGCGCTCTCTCTGCATGCATAATATAGATTTAGCATAAAGAGATTCTGTAGCTGACATAGAGATAAAGAGAAAAGCCCAGAAACAACTTTACTGGCAGAGTTCGCTATATGTAGTCCGCATTACATGCCTGCTCCGAACATTATGCATTACTTTCACAAGATCACATATTAAATGGGATGCATAATATTAGTTCAGGCCCGGATTAAGTCTACTTGCAGATAGAGAGATAACAGACAGACTGACAGTCAGAGGGACAGCCAAGTTAGCGTTAAAAACACTGCACGTCCTCTGATAAAGATAAAAGAGTCTGTGCTATGGAATTATAGAATTTTAACTATCCTCCACCTGCAGTGCTGAATATTTAACACTTTTCTCTGCAAAAGTTCTGACCAGAAGTTCTGCTTTAACAGGGAATGAATGCATAGGGAAAACTCTGACCCCCTGTGGGTTCAGAGACATGAGATGTTTTGGAATGTATTTTTCCCCCCAAAAAGTTACAAGCTGTTCAACAGGGCTTCGTATGGCTTCGTAACAACCTGCCATCAGTTTTTGTTTAACTTTGCATAACTTTAAGTCCACATACATTTTAGATGGGTGAGTTCCATTAAAAAAAGAAAAATCATCCTCGACACAGTTGTCATGAATGGAAAACTTAGGTGTGAACAGGTTGCAAACACGTTAATTCCTGCTGTAAAGTTCAATATTTTGACGTGGAAGTTCTATGGGAATTGATTTACGTTTGAACCAAGCCTCAAGTGGCCATTTGTGGAACTGCAGTTCCTGTCATTTGGCTTCTACATTGACACTGAATCCCACACGTTGCATCTACACATTCTACACATTGAGTCAAAAGTACATTTGTGTCCCCACTTGTAAATGTTCTCGCAATTGCAGTCAAGCACTGCTGAGTTGCTCCACTGTACAGCTACAACAGCTGCGACGTGCCTGTTGCCCTGAAGTGGAGACAGTGTCCCCGCTGAGGTTACCTTCCACTGCTGAATAAAAATATATGATAATAGATGAAATGCCACACTGCACCATGCTGACATGAATTTAGTCATTCATATTCATGTTCATGCACCAGCGACACATACGTGCATCATACCTAACACACGCACATAAACACTCCCTAAGGAGAAGTCTCTACACATGCATGATTCGCTTGTTTAGTTAGGCTTCAGGATAACCACTTAGTCAAGCTGGGCACGTCTTCATTTTACATTCCATTGCAAAACAAATATAAGCACACTCACATACAGTGCATATGCGCCAGTGTTTCAGGTACTAACAGTGAAGAGTGGATATATCAAATGACTAGTTTTTATTTCAATTGAGGTCATAAAATGTGCAATATTTACATTTTTCTAATACTAATACTACAGACTATAGATTGTCTTCCGTTGCTGATGCTCTGTACAAAGGTTTGCCCCATATTAATGAGTGAGTGGAAGTGTATAGCACAAATGGCACAAAGAAAGACATTTTGAACAAAAATACACTTACAGACTACAGGAAAACCTCTTGCAGAACTATCTGGGATGTCCCAGTTAATACCAGACATGTTTGATATTTTGATTCGAAATCTGGACGATTGTGTCAGTACCTTCTCGGTAGCCATTGAGAGATACGAGTCTAGGTGGACGTGGATGGATGTTATCAAGCAAAGGTTCACATTTTTACCCTTGAGGCTAATGCTAGCTACCATACTACTGCTGATCAAATATTGTCTCCAGTTTTTGCTGAAAAGTAGACAGCTTTTATTTTTCTCTCACACAGAGATCGTCTTCTTCTTTCGGTTTTATTGGGGTTTGGCAAACCAACCTGCAGATGCATTTACCTCCATCTGACATGGTATTAATATCCTGTTGTCTGTGTTTGGCTTTTAGTTTGAAAATCTTAAATGTTAAGTTTGTGTAGGATTTTAAAACTCCTGTAGCCAGAGCTCAGTGTTAGTCATAGTTTTTCAAGGTGAGTGGCAAGTTGCTTGTTTTAGTCATCTTGGTAAAGTAACCGGAGTTCTTTATTTAGGCTGTCTCAGTTAGTTTCAGTTAAATCCCAATATGATTCCATGATGTTGACATCAGTGCTCTATGGGGGCCCTACCATCTGTTTCAGTTCGCCTTGTACTTCCTGTCACTGGAGATAGTTCTTTATGACTGGCTGTTTGTTTGGGCGTGTTATTATGCCGCTGAATGAATTTGGGACCCATCAGATGCCTCCCTGATGGTACGGCATGATGCATGAGAATTTAAACAACCTACAATTTTTGCACGGTGCTGTATATTCTACAAAAACCATGTGGATATACATATGTATGTGTGCACATTCATGCTGCTTACACAAAAAAACATACGTGCTCATGTATGTGTACACAAACAACCTGTTACTGCTCTATGTCACTCAGATATGCACACACACTGTGTCTCCATTGGGGGCCAGCATCTGTATCAGTAGTCAACATGCATGACTGGCTCATTCTCCATGTAGCAGGCAATCAGGCTGTTCACCTATGCATGACTTAGAGATACTCTCCCTTTATCGCATACACATTATTTTACATACAAATACAACTGTGTGTTTAGAAAACAAAGATCCTATCATACCTAATCACAGCCACATGATAGCCCATGGTAATGAAAAGCACATTACATCAAATACTCACCTGCGCATGCATACAGTGTTGATGTGTAAATACGCACAATCAGGCTAAATCAAACAAAGAGATTTTCTTTTTACACAAGCGTGAGTAATGGTTTAGAACGCACTCTGGCTTCGATGCAGCTTGTGTCACGCTTGTAGCGCCATCTGTTTCTGTTTAATCACTCACCTTTTTCTGGAGTGTAAGCCGGGCTGAAGAATAAATTGATTTTGTTGTAATGTCAGCAATTTTTGTGATTTCCAATCTCCAAATAGTTTTTCTTTTCAGATTGTTTTGTTCGAGGAATATTTGAGGCCCATGCAGATAAAACCATCCATTAGTTCTAGTAAAGAAAAAAAAAAAGATGAATAAAACATTGTTATTGACATCAGAAATCAGAATTTTTTGTTTTGATGCAAGTAACCTTATCATGGCCCTTCAGATTTACCTTTACCCTGACCCTGAGGTTAACAACATATAGCTTAAAGAACCAAGTATACTCATATACAGATATATAGACACACACAGTGGACACGCATGTCTCTTCTGTACCACAGTATCACACAAACTTGTCATGATTGGTCACAGAAACTATAATTTGCTCTGAAATGAACAACTGTGCTGAAGTGAAGTTGGCTGGCTCATGTGTTTAGTGCACCTTAAGTGAGAGTTGAAATTATTTCTGTATCAGTTCAAATAATGTTGCTAAATACATATTCTGGATATATATATATATATTAGCAACCTTTAGCGACCTTTAATCCATGCCTCCTTTCGAATCAGAGTTCTCTACCTGGGTTCTTATGTAAACCTTACTTGAGGACTACCAATGTTAAACAGTCTTATTATGGAACTGACTCACTCATTGGCCATTGCTTTGTAGCTGGTTGCCAGTTGGTTGCTAGTTTCCACGCTCTGGTAACCCTCTTGCATTTTTCCCACCCAGGTGGAAAAACCAAAACAGAAGAAATATTGCTAGTGTAAGGACTCTGTTAGCTCTCCTATGCTCCCTTTTGGCTAAATACTGCCAAAGCCAGGTATCAGTATTGGAAATTTGGTTATAGGAACCAAAGTTGTAGATGTTGTTTCCCTGCTGTAAATGTTTTGGGAACTCTGTGTCCCATATCGCAGCGGCATCATTACATTGCCTCCAAACACAGCATCTCTTTGTTCACAGCGTGAACAAATCAGTAGAAGAAGATCTGAATCTAAGGTAAAAGAAAATAATAAAAAAAAAAACTATAAGTCTTACGTTCTGGTGATTACACACTAATGAAACCGCCACCGTGAAAATTAAATTCTATTTCTGCCAATAGATCTCCTGAAGCCTACACACTGAACCATTAAACTTCCTTAGGCAATGCAAGTTTTAAACATAGATAGACACGTTGTGAATAAGATATTAGAAGCGTGTTGCGTTGCATTTCTCCCAGAGGAGCACTTCAGCCTCATAAATAATTCAAACACACACTAACTCACTTCCACTCACAAATGCGCACTACCCACTAACAGACATGCACAGATACACATGCTCATTCAGGGCCTTTGTGCGCACACACACACACACACACACACACACACACACATTCTTGTACTTGCTGAATAGTAAGGACCAAGCAAAACAACCGACAAACTGAGGACCGGCATTTCTAGCCCACATATCAACACAAATGAAGTATTTCTGAACACTAGGTGGCACCTTTAAGCTATACATTCGCTCAGATTTTGAAAAAAGCATAGTTTCAGGAAAAAGTTTTTAACCATCACAGTGAGGACCGGTTTGTGTTTTTATTAACCCAAAGTATATCACTGTTTTGTTTAAGGATAATTTTATATTATATCACGTAGAATACCCCAAATATACCCCTTCCCTATTTAATGGTTTACAGGATGTCATATTTATCATCAAATATGAATTATTATGACCTGTAATGAACTGTTTACTTTTAAAATGGTAATTGGCAAACTGTGAAATAGGAATTGTTTTAGACACCAGACTACAGTAGAGCCCAACACGACTAATTCCATCTTAATAAATAAAGTCATTAATTTGAATTTCTGAATGTTTAATGCAAACAATATTTCGTGATTCTTGTATGATCAAACATACACCTTCCTGGAAAGAACAAAACCGGAAAGAAAAATGTTGCAGTTGTCATTTGTAACAACAGTACAAACCAAATAGCAGCTATAAGCCGAACAGACCAGCTAGTGTTCTTTAAACAAGAGTGGAGCTATGGAAGAAACAACAACAAAACGAAACAACAAAAACAGACCTTTCTTCCTTTGTCTAAATTAAATTTCTCCCTCTCAAAATACACAAACACAACATAAGGCGAGATTACCTATTTATTGGTCCTGTTTAAAAGTTAAGCTTTCTCTTGATTTTAATTATTTCATTATAGACAAAATATTTAATATCCTTCCATGTTCGAGTGTGAAGGACTGGAGATTCCTTCCCGATACATAGTAGACAGTCAGTCTTTCCTGGCACCTTCTTCAGTGCAATGAATTTTGCCATCCCTCGCTGGACTGCATTCTTCTCGTCGTCAGTCCAGGGTCTCTTAACTTGGATTTTTTTATCTATAAAATCAGAAAATAAAGGTTCCATATAAATGGACAATAACAAATGCTAACAGACAAGACAGATTTTTATTCAAAGAATATTAAATTCAGAGCATCCTGTCACAAGCATGGCCCCACACACTGGATGTGTCCTAACACCACTGCATCAGCTGTGGAGACTTACAACCTTCCCTAATGTTTCCTTTGCACTAGTGCTACACCAAAAGTATCAACTCTAGCCAGGAAATGGTCTGACGACATCCATCAAATCAGCTAGTCCTCCAAGAAATCAAAAATGACTGCACCAATGCACTCTCCTTCTCACTTGAACTCACACTGTGAAACAGGTATGATCTGCTGACTGAACAAAAGGTGTAATAATAAAATTACAATTAGTGATCTGATAATTAAAAAGAACTGACAAAACAGATATTGTTAAGAGCACTCCTTGTGTATTCGTGTTGCTATCAGGATAGAAGATGGATTGTAGCAAGGACTGGCATATAGTCCATGACTTTTCCTTACTGTGTCTTTTTGATATTTTCTGAATCCTTGCAGGTAGTACATGAAGTACACAAGATTTCAGTGTTTACACAGCAGATTGTCACTGCAGTAATGAAGTCAGACTTAATTAATCACTTTTTGTTATGAATAATAATAATAACATAATGGTAATACATCGTATGGATCAAACTTCACAAATGTGAGGATTTTGTTTTTCTGCATGGTCAACTTTTACTCCTTTTCCTGATAAAAATTACATTTTTTCAATAAAGGACTTGTAACAGCATTTTTATAGCATGCTATTAATACTTTTACTTAAGTAATGATGATGTTCAGTAACTCCTGCAACTACCACAAACATTTAAAAAACAAAACAAACAAACAAAAAAACTGTCAAACATCCTACTAATCAGGTAGCAACACTTATGAAATTAACCTGTACCACAACACATAGTGCCTTTAATGCAGCCATCCAGTCCTAGTGACTTCTGCCTTGTCAGCAAGTGGCTGGCAACTGTACAGTCTTCAGAAAATTTACCTGGTGTCCCTCTTTTAGTTGCAGTTTTCTTTCCCTTCTTGGCAGAGGATTTTGTGGTAGTGATACTTTGTTCCTCTTCTTCTGAAAAATGACATTAATATAGTTAAAGTACTGAAGACTCAGATTTAAAACACTTGACTTGTTTATGTCACCTGGACTCACCTGAATCCTCATGTTTTTGTTTAGTTGAGTTTTTTTTTCGCCTCTTGATAGGAGGTGGAGTGTTCATCATGGGCTGCTCCTTTCCATCTGACAAGAAAATATCAATGAAGTGAAACAGTAGTCTCTCATTCAGATCATATTATTTTTCATTTTAGTTCCTCTTAAGTTCTGTCATTTTTACTGTCACAATCAGCAGATGTGCCAGGTGGCTTATGGAATGTGGGACCACAGTACTACAGTAGATGCAATGCAAATGCAATGTATTACTGGCTATAATGGCAAAGCAGAGGGAACTTTTGTCGGCCTGTATTGCTGCTTATTCTATTTTTTTTTTTTTTTTTTTTAAATAAAGTATCTTTTCTTAAATACAGTGTTATATTTATGACCTCATTGCATGTTTTTAAATTGTTGCTGCCTGAAGTTTTACATTTGTAATAAATTATTTTAAATTAAAAACAAGTGTCCCAGATTAGACAATCCATTCTGAATTAAGATGATACAAGGAAGATAAATATATGTGCCATTTTCCCCTTGAGTACAGTACTTGAAAATTGAGAACATTTTGGGGATTTCAAAAATATATTAATTGTTGATATAGCCTATTGTATTGACATCATATATAAATATGGTACACAAGTCAGAATTGCAAAAAGTGTCCCATATTACACTAATCCACCCTACTTGTGTGGAATTATGGGACACAAAAGAGACTAATACAGTAATGTAATTCAATGATTTAGGCAAAAGTAAATCACTGATTCTTGAGAAGTGGGACAAAACAGGTTGCAATTTTGAGAAAGTAAAACTGTATGCTAAGCAAAATGAAACTAGATGTATGCATCTACCATGTACTAGGCTACTTAAGTATAATAAAAATGTTTCTTTTGACAAAACTAGACCATTTTAATAATTAAAGAAAACATTTTAATCCATGTTATTGCATTCAGTAATACACAGGATAAAATGTTATAATCCCTTGTGCCAAAATCCCAGGCAAAACACATTTAGAGGCCCTGTTCAGCTAAGAGACCCTACCAAACCTATGGTCATATAATATGACAATTAACCTATAATCTACATAAACTAAGTAAAAGCTGCTGGCTTGTAAGCCCATTGAGCAGCATAGTTCAGACATTGTAAAACATAAACTAACTAAACGCTGCTGGCTTGTATGGCCCGCTCAGCAGCTAACCATAGCTACCACGTAACAAGAAGACAACAGCAGTATGCAGCATGTCATTGGGGTTTTCAAGTGGGCACCTCCCTTCACCGATGTTTCGTTAAGTTAGGCCCAACACACCTCGAGAAGGCTTAACAGTGACTTCCAGCGTCCTGGAGTCTCCCCCCTCCACACCGCCACTGCACAACCCTGTTTCCCTCACCATTCGATGTCTATCAACAGCTAATATAGTAGCTAATAACCACGAGCCAAACAAACAAATCTACCATGATTCGCCCCGTTGATGCAGACTGAACCACGAGCCAAACAAACAAATCTACCATGATTCGCCCCGTTGATGCAGACTGAACCACGTAACAAACAAGCAAATCTACCATGATTCGCCCCGTTGCTGCGGGCCGAAAACACGTAACAAACAAATCGCGTAACAAACAAATCGACCGTGGCCTACATGCGGCCATCCTTACCTTAGCTAGTTCCCCAGCTAGCATGCTTCCTGCGCACCCATAACCAGTCGCTCGCTCTCTCTGCTGCCCGGGACATGTTGCTAACCGCAGTCCTCTGGCTCCTTCCCCGTATGCCCAGCTCACTCAGCAGAGCAATCACCGACTTTGCCACAAATCCACGGCAACCCACTTCTACCGGGCGGACATAAGCCTTCCATCCATTCTGCTCTGCATCTGCTGCTAACTCTGCATACTTAGCTCTTTTTCGCTCATTAGCCTCCTCAACTCCATCTTCCCACGGGACAGTCAGCTCTATGAAATACACTACTTTCTCTGGCTCAGACCACAACAGCAGATCTGGCCGTAGTCGAGTGCTAACCATCTCAGCTGGAATAACCAGTTGTCCATTTAAATCCGCTCTCATCTGCCAGGCTCCTCCTACTCTTAGCTGTCCCGTGTTATGCCTGATGCCTGATAGTCTAGCCTTTTCTCCCTCCCGTACAAACTGAATACATCTATTCTCTCTGTTAACGGCCATGGAATTTAAATTCACCGGTTTTTCCTCAATTGCAGCTGCTAAACATTTCAGTACCTGATTGTGACGCCAGGTATAACGTCCTTGGGAAAGACTAACCTTACAACCTGTCAGAATATGTCTAAGCGTTCATACACAAGTGCACAGTGGACAGGCATTATCTTCACCTACCCACTGGTTTAGGTTCTGGGGAGTTGGCAGCACATCATAAGTAGCCCCACATGAATGATTGGACCAACAGTACGTGTCACAGTTTTGATATAATGATAATTAAATGAAACTGAAGTTGTGTTGAAAACATTCTATTATTAATCCCTCATAACACCTGCACTTGAAAATACTCTCATTTTTAAATTTACTAGCAGATACAACTGCTGGACATGTTTGTCCCGTTTCTTAAGAACCAGTGCAATGTAGCTTTTACCCAGGCCACCATGTCAGTTATCTGAAGCTTTTCACACTTTTCCTCTTAGCTGGAGGTCTTCTAGTGGTCTGTTGTTGCTTTTCTATAAAAGTTTTAGTGGTGTGAAAGGACTGATATCTGCAACTGTGTACAGAACGCAGACTGAGAACATTTGTGTTAACACCTGAACTTACCCACATCATGTTCACTTTCCTCATCAGTATCACGGTCATCACGTTTAGTAGTACCTTGCTGCTTCTTTCCACCTTTCCTCCTTTCAGGTGGATGTGGTGACTTTTCTTTGGTCCCTAGGTCCATAGCTTCTAGTTCCTCATGTTCACTAGATGATTGGCGACAGTGATCTTTCTCTGGGATTCTGTGCCCGGATGACTTCTTCTCCTTCTCTGAAAGTGCCTCACTGTCACTGCTTGATGGTGTTGATGAGGGCTGGTATTCTTCACCAGATCCACTGTTACTGAATAAGTCTTCATCTTCATCTTGTGCATTTGATGAGGATGAGTGTTTGTCAGATCCATAGTGGAAGGATAACAACTTTTCAGACGACTCTGACTTTGAAGTTCCAGCTTTCAGAGGGGGAATCTCATGATCTGTGGTTAATGAGTCTGGTCCAGCAGACACAGACTGGCAACTGGCTCCTTCTACAAGGAGCCCATCATGGTTATGTGTTGAGGTGGGCTGGTCACTGATGGATCCACTGAGGGTACTTGAGTCCCTCTCAAAAGGCAAATCCATCTTGGAGAACAGATGGAAAGGAAAATTAGAGAAAAACATATTATTCACTCAGAGGAATTAATATAAATGACCCACAGGCCTGCTGAAATATTGCCTTTAAAACAGTAAAAACTAACACACAATTATTTAATTTTTCTGAGATCATCATGTTAATTACTGCTACATCATCAACACCTCATAAGTACCCAGCCCAGTGTGTGTCATAGTGTAAAGACAGTCGCTGGCTGTCACTCATGCAAGCATGTTAGCAACACTGCAACCAGGATAGGACAGAGCTGGTTGATCACAGTATAGGAGTGATTTAATAATCTATTCTGATGTGATCATAAACCAGGAGATCAATTAAATCAGCCTACGGTGTTACTGAATAGCTGTAACCACAATATTGTAAATTAAATTAAACAATATTGTCATTAAATTAAATAGGATACTATGAAGTCCTATAAGCAATAGGACTTCATAGTATCCTATTTAATCCTATCCTATTTAAATATTTTCTATTATTTACACATGGTATGGCGTAGATGGCAGGTCTAGGTATCAGTGAAATATAATACAGTTTTAAGTAAAATACCTTTGCATCAGATTGGTTTATTTTCTTCATTACTACATTGTTGGACCAATGGTTATAATGATAGGACACTACAATTTAAGCAATGTGAAATGAAAATGGAATCAACTGTTAAATGCAGAGTAGCATCATCCCCACAAATCTAAAAGTTTTTCACAGTGCAACAGGGGGCATTTTTTCTGTTTATGCAGAGTTTATGCAGGCATCACCAAATTAAATGTAACAGTTTTAATATCGTTTCAAGACCAAACACATTTGTTCTACAAGAGATTGTAATGTTGAACAGCACATCAACCTCAGAAATGCAAAGTGATCTGTTGTTTATGTTTACATCTCACTTCATACACTGCTGTTATCATGTGTAGTGCATTCATGCAACGCCTTCACCATGAGTCGAGAGACTCAGAGACTTCGATGAGGCTGTTATTACATATCCTGATAATCCACTGTGATAATGAGATTAATTTAAACATAAACAGTAATTTTACCGTAATACCAGTAACCGTTACATCCCTAGTTAAATAACTGACTCATTTTCTCCACCCCTATACCAAACCTTAGGGAATACATGCAATTTGGATTTCTAACTTTCTAAAACTTTCTAATCACATTTGCATTGTCTCTGAATGTGTTTTTGCCCGTCCATAACAGTTAGTAAAGCATAAACCTAAAATAAATAATAAAACAGCATCAGCAAAAGTGAAATATAGCCTGTAGCATTTATATATAGCATGTAGCATTTATATATAGCATGCAGCATTTATATATAGCATGTTGCATTATTATTAATGTGAGCAGAACATTTCTTACCTGAGCAATGGTGTATGTCGAGTGCCTCGCCTCACATTTCTTGTGGTGAGTCCTTAAAATGTCTAAACGCCTTTTAAATCTCTCCATCCATGCCTCTGTATCATGCCTACATGCAGCTGCACCCTCTCTGCCAGCGAACTCTTCACCTGGCGCACGGAGCGCTCTGATTGGCTGCTGTTGATGGGTCGTTAATTAGCGGAGGCCCCCCAGTCTGCTTCTGCTTCTGCAGCACCTCTCTAAAACTCTGTTAACCCTTTCAGTATTCTGCCTTTCTGAAGAAGGTTGACCCTAAAACATTAATATATTTTCACATAGTTCAAACAACTAGATAAAGTCAACTGAATTAAAACAAAGTGCGTACTCAAAAAACACTCATACACATTTTTTGTATATTCATAAATATGAATATAAATATAATCTTTTTTTTCTGTTTTACTTCTCAGCTATAAATGGGTCAGTGACAAATAAGTATTTGTATGTATGTCCAAATCAAAAATATGCTTTAAACTTGTTAAAACAACATGTTAGATGTTTGTTTAAATGTATAGTTTGCATTTCTGTTGGTGTCATAGTATTTTATATGACATTTCTAACATTTTTAACCAATTAAAGAATCACAGTGCCATTAAATTGTCAATTCTCCAACCTGCCTATGATTCCTCTTACATTTTCAACCTGTCATGTAACATCATCAGTTTGTATCATAAGATTCCACATGTACGCTTTAATCAGATATGTGTATCTATGACAGATGTATGTTTATCTTGCTGTTCTCTTCTCCTCTCTCTTTGCTGTTCTCTTCTCTCTTTCTTCTGTCTGTACCCGGCTGGCCTTAGGCAGATGGGTCCCTCCATATGAGCTGGGTTCTGCTCAAGGTTTCTTCCTGTTAAAAGGGAGATTTTTCTTGCCACCGTTGCCTTCAGGCTTGCTCTGGGGGTTTCAGGCCGGGTTTTTGTAAAGCGTCTTGAGACGCTAACATTCAGAGACAATTTGTATTGTTATTGACGCTATATAAATAAAATTGAATTGAATTGAAATGGTGTAACCACAAAAGCATGACAAGTATTAAATAATTCACCCTCCTAGAAGTTATGCAAGTGTACTGATGAAAATAAGTTATTTATTATGAAATATCATCTCAAAGTATATTTAAAATATCTTATTTCTGCCGTAGACATTAATGTTTTCTCTCTATTCTTGGGTCAGTTTTAAATAACATTTTAAATTTCATTTTTACAGTGTAGTAGACTGCTAAAATCATATTCATAGTAACTTGATTTAGGTGTAATGATTTAGGTATTTTAATAAATGTGATGTACACCCTAAAGATTTTTAACATTTTTAACATAAAAAGGGCAGTATCTGAGGAACTGTCGATAGGAGACTGCATGGTGTTTCAGGGCAGTTGTATTGTAGTTGGAGTGGAGGTCTTTCAGAGAATGAAGAAGTACTCTTCTTTGGTGTTTTATTTTTTGTAATTGTGTCTTTCTTACCCGACAGCATGCGGCTATTCTCGTCTCTACAGAGAAAGCTGACAACCCTCTCCTTTTTCTCCTCTGCAATTTTTGTATCTCACACTTACTTCCTTTCCTTTCTTTTCTTTGAGCTTATCAACTTTCCATTGCAGCTTTTTTGCCTTCATTCTTTCACTCTTAAGTTCCTTCCTTATTTTGATGAGCTCAAACCTTAGCTTTCCCCTTTCCTTCAGCAGTGCTCTCTGTTTTCTGGTACTTTTCTGCACTGCCCTCACAGGAGTTGAGGATGCCTGTGGTCTCTCTAAACTTGGCTGCGCATAGTCATGATCAGCAACATCCACTATGGGCTCTGAAGGGCCATTAAGCTGCTCATCTGCTGTTGAATTCAGTGAGGGAGGAGTAAGGTTCAAAACTTCAGCAAGCACCCTTTTCTTCTCTCTGTACTGCTTCCACTTTTTAACACTTTAACTGTTCTGACCTGTATCTACAGTACTGACCTCTGACCTGTATCCACAGTACTGACCTCTGACCTGTAACTACAGTACTGACCTCTGACCTGTATCTACAGTACTGACTTCTGACCTCTGACATGTATCTACAGTACTGACTTCTGACCTGTATCTACAGTACTGACCTCTGACCTGTATCTACAGTACTGACCTCTGACCTCTGACATGCATCTACAGTACTGACTTCTGACCTCTGACATGTATCTACAGTACTGACTTCTGACCTGTATCTACAGTACTGACCTCTGACCTGTATCTACAGTACTGACCTCTGACCTGTGACATGTATCTACAGTACTGACCTCTGACCTGTAACTACAGTACTGACCTCTGACCTGACCTCTGACATGTATCTACAGTACTGACCTCTGACCTGTATCTACAGTACTGACTTCTGACATGTATCTACAGTCCTGACTTCTGACATGTATCTACAGTACTGACCTCTGACCTCTGACATGTATCTACAGTACTGACTTCTGACATGTATCTACAGTCCTGACTTCTGACCTGTTTCTACAGTACTGACCTCTGACTTCTATCTACAGTACTGACCTCTGACCTCTGACATGTATCTACAGTACTGACTTCTGACCTGTATCTACAGTACTGACCTCTGACCTGTACCTACAGTACTGACCTCTGACTTCTATCTACAGTCATCACTCAATGATCAATCATGGTACTAAAACAGAATTTTGACTTGGCAGACATGATTCCCCATGTGCATTCCCCCAAATATTCAGAACTGTGAAACTGACTGTTTATTTTGTGCCATCAAGTTCCTTTCCATACATATCAGTTATAAAAAAAATCTAAATTGATACTGTTTACATGTATATTTGTGTATCTTTAACTGTTCTGACCTGTATCTACAGTACTGACCTCTGACCTGTATCTACAGTACTGACCTCTGACCTCTGACATGCATCTACAGTACTGACTTCTGACCTCTGACATGTATCTACAGTACTGACTTCTGACCTGTATCTACAGTACTGACCTCTGACCTGTATCTACAGTACTGACCTCTGACTTCTATCTACAGTACTGACCTCTGACCTGTATCTACAGTCCTGACTTCTGACTTCTATCTATAGTACTGACCTCTGACCTCTGACATGTATCTACAGTACTGACCTCTGGCCTCTGACATGTATCTACAGTACTGACTTCTGACCTGTTTCTACAGTACTGACCTCTGACCTCTATCTACAGTACTGACTTCTGACCTGTATCTACAGTACTGACCTCTGACCTCTATCTACAGTACTGACCTCTGACCTCTGACCTCTATCTACAGTACTGACTTCTGACCTGTATCTACAGTACTGACCTCTGACCTGTATATACAGTACTGACTTCTGACCTGTATCTACAGTACTGACTTCTGACCTGTATCTACAGTACTGACCTCTGACCTGTGACATGTATCTACAGTACTGACCTCTGACCTCTGACATGTATCTACAGTACTGACTTCTGACCTGTATCTACAGTACTGACTTCTGACCTGTATCTACAGTACTGACCTCTGACTTCTATCTACAGTACTGACTTCTGACCTGTATCTACAGTACTGACCTCTGACTTCTATCTACAGTACTGACCTCTGGCCTCTGACATGTATCTACAGTACTGACCTCTGGCCTCTGACATGTATCTACAGTACTGACTTCTGACCTGTATCTACAGTACTGACCTCTGACCTGTATCTACAGTACTGACCTCTGGCCTCTGACATGTATCTACAGTACTGACCTCTGGCCTCTGACATGTATCTACAGTACTGACTTCTGACCTGTATCTACAGTACTGACCTCTGACCTCTATCTACAGTACTGACTTCTGACCTGTATCTACAGTCCTGACTTCTGACCTGTATCTACAGTACTGACCTCTGACTTCTATCTACAGTACTGACCTCTGACCTCTATCTACAGTACTGACCTCTGACCTCTGACATGTATCTACAGTACTGACATCTGACCTGTATCTACAGTACTGACCTCTGACCTGTATCTACAGTACTGACCTCTGACCTGTGACATGTATCTACAGTACTGACATCTGACCTGTATCTACAGTACTGACCTCTGACCTGTATCTAAAGTACTGACCTCTGACCTGTGACATGTATCTACAGTACTGACCTCTGACCTGTATCTACAGTCCTGACTTCTGGCCTGTATCTACAGTATTGACCTTAAAAAATACTTGTTTAAAATTATGCCAATGTATTTCAGAGGCTGTTTAGAACATTATTACACATTTTTCGACAACTTATATTATTGGTGCTGCATTTTTATGGTTACACCATTTAGACAATTTTACCCTTATTCTCTCAATATTATCTCAAAACTTAATAAAATCAGGCATTTTAAGATAGGGGGCCAAAGAAAAAGATATTTTTGAGTAAATTATAACTTTATTGTGAAATTTTCACATTTTTAAAGTTATTCAAACCTCAGGGACAGAAAAAAAATCACCCTAATGTAATTACTTAAATTAATTAATTTCACATGGCAAAACTATCCATTACATTTCTGGTTATGCCTCTGATCACAACACAGCAGTACAAGCTTTACTCTTTCATGATAATTTGGGTGTAATACCAGACCAATGCACTGGGGGCGCTAGCGAGCAAAAAGTGTGTGAAAATCTGGTGCGTCCTAGAGTGTCCAAAACTCATTCTGGTGCTCAAGTTGGGACTTTTGAGAAAAAAAGAGAACAGTATCTATATAGCCTTAGGAGGCGATTTAAGTGGAAACAAAGTGAGGACCGGCCAAAATGTCCTCACTTCCCAAAAAAGACCTCACTATGTTGGTTAAAAACTTACGCCGGTCCTCAGTATGTGGCAAGTACAAGAACACACACACACACACACACACACACATACAAGGCACTTTCTGCATTGATCTCTAAGTATTTAAAACTGCTCGAAATGGACCTTTCCTAGAAGAGGGTGAATGATTGGTGGAGTGGACATCTGCTGGTAAAATAAAGGGAGAGAGTGAATGAACAGAAGAGGTTAAAGAACTAAGACCAACTTGCAAAATGTACGTGATTAAATACATTGACTAAAACAGAAACGAGAAGAGGTGAGGAGTGGGAGGAGGATCAACAAAACCTTGAAAAATGATGGGAAACTGAAAAACAAGGTGCTTCAGGCAGCTGTAGATGAAGGTTCCCAGCACTTTGTTCTCTTTCTTCCATTAAACATTCAAGAGAGACAGAACGAGACAAAAACCACAAGTGATGAGATTTTCAAAATACTCCGACACCGTTTGGATATCGTCCAGATGCACACATGCACAGATGCGTGCTGAGGCAAACCTACAATTTCACACACTTAATCCTCGGGTTTTCCATTATGTGTGTTCCCTTTCAGATTTGAATGTTATTGCTGCATTTCGTAAGAAATTTTTGCAGCTGTGCCAGTTAATTTTGGTAAGTTATAGCATTATTCTCCAGCCAAAAAAACTAGCTTCTTAGCATAGTAATCTCTGGCAAAATGTCTTCAAGTTTCTTTAAGCTCTTCTCCATCCTTGAAAGATGTTTTCCTCATCTTTCAATTCTTTTGAATCCCTGCCCACCTCTCTCGCATATGCACAACAGTCAAATCCATCCATTTCTCCTGTCTGAAATCCCTCTTCTTACAAATCATTCTATGCATCCATCATTTCTTCTCCTCTCCTGTCTGCGTCAGTTTTGTCTATCTGCACATCTCTACCTCTGCCTGTGGTGTTGCTCTTTATCTGCATTCATATTTCTCTATCTCACCGCTTATCTCTAACCACTGTTCTCAGTAATCCGCTCAATCGTTGTCTTGATCCGTCTCTATCCAATATTCATCAATCTTCCTCCTCGTTCCTTTCTTTCCATCTCTTTCTCCCTCTCGCTGCACTTCTGTTGTGTCTTCTAATTGGTTTTCTTTCCTTCCAGCCAGTCAGTTCTTCATTAAATAATCTGTCATCTTCTTGATTCGGTTTGTGATCTGTCTCCCCCTCTGCTAACATCTCTCCGTCTCTATCTGGCTCTCTCACCCACCCCTGTGCCTGTCACGCCTTTATCGGTAGTCATCAGAATATTCTGACAGCTCTGTGATAGATACCACATCTCAAATTGTAACTTAATGCATTTATATGAATGGGTCTGTCCTAAAAAATCTCTATAGTTCCTGCTGCGGTGTTGACTGATGGACATCCACATCTATGCACCATCATTAAAGAATTCTCCATCATATGCAACTCTTATTTTCAAAATAGCTCAACATTTTCGCCGTCTTCTTGCCGGCAAGGTTGAATAAAATCTATTCATGAATCAAAAAGAGGTTTATGATACTGCCCTAAAAAGAAACACGATAAATAAAAACTATGTAGGCATCTCTTTGTTGTGCTCTCTCTCTCTCTCTCTCTCTCTCTCTCTCTCTCTCTCTCTCTCTCTCTCTCTCTCTCTCTCTCTCTCTCTCTCTCATTCCGCTACTTTCCATTTTCACCAGCGAAAGACTAATTGCACGAAAATCTCAAAGTCATCACAGATGCTGCACTTTTCTCTCCTCCTCTTCCTGCTCCTTGTCTTCCCTTTCTATCTCAGTCTGTCTTTATCTCTGATCTTCTCTGATCGCTTTATATCCCTTCTCCGCTTGTTGCTCGTCTTCCCGCTCTGGTTTAATGTGACACGCGGCAGTTGAAGTTTCCTGCATGGAAGGTTTTATTCGTACACACCAGTACATTCTCATTGACATGGTGATTCGGCCAATTAAACATCTATGGAAGTGGGTTATGATTATGTATTCCATGTACGTCAGCCCTTACCTAACCATTTCCTCCTATAATGCTGAGGCGTCCATATATCTGGAGTTAAAGAGGGCTTCATCACATATTATATGGATCAAGTCTCTAGACACATTCCTTCATGGAAATAGTATATACTTTGTTTTTTAGCGTCATTTCTGGCATAATTAAGTCAAAAATATTAAATATTAAGTAAGTCCACAAACTAAACTTGTTATCATAACTTAAGAAAATGTTCCTAAACATTGCAGGGTTG
Organism: Chelon labrosus; assembly: GCF_963514085.1. Lineage (NCBI taxonomy): Eukaryota > Metazoa > Chordata > Actinopteri > Mugiliformes > Mugilidae > Chelon > Chelon labrosus. Next base: position 11,598,726 of record NC_140349.1, read on the forward strand.
GCGGTTCAGCCACCACACAGTACTGCCAACATTGTAGACCATTCATCATTACTATTTAACACACTTGACACTTGATCAATTTTTGGGTGTTGGAGAATGTTTTAAGATATACTTTCGTTAGGTGAGCCGTACTGTTCCTGACCACATTTTATCCAAATCCAGGTCCATGCTTGGACATGGTTCACCATTGCCTAGACCAAAGAATGAAGAAGCCAGCAACAGTTTTCCTGGACATACTCTACACATGGCATCGTATGCGTTGACACCAGAGGCTGACAGTGCCACATTCAAATGCTAATAAACCATGGATCATGGATCATGAACTTTATTGTCCTGTGCAAGAGGGCTTTTCTTCTAAGTTGAATCGTGTCGACATAAGTACTTCGGCATGGAACAAGGTCGTGCAGTACAATTGTCAAGAAAATGGTCAGAGTGACTAACCATTCACACTCATACCTACAGCCAATTTTGAATCACCAAGTAACCTAATTAGCATGTCTTTGGATGGTGTGAGGAAGCCAGAGTACCCCGAAAGAACCCACGCAGACACAGGGAGAACATGCAAACTCCACACAGAAAGGCCCAGTCGGCCCACGGATTCGAACCCGGGACCTTCTCACTGTGAGGCATCAGTGCTAACCACCTCGCCACTGTGCCGCCCTGTGCTGGTTTTCATGTACCATTAATAAATGATTAACTAAAGCTAGATCAGCTCCCAATGCAAACACCTTTGATCTGCCGGACTCTTACCATACGTTGTTGCTTGTTATGTATTGACTAAGGAAATCAAAAAAGGTCATCTATACTGTACTTGGTAAAATTGAGTGATGGTGTACTGGTGATTCGTGCATGTGATCAGCTTACTGACTTTTTCTTACTAGTATTGATCACCTGCTCCTTGAGTGTATATCGATTACGTAAGGCTAAATGTCAACTAGATATAGACTGGCATACTGATCTAACTTTATGGTTGTGGTTGATCTGCGTCGGGACAGATTGCAGTTGCATTTTAGAGTCTGCTCAGACTACGGATGGCCTGTCAGAAACTATTTGGAAGTGCCCGTTTTAACGTTTGTTTCCAAAGTGTTTTTTAGAGACTGCCATCAGCAGAGACACGTGGCATTCTCTCTATCAAATTCTACCTGACAGTACCTTATTACTGACTACACTTGGTGACAGTAATCCAGTAATTCTTCTGACAAAGACACATCATTTATATTCCATTTCGTGATTCCATGTCTTTCTTCTTTGCACATGCCACCTCTAATACAACAATTATCTTCGCTATCATTATTCACACACAAAAATAGTTAAAAGGTGTTTGAGGTTTTCTTGTTTCAAGGCAACTTTAGTAAATGTCAGTTCTCACTGTTACTTTGATGCTTGCTGCCAGAACTACATTCACCACCCTTCCTCCTCCTGTGATTCAAGCTCTGATTGTTATTCTGCTAAACTGTAAAGAGTATGTATGTTTTTCAGCTTTCTTTGATTCTGTACATTATGTGGGTCAAATCCATTTTGTAAATGTCTCTGACAGTACATATTTGCATGATCATCCTCTGCAGCTGGCAGGAACGCGTATCAAATCCTCTAAATGTTCTCCCAGGCTCTGATACATCTTTTTGTGTGTGTGCTCAAAGAGCACAAAAGGCTAACAAGGCCATTGCTCAATAGCACCACTAGAGGTCAAAATAGTCATCATCTCCTGTTCCAAATCGATGCTCAGGAAAGAACTAGCAAGATGATTTTGAATTTTGAGGGAATCTAATATTTCCTGGTGTCATGACTTTTCTTTCTCTGTCTTCTGAAAATGCAAAGCAGTTTCTAGATATTTGTATTGATCGTTTGGCTCTAATTTTGTCGTACTGTGTTAAATGCTCTCGCGGGTTGCACCGCCATATTAGAGGAAAGGAGAAGCAAATATGGCTGTAGAAAGTAAAGACAAGAGGGGAATGTGTTTCGTCAGGGCTGCGATGCGTTAAACTCCCAGCGCGCGGCTATTTGTTTAAGATGTCAGGGATGACATTTAACACTCACCAACACCCAGGGTCTCTCTCTCTCTCTCTCTCTCTCTCTCTTTCTTTCTTTCTCTTTCTCTCTTTTTCTCTCTCTATCCCACTTGCACGGATGAGTGCACATTCAAATCGGCAGACACACACACACACAAAAACCCAGCGACTGACACAGGTGAACACTCACTGTCAGACATGCGCATAAACAGACGCAAAATCAGACACACCCATTCCCAGATAATAGACGAGAGGGGAAAGGAGATGAAGGACAGGTGATGGTTATATGTCATAATTTTCGAGAGTTTGTCATTACAGTTGATAATTTAGAACCGCTGTTTAATGACCAAATGAGAAAACAGGTATGCCAGAATCATCCATCTCAATACTGCTCTGCAGTCAGACTGAGTGAGGGACAAAGGGTCTTTTTCCTTTCTCCCTGTTTTTTCGCTCTCTTTTTCGTCTTCTCTGTTGCTTTTCCCTTTGATTTGTCAGATATTTTAACATTGCTTCCGACCCTCATCTCGTATTTTGCGATTATTCGCACTTGCAGTCTAAGTACAGTCGCACAGTGGACTCTAAAGCTTTCTGTATTCTCCACGTTCTCCAGAAATTAGCAAAGTTTCAACCAGCTCCATGGACACTGTAAAGTAGCTGACCCTGTCATCTGACATACATCTGACAATAAGCTAATGGTATTTTTCTGGTAGGGGATCAGAATGAACTTTATCAGCCAGGTAATTGCAGTCCAAAAAAAACAACAAAAAAAAAAATACATTCAGCATATGCTTTCATCTGATACTGTCACTCTCTGACACTCTCTACAAGTTAAGTGGGTTGGTGGTGAGGGTCAGACGGTAACAACAATGAGAAGAGAATAATCACTGTATGATAAGAGTCAAATTTTATCACACCATATCTCTGTTATTAGGAATCTAAATATCATGGGGTCATAAGATTACTGTTGGAATGATAATTATGATAGCAATCTATCTATCAATCAATGCATTCTGTCTTTATGTCTCAATCTCTTGATCTACCATTAAATCACTCTTCTGCCCTAATTAGTCTAAATGTCAGACTGTTAGTTGACTGGCAGACAGCAGCTGTCTTTGATTTGCGGACAGATGGTGGGAGGAGCTGAAGGTCACTGCGGCTACTAGTTGTGTGTGGGTGAGTGTGCACCCTGAACACTGGGACTGTTAGTCTGATATGTACTGCTGCCACAGAGAGGACATCCACCAATATGCTACTAACAAGATTTAAAGGAGTGATAGGAAAATATGAGGGAAAGGAAAAATAATGGAAGCAATACAGTAAAAGGGCTGAAAATAAAGTTACTAAATCCTAGCTTTAAAGGCAACTACACAGATGAGTCATGCAAAGTTGAATGTGGGTGTTTATCTGCTTTAAATGTGATGTGTCACTTTGAGTTTTCAAAAGTAAAATGGAGCTGTTCAGCTTCAAATCCGCTAAACAGTTTATATCTGAATAACCGAAGGGGCCTCCTACAAACAGTGGTCACGGATAACAGCAGAACTGACTCAACATCTCTGGGACCATCTCAAAAGAAATCGCATCCTGAGCTGCACCACCCTGGTGTTGACGAGAGGACTGCAATGACACATTAGCACCTGTGAACAGGATAAAACCTGTAAATGAAATAAGTAATAAAGTAATACATAAAAGTAATGCATCACAATCCATTACACATCCAGATGGGTTTACATTTGGCGAAAAAGACGGATGCCTCTAGCCCACATGTCTGCTGCATTGCCGCATAGCAGCCAAGGAACATGAGGCCAGATGGTGCAAACACTGTTCTTTTTATGCATCATTTTCCATATCCACTTATAAATCAGCTCAAAAAATTATTTAGTGAACAACTACATCAAGTCAGACATCTGTACGGTATATTTTCTGTTTGGTGCTTCAGTGAACTTTAGGCTTACCCTTGAAGAACAGCCCCAATACACATGATGCAGTACTGAAACTTTTATCAATTGCAAAAGGGCTGACGATCAGAAACAGAACATTTATAATGTATATATTGGAAATCTGTCATATTTTATATGTGTGTGCCTCGGGTTTCCAGCAGAACATTGCGTACAAAGCATTGTGATAGTGTTTGTCAGAAGTAAGGGCAAACATCAGAAGTCAAATTGTTATTCTAGCCCAAGAGGGGCTTTCTCAGTGTCAGATTAGGTCTTTGCTCACTGACCAATTGAAAACTAGCTTCACTGCTGATAGCCAACTTGCTAAATAAAGAACTCCAAACAACCGAAAGTACTTTCAAAAGAACTAGTAGAGTCACAGAGGATGAGTAGCCACTTCCCTGGAGTGGAAACCAGACCAAATGCATGTGATGGGCAAAGATGCAACCCAGTTTATTGGTGTTAGATTTTGTTGCATTAAGTGAGTTATGGCTTTCCTGAAATTAGGCACCTTAACCAAAGAGATGTAGCACCCCATTCTTCAGAGAAATGCAGGACCCTCTTGTTTGCATCTTTGTTGAGAAGAATTCAAAGCTCTGAAGAACTTCTATAAGACAGAGAAAGGCAGAGTGGTTGTAAAGGTTGAGTGGGGTTGAGGTCAGGTGACTCCATGACAGTCGGAACCTTTACAGTACAGGAACTTGACGACTGAGAAAACCAAACACCCCTGACATTACAAGGAACATGTCTTTGGAACAGACTGCATTCTGTTATTAAAGCAAAGACACACCCATAAGTGTATATTTGCACTCTACGGCACTACTCACAAACAAAGAAAATGCTGAAAAAGAGACAGTCAGTTCTGTTATCTTGAGAAAAGATGCTGCATCGGGTTGTTTCAGAAGATAGCCAAAACCTACACCCCCCTCTAGTGATCAGATTTAGCACTCTTCCAGCCATCCATAATGTGCAGTAGAGGAAAAGGTCTGTTCTTGTTACAGAGTTATAATCACTGCAGAGGAACAAGGTCTGGGTCATTGATTAGATTAACAAAACCGTGGATCTGGGAGACCCTTTCTGACTTTCTGTTTCTAAGGATATTTGATGTGAATTTCTTATAAGCGTGACCATAACCTCAATCAAGTATTTAATTCAAACCACAATTACAGTTTAACCCCAAGTTGTTTTTGCCCGTTATAACCGTACGGGTGTCGGCTCAGAGCATGGTTTTATTTTTGCTAGAGTCATTTTTCTTGGATTTGTAAGCCACATAGTATTTTGCTCCAAAAAGAGGGTACATGTTGTGTTCAAGCCTGTTGAGCACCCGATGTTCTATAAATACAGGTTGTATGGGGAATTTGTATGCAGTCTAACTATAAAATGACATTGTATATGGTAATTCCCACCCTATCTTTTCCTTTGCATGGTTTATATATACATTGTGGCTGGATTGCATCCAAAAGCTAAGTTATTTTCCGTCCACAGTGCCACGGATTCTATTAGTTTGGCAGATATGAGGGTATTGCGTGTAAAGTTGAATCCATATGCATCCAGAACCACTCGATGCGCCCTGACATGACTGGATGGTACAAGTGACATTGACACCACAACTGAAACTGAACTTGCAGTCAGGGTACAAACTGAGTAGCTGATGAATGTCCAGCTGACCAGAGGGTAATTTGTTCCAAATACCTGATGGATCATCATGTTTAACAATCTTCCTCTTTGTCTGTTTGGTCTTTCATGCCAGGTAATCTAAGGTATCAAATGTATGGAAGGGCTGCAAGGGAGAAAGGGGGGGGTAGTAATATATATTCAGCTTTACAGTATATGGGGGGCCAAGAGGTTGATGGATGGGTGGGTTGATGTAGATAAGAGAGCAGAAGGGATGGATGGATACAGCCTGGAGACAGAGGAGAGCAGAGGATGATGTAGATGGCCCATAATCCTTAGAGGCTGACAGCACACTAGGTCTTCTGTGATTGAAGTGTGTGTGTGTGTGTGTGTGCGTGCGTGCGTGTGTGTGTGAATCTGATGGTGATAGTGATCTGCCTATCAAAGTGGTGCAGGAAAGGGGATGGAGTTATGGGACAGAAGGAAGGAAAGAGGAGAGAGAAACGGGGAGCGGAAAGGAGAGGAGAGAAAGAGATGAGGCCAGAAAAGCCATTAAACATAAAATCAATCAGTGGGGAGAGAGGGAGAGAGAGAGAGAGAGAGGGGTGCAAGAAATGCTCACGAGAAATGCACAGAGAGGGTGAGATCTTAAAGAAAGACACAGCGAGACGGAGAAGGATAAAGAAGGAATCCTCAGATGACTGCGATATTGATGACAGCACAGTGGGGAAGACGGGGTGAACGGATGGAAGAGAGGGGGGCAGGATAAGGAGGCTGAGAACGAGTGATCAAAGCACCCTGGGCCATAAGAGAGAAGGAGCGGGGGAGAGTGAGACCGGGAGGAATGGGAGGGGTGTATGACGAGGAAGTAGAGTGCAAGAGGCGAGTATGAATGGGGAGGAGAGAAGGAAGTATGGAGGCTAAAATAGAGGTGGGGAGGAGAATTAATGAAAAGGAGATGTGCTGTTTTACTGTAAAAATAATCTTGTTGCAGCAACGGGAAGAGGGTGGTTATAGCAAGCAGTATGGAAGAAAAGAGAGGAGGTGTTACAACAACAACCAGAAAGAGAAAGAGAGAGAGAGAGAGAGGGGGGCGGGAAGGCAAAGAAAAGGGCAACGCCAACCCACTGATGTGATAAGAAATGAAGGCAACGTGGTCAACACCACCTCTCTTCCCCCCTCTCTTCCTCTCACACAAACATGCAGAATCACACTCAAACTAACACATATAGAAACCCTCCTCCACGCACACACTTTACCTCCTCCTGTGGGTCAGAGCACTGAGCCATGAGCATGGCTTCAGCCTCCCCAGGTTGCAGCTTGAAGTTAAAAGCAGAGAACAGCAGTGCAGCCAGGTAGCGGAGCACTTTCTACCTCTAGATATCCTCAGGTTGGCCCCGTGATGAAATCAGATTAGAGTCACTAATGAAAATCCCTGAAATCCCTCTGTGCTCGAGATTTTTTTTAATTTTTTAAACCCACTAAAGGAGCCTAAAGGTGTGTTATGTCTTTAGAGACAAGACTTTAAAAGAATTAAGCCTTTTGACTGTAAGTCATGTGGCCATGATGAATTGGTGTTTATCTCTGATTTCAGAGCAAGAGAGATTATTATCTTCATGCATATCTTTCTTCAGTAGATGGACGAATGGACATGTACAAGTATTTAGCCAGGAACAACAAAAAAGCCCACGACAGAATTGGAAATAAAATTGTGTGACTTTTCACAAAGACCAGTGATGTTGAATGGTTTAGAGATAGTGGCTTTGAGGAAGTGTTGGAGGTAGCAGAGCTGCAGATGTTGAGGTTTTCGCTTAGCGTGACTGAGATGAATAGGATCAATAGAGGGACAGCTGAGATAAAGTTAGAGGGGCCAGGTTGAGATGGTTTGAATGTGTTATGAGGAGGGATAGTGAATGTATCGGGCGAGGATGCTGAGGTTAGAGGTGTAGACCAAAGAGGAGGTTTCTGGATGTAGTGAAGAAGGACATGAGGATAGGGCGAGATGGAAGCAGATGGTTCGTTGTGGTGAACCCTGAAGAGAAAAGCCAAAGGAAAATGTGAAGAAGAAGATTTAGTAACCATAATCCTTAATCTTTAATCTAACCAATGCACACAGATTTAGGCTCAATTTTAACAAAGTTTTTTTAATATGACATAATTACATTAGTAGTCATTTTCTGATATCTTACTCATCAGTTGCATTTGTATTGTATCTCCTTTACAAGCAAACTCCATTCATGTATCGGCTGTAGCTCCAGTGACATCAGTGCTCTTTATTTCTTCTGCCGCAGATTAAATTTAATGCTGATTGGATTTAAAGATTTCTGTTTAAAGCTGATCAGACTGTGATGAAATTCCTTTTTTTTTTTCCCTCGCAGTTCAGATGGTGTGGATTACAAAATTAGAAGAGCGCATTTACATTATTACAGAAAAACAGTAGATTTCGCTGTAGACGAGAAAGACGTGGAAGTGATGCGGCCAGGAAGCGGTGTACGGTAGCCACTGTAATATTTAACACCGTCACACAGATGTGTCATCGTGATTGATGGAGCAGGAGCAAAGTGGTATCCAAAATTAGCAGGTGCAACATGAAAAGCTGACTAGTTGCGTGTCACGTCTGATGCGCACGCATTTAACAGAAGGTAATCAGAGTTGGCTATAGGTATCTCGCCCTCCCCCTGCGAACACGCAACAAATGTCTCTTTTTATTAGAGCAGCTGCTCCTGAAGCGGTCTCTGCGCAGCCCTGCCATTACTAGATGACACACAACAGAATTAGTGAGGATACTAATTGCATCATGTGTCAGCTAAAATTATCACATGGAGCCATTACATGCCTTTCAGGCTCTCTCCAGTCGTTTCAAGTCTGAATCCGGTCCACTCTTTCATACAGATCTGATCATTTTTTATGTTCTATATGAGCTTCCCAAATTATACATAACATCATTGTGTGACACAGAGAGGGTTTCAAGCATCAGTGTGAAACCAAAATATGGCAGTTTTATGTTTCTACAGAGTATGTTGTGTTGTCATGAAATGATGAGGATATTATTATTATTATTGTTTTCTTACCACATAAGTCAGCACCATAGTTTCCTCACTTAAGATCGCACAAACAAATCAACATGTTAACTGACAGCGTTCTGGTCTTTTCCTTGCCTGAGGCTTGTTGAGTGCTGCAACAGCATAAGTTAATTTATTGTGAGCTGCTGCCTTGTCGTATCACACAGAGTTGCGATGCTTTTCCACTGGATGTTGTGAACTTGGTGGTGTGTGCCAAAGCACTGGATGTATGTAAAGACTGAACAAACCCTCTGTGACATCACCCAGAGGTTTCCTGGAGAGCGGTTTTGAAGCTCAATGGAGGTGGCACTGGTCATCGCCAATCTAGGCAGTGCCAGGCTCCTCCTCGTAACTCCCAGCTAAATATAACCCGGAGGCCTGCGGGGATTGACTTACATTGACTTACTTCTGGAGCCAGCCTCAAGTGCAATTTTTGGCACTTCTGCGTTGGCTCCATTTTTCAGGCTTGGATGTTGCCACTTGTGTCCTTCCAAATAAAGTATCAGCTTTTGTTATTGCTTCTGACGGGGTGGAGTCATTAGCTAATGTTCCCTTGAAAGTAGCTGCTAACATTCGCACCGTTGTCTCGGACGCTCTAGTCCTGACACTGACGCAACCATCAGTCTCTTTTTCTTCTGAGTGCGGCTTGTGATACTCCCAGTACACCCGATCCTGGAGCAGTTGTTTATATTGTCATCAAACCTTTCCGTTGTTTTTGCAGGAACTAGAAAGCTAGCAAACTGCTACACAGATAAAAAAAGCCAGAAGCACGAGCAAAAGAAATGTGCCTTGCCGATACGTATCAATTAGGTCCATCTTCACACCTCTTTTATCAGCTGCAGTTCATAGTAATGAATTTTGACAGCACCTAATATCATGTTCTGCACACAAGAGCGCTCCTCATTTGTTTAGTAGGAACCTTTTCTTTTAAATTTAACAAGTTAATTTCCTCTTCTTTAATAAGAGCCACACATCGGTGCACCTTAAAGGCCTTTCCATCTGTCTGTCAACTGTCACTTGCACATCAATAAGCTGGAGGGCTGGGAGAGATGTGTGTGCGCGCGTGTGTGTGCGCATATGCGTGTTTATGTCTGTGTGTGTGTGTGTGGGTGCAGGTGTGTGTCCGGTGCTTGCGGACATCACGCTGTTGCCATGATAAACCTGTGACAGCTGTCATCCTGCAAGCAGTGCTCTCTCCCACGCTGTGGACACAAAAACAGACACACACTCTCACACACGCAAACACACCCACACACATGCATGCATGCACTGCGTCATTGCTCCCCTGCAAATGTGATGGGGTCTCAGAAGGACATGGTTCAGGGTGTTGGGTCATTTACAAAATGACTGTCCAGCTGTGGAATGAATGTCTGTCTGAATAAGTGAGTGGTCTGTCTGTCAGCGCCCGTCTGTCTGTCTGTCTTTTTGTCTGACTGACTCAACAACCTGTATTAATCTGTTGAAGTGAATTGTTGATGAATTAATAATGATTTTTTTTTGTACTCCATTGTCAGCATATCAGCAGCTACAGTTTGGAACAATACACAATTTATTTTTTAGGAAGCGTACAACTCCAGCCTCTTGTCAGCGCATTTTGACACAGGCAACATTTCTAAGGAGACAAACTACTGATAACGTGTATTGTTCCCAACTTCCCTGATCTATTGAAAAAGAAACTGAGTTGATCTTGAGATTAATTTCAGACCACGTATTTTGTTTCATTCCGTTCCTCGTTTTCCTATCTGGTTCAGTTTGTGCCAACCCCTTTTGCCTCCTTCAATTTGATTCTCTATTTTTTGTTTGTCTCTGTTCTGTTCTATTTATGTTCCCCTGTTAGCCTCTATGTATTTCCTGTCTCTACTCAGTGTTCCGTCCAGTTTCTAATATCTTTTGCCAGTGTTTCTATTCATTTCTATTGGTTATCATCTGTTGCTAGATGTGAGTCTTGGACCACAGTTATTCTCTTTGCCCCTCCTGTGGGTGGAGTCTGGCTTGGTCTCTACTTTATCTCTGTCATTTGTACATGCATCCCCCAAGGCGGCGCCGCCTGGATGAGCCCGAAGGATGTGCATGTATGCCTGACAGTGCCTGTCTACACTCCTATAAAGGATGTGTCTTTTTCAGCTTATCAGTGAGTGCAGTTTAAGGACAACACGCACCTGGCACTTTTCTGTCTGCTCTAAATACTGATCATATCAACATGTGTGATGTGTTGTAGAGTAACATAAATCATTCTAAATTGCACTCACTGGTGTGTAGGAAAATACATGTCCGCTATAAGAGTGTGTTACATGCAGTATTGCCTATGTTATGTATTAACTATAAATTATACAGGTATAATTTATACCGTGTTTACAGTTGGACTTGTACGCTCTCAGAAAAAAAGGTTCAACATTGCATCTTTTATCACTGGGGCTCTGGCTGGGCTCAATTTGCTTTTGATAAATACAATTGAAAATGCAGAAATTCTCATTTTATATGGATATATATGAATTGATTGGGTGAAAAAAAATATATATTTAAAAAAGTGAGTTGAGCAATATTTTGCATTACAGCCAGCGCACCAGTGATAAATCAAGGTCCAATGTAGTACGTTTTTTCTCAGTGAGTGTATCTGTATAAATTATATGTGTATAATTTATGCCGTGTGCACAGCGCAATCCATGTGTCTTTATCTGTTACACAGTAATCAGTTTCAATTATATAGTTCTATCAATCAGATGTGATCAACAATTAATGTAGGAAATCGGGCAAATCTACCGTCACATCTGTTCTGTGTGTCCAGAAACAAATTGATCTGACAGACTGACTCAAAACCAGCCAATTGGGAAACAGTCGAACCTAAATTTCCTTGGTGGTGATTGGAGGAGACGAGAGCGGAGTGATTGGAGGAACTTAGAACTGGAGGAGAGGACAGTAGCTCTGAGTGTGACAGGAACTGCAGCCTAACCCCTAAACCCCACCCCTAACGCTAACTGGCCATACGAATGCCATTCTATGAAATTACTGGCTTAAAGGCAGAGAACTGAGAGTCCCTATAAGTACGCTGTACATGCTATTTTTCATATCCAGTAAAAGTGTGATGTGAGAGATTTTTTTAATAATATGGTTCGCTAATGACTTGTCATGATAAAGTCACCCATTTCTAACATTCAAGCCACAAAGTAACCTTCAGTTGAGAGCAAAGAGTTTACCAGTAATGCTAAAATTAAGAAGAAGAACCACCTACTAAAGGGAGAGAGCTGGGGAGTTGGGCTGGCTGACCTGTAATCTACTAGAGTGCTTCTTAGGTGTAGGAAGAATGAGATCTGAAATGCTAATTTGGTAAATCCTTTGTGAATTGACTCACCCCAATCTTATATAGCCGTCAAAAATCATTCCAAAAGCAAGAAATTCAATTCTTTAAAAAAAAAAAAAAAAAAAAAAAAAAAAGTCCGCCCCTCGGTCCCTCCTCCTCTCCCTAACCCAGGTTTTCTATTTGTCACTCTGATTTGATTGACAGCTGAGGACACATGTGGGGGCACTGTGAGGGGCGGCAGTGGGGTGGTGACCAGTCCCGGTTACCCCGGCAACTATGGTAACCAAGCCGACTGTACTTGGACCCTATTGGCCGAACCTGGAGACACCATCTCTGTCATCTTTACAGACTTTCAGACGGAGGAAAAGTATGACTACCTGGAAGTGGAGGGCTCCGAACCACCAACCATCTGGTGAGTCACTTTATCCTTTTATTCGTACACGTGTTTGTCTGTCTGGTGCCGTCTTATCGACGCCGGGTTTTATATTTCCACTTGTGTCGGAACGATGAGTCAGCGTTAAGTTGCAGAAAAGGTGCAGGTCGCTTCTTGGTGAAAACTGAAAGCATGCAGGGGTGGATGGCAAGGTTTAAAAAAGGCTAGGTCGAATACAAAAAAGAAAAAAAATGCCTCCTTGAATAAAAATCCATTATTCAGTTCAACAAAATTCAGGCAGGGCAAAGTTTTGGAATGTACAGCAAGATGGTGATGCTGCTTTAAATCGGCACTTTCAAAAAAAAAGGAATGGGTTTGCTTGGCATTTCGACTCTGACATTTCTGCAAAGCCGGTGTAGTCATGTAGTCTCTGAGTTTATGGTACAATTTAACCACACTTGGAGTACAGTGATAAAAAGTTTGAATGGGTAATAAAAAATAAGTTAGAACATGAGTAGGAACGGGTTATAAAACGTAAACATTATTACAGGTGTGAGGTACAGATTTTATCTCCTGTTCTGGAAATAAAGCAGTTCCCTTCTCTCTCCCCTGAAAAATAAATAAATAAATAAAATGTCGCTGGATGACCTCCTCTGTTCGTGTAAGTGTGTCTGCACTGGTTTCACATATCACAGAGCAAAACACTGATTTGTACTAGTTAGACCTTTTACGACCCTCCATGTTTTCAGATGGTCCACTCATAACAATATTTTATTGCTGCGGCTGTTTATTGATTGTTGGCAAATTAGGGTATCGATCAACCATTTCTGTTGCAGTAACAAATTCGGATCTAATCATGGTTAGGGATATTAGCGTGTGAAATTGATTTGGATGTAATCACATTCAGGTAACTGCTTTTAAGGAAAGTGTTTCTACACGTGTGTGTGTGTGTGTGTATCTGTGTGTAGCTGCAATCACTCTGCCAGCGATAGAAGCAGTAGGATCTTGCTAGAAAAAGACAACTTTTCAATAATTTATCTTATTTGTTCCTGATCATGCTCTGCTGGTCACATTTTATCACACACACTTATTCACAGGCACTGACAGTGGCTCCCTGGAAATGATTTGAATCAAGCCGCATAATATATTATGGTCATACATATTCAATACTTATTTGAAAAGGGAAAAAAAAAAAAAAACAGATTGATGATGTTAGAATTCAACCTTTTACATGATAGATACTCATGCACCAAAGCCAAAACTACATAAATCACCAGACAGATAAAGATAAGAACAATAATTCAAAGAACATTGCCAGGTTTTTCTTTTGATTTATCATGTAATACTTTTTTTATTTGACCTTTAACACTGCCCTGGTCTTGGACATAATGGAAGCAACACACATGCAATAAGGCACCAAGAAAACTGGCCATACATTGAATGTTGAGATTCTCCAGTGATATGCTCTAAGCATAAGAACTTGGCCTATAAAATGAAATGTCTTTTATAATGGCCACATATTCACAGTGAGAAGAAAAAAACAAGTTTTAGACCAAATCAATGCATTTGTAAAACATTTTCATAAATCAGATTTCGGGCATCAAGGCTTAATTTTGAGCTGAGGACATACACAAACCCTTACTGCTCTAGTATTTACAACCAATATTTATTGCTCAGATTTAGATTGTTGGCCTTTGGGGTGAAATGTGTCGGTGGCTGCTAGTGTGTGATTTACCCTGGCTGGTGTCTTGGCCCATGTGATGTATTGCTGTTTAGTTATTTGCTCGATGAATTAACTCTGGAGTCCCATATGGTGCGCTAAGGTCACCGTGTTGATGTCCTCATACCGTCACGAGTCTCCTTCAGCGCCAGCTTTACAATCCCGCAGTAGTTTTGTTCTGAGAGGAAAGTTATATTCCAACATAGAGCCTGGAGCTAAACTCATACCAACATGCCCTGATGTTGTTAATAATGTAGCAGCTAAACTGACCCTTTTATAGAGATGCCTTTGAGATCAGTGGTTTCTAACAACATAAAGAGTTCAAGCACACTATTGTAAATGTAATACATTGTGAATGTACGCTGGGAAATCAATAGGGACTTAGCATGGACCGAGATCTCTGAGGAAGCGCGTTTCACAGCAGACTCTTCTAAGGTCAGAACTCCCTGCTGGTTAGGTATAAGTGGCTACTGATAGTATAATCTATGTTTGTCATCTGTATTTGCACATTGGAACAACATGGCACATGTTTAGTATAGTATAGGCTGAGAAACTAATCAGTGGCGTTTCAGATGCTGAAGTCATGTCAAATTTTGCTGCTTTTGTCAGTTTATAGTCTTCGGAAATGTATACCTAACTAGCTTATTTTGCTTTGTGGCTACAAAAAGAGAATTTTTTGTCCTCATCCAGGAAGTCCTAGACTGCCTTTGTCGGTTGGCAACATGTCATCCCTCTTCCAGATCCAGAGGGAGTTGAAGTTAGCTGCAAATTAGGTGGAGTTGATTCTCTAGTTAGGTTAAAAAAGAATGGAAACCGATCACATCAATTCACATGCACCGCTGTGTAAGCCTTGTTCTGTGCTTAAACGCTTGTTTGAATGTGCATTCATAATTAAGCGTGTGTCACATTGATCTAATGTCATGTACTGTGTGGTGTGTGTTTGTGTGTTCATGTGCACATTAGCATCAGTCCTCTTTGGTCTCATGATAATTCCTGAAGCTTGATATTGACAAAAAAGTCACTCTGTAAACAAGACTTTTCCCATGCCCCTACTTTGTAAACATCCTTTATTTATCTGTCTTATCAGAATGATTATGATTACGGAAGGACGAGGCACATTGAAATGACATTAGAATAAGTTGAACAGGAAGCGTCTTGTTAAATTATAACTTAGCAGTTCGTGAAAGCCGTTTTAGCAACCAGCTATCTCTGTCTAATCTGTTAAAACATATTAACCAGCGAAGATTATATTGTCAAAGAGGATCCTGAAGGACATTTTACCCTTCACTAAGAACGGTGCAAATTACAGGAACATTCTTCTGAGGTAATCTTGATGACAGACTTACACCAGTGACTGCCATTAGCACTGCTAGCATTCAGCAGACTGGAAATCAGGCCATCTGTTTCTGGTTAAATTGACAGGAGTTTGATAGCAGTGGTTTTTTTCTTTGTAAATTATGTTTTCCCAAGGCCTTTTTCAGGTAACACATGCACATTACAAAACCTGGCCAGATGCTGTATTCATGACAAAGAGAAATTCATTATATTTTATTATTATAATTCACAATTTTAGAAAGCCGTAGATGCCATCCCTTTTGGAGCTGACCCATGGCTGTCATAGCTGCCCCAAACAGCCATGCCAGTAGAGCTGATGTACAACGTCTGCATTTGTGTAGGATGCTTCCCAGATAAATTCAAATTCAAAGCGCAATTCCAACATGAAAAGAAACGGAGACAGATAAATATTCCAAAGCCAGCTCACAGATGCATTGGAGGATGACTTGGGTAATCACAGTGCCCCTGAGAAGACTCATAACTTCATTTCAAAACAGCATTATAGGCTGTGGGGGAAGTGTGCAAATGAGATCTTTATTTATTGTTGGAGCAATGAACAACCAGATGATGTGAAATAAAAGGAAGCTTGCGTTCATGAGGAGGTTCAAACGCTATACTGTTCAAGAATCAAGGTATCAGCGGCAGCAGTGTTTTTACACACCTAAAATAGTTGAAAATGTATTACAAGAGGTGTGATACATGTTGCTTTTTTCACTAAGGCACAATTGGCGTATACACATACATATGAATGGTCAGGTTGACCTTAAATTGCTGCATTAGCTCTTGCAAAACTTAATCTGCTGCCCCTTTTGTTGCGGGATAGTCTATAAATACCAGACCATCTGCCTGATTCTTTAGAAAACGCCCCACACCGCCAGCTGCTAATATACTTGTTTCCACTTCAAATTTATAAGAGAAGCTAGTAGCTAAAATGCTAATTTCCAATGGCAATTAACAGAGAAAGCTAATGGCTTATTTTCTAATGCGTAAGTGTGTGGAAGAATTAGTTATGTGTTTATCAGTTGCTGCAGGGCTGTCAACAGCAGTTTCACACACACGCACGCGCACACACACACACACGGACATACACGGGTGTTCATATGCAAAGTAACACACTCGCACAATCACTACTCACGCACATTCACAAACACACTCAGAGACACTCATACAGACACTTGTGTCTCATTAGTATGCAGAGAGGTGTGCTCTCGCCTATGAGAGAAGTGTATCTCCGTGAGCTAAATGCCTGTAATCCCAGCCTCAACACTACACACACTAATGCACACATATTTTATATTTTGTTGTTTCAGAATCAGTTGCCCTTGAAACCATGTAGAGCATCTTAAATAGAGTGATCTCACCTCTTCTCTTCATCTCTCCATCATCCATCCATCCATCCATCCATCCATCCATCCATCCATCCGTAAGCGTGCCTGTCCATTCATTTGTTGCTCTCTCCTCTTCCTTACATGCCACTCTACATAACTACTGAATATAGTTTACTGTTTAGAGCCCTTAGGCGCCCCTACTTGACAGCCTGTCACACAATCCACTGTAATGGTGACTAGGCTTTTCCAAGTCTGTCATTTACCAATCTCCTGCTTGTCTAGGAATTGTTTTTTAGGACCACTAAAAATTAATTTGTCAGATTTGCCCGGAGTCATATCACTGCAGGCAGCCCGGTTTAGCAGACAGTTAATTCTACCCTGACGCCACAGCGTGACTCTTGATATTCGCGAACACACACATTGCTCAGTATGTGCAACATGCATTCTTGAATGCAACAGAGAAATATGGAGCTGCATAATAAACCATTAGATCATACTGTGTTCTTGATCTGTGCCATTAGGAATTTAATTAGACTTCTAAAGTATATATCAACAGCAATCATACATGGAAAAGTTTGCATCGCGGCATAATCCCTGAAATAAGATAACTGATAACTGGCATTTTTATTGATTAAAGTCACACTAAAGGAAGAAAACATGTGGCTTAAACTCTGTCAGTCTGCTCCATTGTAATCTTAATGTAGTCCAATAACTAGGAAGCAGAAGTAGAAATACTACCTTGCAACATTTCTAAGTAAGTGAAAAACATCTAAGTACGTTATGACTGGAGGAGGTTCATGTTTTCCCAGAGAAATAAGCCCAATTTCTCCAGCATCATCAATCAGAATTTCCTCATTTCGTACAGTGCTGAAATTTCAACTGTTTTGTTTCTGCTTGGCTCAGCTCGACTCCCCGTTGTTCTGGGTTGTTCTTATTCTATGCAAACATCATAACGCATCGCATGTTTGCGTGTGAGTTTGCATAAGAGAGACCTGCTCTGCTCAAGGCATTAGCATTCGTTTGAGATAGGAAAGGAGCAGAGTGTGTACAAGACAAAGAGAGGGTGTGGGTACAGGTGTGTGTGTGTGTATGTGTGTGTGAGTGATGTTATGCTTGCCGAGTGCTAATCAATGCTGCTGGCAGAGAGGATGCTGGGATAGCGGCACCATCCCGAATCGGAAATGGAGTGGTGACCTTGAACACGAACACACACCTTTTCTGCTTCTCACTCACACACACTACAAACAAAGACACACGTATCAGATTATTTCAAAGACTCAGGGAAACACACAGAGAGGCGCACCAAGCTCTAATTTTTGTCATAACCCAGTAATGAGTTCGACCCTGGTTGAGAAACACCTTTGTGGCTTAAAAGTACTCCGTGGAATTCTTAAACCACTATTAGCATTTGCATGTTTGTGTGTGTATCTTGTGCTAGAAATTGCCATGAGAGACTTTATTACCAGGGGTTCTGCAATATTCCACTGGTTGAGTATAAAAGTACCAAGAAAAGCGAACCAATATACGACAAGGTAACATACAGTTCAGGTTTCTGAATTTCCAAACATATTTTCCAATGCTTAATGCGGTTATGAATACATGTGACACTTCTGGATAGGCCTGAAGAATATGTAAAACTTTCTAGCGAGAGAAATCTGAGGAAAATCTGAAGAAATCCCCAAAAAATGTCAAAGACAAAACATTGAGACAGTTGTGGAAATAATACGTAACCATGCAATAAACAGAAGTCAAACGACTGATAATTTCATAATAAATAAAGTTGATTACTTCACAACAACAGCACAGGGATATGCACAGATTAGCCACAACATTAAAACCTCCTCCCTTACATTGTGTAGGTCCCAATCGTACCGCCAAAACAGTTCTGAATAACTGAGGCATTCACACAGAACATGTAAGAGTGGACTGTAGAGTCTGCTTCCAGGATATAAGTAGCATTGACTTGTGTAGGTTGCAGAGTAGGGCCTTTATGTTTCAGGCTTGTTCCGATACATTCTGTTGATCAAGTCGGATGGGATCCAAAGAGTGAGGAGGCCTTTATCGTCTTCCTCAAGACTGTGGTGCAGTGTATTTTGTTCCATAGTTTTGGCCCCCTGCTGTCAGGGTTTGCCGTCGCCATAAGGGTGTGCTTGGTCTGCAGCATTGTTCACGTGGTGGTACCAGTCAAAGTAAATTTACATAAATCAGGACCCACGTTTCCCAGAAGAACATTTCATTGTAATGAGATCATCAGTGTCATTTACTTCATCTGATGATCATTTTAATGTTGTGGGTGATCAGTGTATTTGACAATGAGTGAGCCATCGGTGCTTGTAGTTAACGTGACTACCAAGAGTAGTCCTAGCCACAGAGGGGATGGGGATTAGCAAGTCTGTTTAGAGACAGCAACAACTCACAAAGTCAGTTCATAGTGCAGTGAGGATCACTTGCTAACATCCCGGGAGGCTCCAGAGGTCTTGTAGAGTCAGAGCTGTTTTGGTAAGGGACCAACAGCATATTGGACAGTGGCAATCATAGTGTTTTGGATGATCAGTGAATCTTTATAATTGCGTTACTTGTGGGTGGGTGGGTTACCATATATTAGTGCTGTTACAGTTACTTGAGGAAATTAGCATTTAAAGCCTCTAAACAACTGTAGTAGGCAGAGTATCTTTGAAGAATTGTATCTGCAAAGACATGGCTTAGCCTGCAGCATTAAAATACGTTGAAGATGAATTTAAGAAAGCTTGAACCTCATTCTTATGGCTATGTTTTGTTTCTGGGCAAAAAAGAATTTCACTAACACAATAAAAAAAATAACAAAATGCATTAAAGGGGGATTGCTTTTTCAGATGTATTCTCTAATATTGGTAAACAAGGCCATAATTTCAACAGCACTGCTCTGATTAAGTGCAGCCAGTATTGTTGCATAGTGGTTGTCGTCATTCCGGTAGTGAAACATAGTGTAACGCCTCAAACACACAGAAAAACAGACATTTTATGGTGTTATTCTTTCTTTTTCCCAAAATGAACTGCAGCAAATCGCATCAACCGCCTGTTTGAGAGTCACAGAGGACTCCAGAGAATCCATTAGCAGCCACATTGATAGGCCAAACGACTCTCATAGAGAGGTTGTAAACAAGTTCATGATGCAGACTGTTTCCCTCTGAATCTCTTTGCAACATTGGGGCTTATAGGTTATAGCAGTGACCTTCACACTGTTTCTCCAGGGCCATAAATTTTTAAATCCAATTTCTGGTGGCCCAAAGCATAATTTAGGTCTGCAGCGATATTGTCTACACAAATCCAGTACTTGATTAACCCACAACCTTTGTTAGGCTTTGAAACTGATGACTAAAGTGAGGTCTTATTTGCGGGAGCCAATATACAAGCGAGGAGAGGCAAAATGAGAGGACAGTGAGAGAGGTGTCATGGCGTTTTAGGGAGGCGGTGTCAGGTCACGCAGAAGAAGACAAGAGAGGCAAAGAGACAGGGGACAAGAGAGGAATGGCTAGAAAAGAGGAGCCGAAAAGGGCAATTGGGGTGACAACAGGAGCCAGGAGAGAAGAAGTGGAGATGAAAGGTAAGAAGGTGAGGTGGGGAGGAGACGAAAGTAGAGGCCTGGAAGCAGGGACACGGACTTGGGGAGATGAGAGCTGACAGGAGAAGAGAGGTGGAAAGAAGAATAAGAGGAATGGAGGGGGAGACGCGGGAAGAGAAAGCCATCAGAGGGACTCATGGGGGAGGAAAGAGGTTGTAGACAAAAAAGAGACAGAGCCACTGAGAGAGATTCAGAGATGCATAGAGGAACTTTAACTGACACCTACCACCTGTCTGTAAAGCTAAATGTGATCACGAGAATGCTTAAATTAAAGCCAAGCGTACATCTTAATCCACTGCTTCCTTCACTGAACATATACGGTAGAGAAGTGCTCGCTGCAGGTTTAAAATGTGTGGAGAACTGTGAAATTAACCGTATTATTCGGAGATTGTTCAGAGATGTAAACACCATACGCTAGCTAAATCTGTCCATCTGAATTCTTCCAGTCTGTTCTGCTTGCCCAATATATGGGAGTGTTAATTTTTAGAGCCACTGTCTTTTTCCCTGCTGGCATTAATGTTTCCAATCTGGACACGCTGCAGGATTCTTACATAGGAGCTCCTGGAAAAGGCCGACAATTAGCATTTCATGAGGCCGGTTTACTGCAATTACTGGTCGGCTATGGGGGGGCAAAAGCACATGACAATTAATTCAGTCAACACACACTATGCAAGATTGCATCAAGATGGGTATATTAAGATAAATCGTCTTCTGCTGTGCATGTAAACAACTTAATCGAATTACTCTTAGAATCAGAGTAAGGTTTATAATTAGATTAGTGTGTGATAATTAGATTATAGTGTTTATGCAAACAAAGTTAAACACATTCACGTGGGATTAAAAAAAAAAAAATCAAAATAGGTCATTTCCTCTCTGGCGCTTTGAGGCATCTTCAACTTTTGCTCTTTATTGCACCAAACACCATGACAGAGCTTAACCATAATTATCTTGTGTTTATATGATCTTTGTATTTTTAACTGTCATCCAAACTATTGCCGCTGGCTGGAAGAAATGCCAAAACAGATTTTTTTCTGGGTATAAAAGTGGGAAATGTTTACTCGGCAACTTACTTAATTTGTTTCGGCGACGGTCTCTAAAACTAAAATGTGAAAAATGCGCTGAATAGTCTGCTGGGTTGGCTTTTCTATTATGTGTCTGCCTTCTTAAAATAACAGAATATCTTTGTTAAATCACATATAACTTTTGTACCACAAAGCTCTACTTTTAGCAAAGGGCGTTTGTTAAAACAAGGTACGAGATGTTGCCGGACATTAATTAAAGCGGACAAGTGTGGTTACTATAGGGACTGTGTTTTTACAGGTCACTGTTACTAGACAGGGAAATTGGATATTTACTATTCCCAGAGCAAGTAACCTTTCCAGGTGTTGCTAAGCCAAACCCAAGAGGGCTAAAGGTTGAGGACCACTGGAGCACAATATGTAGTTCTGCCAGGCAGCCACAGCAAATTAATTCTACTGGCATAAATACGTTGTCTCTGCCATTTCCCTGCGCCAAAGCCAAACCGTGTGCATGAACACGTATTTATGTCTTTGTATGGTTCGGCTTGTTTGTAGTTATGCGGTATAATAATGATGAAAAAATTGCACCAGCACCTCCTCCTTGTCTCTGTCCCCCTTTTTCTCCTCATTCCCTGCTCTGATTACTGTGCTGAGCTGCGTGTTGGACACACACACAGACACACACTTGAACAGCCCTTTGAAGTGGTGTGAGAAAGTGAGGATTGGCCAAATGTCCTCTGTCTGATTGTCCAAAAGTCTGATGGGTCTTCACAACTGTAGCCGCACAAGTACACGAACGCACACACACAAAATCTCTCACAGGTATACAGTTTGAGCTGAAGCATGGAGACGCCTAAGTTTGCTTCTGGGAGAAGACTGAGCTAACAGAAAGGAGTGAACAAAGTGATGGAGTGTAAAACCTGGAGAGAGCAAGGGAGAGACGTAATCATTTGAAACTCAGCTTTATCACCCGGTACCTCAGCTTTTTGCCAAGCAGCTACTCAGCCTAGCAATCTAAAGACATGCTTTGTCTAGCTTGCATGGTAGTTATTCTGGCTTAAAACAATTAGATTTTATACCATATGTCAACAAACACAAGAAGTGTCATTGTGTTTTGCTTGAACTACCTTTACAAGCATAAATTATCTGCTTCTGCCTGAAAAAAAAGTATTTTCTTTAGTTGTTTCTAGTCAAATCTAATTATTTGTTTAGCCGCAAAATTGTGATCACCTCCTAAAAGTAGCTCTGTCAGAGCTTTAATTTAGCGTTATCACCATGCACACTGTAGGTTTTTCAGTGTCACAGTGGGTGCTTTGGTACATATATTTATTTTTAAGCAAGCGCTTCTTCGCTATTTATTCAGATGTGCTTTGAAGATATTTAATTGGCAAAAGTATGTAGACACCCGGGAAGGCTTTCTGGAACATTTTGGATCCTGGCTGCAAAGATATGTTCCTGTGCAGCTAGAACGGCATTAGGAAGATAAGGCAACGATAACCGATAATGAGGCCTGGCTCATCAGTGGTATACCAGTTCATCCAAGAGGTGTGGGATGGGGTTAATGTCAGGGCTTTATGCAACACCCAAGTCATAAAACTTAGTGCCAAAGTGCCTCATTTGGAGCCAAGGGCCTGAAAACAAACTATGAAACCTCTTCTCAGAAGTGTAGAACAGATTCTCTCAAAGTTAAATTCCTCGTCTCTAAATGTATGAAATATTAATGTCAAAGTGCTTTTTTTCCCACAATATAGTCCTCCGCCGCCGCTGCCGCCCCCGCACACTTTATTTCAGTCATCTGTTCTCCGTGTGAGCAAGCCAGTTTAAAAACACCTTGCTGCTCTGTGAAGAGGCGAGCAAGGAGGAGGAGAGAAATTTAGATGAGATAAAGGGAGGGGAGGGAGAGACAGAGCAGGGTCCTGTTGTGAACACTGATTACTCTCTGCCCATTTGAGATTGATGGAGAGTGACACAGCAGGCATGCTCACACAAGCACGAACACGCAGAAACACGCATCAGGCCGCGCGCAGATTCATAAATACACAACGTATATAAACAAACGTGCGCACAAACACAGAGGCACACACATACGGGGAACTTCTCTGTCTCTGATTGATGATGGCTCCACCAAGACTACATTCAGCCCAACACTCCAGCAGCGTGGCTTTGTGTGTTCATTTCTGTGTGTGCATGTGTGTATGAAAGTGCATTTTCCCTCTCTGTGAATGTTAGTGTGTGTGTGTGGCAGTTCCCACCTGTCTTAATTAGAGGCGGCTATTAAGACAGATTGCCTGATTAAGTAGCATTCCCCTTCTATCTAATGAATGCACACATGTGCACACGCGGGCAGACGCACACGTACGTGAACACAGAAAAGTTGGCGTTGGTTAGTGTGAACCACATGACAAATGTGTGTAGGAATTTTGCATGAAGAGCCATCCATAAGAGGTTGAAGCTCTAAATGTATAAGCCAGAGATCAAGTTGCCGGCGCCACGCTGTATGCCAATCTGTACGCCAATCTGTCATTTCTGCGCAAGATGCCACATGAGATCAGAATCACATTCGGCAGAACGTACACAGTGAGCAATTTGACAAACTGAGGAAGAATGAGCATGCACAGGAACATTAGACCTCAACTGCTTGATTGCACTTAGACCAGATTGAATACATCTTACAATAAAAGATTCAGTTCACTTTTATGAAATCAAAGAGAAGGCACAACATCCAGATTACACGACAGCATCAGCATCAACTTGTTAATGACACACTTGCACAAATACAGTAAATTAGTTGCTATTATTTCCAATAAACTCTGAGGAACGTACAAAAAGCACACAGCCCTACACTTGATTATACCATAATGTGTCCTGTCATGTGTTCAACACGGCAGAAAATGGCTGTCTTTACTTTAAATGTATTTTTTTTTTATGTTTTATTCATAAATTACCCACACTAAACTCTGCTCTATAGCCATACTGCTTTTGGTGTTTTGTGATTACATTCTGCTTAAAGATGAATAATTAACAAGCTAACAAACAAAGCAATGTACCTCTGTCAGTCCCAGTGTGTCATCCTCCCTCCCCTCACTACTTTCAATGCTCTCTCTCTCTCTCTTTCTCTCTCTCTCTCTCTCTTACTGTCTCACCTCCATCGATCTTTGCTTTCTTCAACACTCTTTCCACTCCTCTTTATTTCCTCCTTCTCTTTCATTCCCATACTGCCAGCTGAAAAGCTGGTTTGTATTTTTCTGAGAGGCACGGAGGATGGATGGGAGGATGGTAGACAGAGAGATGGAGAGAGGGGGAGATGCTCTTTTGGTCTAGTGTATTTAATCAATTATGTTCTCTCGCTCCCTCTGGCAACTCTCCACTTGATATTCTGTCTCCTGCAGACATACACGCACACATATAAATGGACACGCACACACTTGCTATTTCAGTATTTATTTATTTTTAACCTAGAATTGTTGTAGCTGGACATGAAACACAAGGCTTTCCTCCTCTTTCAATACCTTACCTGACAAGACCGATGACTCTCAGAAAACAATAGTAGTGATGTAACCTTGGAGAACATCTACAGGAACAGCCATTGTTGGTGGTTGATTGCTGACAGTGTCCTGTGAAGTTTCAAGCACCAATTATAAAACATTTTCTCCCTAAAGCCAGACTCAGACTGCAGGAGCTTTGGGCTGATTTATCCCCCAAACACCCCTTTGAACAATTGCAAGAAAAATCTGGTCAGGGACCTTGATCAGTACCAATGTTGAGAATTATCTGGTAATGTGAGGGATTCACAGACCCAGTCTTAAATTCCCAGACCTGCCTACCAACTTTTTATTGTTATATATAGTCTGGATGATTTTGAATATGCATATTTTAAAAAAGAAATAAAGAAACAATAGAGTGTACACGTCTACAAGAAGAAAGAACATCTAGCTAAAGAACATCAAGTTCCTCAAGCTAAAATTAGCTAGCTTACTAATAACATATATTAGATCTGAAACTTAAAGTCTCACCTCCAGTTCTCACTGAAGACCAGACAACCCATTTGAACCATATCCTTCCAAACATGTTCAAGTGCCACCAAAATTTCCGAGTCATTGCACCACAATCTCCATTGTGTTGACATCTGCTTCGCTATAAATATACTGGTGCATTACTCCTTCTGTCTCGACAGTATCCTGTAGTGTGTGGCGCCTTATTATTTTTAAATCCTATAGCCTGTGCATGAGAAAATCTATTATCTTACAGAGGGCTCTGGGGGCCTGGAGCTTACTCTCTGCTTACTCTCTGCTCAAATTGCCAGTCATTCGCCACGCACACCTACAGCCAATTTAGAACCACCAATTAACTTTACATGCATTTCTGTGGACTGTGGGAGTAAGCCAGAGTACCTGCAGAAAACCGACACAGTCAGAGAGAAAATGTGCAGACTACACACAAAATCGCCCTGGCTGGTTCAAACCCAGAACCTTCTTGCTGTTAGGTGACGGTTCAAAATAGTTTGGCCTTTTAAAACCCCTGTACTCTGGACCTGGCATTGAGGAACTATTGCATTGGGAGTTAAGGTACCATCCAACATGACCATTGTGCAAAAGGGAAATCTCAGCAGAGCAAGTAATATCTTCTGGTTTTCTTTTGTTTCATAATACTTGTCTTTTGACTATCTCCAAAGCCTCGTTCATGGCTCTTGATCTCTTCAGACATCTTGCTCTTTTTCTCCACACTTCCACTTCCAGACATTTCAAAGCGGTAGGATCTCTTAACAACAAGCTTTACCTGATGTGTTTAACGCCTCTGTCACTGTCAAATCAAAGAGTAGGGCACCCTCTTAGACCACGGTGTTCATTGGAGCCTATCTGAAGATGATCTATAATACCTCAGGGCTGCTCTGAAGTGCTTTTATAGCAGATATCTTGGGAGAACACTTAACAGTCACAGACAGAAGCCATCAGCATAGATGAATGGTTTAATAATGCATTACAAATTGCCCACACAGGGAAGACCAGCTAGCTTCTGAGCTATTGGCTCAGTATTAGGATTTCTGCTGCAAGCTTAATTTCCGGTTTTAATTATCCACGGCAGTAGTTCGTAAGCACACATGGTCATTTTTCTTCTTCCTCCTATGTTCATGCTTGGGACCTGTGCAGAAGCTGTGCTACCTCTTAAAAGTACTTGGTAAGACAAAGAGTGCTAGGAGGAGATGCTTCCAGATAGTATAGGGATATAGACTGGTGACGTTTCCATCTGCTGCTCCAGGAGAGATTTTTCTAATTATACCTTCATCTTGCAGCACGGAATTGTGAAGTGCTTACAGCGCACATAGTTAAATATTTTAACTTCACACACATGGACTGTCTGAATAGACTTACGGTTAAATTCCTGTTTTAATATTAGAACAGACTGAATATGCTCACGGCGTACTCTGGGTAATAATGTCATAGCAGGAAGAGAAAAAGGGGGCTGTAAACATGAATAATAATGTGCATTACAGAGTGAGTGAACATGTAAAAAGGCACATAAAAGAAAGGTGAAGAAATGAAAAGAGAGGAGGAGAATAAGTTAAAGGAACTGGAGTGTTTCTTTACTTTTCTCCCTGCACTGCGTTCTAGTGCAGGGCCAATTTACAGTCTTCTTAGTGCTCAGATTATGCTTCTCCAAAAGGACACGTAAATGTCTTGTCAGACAAATGCAGAGAAGTTTTTTTTTTTTTTGCGGGTAACCATAAGTCACACAGGCTCCGAGAGAAGTTGACATGCACGCTTTCTAAACCTCAACAACTCATCATATGGACAGGAACCCGCGTGACAAGCAATCCATATACAGCGTATCCAAGCAAGCAACCTCCATACTTTCTGCTTACGTGCACTAGATATACATAGGATTATTAAAGTAAACAAAGAAGAAATACTTTATAGAGACTCAAAGAGCAAGACCCTAATGACACAGGTTGGCTCAGGCTATTGGGAAAAACACTACTTAAGATTGTATTTACTAAAAGTAAAGCAGGGATGCTAAGTATTTTCTTCCACATATATAGGACCAATCAGATTCCTTCCTGATTTTGCAGCATGTTGGATAAGAACATCTGAAATGCCTGAAGCTTTTAGATAGCGCAGTAAATTGTGATTGTGACCATTTATTTGTGAGTCTCTTGGATAAGAAGATAGAGTCTGAGATAACTTGTCACTGTTGGCTTTAGTTAAAATTAGAGTTATTTCTTATGGCTCCATTGAGAGCTAATGTCTGTCATGTTTCAATGCCTGTTGTTATTATTATCAGATATGAATCATACTTTGTGTACAACAGAGACAGATAAATACCTAATCATTTTGATATGGCATCTCAGGAAACTTGCCAATAAATGGATTACGTCACGTATTGACATTTGAAATTTCAAATGTCTTGTGTCTTGGGTAAATCTAGGGATTGAATTTACTGTCCAGCCCAGCTAGAGGACTCATTCAGCATTGATTTGCTATATTGTGGTCAATTTAAATACCACTCGAGTAGTCTTTCTGAATATAATTTGCGAGGGTTAGACAGATGTCGGAATATGTACACTACAATGCATTGTTGTTAATAGATTAAGACAAATAGATTTAACAATAAACAGTGATATTGTACTTTTTTCTACAGTCTATTTTTTTCCAAGTGCATCTAATTAAATTAATTCATTGAGCAGTATTAATGATTCAGCCCCAACAAATTAGCCATACACAATGCCTTTACTTTTCCCCAGAGTGATGCAGTACGACTAAGGACATGTTCTTTATGTACAGTATGTTGTTCACCTACATCCCCAGCTGTGTGTTTGTATTGTTGTGTTGGCAGTCCATGTACGCCTGGGTCTGTGAAACCACTGTGTATCCTGTGTGTGTGTGGGTGTGTGTGTGTGCGTGTGTGAGAGAGACTAATAGCAGACATCAGAGAATCCTACTGATCTAGGGCACAAGGTGACCCCCTCTCTGTTCACTCACAAACACACACACGGACACACTACCTAAAACACCGGCTCAGCATTCCTGTGCTCCACTTTTTACCACTGTTATTAGAGGCTACCGCTGTTGGATGGTGTATACGCTATAATGCCGCTATTGATGTGTATGAGAGCACGCGCTGGTGTGTTTGTATGTGTGTTGATATTAATGGGCTGCGGTTCATAGAGGGAGACAAGCGGACATAAGAGGGCGGTCTATTTCGCTTTTAACACCATTTGTGTGTGCGCGTCTCAAATGTGAAGTTGCTAAAAATATCTGTATGAAAATGTAATGGGAAGAAAACAGGACCTGTTGGTCCACACTACAAGATGAAACCACCATACATCAAAGAACTAATGTATAGAAGTGGGGTTGTTGCCAGCAGATTGTTTTTGAAGTCTTGCAAGAACAAGGGTGTTTTATGTGTCAAATGCAAAGCAGTCACCTCCTCTAATGTTGCCAGCAGTGACCTCACAGTCTTCACTCTGCCAACCACACAAGCCTTGTTCTTCTTCTCAGCCAATTAAGGAAACCTATCCTCGCCACTTGATGAAAGTGCTGCAAATTGAGTCCTATATCCTTCTGCTGTGAGCCATCAAAGCGTCAGTATTGGAGCTAATATTGTTACACTGAAGTCTGTCATTTATGTAGTTGGCATATTTGCATACAATATATCAGTCTGTTTGGTGCAATGTAGGTAAATAATGCAAGAAAAAGAATAATTATAATCATCCAACTGATGTCAGTTTCTGAGTTAAATCCCCCTGACCAACTGGGACTGAACTTTGTAAAAGAAATACTGTTGCATCCTGCTTCATTAAGTGAAAGTGTGGTACCCCTGAGCATGCAGTATATTTCCCAGTTACTCCACTGGAGCTGCAGAACTACACAGGTAGTATTGGCCGGTGAGGTCCTGACACTGTGTAATTCAGTCTG
Source organism: Chelon labrosus (assembly GCF_963514085.1). Taxonomy (NCBI): domain Eukaryota; kingdom Metazoa; phylum Chordata; class Actinopteri; order Mugiliformes; family Mugilidae; genus Chelon; species Chelon labrosus. The sequence continues at coordinate 11,627,932 of NC_140349.1, forward strand.
TGCTATTACAAGCACAATAGACTTTGTTCTCACTTCATCCGACACAGCGACTACACACAAAAAGACACACACAGATGTCTTTTGAACATACTATCTTTTCTAAACGCTCTGAACCACCCCCATTTTTTATTTTTATTTTTTTTTTACTTCTGGTGGTTGCAGTGACAGTTAACAATTACCGTGTGACTACCTTGGTTTACAGTTTGTTCTTTTGTGGAAAAAATTGTTTGACTGCCAAGTATTACTGTTTGTTCTCTCATAAAACAGCTATTACATGGGTACATATGTTTGCCCTCTAAGAGCTGTGCACACAAGAGGTGATGTGGCGACAAGAGACCATGAAATATTGATGAAATTCAGCAAGTTGCCACAATGATTGGCAAAATATAAGTGGGCAACACAGAGTGAGTAGCAAGTTAAACTAATCTCAACTTTTTGGTGAAACGGTTGAGGCAATGACCAATGGGAGGAACTGATACTGTGGCTTGACATATGAAACAAACACAAATATCCTTTGCGTCAGTGTTTCCGGAAATCCTTCATGACCACCATCCTCAACTTTGGTCCGTATTTTCTTTTCAGATAGAGCGTCTAGATGAGCTAGCTCTGTCTGCACACTAGCAGCATTTTAATGATCTGTTTGTCATTCAGGAAAAAAAAAATTTTGTCAGGAAATACATAAGAAGGTTCCCTCGGTCACCAGAGACTGGTACATGCGTTAGTGACCAACTGCCATGGCGACGGTTAAGTGCACATAGTGTGAAGCATGTCTGTGTTGTAGTTCCTGTGTTTTAAACATAATCAAGGTATATATTTTGTCGCTATATCAATAACACACAGACAGGGATGAATAAAATAAAATGAGAATCAAAAAAGTAAATAATAAAATAATGTCATTCTCATCAGAGAGATTTCCCGACTTATCGTCAAATCTACCGCATCCAGACGTTGCACACAGAAGCTTTTTTTCATATTGTCCTGCATGCAAACACAACATTGATTGGTGTAGCCATATATAATAGTCAACTTTAAGGTTTTACATTAGTACCCAGTCACAAGTTGAGTCTATTCTTGGTGGGTGGGGCCGATGCAGGGAGTATTAACCTCTCTAAACCGACTCAGTTCCCCTAGTAAGTTGTTAAGCAAAACATACCCACTTCAGTGAAGACCCTCTCAATACCCTTCATTGAGTCTTTCAGAGAGGAGAACCTTGACTATCCTACCCAATTCAGATTTACGTGAGGCAAGATGCCATTCTGCGTATTATTAAATTATATGATTAGGTGAAAATGAGGGTCAAGGTGAGTGAATTTATTTCTTCAATTAACCATGTCCTTTCTGTCTTTCTCCTAGGTTGTCAGGCAGTAACGTCCCTTCTCCGATCGTTAGCAACAAGAATTGGCTGCGGCTGCATTTTGTGACTGATGCCAACCACCGTTACCGAGGCTTCAGCGCACATTACCAAGGTAAGATGGGAAGCATGTGACTGCCTCCACCGAGATGATCATCTAAATGCACACACTCAAACCTAAAGTATGCATAGAATTCTCATTTATGATAAAAAGGACTCTATATGCATAGCATATACACATTTCTTTGTCTTTAATAGCACTTCTTTTCAAGGCTCTGCTTTTTTCTTTTCCTTTTTGCATTTTTTTGTGTTTCTGTCTGACAGTTTCTTCCCATCAACCCTCCCTCTAACTCCTTTTAATTACGCTTGTTGACTCCAATCGTCTCCTCTCTTCTGCATTTTCTCCCACTGTCTTCATCTTTCTGCGTCTCCTCCTCTCTTTCCCTTCCCTCTGTCTTGCTCTTTTAGTCTTTCTTTGTCTCTCGGGTAACTGCTCATAGGCATACAGTTAGATTTCTTTGACACGAACCCTAACTGGTGGAAAACATTCTGAAATTCATTTGGCAGCGTCCGTGTCTCCCAGCAGCGATAATGAGAGCTGAATGTGTGGAACAACTGCACAGACAGGCTGGAACAGATAGCATTTTTATTTATACTTCTTACTCTCCAGTGTTCAGTTTTGTCTCCGATCGCCTCTTTTTCTTAAGTGCATGAATCTTAGCAAAGTTAGTGCTAGTTGCAATCAGCATCGCAAGATACACATTTTCATATTTTGCTAATTTCTTGACTAGAGGTCTATAGTTCACCTGCTGCGAAGTTGCAAACACTGTGTGATGAAAATTCAGTATGCTGATGTTTAATTAATCACCAATCAGCTCCACTTTCATCAAAATCTTAGTAATATTTCATGTGTTTTTATTGTGCTAAAGTATAAATGGTGTAAAGTAAATTCATGGAAACAGTAGAGCGTGGCTTCCTCCATGCGCTGGTGCACTGGTCTGAGTGGGCAGGCGGCACAAGCCTAAATCTTGGTCATGCTTGACACCAAAATTGCACTGTGCCACTTGATTATTACTGACACACTCCCCGCTGCGCCTCGCTTCTTATTTCAGCACATTCAGGTTCACAGCAAGTCGCCAAAATACCAAGCACACTCGGGCGAGAAAAATAAGGTGGGCTCCACCTATCCAAAATGCCAGCTCCCGGGAGCAGTGCTTTTGCACCGTGTGCTGTTTAAAAAAAAAAAAAAACTGGGTGCTGCTGGTATAGTCTGTGGAGAGGAACACATTTGTGTCAGCGTTAACATGTCACAAAAACACACAGAAGAGTCAGCATAGGTCTGAAATGACACTCTCATACCCACTCGGTGATGCAACGTCTTTCATAGAGCTAATTCCTGTTTTCCTGCCTTCCTACCCTCCTTGTCTTTCTGTCACCGTTTTCCATACCCAGCGGTGTATATTTTTCAGAAGCGCTGATAAACACTCGTCTTTCAGCTGTAATCATGGTCATTTGCTCATTTTTGTGGGGGCTTTTGACAGCGTCTGTACAGCTATCAAACAATATCATGTCATGGTCACCGTGTATTTTCCTGACAGGAAAATATAGCATGAAACTGGCTTTGGAAGTGAGCAAGCGTTTAGATTGACAACAACCAACTCAGTGTTGAAATATTGTCTCATAGCTTGTAATTTAAAATATTTCCAACCCTTAACTAAAAGTGTAATGAATTACATAAACCTGTCTGTGTGTACAGTACATACGGTTGCTACGTAGATTTTATATTTGATTTAGAACTCGTGAAGAACAAATTAATTAATTCAGCTGTTAATGACATTTAGTGCTCATTACAATTATTAACTTTAAATATTTAAATATTTAAAAAAATGATTTCTTTATGAACTTATGAATGCATTACTGCACTGGTCGCTTGTGACTTTTGCAGGACTCTGGCCAATTAATTAGATTAATTCAGTGGTAATTTGATATTAACTCTGCATAATTTTCCAATCTGTGGGTATGACGAGCTTAATAATATGACCCCAGATGACTCCTCACTGTTTTTAAGCATGACCACTATGGGAGGACTTCATTGTGGCTCTGTAGGAACCGAGTGACATCTTTAATATTGAATGTCTTGCACAGTATGTCCCTGATGTTAGCCATCTAATAAAGTTAAACTACCATAAACAACAAGGGGAACTGAGCTGACAGAATTTAGCGAAGGCTTGTTTTTCCCTTCCCTCTTCTTGCGGTCATCATTCTTCCCCAATCTCTTATTTGTATCCGCACGCTTTCCACATCTCCCCTTCAGACACGCTGCTTGATTGATTGACTGACAACCTGACCACTCCCTTTGAGATTTCCCTTTAATTGGTTTAATTGATCTTATTTAGTTTAAAAGGTTAATCAGCATGTTAATGAGGGGTGTCAGTGTGATAAGTTAGTTGATTAATTAGTGGAGTTTTTAACAAGCTTATGATTGATTGGCTACTTCCTGTCAGCTGCCAGTCATCTCCATTACTCTGTTGCACATTAGCAGAGAGGGCAGGCTGGATGGCTGGCTGGAGAATTTGACTTAAAATAACGTACTGCAGATTAACAACACAGGACTCCTCAGAAAATGCGTCTACACAAAACAGCAATTTGCTCTTTGACATAATGTTTTATTTTAGCCTTTGTTGATTCAAAAACAACATAAAACCAGCCAGTTAAACAATGGACATATTTGTAGTTTGTTATTTACTCTATATGTTACCATCCCTTCACTATATGTCATGAAATGCTTGTCAGCAGTGTCAGTATGAAGTGAAGCTGATCAATATTCTGACTGCAACATCTCCAGTCCCTCCACTGACACTGCTAAATGATTGATGATCTCCTATTGATTTCATATCTTGTGGAGCCACTTCCAGTGTATTCATGTACGTCGCAGGAGTCGTCGTATTATTTTTCATTTTATGCAGTTTGTTGCACTGCGTCTGCTGTACGCGGCCCCCTTCAGATTTACGCTTTAATTAGCATTTGTAGATTGTTCATCAACTCCACTTTATTATAAACAGTTCCACTTAATGATATTCCACCACTGCCCGGAAAAACCATATGTTGCTCTGGTTGGCTAATTTCTACTTCTCTCCAGGGGAATAAATTGTAATGACGAAGCCCTTGGGCAGGGTTAGCTGAGTTTAGTGGCAAACACTGTAGGAAAACAATTCCAAATTTGTCTTTGACAGACTAAATGAACAAATCTGCTTTGGCAGGGTTAGTTTAGTTTATAAGACGCTGCTACGGGACCTCAGAGGGACACATTTGGCTCTAGGTGCTGCCAGCTAGCCGGACAGACTGTTCTCCTAATGTGTGCTTGTGTGTGTGTGTTCGGGTAGGTTTGCGTGTATAAGGTCAGCCACTCAGCTCATAAAATCCTCCTCCTCCTCCTCCTGCCTAAATTATGAAGTTCTGAATTAATAATAATCTCCCTATGATTTGTATCCAAGTCCAAGAGAAGGGGCGCTGGGTTAGGGAGGCAGCAAAATATGAAAACCATTACAAAGGAATAACAGAGAAAAAGAGAGAGAGAGAGAGGAGGTGAAACAGTGAGGAGATCCAGAAAAGTGATTAAAAGAGAGCGAGCGATAAACTACCAGAGAGAGATGAAAGGGTTTAGAGGAACAAGTAATTTGGCAACATGGTTTGGTTAAATATTTAAGGATTAAAATTAAGAATTTTTAATGTCGAAAATCATAAATGGCTGTTAGAGAAAGTGTGTGCGTATGCATGTGTGTGTGTGTGTCTGTGTTCATGCTTTTTAGAGGAAAAGCCTTTTTTCATGAATGACTGTATTTAGCAACGCAAAGCCTGCAGCTCCTCCGCATGGCTAAACCAAATGTACTAAGTTAATTGTCCATTTGAATGCTTAATTGATGCTTCAAAATGATTCACAATGGCAGAAGGTTTTAAACATGCCATAGGCTTTATGTTGATAAACCTAATTTAAAAGCATTAACCATTTCAATTCAAATATCTCTCCTTAGGACAGAGTGCGCTTGTTAAAGGGAGGAATCATTTCTATTTACATACTTATTTTATTCACAATATTCCAGGCGGATTTTTTTATATTTAAAGGAATGAAGGAATGGAAAATAATTAGAACTGTGAGCGTTTTAAGTTAGTATTTTTTAATATATTCAAACATGTCTATGATTTTGTCGATATGTCACAAGTTATCTCTTTGCACTTTACTGACTCCAGCTAAATAAAAGCGCGGCCATTAAGTGGCCATTAGCATGTTTAATTGAAGCTCAGCAATTGTTCAGCTATGTCAACATCTCTGTGCAAGAGTAAATGCTTTTCACCTCAGGAACAAAATGCATTTAAACATATATAAGTGATTTCTGAGTGTGTTCTGAAACGCGCTATAGGGTCCTCGATGAAATCAGAGTTGATGGAGTTTCTCACCATGGGAGCCACTGTACGTGCATTTAATTATCCTTGTCCTCACAACATGCCATTTGGGGACTCTACCCAAGCTTTGCAAGTGTCTCGCCCAGGGATGATGGTATCATAAAACATTCAGCTTGTATATTTTCTATCTGTACTGTGGAGTGTAGGATAACACTCGACCATGTTCTGCCTAATTGTTCGTGATGTGATTTTATATAGCTGTTTTATAAATGTGTAGTTGTAGAGCTAAAGCTTATGTTTAATTTATTAGGTTTTATTCCTCCATAACACGACAGTTAATAGTGAAATACTTTGTTTTATTTGACCAACGATCCAAAATCCAAGGTAATAACTGTATTTTTATGTGTAACAGAGACAAGCATTAAATCTTTATATTTTAGAAGCCAGGAACAGCAAATATGTGTAGTTTTGCTCAAGAAAAGGAGGCTGGACACAATTGTCAGTGAAATCAATAGATAATAACTACGGGCGGAATCATGATATGTGGCAATCAGATTGTAAAGAAAATCACCTTACTGCTTGAACATTTGCTAAAAGCTGTAATAACAGTTCCAAATAAAAGGTCTTAAACTCAGTATCACCACATTTTGAGACTGAAAGGAAGGATTCAGGTTTCTGTGGCGCAAGTTCTAATATAACTTATAAACATTGTGTTAATTTACTAGTGCTATGTTGAGTTACAGCTTCTTTGAATGACACGTCGAATGACAAGCTGTGGTAAAATACAAAGTGATGCTCGTGAAGCCCATTATTCATTGGTGAGTTTGGTTTGAAAGTCAATCTTTCCAGATTTTGTATAACCTCTAAAAATAAAAATGACCATCTCTCCCTCAAAGGTAGAAACCGGTGAATCATGTTGCCAAATTAACTGAATGTCCACAGGAATAATATATGAGAACACAATTTTACAGTGAATTTACCCTTTAAATAGGTCACCATGTTCATTTTCGAGGTCATACTTTTACTCAAGGAAGGTATTCTCGCTGTGTAATTATTTATAAGTAGAAAGGCCATGACTAGTCAGCCACTGAGTCACATTTTCTCTCAGCTATTGCGCCACCTTTGAACTCATTCACCTAATGCTCACCCAGCCAGAAATGCACCAAATGCTAAATATGAGCGACAACTTTAGTAATCATCATGTGATGCACATGTAAATATTGGTAAAGAAACTGTTGTACAATGAAAATTTGTCCACAGACACTGCAAAGTTATATTTTTATTGTCAGATTCTGAGCCATTTCATCCCGTAGTATTTGGAAAGTCTCAAAAAAACAACCAAATGATTAGTTTAGCCCATTTGTGTTTACAGATAGTCTGCCAGGAATCAGCCTCTCAACCACTGGAAGTCTTGGATGCTCTTTGAAATGGAAATACTGTAACGGGTCCAAAACACTGGAAGCCATCTTGGAATGAGGGCTCCAGTTCTTTTTACAAACATGAAGGAGGCAGATCCAGGTTACTGTCTGACGGCTGCAGCGAAATTTGTTTTCTTGAGATGGCAAGAACAAGAACAAAGTTTGTTCTGGCCAAGTCATATATATTTCAAGAGAAACTCAAGAGCAGAACTCTTGGGAAGTCCTCATAAGGCCATTTGTGTGCCTTTGTATTCCTTGATGTATCAAAAAGGTTCTCTCACCGCCAAAAACGCTCAAAACGATCCATTTCTGACCAATCTTTCTGCCCAGATGATGTGTCGAGAATAAGCTCCCAAACAAGGGAGTGGGAGAGAGAATAAATTTCTCTGTTCTTGCAGAGTACTCACTGAGCTAATTTACCTGAATTAGCTAGCCAGCTAAGGGCAGTAATACACGAAGCTGTCTGTCAGGTGTTTACGATCAGTGAACCTAGTTATGCCAAAGCCAAAGGTTGGACCCCTGTTGACGGCTTTTCAGTCGATTCAGTCTGACACCTGGAGAGAAGAGAAACCTTCTCTTCAATGGTTTTATATGCTCATCTAATCTGAACATTCCATTTCTAGCCATTGGCAGTAGCCTTTTCAGCATGTTGAAGTGCAACTGTTTGGTCTAGGCAAAGACAGTGTGAGGCCATTTTACAGTGGGTATTTGTTGCTGCCGGTTCTTTGATATCGTTGATGTTTTGGTGTGTCCGTACCTCAAAACTGATCAAATCTGCCTGCCTTCTAAAGTGTTATGGCTTAGCCTGCAGTTAAACATCTAGTGAACAAAAATGGCATGCAGACTAGTGTTGTGCAGTAACACCATGCCTGCCTTTTTTCACTTCCAATAAGCTTCAGTTGCTTTGACATTTTGCCAGTCTGTTGTCTATTGTACAAGGAGTTAACACCTAGTCGATATCTGTTTGACTCTCTTGAGTTCAGCTAAGGATTTTGTACACATTTAAACTTCCAACTTTCATGGCTGGGATGAGAAATGAAAGTTACAAGCAATATAATGTGTTGCTTGTGGTGATGGGCAATTAGTAAAGTGCTCGAAATGTGCTTCAGAGTGGGTCGTTCATGGTGAGCTCATCATCATTTAGCTGGAAAACGTACAGGTAGAACCCGAATATTTCAGTCATTACATCTTATTAAACTGTTGCTGTGAGTGCACTCACAGAAGAAAATACTGAAGCAAAATAGCCACGGGCATGGACTGTTTGCAATCTAAGTAACTCCATTTTAATCATTTTGCCTTTTCCTTTGCCATATTGTTATTCTGCAAGTTTTCCTTCAAAATGTTTCTGGAACACACTGAAACAAACTTCCGTGGCCACCATCACACCAGCTATATCCCTGCAGTCTAATTGTCATTCATAAAGTTATCCATATCCAGTCAATCAGATTTTTACTCCTGTCGACGTTCAGTCAGTTAGCAGGTCAGTCAGCGAGCCCGCTAGTCGATTGAACGGTTGCCAGAGGTTCCATTTACTGAACACATTTTGGTCTGTGCAGTGAAAAATAACGTCTGGCACATCTCATAATGAACATTAACGTTACAGAAACTGAGGGTGGAGGGAACTTGGCAGTGCTGCAAAGTGAGGATGTAGAAGTTACCTGAAAACATGATGATTAAAAGCGCAATTTAACTTTGCCAGAATCTCAGTTTAAATCTCATTTTAAATGTGTGATCACTATTCAAAGCAAAAGTCTGCAGATAAACAGACAAAGGAGCAACCAGAATTAAAAGTTCCTGAGAGAATGTGATTCACAGAGAAGCTCATCTGGGAATCTAGACAGCATCACTGCTACAATATTCTCTTTTGAACACGAGAAATTGTTTTGAAATACATTGATTATTTTATAAAAATGAGTATTCACCAATCAGCCACAACATTAAAACCACTGAAAGGAGAAGTAAATAACATTGAACATTTTGTGACAATACAATATTCTGCTGGGAAACGTTTGTACCTGGCATTCATGTGGGTGTTACTTAGACATTTACCACCCACCTAGACCAGACCACACACCCCCACCCCATAGCAATGACACTCCTTGATGGCAGCAGCCATCCCCAGCAGGATGCAGCCTGACACAGGCACGCATACAAAAACAGTTTAGAAACAAAAAAACATGAAAAACAGCACAAGGTGTTCAGAATCAGAAAAGACTTTATTGCCAAGCATGTTTGTACATACAATGAATTTGCTTTGACCTGTGTTGACCTTGCTTCCAAATTTACTAGATCCCAAACTGATCAAGTATCTGTTGGATGCACTGGAACAAGTCTGATCCACAGAGGCCCACCCATAGGACCCAAAGGCCCCCATTAACAACATTCTGTTGCCAGACACCATAGGACACCCTCAGAAGGCCCATGTCCATTTTCTGATGAGTCACAACTGTTTTGGAGACCTACACAATATTAGGAAGGTGGTCATAATGTTCTGCCTGATCGGTGTATCTGTAATTCATATGTACTTATAGTTTGACACAAATTACTGAACATTCAAAGGAAAATCCTGTTGGCAAATGTTTACATTCCGAGGCCTAGTACGTCACTGATCATTATCATACATGTCTTTTAGATATGAACTCTATGTTGCAGCTGCCATTTGGGAATTATTTTAAGTAGGAAATAAAATCTACAAAGATTGGGATTGCAGATCACGTAAGCTCTTATTACACTTTTCTAATATTAACTGGATTGACATGTCTGCTCATCTCCTAATTGAGGATTAGCTCAAAGCAGAGCTGACTCTCTACAGATCTGTTCCAAAATTTCACAGCGTGTTTTTATATTTTCAGACATTAAACTCGACTACGTGTTCAGGGGTATCACACTGTGCTGCCTGGTGTGATTTGTAAGGTTTTGAATTGGCAGATTCCAATCACCCAATACAGGCTTCAAGCCAGCATTTTTATTTTAACAGTATCGCTGGGCGGCACATCAACTTTTAAGGTGTATCAGTATATTTTTTTAAAGAAGATGTTGGAAAATACAATTTAGTTTTTATCAATAGAGTTTGATGTGTTACATAACTCCTTTCTTCTGTAAACCTGTGCCAGTTTTGTGCTTCTCTTCCACACTACACACACAAACACAGATCCATTTTCCCTCTAATAAAATATAATTTTTCATTCATATAGGCTCTACTTAGGTGACTCCTTCTCCAGGTTGATATAAACCCACCATGATAGATAAAATCATGTGCTTACACTTTAGGTAGTTACATCCCCTTATTTTACAATTTTCAAACTGACTAGTTTTCAAACCCCACATCTTTTTCAGTGTGTTCACTGTAGTAACTGAATGGTGAATACCGATAGCCTGCATGTGAGGCATTTAGAAAACATCTGTAAATTGTAGCTCAAACCATATGATGCCACAGTGCGGCCCGTAGAAGGGTTCACCTGGAGCAGGCCAGCCCAATCAAATCTGCTGTTGCTCTCATAGTTCATTCAATCTCAATTACAAGCCTAAGTTAATATTTATGTCAAGTCTAAGGAGGCCGGCCTGCTTTGTAGTCTGCAGGAAAAGTCTGTCTGTGGCTTTGGAAATGATCCAGTTTGGTTTGTTTAAACTATGATGTATTTAATCCATAAAGGTGAAACTAGATGGAGCTGTTCCCAGGACACAATGGAGGGGGGAGTTTGGACTGACGGCTGTGTGTGACCTTCGGTGGTCATCCTGTTTGAATTCTAGGTGGCACCTCTGAATCAATAGGCTGATTCTGCATTCACAATTTTAAATGTTTAGAAAGCAGTTTCCCTACAGCATCAGCATAATGAAAATGTCCCAACGCCGCTCTGATTGCTATATTCTGTAGGGACTCCAACCCCCACCTGTAAAGACTGTTACTTTACACCTCAGAACCAAGACTACAAGGGGATTGTGTCTCCCCTTGTGGGTATTGCAGTGTAGTATAGAGTGCTTTGCATCTGTGACACGTTTCCTTCCTCAGACACTGCGTACAGACATAATTACTATGCACTACAGGCATACTTGATGGCCTGTTTGTTTACTTACTGCAAACCTTTAATTTTGCTGTTGAACGATGAGATAAAGACAGTGTCCTCGCTAGCTTCCTTTCCGCTGTTATTTACCATTGTTTACTCATTCATTAATGCTATGCGTTCAGTCCTTCCTCTTCTAATTCTGTCCTAATGCAGCACCAAGATCAAATCTTAAGCCATAGATGCAGTTTCATAACTGCTGAGGGTAACTTTGATTATATATTCTGTCCACGCTCTTCCCTCCATGGTGCTCTGCTCTAATGCCCAACCCTACACCCCTCAACACCTGGCTGTGAATGTGTGTGTGCCCTTGTGTGTGTGCTTCCAGTGTATCCATGCACTTGTGTTCCTGTTCACATGAAGGATTGTGCGCCCATGTGTCTGTATGTATCAGAGCCCTTCTCTGCTCTGTGTACTGTACGTCTCTGTGCATTTCCAAGTTTTGGTTTCTGCTTCCATTTCAAATTAATGAATCTGTCCGCTGTTGCTCGACGTGTTGTGGCAATGTGCGCGTATGTGCAGCTGAGTTTGTGCGTCTGCCTGAATCCCGGTGTATGTGCGTACGCCTGTTTCCCCCCGTTGTCTATGCGTGTGTCAGGTATGAACAATCTGTTTCCTTCCCTGCGGCACAAGCTACCAATCACATCCCTCCATCATCTCTCTTCATTACCTATTCATGAGTTTCTGTGTCTGCAGGGCTGTGATTGGCTCTTAATGAACAACTGACGGCATTATCAGTCAGCCAATGCTATGGCAACAAAATAAGTCAGTCAGTATAAAAGCAACACCAGTCAAACACCAGTACGGGAACATTATTCAACTCGAGCAGTGACACGGCGCGCCCCTTAGGGAGGCTGACATATTGGATGTTGTTGACTGCATGGTACCTCTGATATGACTCTCATAATGTCTCAAACTTACTCATGATCAAGTGCATACATCTTGAAATGCTAAGTGCTCTGGATAATTACAGCCAAGAAAAGGGAGAGCATTTAGCACAATATACAATTAGGTTTTGTGTAAATAAATCCCTCTGTCCTTTTCCTTGTCAGCCTCAGCTTAAAAGTCATTAGTCAAACTGAGTACAGGGACACGTCTTAGCCTCGGGGCGTCTATATGAGCTCATAAATCTATGAACTACCCCTTTATCATCTTTCATATTATCGTGGAAGCTTGTATTTTACCAGGGCAGACTTTCATTATTGACTTGGTGTTCTGCTGTTGGTATATCAAAAGGGCTGTTAGCTCTGAGATCAGTACTGTAAGGGCATCTGGAAAGGTAGAATTAATGCTGGCTATGTGCATAGAAGCACTTTGGCGATGTGGTCTGTGGTTATGGAAGAGTTCGTCAAATGTTGAGGATTTCTGGGGCACTGACAAGCATCTCCACCCGCTGAGATACTCACTAATTGCATATATTATGTAAATTCTGATTAAACCCACATACATGAAACACATATGCAACAAAGTGACTGGCTAATGTGACAGAGACAAATCATAAAATGCGCCTTTATATCTAACACATTGCTTTTTAATTGTAGGTTCTTGCTATGCATAAACATTAGCCACTACTCCAACCTTTCTTGCAGCATTTATTGTTTCATTTATGACTCATTAGTCGTTCACAACTACATCAAATCTTCATCGTATGTTGACTACAGTGAACTAATTCTGTTTCAGATTTGCCTCAACTCTTTCTCAAACCTAGACCAAGATGGATACCATTTTCTCATATCGACGCGTTATGTGAATCTGAGCACACAACAAAGACAGATTTTCAAATTCCTTCCATAATATTTCAGCCCTTAACCGAAATCGCATGTTACCGCAGTCAGAAGTAAATATTTGCTTTCCCTGTGTGGGCACATTAAGACACCAAAGAGGGGCCTCTAGCCCGAAAGCTGCTGGGTTCAATCAAAGTGCATGAGGCCTATCTGTTTGAATCACCTCCTTAGAGAACGTCTCCCTGCTCCACGCTACCAGTCTTATAAAATGTGAAACCCAGATGGTATTGTCGGTAACACGCCAGTACGACTAAACTAGGTGAGTCATAGATCTTGCTTGCTGCCTGGGGTAACAGGGTTAGTTTTGGTTTGAAAAATATCTACATCAGTCTTCAGGAGGTGCTTTTGCTTTAGTCTACTTCCATGTCTGATTTATTACTGTTGAACTTTTGCTTGGTTATTCCATTGCAACTTAAGTGCAGTTTTGCTAAATGAAAAATATTTTAGTTCACTAATGTGTTTTACTTAAATGCATCTGCCCTTCCATCTGTTGTCTGCAGCAGAGCTGCTGCTTTGTAGGCTGGAATATTAACATGGGCATTTTTAACTTTGATGCATATTCACGCGGGGCAGCTTTATGATGCATATTAACAGGGGCTTGATACAGTAAATGAATTTGCACAGACAAAAAACAAATTTGACTTTTAACTATTTTTGGCCCAGATTTCCAGACTTTGATCTATTTCACAGCTTCCCCTGCATATTCAAAGTAACAAGAGTCTGTCTGAATTCATGGCAACTAGGATATTTTCAACTAATTGTTTAATCCAATAAAGAGATTAATATTGAAATCATATGGTATATTGTTTTTTTTACATCTTTTTGTCCTATTTTGCTTTTGGCGCCAAGATTTTTAGACAAAACAACCTGATGTCAGAAAGATCCAAAGACACGTTACATCGGATTTTCTTGATGTCATGTCTGCAATGCAGTGGAATGGAAAATGTATTCTCTATTTCTTGCCAGCTATACTTTTACATAAATCTGTTGTTCTGTAATATTTATGAAATGACCTGAAAAGATTAGGATGAGCTGGGCTTGTATGAGTCACTGCTTTAAAATATCATAAATAAGATGCAGTGGAAAATCTAAGAGATAGCAGTTACTGTATCAGACAGCATGCATGTTCCTCGGTGGAAAACTATGACACTAGTGTCATGAATAATGAATTTCATTCTTTTGTGTAGGTGGATTTCTGTGAAGTTTTTGCATTTAGTTTGTGTGTGTATGGTGCTCAGAGGCTGCCATAACCAGCTGTGATATATGAGCTGCTGGGAGCAAACTCACTAATGACACAATTTATAACAGAAATTATTTGGGGATGTAAAGAAATGTCATGTTTGTTGGTGTATTAGTTTGACTTATTGATATATAATTGTAAAGCCTTTCCCGACATACAGCAATGAATATGATTTCCCTTTAGGAATTTTTTCCCTTATCTGATCGTAGGAGAGCCACAGAATTCATTAGCATTTATTGTGGCAAAACATCCACATTATACAGCTTACAAATTGTTGTCCAACTCTCTTCGTTTTCCAGCTACCACTTACCCAGATTCATGTTTCTGTACTGTAGTAGTGATACTTCTGCTTTAATGCTAGCTTGTCTAATTAGCCTGGCTTGTTACTAGTGACTAGCTTTTGGTCTGGACAAAACTCCACATGGATGAGGGAAAAGAGAGGGAGAACGACACAGTCGAACTTTTATGAACCGGGCCCTTCATGTTTTTTCCTTCACAGACCAGTCGATTAGCATGCTGCCAGGACAACAACATAAAACAATGTGGCCACTTCTTAGCACATAAATGTTGCCCTGTTTACAGACTGCAGTGTCGGTTTTATGCTGCAAGCTTTCTGTAGTGTTAGATTTCGAACACTTTCCAACAACTACGCAGTCACTTATGTTAAACACACACACACACACACACACGTTATAGACAAGTACGCTTCCCTTTAAAAGATCTGATACAGTCTGATTATTTTAAAAAATGCTTGCATTGGTCCTGATACCAATCGGTATGATCGGATGAGTACATCCCATGACCCTCTGCCCTCTGATGGGTGAGGTCATGTCATGGTGTCCACATGCACAGTATGTGGACAGTGAACTTGCTTCTAGTATCAACCAACCATGCATGGTTTACACTACAAGCAATATACAACAATCAGGTTTGCTACACAGACTTTTAATTGCCTCTTATTTCAAACACACACACAAACCATATAAATAAATAATAAATATATAAATAAAACAGGGCTCCCAGTTCTTGAAAGCCTTGCTTTGACTTGGTGCTAGTTACAAATTGAGCTGTAGCAAACTGTCAATGATGAGTTGAGTTCTATAGTATAGCCTTCAGCCATGGTTTGTTGCTTTCCCTTCCTGTCTCTGGGCAGACGTATTACATGATTCCTGGAGAATGTTAAACAACATCTCACTTGGACTTTAACAACATCTCTGAGTCCTTGTACTCTACTAATGATGAAGATACAAAGGTGAGAAGGTGGACGGTGGCAAATCTGCTCGCACAGCCTCTCTTCGACACAAGTCAGCTCGCAAATTATTTTAGTTGCACACACTCATCCCCACGGATATGGGTAGGTGACAAAAAGTACACATTTAATACCAAAATATAGCTTTAACTTTCAAGTTTTTTGAAGTAAATGAAGTCTTTGGTACCCTGTTTACTGGAGGTTTTCTGTCGAGCACACAGTACAATGAGAATGTGGTAAGTTGTAATAATATACAACACTGTGTGAAGTTAAAACATATTTTACCAGATTAATTAAGTACTTCGTATCATACCATATGTTCTTACTCGACTAATGTAATGTGGTGATTGGTATATTTTGCCTTGTTGCACATGCACACCATCGACTGTATATAAATATGGACAATGCGCCTTCCTTGTGTTGGCCAAACTGGTCCTGTTTTCCCGGGGATATGGGTGGTGTCAACTTGTGACTTTGGAGCCAGAGTCTGCGCTGTACGATCCGAGAGTGGAGCCACGCAGAGCCACGTTATCAAGGACCTCTTTACGAAGCGGTTGGCATGGCCACTTATAGTCATCATAATGTCCCATCCTGTTTCTAAAGGCGTCTAACTAAAACAAATCTTATCAGAAAAATGGACACCTGAGCATGCATTAGCATTATATTAGATACCTAAAATAACAGAAGCCATCCCTGAAAAAAAAAAAAAAGATCTGACGTGTATTTTAGTGTTTTAGTTTGGCCCATATCCCATCCACTAGCATGGAGGGGGTGGAGCTTATCACCTATACTGCAGCCAGTCACCAGGGGGAGCTCTAGTTGATTTGGCTTCACTTTTGAGGAGCAGTTCCTCATCCATCTTTACTTACAGCCTATGATGCATCAGTTTTTCCTCATTAAATCCATATGCTCACAAGTTAACGCCACAATACACAAATGGAGTTGATGTTCTGCTACTTAATATAAGATTAATTAGTAGATTAATTGATTTGGTAATATGTCAACCACTCACATATGTGCATGTACATAAGCGCTGTTCAGCATTAGCATAATTGTTGACATGAAATACACACGATGGAGCTCCACCATGTCAAACAGAACACCACTGATGCATGTGCATGTATGTAGTCCTTGTAAAACATTAGGATAATTGTAGCACATTAACTCATCTACCATTTGTCACCATTCAATGGATTAGTCAGGTCATTATGAAAACGACGTCTGTCAGACACTGTCAGACATTCATTAAAGCAATTTGTCACTGTACTTTGTCATTTGGGACAAGATATATTTGTCTGTTTCATTATTTATGTTGATAATGTATTCATTTATTTTGACAGAGTAGAGCAGAAAAAAATAAATAAATAAAAAAATCTAATCTGGAGGGAGTCAAATTGAGATTACCTCGGGGTGTTTTGCTTTTGTCATTAGAGCACAGATTCAAAAACCGCTCTCGCCCACTCACTCTGTCTGCCATACTCTATCTCTGGAACCATACATGCTGAGCTGTATTAACATACAGGCCCAACATTGCCCACCTTGTAGTGAAATAATGTCACCAATGTTGGAAAACAGAGCTCGCGCTGACAGGGATCCCTACGTCAGTTTGTCTCCTCTTGTCTTTGATTCACTCTGATTAAAGGAACCATCTATTTTCTAACGTGCCATTATCTGAATGCTTTGATTACAGAGCTGCATCATTGTCATTTTGATTAAAGCTGCAATTTCCTTTACCAGCTTTTGTTCGGAATATGATGGGGCTTCCAGAAAAACACCCTGACATCTGATGCATTTGTCTGAGCGACACAGAGAGAGTCAAATTAAGCTCCTCATGAACAGAAATGGTGCTACTGTTGAAATGTTTTTTTTCATTCAAACTTTCTTTCCTCTTTCTGCGCGTTTCTTTGTCTCTCCATGCTCCTCTTGCTGTCCACCATTTTTTTTTAATTTACTTTGCTTTTCGAACTTTCTTTTCCGCTACGCTCTTCTCTCTCCCAGCATTGTGAGGGAGAAGAATCTGCCATATTTTTTTAAAAAAAAATAAAAAAATAAAATAAAATCCTTTGCTAGGTCTAAGTTATTTCCACCTTATTCAATCTGTTCTCTGATTTTCCCTCTCTTTTTTCTGTATTCTGTTCTCCTCCGCAGTGAAGCGATCAGTAGATTTTAAATCACGGGGCGTTAAATTATTCCCTGGCAAAGACTCCAGCAACAAGTTTTCAATATGTGAGTTCACATCTTAATGTCCCTTTTGGCTAATGAACTAACATGTGATGGCTTGGTTTGGCTTGGATTGGCTTGTTTTTTTATTTTAATTTTTTTGCTTTTGTTTTGCTCGTGTCTCATAAAAAGGCTGTTATCTTCAACACTTTTGTGACTATTACTGGCAACACAGAAACATCTCCAGATAACCTATGGGGTCGTGAACATATGGCGATAAACTGCTAACATTTCGGATTGACGCACTAAAGTGTGACATTTCTTGATTCACAAATGTGTTGAAAGTGCCAGAGCCTTTGTAAGAGCGCTGCTTTTGCTTTCTGCTCGACTGCTGTGACTTTCCGTTGTTTGTGATGTTTCGTGTTTTGTGTTTGGGTCCTGCTGTCTTGCGTCTTCATTGCTTGCTTTGATATATCTAATCATGGCTTGTTTCTGATAAGCTTAATCATGGTTTGCTTTGGCTATGGTCGATCAGAGGATGTGAATCAGCTGTTCCAATATTGTTTACCACCCACTCTTGTATTTCTTCTTTCCTTATCCCTCTCTTCCGTTTTCTTCTCTTCTCTTCTTTTCTCACATGTTTTATATATATTTATACACAGGTCATTAGGGTTATCAGGGCAATTATTGAGTTTATAAAGGCATTCCTCTCTCACAGAGCCTGGAACTGCAAAATTATTAAAGAACATCTAAGGTATCTCTGCTGCTACATTGTGTCCCGGTTTATCTAAAACCCCTCACAGCTAGTGTAAAACCAGAATATCATTGTGGATTTATTACGAGGGCTGCAACCTTAATAAGTGTAAAAACTTACCTTTTGATTTACTGCCCTTCTTTTGGAACTACCACCGTTTCCTCTAACTTTCTGAAACACCCCCCTTTGTAATAATACGTCTGGCTCTCATGTCAGGCACCTTGGAGGGAGAGTGTAATGGTGTTAATGGTTCCTATGTCATCTGATTTATTATAAGGCAAAATTGGCCACATGAGTACTATTTGATTTCACTCAACCTTATTCAGCACTGACATTGGGAGAACATGCATAATAGGCATGGAGAGAAAAAAAGTAGAGATTATTAAAGATTTCAGTGCTCACTATAACCTCACACACTGTAGATTTATTTTATTTCCACATTCTGTTCTTTTTGACTTTATACTACTCCTCTGCACTTTCTTCCACCGTCTATATTTTCAGATGCTGTACATGCACCTCACACATTATGCACAAAGGTTATTTGTGCTACAGATTATGGTGATATTTATGCACATTTATGTGTGTTTTTTTTTCACCTTGTTTCATCACAAACAACACAGCGCACATATTCATCTCACTTGCACCTAAAGGTTCAAAAATACTCCACATGCATATGCACGTCTTTACACAAGGACATGTTTTTAAAAGAATCCTGCACATATGTGTTGGTGCAAGGGCACCGCATTAATAAACCACATGCTGTATAACGAAGAGACCTTGCTTGTTGTTAATTGGTTTGCATGCTTGGTAATGATGCATTTTTGAACGTCTCTGTTGTTTTGCTTGTTTTCCTTGTTTGCTAGTGTCTCTGTGATTGCGTTGCTTACATGTGAGTCTCTTAAACACTGTATGAGCTCATGGAAAAGTGATGGTCGAGCTAAGCGCAGCACCGAGGTATGGCGCTTCGCAGATTCATCAGGTTTTCCTGACTGTGCTGGAGAGTCATGGTGGAGGTTTGATTCTGCAGATGTGAATTTGTATGTTAATTAGTCTGGCTCTGATTGGTTCAGATGCTGATTTGCTCTGCTCTAAGTGGTTTAACTCTTCAGTGAAGCCCCGAAGTCTGTCTGTGTTCCCCGTCCGTTTGTGTTTCCGTAGATGTGGTTTTCTATTTGTGCACGCATGTGTGTGAGAGTGTGCATCGACTTTAGCGGGCTTTGTGTGTTCGAGTGTGTGCACACAGTACTGATACTGTAACCAGTCCCTCTGTTATAGTGTTAATAGTCCAGATGGTCAAATTAGCCGCTCCAACAAAGCAACAAACTATCTACTCGAACAAATGCACACACGTACACATACACACCAACCACCTGCTGGGTTTGTTGATACGGACAAAACATGTATATGCATGTTAGCCAGATAGTCCGGACACCCTGGGTAGGGAGGTGTCCGTGCGAAAGCAGAAATGGACAGTATTATCACACGGCCTGTGTTCGTCACACATAATTGGGTTCGCTGGCCTCTACATTTTTATTTAAGATAAAACAAACATCTACGTCATCAAGTTTCTTTAATATTTTAATGTAGAGTCAGAACAAACTATGTTTAATGGGAAAAAAAAAAACATTTCATTAAAACAACACATTAGTTAGTTGTTATTGAAAATCTAGCACTGATTAAAAAATAATCACTCAAAAAACAACATGGAAAATGAATAAACACTGACTTTAAGTGATTTGAATTTTTCAATCTGCTCAGTTTTCCCCCTTTGTTTAATAAAATATTAGTAATAATTGTGCAAAATGCCTTAGTTTGCAATGACTCATCGCTGCGGTGAGAATAACTTGCAGACAAACAGCAAAAGGTTGCATGACTGAAAAATAGTTTCAAATGGTGAAACTATGCAGGAAAGTTCACTTATTAATCATGATATTCTGTTTGTCAAACTTATATTAAAAACACAATGTTTTCAGCACCAGATTTAATTATCATGAGTTAAGTCAACAGATCACTGCCTCGCTGTAGGAATAAGTTAAATAGTAAACTACGCCACAGTACTAATTCATTTTAATATCAGTCTGTACATTTGAATATCAACACGCAGCATGCGGTGCATTGGTTGCTGTATAGCTGAAATAAATAAGCATGCTATAGGACAGTTTCTCCCTCTGGTGATATTGTACTGACACCAGCCATTAGGGAACAATGGCCGTCTGAGAAAACACACTTAAAAATGGCCTAATTTTACATTCACTGGTGTGAAAGAGAGATGCAGGAAACTCAAGGATTATTCAAATGATTGTACTCTCACCCTGATCTCAATAATGAATACGGGAGATGCTGTCATGTGAGTTTAAATAGGCCATCAATGGAGTGCACCTCATTAAGACACCGTTATTACGTACTGTTATTACTTTTGTTGTGAGCTGACCTAACAGAAATAGTGATAAATCCATATTAAGAAAACGTACCCCCCAAAAAAACAGCTTTAATGCAAAAACTGTTTTGAGTAAGTGAAAGTTTAAGAAAGCTTTTCAGTTGTGACTGACAGCTTTAGCTTTCTCAGAAAAGATTTTTTCCTTATTTTTTTTTTTGCTCGTCCATAAACACACACACTCACTGTCCGTTGCTCAAAGTTAACCCAGCGGCTCTGTTTTTTTTGAAAAATTCAAAAGTTATATAGAGAAAGAGGAGACTCTGAATGGTTGAGGTTTAAGGAAATAAAAGTTCAATACGGTGGTGCCTTTGAAAGAAAGCCAAGGGGGGAAAGAAAAAAAAAAGCCGTGGGGTTATTTATATGGAAAGAGAGGCGGGAGAGTCAGAGTGACAGGGAAAGATTAAGACGTCAAAAAGCAAAGAAAGAAGACAAACAGAAAAAATAGTAAAACAAAGTAAAGAAAGAATGAAAGGGGTGAGGAAATAAGAGCTGCATGCATGTACTACAGCGTTGCGTTAATTAAGAGACAGACCGAGTGGAGATGCGACCTGTCAGGTGCATGTTCGTCGTGATGTCGCACTCACTGAGTATTTGTGCACTTCTGTCTGTTGTCTTTGTTTTTACCTCTGTGATGTTTGGAGTGTTACTGTCAAGATTAGCTCTTGTGTTTCTGAGAGAATTAAGATTGTGTGTGGAGTGCTGTGTCGTCCCTGTCTGCCGACCTAACCGTCTGACCTGTCTGTTTGTCTATCCCCCGGTCTGTCTAACCTGTTTCCCTCTGCCTCTGAAGCAGTAACGTTGATTTGACAGTAGATGTCAAATCTTAATCTACTCCTTCATAAGAACAATTATGATATTTTTCTAGTTCCTAAGCATAAAAGGGAATGGGCTATTTAATGTGTTGCAGACAATTCAAATCCACCTTCATGTTCTGCAAATGAACTGCTTCATTTAAAGGAAGTGTCAGCCTGCTGAACCCAGTGGATTCAATGCTGCTTTACTGTAATCCTCTGTGTCTGTGTGTAACCTGTCTGTCCTGGATCTCCACCTGTCTATGTCTCTGTTTAGTAAATGAGGGTGGTGTGAGACAGGCATCTAACTCCTGCCCCGACCCAGGAGAACCGGAGAATGGAAAACGCCACGGCAGTGACTTCAGGTACAATTTGAACATACAAACAGGCTGGCAGCCATTTAGTTTAGTTTTCATTTACACATGAGTAGCGTTTTATTTTTATTTTTTTTAACATATTTCTCTGCATGTGATTGTGTGCCTGTGTTTCTGTGCAGCATTGGCAGTGTGGTGCAGTTCACTTGCGGAGAAGACTACGTACTTCAGGGCAGTAAAACAATCAGCTGCCAGAGAGTGGCAGAGGTCTTCGCAGCCTGGAGTGACCACCGACCTGTCTGCAAAGGTAAGAAATACATCTGTGTCCACACAAGCATTTGTATTACTGACACCACAGCAATGCAATTTGGTCGTTGCATGCGAAAGATACTCTCCAGGGGGCAGACATTTCAGTATGCAAATCTAGCATAAAGGGAGGACTTCATGAGAGCAGATACAGAGAGAGCTCACAACCTGGTGCAAACCATTCATAAGCCTCGAAAATTGAACAACCAGATCAGGAAGATGATACTCAGATTACCTCTACCAGAATGACTGGGAGGAAAAGGATGGGGAAGGCTATGAAGGGTTTATTATCCGAAGCATACAGTATCATGTGGAGGAAGTGTGATGCATGGACATGCATGATTTCCAGTGCCCCAGGGTTTCTAGTCTAGTGTTCACTGATGATGTGATAGAAGACAGAAGACTCTGGATGAATTCTGAAGTGTGTACTGTACTGTCAGCTCACAGTGCAGATGCACAATGACCCAAACCATACAGTGAAAGCAACTACTGTAGGAGTTTTCTTTTAAATTAACCAAGTAGAATATTTTCCGGTGACTGGACAGTCATGTGGCTGTATTTTCAATTTTTTTTTCCTTCACGTTCATTGTGAATAACCTCAAATCCAGAGAGTCTGCTGTTCTAAAAACGGTGCCAGTGTCCAACATATATGGCCTAAACTGTAGATGCAGAATAATAAGGCTCTAATCGGAGACCTGAAGGTAGGAAAACATTCAAACACAAATGTTTATGTGCGTTGCTTTATAAAATGTCGCCAGCAGGTTGCTTTGGCCTCTCTTCAGTGCGAATTTGTGTTGAACAAGGCTGAGTTTAGAGTGGAAAAAATCCCAATTCAGCTTCAAGCCGCTGGCAATAGAATTATGAAACAAAACACTCCATAATCCAATGTTTGCAGTGTAGCGGCTCACTAACATGCTACGGTTGTGCGCTTTCATCAGGGGAGCTATGATGGTGATTATTCGGGACCTAAAATTGCATAAACACAGTAGGTAAACACACTACTGCAAACAAGCACCAGGTTTGATCATTATTTCTCAATACAGCGTACAAATCAAATAACTAATTTGCAATACAGAAAATTGCACTGCAATTTTTTTTTTTTTTTTTTTATATATATGATGCAAGATATGTAATCTGCTCATAGTTATATTTACCAGATGAAGCCTGATTTTTTACACATTTCGCACATCCATTCTTTAGCGTCCTTTACTGGCAGCCTGGGACTTTCAGCATGCACACATGCACAGAAAGAGAGCGAGCGAGACGGAAAGAGAGGGCGTCCGTCATGTTAAATGCCAAAGTCATTTGTCATGTCTTCCTTCACTGGGCTTCAGAATGTGGCTGGAGACACATGCTTTAAAATAATGAAAAAAATGATATTTAGTGGGGCATGGGTTTGTGTATGTGTGTGTGTGGGGGTGTGTGTGTGTGTGTGTGGCGCATTTATGTGGCAGGGCAAGAAGGAATGAAAAGTATTTTAACGCCTAATTAATAACAACTTCAGTGAAAGATGTCACACCGACTTTCTACTCAAATTATCTCCAGACTCAATAAATCCATCGAAGAACATTTGCATACAAAGACCAAAACTGAGGGAGAGTAGCACCCAGGGAGCCCGAAGGGATTTGATGTCTTGCTCAGAGACACCTGAGCAGGACAGATGCTAGCCAGCTGTGGGTCCTGCACTCTTGCCCTCTGCTTTAAGGACACAGTCGAACCGCCTGGTTAGACTATAGCGAACCAGACACACAAGGGGACTGACCTTCATTAGGCTTTTGTTACCATGACAGCGCAGATCCTTGTAAGCAGTCAGGATATAACCCTGCCAAGATACTTAGAGTATGGCTGCCTCACTTTCCGGTTGGTTCCTGCCAGTCAACCTTATTATCTAACTCATTATCAGAGATATTACAGTGCTGATGCCTTTTCATAGGCTGTTTATTATTTTTAGTAGCTGTTAGGGGTCCATCATCTCTAAATACTTTATAATGAGCGATTAAATACAGCCACTCACATTAAGCTAATGAAGTCTTGCATTTACCTGCATGTAATGATGGGTTAAGGATCCCTAAAGCAAGACTGCCTGTGACATTAAAAGTCACTGGTCTTGTCCCCTGGAGGAGCGAATGGCTTAAAAGAATGACCTCTATCACTGAGGGACAGAGTCATCAGTCAGCGGGGATCCTTGCAAGAAAAGTAAGTGGACCGCGAAGCATATTCACTGTAACTTTATGAGGAGCAGGTGTGCATTATTAAAGCTCAGCTGAATTTGAAAATTATCCACCGGTATTCCCAACGTGAGCAAGTGCGAGCAACTTTTTTGACAAAGTGCACCATCCTGCTTTTTGGCTGTTGCTAAGTAACTAGTGATTCTGTGCTACGTGTTCTTTGAGAATTTCGCAATGGAGGGCACTGTTACTCCAGCATGGTCCCCTAATACAAGCTAATGCATAAATAACCTAAAAGGCAAACAGCAGGAACAACTATGCTTGACATTAGATGTTCGCGGTTTGTGACATAACCCCATAAATCTTCCTAAATGATCCACTCATGCTAGTTCAGACAGTTGTATTGTTGAAACCACTTGTCTGTTGCTCCACTCTTGCCGGTACTACTACATGTCATTGTTATGCTATATGTCTTACCACAGGGAAAGGCGTCCATATTCTTCATCCCTCAAATCCCAGAATAACAACACTGAGATTGCCTCAAGGGCAAGATACATGCAGCACTGTTTCATATCTCTTTGACAACAATGCTCAGGCTTTATTCGAGCTATGTGTCGGGACCACTCAAAAGAGAAACTAGGAAAGAAGAAGAAGAAAAAAACACAGTACTGTGCACCTGTTAACAATGCAGATCCACATTCAAAGCTTGAAATAGGGTAGTGTTTGGTAGAGGTGGCTTAACTGAAAAGAAAAGACTAAAATATACTGGAGACTGCCTCTCTATTATAAACCTATTCGCAAAAAAAAAAAAGAAAAAAAAAGTTTGCCCTCAGGGACATAAATCTAATATTGAAATTCTGAAAATAAAAATGCCTCGAAGCCAAGAGAGAACAGTTCATCTAAATAGTATTATCATCTAGATAACAGGCTGTGAATAGAATCAACTTTAGTGTTGTCTAGATGTGGGCTGTTGCTCTTATCATTATTTAATCTGCTTTATCTTCTACCTTATTTGGCAGACTCTCTCTTTTGCCAGTCAGCAACCAGAATATAATACTGAATTCAAGTAGACGTACATGCTAGGCTCACAATTGGACCGTTTTAATGCTGAATGCAAGTGCATGTGTGGCCACTTTATTCATGCAGTTCTGATGAAAAGAGGAACAAGAGGAGAGACTACATTGTTAGTGGGAAGATACGATATCAACAGGTGTAGTGATGATGGTCTTCAGTAAGGGCCGGTCTCTTCAGATACACCGATCAGCCACAACATTATGACCACTGACAGGATAAGTAAATAACATTGACCGTGACAATACAACGTTCTGCTTGGGAAACTTGGGACCTGGCATTCGTGCGGCTGTTACTTACACATGCACCACCCACCTAAACCAGACCCCCACCCCATAGCAATGACACTCCTTGGTGGCAGCAGCCATCCCCAGCAGAATGCAGTGTTGACCTGGCCTCCAAATTCCCAAGATCCCAAAGTGATCAAATATCTGTAGGATGCATTAGAAGCCTGATCCACAGAAGCCCCCTCCCCTCACCTCATAGGACCCAATGGCCCCCACTAACAACATTCTCTTGCCAGACACCACAGGACACCCTCAGAAGTCCCATGTCTATTCTCTGATGAGTCACAACTGTTTTGGAGGCACAAGGGAGACCTACACAATATTAGGAAGGTGGTCATAATGTTATGCCTGATCGGTATAATCAGTTGATGCCCTCTAAGAAAGAAACCAGAAAATGATTCCAACAACTCTTTAAATCCTTTTGCTTACAGCCTATAGTCCAGTCTTGTATTTCAACTCTGTCTCGCAAGAAAATCTATTTATTTTTTTATACTGCAATCATTCCTCAGAAGTTTTTTTCACATTAAGGATCACAAACTTTTCTTGTATACTTCCTAGGTAAAATTTTATTCTTCCTGACATCCAGAGGCAGTGAACTCAAAGAACCCAGGTTACATTAATAACTCTTCTTTCTCTGCATTAAACAAATTGCAGGAGAATAATAATGTCATCACTGCCTGGCGGTTATTTGCTTAATCAGCAATGTAAAAACTCCTTTAGCTAAGGCTCATTTATGTATGAATGCCCCCCCACAAGTTAGTTTTACATAGTATCATCTCTATTTAGACCACAACAGCAGTAACTTACAACACATAAAAGGTGGCCTGAGGTGGTACCTTGGCATCAGTGTGTTCACTTTAAACCACCATGGCACGAGTTCAACAGGTAAGCAAATAAATGCACATTCAGTCTTCAGTGAGAAAACATTATGTTCTTTGAGCTACGGTGTCCTTATTTACCCTGCTTTGTTATATCATGTTGAACAAAAATAGAATGAGAGAAAGGCTGTATCTAGCTGAACACAACTCAGATTTGACCTTTATATCCAACCAGCCAGTAGCTAAAGTGGGAACTCATGAATAAGATTGAGAGAGAAGCAATCTGTCAGGAACCATCAGGCCAGATGACTTATTAACGGGTTTACCCCTGTCAAAACACTTAAATCCAGCTAAATGTGTCTCTTTTTGGATATTTTGGGGGAAAACAGCTCGAACGCATCTTGAATATTTCCCCTCGGTTCCAGTGAAGCAGTGAGCCAACAGAGAGAGGTAAACATGAAACAACAGAGTGGTAATCACTTTATTAGAAACAGTAGAACAAATACATACCCAAATAAAAAATAAGCTACAAAAACAGTCATCAAACTGCAGTGCCCCTCTGTCCACTCCCATAATACTTTAAGAGAGAGAGAGAGAAAGAGAGAGAGAGAGAAAGAAGGAGAGAGAGAGAGTGTCCATGTGGCACCTTGATTAATGGACAGATGGCAAGGCCACTGAGCCAACTCTTTCTCTCTGTCTGTCTGTGTGTGTGCGTGAAGTCCAGGGGAGTTCAGTCGATCTGCCTGAATATACTGACTCCACGAAGGGTGCTGCACATGCACAGAAACACACATGCACATATGTTGATCACGAAGAAGAAAGAGGAGAAAAGCTTAAGAGTGCAACAGCGATACAAAATAACAGTCTGTCTCTCTGTGTCTGTGTTTTTGTGTGTTTTTGTGTGTGTGTGCGCGCCCATTAACGCTCCAACCGGAACGAGGGCCACTGGAACGCTGTGTGCCAGCTTAATGATGTCATCAATCATTCTCCGTGTCCATTGGTCAATCTATCTGCTCCCGTAGGCAGCCCGTTAAAAGAGACGGTCTGCACAAACTTCTGATGTCTAATCTGGCTGTGATGGCACAGTGTGAACTTCACAAAGAGCTGAAATCCAGCCCGTACGACGTTAAATTTCAAACTAGGACGGGCTTGTTGGTTTCATAATAAAAATGTCAAATTCTCTCCAGATAAGGGACACATGTAATTAAAATTAACTTAATAATATGTGATTTCTTGTGATCAACAAGAAAATAGAAGATAACCCCTGACCCTTTCCGTCAAAGTCAGAATCTGCAGGTTTAATTTCAGTTTACCTGCCTAGTAGGTCACATGTCATCTTTAATGTCACTTTAATAAGAAGTTTACCTATAAGCGGATGTTGCTCCAATAATGAACTTAATATATTCAAGAAGCTCCTTGAAAAAGGAAGAAGTTACCATCATGAGGAAGTTAACCATTCTTTAAAAATCACCTTGCATTGAGGATGATTGTATACACTGTCTCCAATATATTGTAACAATAAATGTTAGCTTCTGAGATCATCATAGAAGTTCACTCGAACCAGATACATATTTGAACCAAGAGGCCATCATACCATCTCCAAGCCTGCCCATGAATCGTGCCCCTTTAAAAAAATCCATCCATGTGATTCAGTTTTATTTTCTGTTTGATTTACCTCCAGTTTTCTTTATGCCGTCTGGTCGGGGTGCGGGGTCAGACAGATAATCTGAAACAGGTATGGGTTAAGTGTCCTTGGTATGCTTCAGCAGGTATTACAGTGTGGATGATTGAAGCTGAGCCTCCAAGGGTGGGTGGGAGGTCGATTCACTAACCACAAAGGCCATCCTACTGAGAAGGCAGCGGAGTTAGATAGACCTTGAGTGTAAGGCAGATCCCTCCGAAGGAAACCCTGGGAGTCAACATATTGTAAAGCTGAACAATATTAAAATTCAAAAACATTCTCGCCAGCGTTCTGGCTGTAGTGTTCCCAGCGGCTGTGGTGAGCGTCGGATATTCTCTGAGGCCGTGAAACAAAATGAGAACAAGGGCACCGGTGCGACAGCATAGACTTTGGAGATGTTATCCTCGCCTGAAACCTCATTTAATTTTGGTCTGCATCCCAGCGGTTTACGTAGGTACGCGTGTTTGTGTGAGTGTGATAAAGTGAGAGGGAGGCAGACAGAGAGGAGCAGTCTTGAGGGAATCAAGTTGATCCGAATACATAAACACAAAACAGTATAAGTTGTAACACACACACACTGAAGTTCCCGTCTAAAGTATTCATTTAATCTTAGAGCCTTTGCTGTCAAATACACCCCATCAACATATTTATTTAATTTGATCTGGAAGTCGGTGTCGCTTCAATAATAGTACAGCCCTTTTGGCCTTATGTACAATGCACCAGTAGAAATAATGAAGACAAGGACAGAAAGAGAGACAGAGATAAACACAAAACTGTATACGAAACACCCTTCACCAGGTTGTATAATATGGAAAATACATACTTATAGGCAGAATGCAATAACAAGCCAAATTGTCTCAAGATACTTTGCAGAACCTAGGACCTTAAATCCCTAGAGCAAGCACGAAGGTGACAGTGGCAAGGATACCTAAGCTGCACACCATGTTTATACTGTTTATAATGAGTGTTTTAAAAAGTTTAATTCTTAGTGTCAAACCACCGAGCATCAGCACATAGCTCTGCAACTTGATATGTTTTTAGACTCTTTTAGGTCACTGGTTTTGATTTTCTGGCTAGCAAACCCATCTTATCAAAATCTTCAAGATCTAGTTTTGAACACTGAGGAGCCCTAAGCACTTATAAAAGGAAAGTTAAAAGTTGTATACTGAGACTACCAAATACAAAATTAATTCTAATATACGTAAGAAGACATGTTATACGGCAATGGATTATTAGGAAGCTTTATGGGATGTTAAAAATGACATTCATTTGTGTACAGCCTGTTCTAGTACAGGGGTTAGCACTGATGCCAACACAAGAAGGTTGTGGGTTCAAATCCACTGAGTCTGTGTGGAGTTTGTATGTTCTACCTGTGTCCGTGTGGGTTCTTTCCAGCTTCCTCCCACTGTCCGAAGACAGTGGGATAGACTGGTGTCCTATCCAAGGTGTACCCCGCCACTCGCCCAATGACAGCTGGGATAGGCTCCAGCCCTGCCGTGACCCTCCAGAGGAGAAGTAGTTACAGAAAATGAATGAATGAATGAATGAATGAACGAATGTTCTAGTACAACAAGGTGGCCAAAAAATGTCCAACAATGTGACAATATTGTGAAAATATTGGGGTTATCTTGTAGTAACTCCAGACATTTCTCCGCTGAATTTTCAGCTCTGCTCTGTTTTACGTCTTCCTAACAAGTCTCATCTAATTTTTTAACTGTCCAGTCACTGAGGCGTGACTCTCAGGTCCCATAACGTCAATCTTGTTTGCAACAGGCAGCTGTTCTCTGCAAAAAACAAACAAACACAAATCCCACAATGGCACAACCTTCCTAGCACCAAACGGGAAGATGGCACAAGCATCCACTAGCTGATGAACATAGTGAAGAATTTAGCAAATGAAAACTTCTTGTGGAGCTTTGCCTGATGGGTTCGATAGAGACCAAAAGTAGAGAAAGTGGATACTGGTTTCACAATCACCATGTGGCCACAAACACAACTTTTAGTTAATATTAATGTTAATCTGTTACCGCAGGAAGTGTAAATAAGCAACTACTAGCAAACAAGTTAACTTAAAGGAGATTATGTCCTTGTGTATTGACAGTTTAACAAGTACAAATTATCACAACACAAAATAAAATTTGTGCCTATTAGTTGTAATGTTGATTTGATTAATTTTCCTGAAGCGTTAATGTGTAATTAAGATTTTACGTTGTAAAAAGGTTCAGTACAGCAGGTTTAAGATACTCTTTGCTGTTTATTGCTAATTAATTAATCACATACTGTACATGTGAACAATCTTATCACATGGCTTAAGCAGTTATAGATTTCAGATAAATATAGTGTAGTAAAAAGTTTAGTAGATGAAACTGAAGAACAAGGTAGATTGAAATGGAAATATTAATACAGGACCTCTGGCAAGTTAAACCTAATAAGACAGAAGAAGAGACTGGAAGAAAAATGTGAACAAAAGGTGATGAACACACACTGGGAGCAAATGATAGAGTGTAATATAAATCATGAACTACAGACAATGGCCCGGCGCGTGAATAAAAGGCACGGAGAGAACGACGGAACGAGAAGACGGACAGACACAGGCCGAGAGAC
Organism: Chelon labrosus; assembly: GCF_963514085.1. NCBI lineage: Eukaryota > Metazoa > Chordata > Actinopteri > Mugiliformes > Mugilidae > Chelon > Chelon labrosus. Next base: position 11,658,827 of record NC_140349.1, read on the forward strand.
GAATGGAGTTTGATATAAATTATGGGATGTTAGCTCCTCTGGTAATTCTGGCGATAACTCTGTCGCTCTCTCTCTCTCTCTCTCTCTCTCTCTCTCTCTCTCTCTCTCTCTCTCTCTCTCTCTCTCTCTCTGTATCGCTATAGCAACATCGTGCCCATTCTGCTGTTGGCACGGAGATGGGCTGGCCATTTGTTCAGGACACGCTGATTGAGCTGTCAGTGCACATGCGTACGCACACGCACGGCACACTCGCAAAGACACACAAACTCTTTGAGACATGCAGATAAATCATATCTCACGTGCAACTCGAGCGTGCGCCCACACACTTTATCGCTAAGCATCTATCGGTGTATAAATTGCAGCGAGCTGAACACGAGAGAAGGTCAGCAGAAGAGGCATTGAGAATTAGAGACACCAGAATCAACTAGTCAAGGGGGGGAAGTCAGACACCGATCCTGTAGCCAGAGAGACGGGGAAACACATACACAGACAGAAGAGCAATATAGAATTGTCTCTAAGGGGTCTTGTACTTGTTCTGACACTCTCTTACAGCACCTCACGGATACACTACGTTACACAGATGAAGAAACACACTCATAAACACACTGCGGTGCGATTCTTTTATCTGTCCCTTTCCTTCACTCTGACCACTAAGGCACAGCAGCAGCCAGGTTTATGTGGGTGAGAGTGCTTGAAAGTATGCATTTCTGTGAATGGTGCGTGCTCGGTGAGGACGTGTGCCTATTAAGTCCATTGTTTTGCAGTTCTAGCTGTTATTATTTCCTGACTGCGCAGTGCGTGTCAAAGTACGTGCGGCTGAATGCGCACTTGTTTGTTTCCTGTTTCTAAAATGCGGCCATATAAGCATTCATGCTCTTTTGTTTTCTGTGTGTTTGTGTGTGTGTGTGTGTGTGTGTGTGTATGAACGTGCGCCTATTAACTGTACGTATTCTCACGGCCTGCCACTGAACAAACTAATTAAGGAACAAACGCTGCTTCAAACCAACCAGAAAATTACCTCCCAACTCTAACAGGACGACCCAAGGACAGACGAGCAGGTTCTCTATCACATCCAGTCAGAACACAAAGCCTAATAAAGGCTTAGTTGGTTTATCGAACACCTAGCATGTGTCATTTTCAACAGCCCACTGAGTGTGGCTCCAGTGCCGACTACAGTATCTACATGGAGAGTCTCCACTTAACCTGCACAGTAGTCCGCTTTTACACCAGAGAGTACATGAAAACCACTGATATCAAATGTAAGATATGTGTCGCCCCCAAGGTACTGAGGAGGTGTTTTTTTTTTGTTTTTGTTTTTTTATATTGTAAAGATGAAGTGTAATTATTACAAAGGTAGTATTTGGAAGTTGTTGACTTTCGATAAATGTTGGGAGTAAATTGCTGGTGAATGTCTCTTTCAGTCAATACCACAACTCTAGCTAATCCTGTGATATTTCACACCCAATAGCTTCCAATTAAGAACTGTTATCCAGGGAGATGTTGCTGACAATATCAATAACATCTATGTGACCTTCTGTTCCTCTTTCTCTTTTTGTCTGCACTTGATTCCTCTTCTCTTCTCTTCTCTTCTCTTCTCTTCTCTTCTCTTCTCTTCTCTTCTCTTCTCTGAACTTCTACTGTGACACAAAAATACTATAAATGTGGTTGGATTTATTCTGAGAATGTCTGACTAGGCGTCACCTAAATGGTTTAATTATAAAAGTAATTGTCACTCTGTTGTAGTGCGGTGACTCAACGGTGCGCAATTGCTTTTGCTAATAATACCACTACCAATTCTACACTTGCTCTTAATAACTATGATGTTTTCTTCTTCTTTCTTTTTTTTATTCCTAATCGCAGTGAAAACTTGTGGCAGTAATCTTCAGGGGCCGTCAGGAACCTTTACATCTCCTAACTTCCCGATACAGTATGAGAGCAATGCGCAGTGTGTGTGGATAATCACTGCGTCAAATCCGAACAAGGTAAACCTTCTTCTCTTTAACTCTCTGTATCTCTGTTTTTGAGTGTCAGACTAATACAAACTGTCACTTAACCCACAATGATACTGATTATTTGGACACTAAGCAGAATTTGGTCCGTCGGGCTTCCAAATTTCTCCGTGTGTTTCGTCTCGTTATGTCAAATTGTAATCCTTGAACACGCCGTTTTGTTGAAAACTCTGCACTCGGCATCGACCTTTCTTTTTTAGCATGAGCGATGGCATTTTCGATGGCTAATGTCTTGTCACAAGGTCACCAAGGGTTGCCAGAACAAGAACAGAGTTTGTTTTGGCCAGGTCTTTTATGCTTCAGAAGAAACTGACAAACTCTGGGGAGGTCCTCTAAGGGCCCCCCACTGGAGCATACGTCACACATGGTTAGCATTGTAGGTTCTGCATTAACCACACCCACTCCAATCTCTGACCAAACACAGAACAGTTGTCGGACACCACACGAGAAAAAAGATGTGTCGAATTCTCGCTAGAATCAAAATCCCGCTTCTCGTGGAGTGGTCAAGATTGACCAATTATCAACTGCACAATCATTAGTTCAAAAAAGCATCATGGTGAATTTAGAGGTAGGAGCCAAAGTTGTGGATGGCTTCCCTGTGATAAATGTTAGAGGAACTTTGTGTTTATGTCATATGTTGGTACCTGCCCACTTTGTGCCACCACGTTTTTCTTTTCCTGTCATGCAACAAAATGTTATGGTCTGTGTACACACTCTTAGATTCATTGGTGACTTCCCTTCACTGTGCTTTATTCTCCTATATGTGTCTGTGCCCCTCTTAGGTAACATACTTGTGCCATAAGCAAGAAAAACACATTATAAAGCAATTTAACCAACCAGCAGACTCTGATTGCATTATAACTATCTGAAAGTGTATTTGGAAGATGTTCAAAAGTAATACTCTGTATGTGGGTCATGATTTTATTTCTCCTTGAGTGTACCCGAGCTACCAAAATGTGGAACTTGAAGTCTACAGGTTATATTTGTGGGCGGTGTGGAAGTGGGACTTATGAAATGTTAAATAAGCAACAGCAGCACTGACAGCAAGAATTGGGAGTGCATGTCAGCTTAAATTGTGCCTCACTGTAAAGGCTGTGTTAGTTATGCAGCATGTTGCAGTGATGTTGTCTTGGTGAACTAGCTTGAAGGCTTTGCCCCCATTTGAATTGCATGCGTCCAGTGTAATTTTAATTCATATAACACAGCAGTTTTTACAGGCAGTTACCAAGTTAGTTTAGCAGGATTTTTACATAATTGAAATGGGATGATAATAATTCATGCAGGGGGTATTGTAAATGATATGCTAGCCAAAGCATGTCAGTGTCCAATTCCGTGTCATTGGTTAATCCCTCAAAGGTGCAGGCGATGGGTTGGAGGTTAGATGGATATCTGCCATTGGTCACTTTATGTCCTAGGAGAAATCTGATTGGTATTCAGAGACGCATCCTTTTTCAACTCGGGCTCTCTGTGGTGACTGCGCTGTTGTCAATGGCAACACCTGCGTCAGCACGATAAGGACGCACATGCACATGGGCACACGCAACAACATCTTACACTTTTTCATATATGTGTGGACAAATATACACACTTAAACACTTTATTCTTGCACTAAACCTCCTCTCCTGCACTCTCACACACAAAGCTCTCTGTCACTGCCCAAGGCCTCTGGTTTATGGCCTAGAGCAATACATTCTCTGTTGAAGGCTGCATTGTGTATGTGACTGTTGAAGGCCACAGTACTAATGTCCTTCTGTACCCTTTGGGGAGTGTCTACATGTGTGAAATGTGTAAGAAGTGTGAACATTAATGTGCATATATAATGAATGATTATACATGATGATAAGGGCAGATATAACACGCTGATGAAGACCAAATCAAATGAATCTGCATCAAGACATTTTATAGCCTTTTATTGCTAAAGTCTGTGCAGGTGCTACCTTATCATGTCCTCTAATGTCCCGTGCTCTATCTTGTACATGTCATGAACCACACTGAATCATTTTGAAATGTCATGCACCACATTGCTCCACATGTTCCACATGACACTACATCAAACCAGAGGTCTTCACGGGTCTGTAAATTTGTACATTTCCTGACGTGAAGAGGATGGACATCCATTTATAACAAACACAGGTGCGGTGTCCATGGGCCAAGACATAAACCACAATGATTCAAACCCTTTTTCATCAATAAACACAAAACCTTGTTTAAATGACGCTACGGATACTGTAAAATTAAACATAAGACACACGGTGGCGTCACCTGGATGACAGCAGGATGGCATTTCACATCTGAACCTGGGAACATTTAAGCTAGTTCACTGTATGTTTACAAATTGTGCCTTGGCTACACCGATCAGGCTTAACATTATGACCACCATCCTAATATTGTATAGGTCGCCCTTGTGCCTCAAAAACAGTTCTGATCATCAGAGAATGGACATAGGCCTTCTTATGAGGGTGTCCTATGGTGCTGTATGGTGTTAGTGGGGGCCTTTGGGTCCTATGGGTTGAGGGGAGGGGCCTCTGTGGATCATCCCACAGATACTTGATCAGTTTGGGATCTAATGAATTTGGAGGCCAGGTCAACACCTTGTGCTGTTCTTCATGTTTTTTTAGTTGTTCCTAAACCGTATTTGTGTGTGTGCCTGTGTCAGGCTGCATCCTGCTGGGGATGGCTGCTGCCATCAAAGAGTGTTATTGCTATAGGGTGGCTGGTCTAGGTGGGTGATACGTTGTGGTACATATCTTATCGGTGAATAAGCACTTGTCTTTTTGCATAGTTGCATTAGACATCTTTGTACACTATGTACATTAGGTACTAGACTATACAACTTACAGTTTGTGCTACCAAATCCAGACAGACTGAGATATGAACCCAACAAACACACTATCAACACTGTGACGGTGTTTATACCTTAACATTTGCACGGTGCAGTGTCACGTGTTCCAACGAGTTTTTACGAGTTTAAAAAATTAGTTGGTGGTCCCTACCTTTCCACTACATAGCCAAGATGTCGGCCGCCATCACATCACACCCAAATTTTTGACTGTTGTGAGACCACCACCTGAATACTGATCATGCACTGCAAGTTGCCATGAGACTGAGACACAGTCCTTGTGTTATTAAAGCCTAAACTGAGGTTTAAACACCAGTCGGTTGGACATTTACAGACATGGTGTAAGAAAAAAGAATAGAAACTTAATCATATATTTAGTAAGATAAAGATACAAAGCAAGACAAAAGGATGGATGGGACAAGGAGAGACAAATCCTTGTTTGATTAGAAATCATCTCCCAAATTCATTCATTTTTTTATCTGTCACGTTGAGTTGTGGGGCACACGTGAAGAAGCACATTCACATTAGTATTGTCATGAAGAAACCCTCGGCATTGTTCATGGATTATTACCTCCGGTGCCGTCTACTGCTTTAGATAGCTCTTCTGTCATCGCTTCAAAGTGGATTTTAGAATTTAAAGATTTGGAGGCTGACTAATCCAACAGTATCAATCAATTGCAAGATATCCAGAAGTCTTACAGTGTCTAGATATCATTAACAGTGTCTTAGTTTTTCATGATCAACTTTGAAAAGAAATTTCAGGATATTAATCTGCAATTTCTGTAGTTCTCTAGCTAATAACAGGCGACACAGTGTTGAACACATTTCAGTGTTTGTAATCTCTTGTTGGTTTAGATGTCCACGTTCTGCCACGGTTCAAATGCTTAGTGGCAACAGGAAAATACTGCTCGAGGGATGCATCTTGTTGAGTAAAAGGTAATTTAGCAGTTCAAAGGCAGGCTTATGTTGGGCAGGTGGCAGAGGCAAAGACACAGTGGGGAACTGGCAGGTAAACAACAGGTAACGGGCGAAATATGGCTTAATGGGAGCAATCACGATCTGGTGTTCTGGCAGCAAAAAGCTGTTCTCAATTAGGAGACTGATGAGGGAATGAGGGGCAATTTACTGGACAAGGGAGTGGTCAGTTCAGAGGGACGAATGCGATGAGACAACCCCAGACCCTTAAATAAGAGAGAGAGTGTGACGCTGATGAGGGGAAGAGGGTGCCAGAGCAGGGAGAATAACACACCCAGAGTCAGGGAATGCTTCCATCTTCTTTTTTTTTTACTGCTTGTACACGTCTCTCCCTGTTTCATCCTGCACTCCCTTTCTCTCATTCTCTCATCTCTTCGTCTTGTCCTTTTTTTTTCCTGATTTTTTTTTTTTTTTTTTTTAACACTGCCCATCCCTCCTCCTCCTCCTCCTCCACTCCCAGAGGCTCTGTCCTCAGAATTACCCAGATTCTTCATTAAAGAGCTCAGGCTGAAACCATCAAATTACAACGGAGGAAGAGAGAATATGGTGAGGGAGGAGGGCACCAGAGGGGAACAATCTGTTTTTCACTGTTTCATTCATATGTCCCTCTTTCTCTCTCCATTGCACCCGCTATCACACCTGTCTCACCGTCTCCTTATACTCTGAAGTTGGGGAGGTGCAGGGGTTTCTGTTTCTTCTCTCTCTCTGTCCCTGTAAGCCCCATTCCCTCCATCTCTCTCTTTCTCTGCCTATCCCCTCCTCTGCTCCCTCTCTCTCAGGTTAAGTGTTAATGGGGTTCTATAGCACTCTGATGTTATTGCTTCATTTAGTTTTGGCAGAATGAGCCTTTAGAGCCAATTCATTCTCTCCTGTTCTCATTTAACCTTGGGAATGGTAGGACAGGGTGGCCATTACTAGACTTCTCTTCTCTTCTCTTCTCTTTTCTTCTCTTCCCAGAAAACACATCTTACTCTTTACTTTCCCCATCATTTGGTTTCTTCCATCTCTCGTGAAATCAGCCAATCCACGCATTCTTTCGTAATATCATTTGTTAATGCTGCATGAGATCGGAAGCCGTTTGCTGCCGCTTCATAGTGTGTGCCCATCTATCTTTTAGTTTATTATGATAGCAAGCACATGTTATCTAGATAATGATTTTTTTTTTTTTTTTTTTTTACATGCATTGAAATAGTCACTGGCTTTCCGTCACCCCATTCACGTTTGCATGCACAGACTAATGGATAAGGCGTGGATACGAGAAGGCTGCTGCAGAACTGCCATGCTGAATACTTTGTGACAAAACAAAGGGAAAATGCGCACAAGGACATTTGGCAAGACAAGAAACATTTTTGTAGAGGCTTTCCTTGCAGTTACTTTACAGGCGTTGATATTAATAATGCCCTATAGACTCCAGGCCGACTGGGCCTTTCTGTGTGGAGTTTGCATGTCCTCCCTGTGTCTGCGTCAGTTCTCTCCGGGTACTCTGGCTTCCTCCCACCGTCCAAAGACATGCTGGTTAGGTTCATTGGTTATTCTAAATTTGCCGTAGGTGTGAGTGTGAATGGTTGTTTGTCTCTCTGTGTTAGCCCTGAGATAGAGTGGCGTCCTGTGCAGGGTGTACCCCGCCTCTCGCCCGATGACAGCTTGGATAGGCTGTCATCCCCCCCGCGACCCTTCACAGGCCAAGCGGTTACAGAAGATGAATGAATGAATGAATGAATGCTTTCTGTCATTAAAATGGCAGAAGAGATCAGGTTAAAATGGTAAACAGGAGAGTTCTGCATTTATATGAATTCTATAGTACAGTAGTTGCATAGCAACAGTAGAAGAGAGAGTATAGTATTTCCTTCCTACTTGTTTCCAGTTGGTATCTGGAAAGAAGGCACCTGGTAGATTCAGTTCAGTGATTTAGAAGTAAAGGGTAAAACACTGAGCGGCATTCGATCAGTCTTCATCTGCTAAAGCCCTGGTCTCCGCACAATGGCACAATTTTTACTGTCTAGGCCGGGGCACACTGAAGGGGAACGGGTGGCAGAGGGTTTACTGCAATACTGTCACAGACAATCTATTATTCCCCAGCCCTGACAGTGCCTGCTTTACATCACTGGCCGTGTCGCTCACCAGGTGTTTCAGATATTTCTACAGTAACTGAATCTTCAAGGTATGCCCGAATCTTATTACGGTACGAGTAGGGAGGATCCTCCTGCACCTCGGTGTCTCCACAACAACCAAAGGAGGTGCTTTATCAAGCACAAATCCAATTCTGTCGCCTCATTGGCTAGAAGCCATAGATAGATGGAAAGAAGGAATGCAGCAGCCAATTAGAAAAAGAGAGACAGAAAGGGTGACAGTGAGAGAGAGAAGAAGGAGAGGAAGTTAGAGAGAGAGAGATGGATGTTTGCATGAACACCAACCAATTAGAGTAGAGGGGAAATATGTAGAGTGTTCACTTTCATCTATCATTCTCACACACTGAGTACACTAAAAGAGAAACAGAGCACACACACACACACACTGTCTGTAATGAGGTTCCAATCAAAGTTGACTACAGTAGAACATTCACATTCATATTCACACACACACACACACACACACACACACATGGGTTCAGTGTAATACAGTTATAGCCAAGCTGTGTTTAATGCTCTGTGAACTGTGCTGATGTGGCATTAGAGTGCTCTGTAAGGACATATAAAAGGAGACAGATTGTCCAGTTTAGGTTTATACAGTTCATGGCAAGAATGCACATGCAATGCAAGAAAGCCTCCTCTTAACATTATCAATCCATTTGCTAATCATTAGCAATCTGGACGTTCAGCAGATTTTTTATTATTTTTTTAATTTGTTGATGCCTCCACCGCCCTCAGATCTACTCTTTTAATATCATTTTGAATTCACTTTTTGGCAAAGAGCAGTATACACGCCACAAGACAGCACACATTTTAAAATACCCATAGACATGCACAGTGTTCTATTCCTACAGCTGACTTTACCCACTATTGCTTCGTACGAATGTTATCTGTAGTTTGCATGTTCTCCCTGTGTCTGCGTGGGTTCTCTCCAGGTACTCCGGCTTCCTCCCACTGTCCAAAGACATGCTCATTAGGTTAACTGGTGATACTAAATTGGCCGTAGGTGTGCATATGAATGTGAATGGTTGTCTGTCTCTCTGTGTTAGCCCTGCGATAGACTGGCGACCTGTCCAGGGTGTAGCGCGCCTTTCACCCGATGACAGCTGGGATAGGCTCCAGTAGACCCCGCGACCCTTCACAGGAATAAGCAGTTACAGAAGATGAATGAATGAATGAATGAATGAATGTTATCTGTGTTTCATCGCAAAACAATGAGCTAACATTTCAGAACATTAACATTTATACAACATGTATCATATAAACGTAATAAGTTAAACTCGCCCACCTTGAATTCACTGTGTGCAGACGTGGACACCTCTCTTTAACCCTCCTTTTGTTTGTACTGAGACACTTTTGGTAGTCTATAACCTGTCCCCGATCATCATCTTACTCAAACTCAGTATATCTCCATACACCAGTTTTGTTTTTCTCCTCAAGGTGCATCGGTTGGCAGTAAAGCGTCACCTGTACCTGACACATCTTTGGAATCTTTGATAAAAAGCCTTGGAAAAGCCTTGTACCTTTATGTTGTTTTGGTATTTCTAAAAGCCAAACTTTTTTCTTTTCATCTATTCAGTGTTTTTACTTAACATCAGTCTTTGGAAATACAGTCCCAATAGCGCACCAATGTGTGAACTTCTGTAAATGTAGAGTTATTTTAAAGGTCCACAAAATTTTGTTTTATAGAATTTAAAACATTCAATCACATGCATTTTTGATTGGCCCAAAAGCCTATATTCAGTAAGGAATTCTGCTTGTACATCTCAACATGTTTGAAATATTTTCAGCGCCAATGTGAAGTGAGCTGTTTCAGTATGTGCATGAAAAAAAAATCGCTACAACACTCACAGTGATTGGTCCTATCACTGAAGTGTTTCTTCTTATCTCTGAATAAAAATGTGTAAAATACGATTCTTACATACAAGTGTGTTATTTACTTCAAATTTGAGAAGTGTCTGTGAGTGTGGTGACTGTGTAATCACAGAAATAGATACATTAATCTCCGCAAAGCTGTGCCTGTCTGTCTGTCTGCCTGCCTGCATGCATGCGTGAGTGAGTGTGTTTCTGTGTGCGTACTTTCTGAAGAGAGAGTTTAGCAGGTTTGTAGGTAATGCTTTAATCCAATCTGCTGCCTTACATGCCGATAAGGCTGAGTCAGCACTGTGAGCAGTGGGCAGATCCCCGTTTCATCTTTGTAGCCCCCTCCCCCTCTTGTTTAAGCCCTTTGCAGGCAAATCAGGTGATTGTGCAGTTGATGCTTTCCTCTCTGCTTAATTTCTTTCTGCTGTGGATACATTAACTTTTGTTTCCTGCGTAGACGTAATGTCAGAGAAGAAAGAAAATGCCTGCTGCAACGAGCAAATCAAAGACTAATTGAGCAACTGCGTGTGACAGTAATCAAAATTAACCCCATGAACAAAAACAAATCACTTCCAGCGGATAACTGAAAAGCAGCAGGTGTGTGGAATGGCACGGCTACAGTTTTCTGTGCTGAGGTTTATCCGGCGCTTCAGGTCATTTTAGGATAAGCTGTTTATTCTTCAGCATGCACAGTAGCGTTAGCATGTCCTCAGGTCTTCTGTCTGCTTATAGTAAAGGTGGAAAAGAACTGTATTTGTGATGCCCGCCTCAAACGGAAAGTTTCAATATGGAATACAAAAAAAACAGATTCTCAGAAATAAGCGGATGTATTTAAATATGCTTAGTGTTAACACGCCAGTGTACAGGAGGCTTGGACCTGTGTGATGTTTCTGGATGTTTTTGAAGTCCTCCAGCAGAATATTGAATCTGGAAGTCTGAAAATTCCTCACAGGGAGAGGGAGGAGGGAGGTAGGAGGGAGGGAGCAGGGAGGGTGAGGTTTCAAACATTCCCCTGAGGGTCAAGTCAGAATCCTAGTCTGAAATATTCCAACGCTATACTTTGCTACCATCAAAGATGTGCTCATTATTACCCCCATTGCTCACTTCCTCTGTCCTCCCCTCCTCCATCTGCCTCCACCCTCCTTCCTTCTCTCAACTCGCCCCTCATTCTGTCTTCTCCTCTGCCAAATGTGTTTCTGTCTGGTCTTAGATGAAACAGAAAGTGTTGGTTTAATAATTCCTGATCAGACTTTTTGAGCTGTGCGCTGTTCCTCGCAGCCCCAAGTACAGCCGAGGTGTTTGTTAACTCTTCCTCCGTCATCTTGCAATTCTTAGTGTAATCATACCACACTGTGTGATTTTAATGATTCACCTATGGTTTCATCATAGGTGGATTATTTGTGTGTATTTTGCTGACTTGACATCATCCTAAATGTTTGCAACAACATTCAAATCCAGAGATATCTGTAATTGTATTTGATGTAATGACGTGTTTCATTTTGATTACCTTTCAGTGACCCCCTTCACCCCTGCCTTATACCGTTACCATTATAATATTACAACAAAGTTTATTACGATTGTTCTATCATAGCTCAGGGCTATGCCACATTTGAATTTGACTATTGTAACTTCATTTACTGCATCCCATTTAACTCATTAAGCCCGTTTAACCCTACAATCCCAGTTAATTAAAAAACTGACAAAAATTCAAACGTTTGAAATGCATTTGGAATATGTTGGGAGTTGTAATGTGTGTGCACTGTGTTTGTGTCTGCAGGTGATCCAGATCAACTTTGAGGAGTTTGACCTGGAGATAGCCTACGACACTCTAACCATAGGAGATGGAGGGGAGGTGGGAGATCCTACAACTATACTACAGGTGTAAGTATTTTATCATCCTTTAACATGGCTCCCTTTATTCTTGTGCATTTTTTCTGTCTCATCCAAATCTTTATAAATCTATACAGTTGACTTTACTGCATTGTTCATCTGTGAATCAGAGATGGGAAATCCTGCGCTGTATCATCTCTTAAACAATGCCATCATGACTGGTGGTGGTTGTCATATCAAACAGTGTAGCACCGCAGCTGCCTAATACATTTTGAGAACAAGTTTCCAGAAGCAAATAAGTACTACTGATATGAAGCAGATTGTTCAACACACAATATGTTTCCATAATTGCCAGCTGTCCTCATAAGCAGCTATGAAGCAGTGTTATTGTCACAATTAAAGTCCCCATGAAAAGACTAGATGGATTTTATTTATTTTTTTCGTACGTTGGTGCATCTGAAAAGTAATCTGCCCAGCAATTTTGAAATCTAGTGTAGGGCCAGGTATTGGCCTAGAGGTGACATATGGTGCAAGACATTCTGTATGAAAACACTTAAACATCAATTTGATTTAATGGGTAACATATTCCACATAAAGGCAAAGTGACCAGAATGAAAGCTACCACTTTTATTTTATTTTTTGTCTTGCACTTTTTTTTTTTTATTATTATGCTTCTTTATGCTACTGTCGGCATCCAGCTATTTCTAAAATCCTCCATCTTCTTTGACGCAAATAGTCGGATAATAAAACAGCAGTCAACATTTTGTGCGCTCTCCTTAAGAAGATGGACTGTTCTTGAATTTGGAAAAAGGCTCTGCAGCGCCTAAAAGGATAACAGATGCAGCCCTTTTACAAAGCAGGTGATTTTGGTTCCCTTTATAAATGGTCACTTTTATGTTGCATTTGTTAAAGACGCTGGCACTCTAAAAAAAAACTAACCAAAAAAAACGCTGGATAGTGTGAATGTACTCGGAGCAATTTGCTTTCCTGAGGCGACATTGTGCACAACAAAGCAAAGCATTCAACTCCAGTGCAGTATATTCCAGCAATTTGTTCACACTCAGAGTAAGCACTTGAGAATTTGATTATAGTTATGATTGCAGTGATTAAAATTATACTTTTTACAGGGGTAATTATGATGACAATGGTTTAATAGTGGTGTATTTTGTGCTCCAGCCTATCAGGTAGCTTTGTTCCTGACCTGATAGTCAGCATGACCCACCAGATGTGGCTTCACCTACAGTCAGACGAGAGTGTTGGATCTATAGGATTTAAGATCAACTATAAAGGTAAGTGATGAGCATGTGTTTGGATTTTTAAGAGAGAAACAGAGGAAGAACATAATAATAATAATAATACATTTTATTTAAAAGCGCTTTTCAAGATACTCAAAGACACTTTACATAAAAAGGACATCAAATTAGAACTGAATGACATAACTGCACGTCAGTGATGCAGCTATGTTAACTCTAGGCGGTAAGGGTCGACTGTTATGTGATGAAAGTCAAGTCGACGCCAACTAGTCGCTGATGACATCACAAATAAAAACACAGTAGAAAGTAATGCCTTGCTACAATGAAATCTGTATTCTTGAGCTTATGTGCTACATACTGTGTGCTGCAGATATGTATAGCCTGTATAAAAACAGGCAGCAACTCAGCACCATCAGTAGCATTTAATAGTACTCCAACAGTGTGCTGTAAGATGGGATAGTGTAGCCGATAGTGTAAATAGTGTATTATTCCTCTGCAAGCATTAGCTGCAGATGAGTATACGTTGAAATCGTACTTTTGTTGTATTTCAGGACTGACTTACGTATTGTGCATGTTACGGTAGTATGGGCTTCATATTTATTGAAGTATTTCCACACACTTCATGGACCGCTGCTAGATTGCTGCAATGACCCACTGGGATCATCACCTGTCTTCTCGGAGGCGTCTCTGTACATGGTACAGCAGTGAAGTTGACAAATCAGTCGACTAGTCTGCCCTAGTAGCACGTAGTCACTACGATTACACCTTCTGAGTGGTAGATACACTAACCTACAGCGAAGCAGCATTCTGCTTTAATGGCCCAAAAACAGGATCCAAAATCTTCCTACTCTGCACGCCGGGACAGGGTGTATCTATAGAAGACAGTTCCATGTATCTGTTTGTGTTGGCTGAAGCCACTGACTTGGCAGTAAAAGTACACAGTGTCTCGTCATGCATCCTCACATATCAGCAAACATCAGCGCTCCCGCATATAAACATGTCTCTCTAAATCAAAACCAGTCCTCCTCAGCTCTCGAATGTTTCAGTGGAGGCTCATCATTCTCTGGCTGTTCCACTTTTCTAAATATGTGATTGTCAGTGTTAGCTACAAACAGTGTCAACCTAGCTAGGTTAGAGTTGTTCTCGTCACTTTAAGTGCAACCAAGCATTAAGGTTTTTGTATGCCTTCAGGCTTGTTTTGTGTATTTCTCTTGCATTAATGTCAGATCAGACACATATAATTATCAGGAAGCCACTTGTTTACTGGGAAGTTGTAGCTTTCTTTAATTTAAGTAGATAATGGTTTGTCTTACTAACGTTTTTTTAGTTTTCCCATCTAAAGGCAGCCATGTCACAGCGTCAAATAACTTGGTGCATACCCTCTATTCCAAGAAAGATTACCCTTGTGGAGTTTGGTATCTTGACATTTATAGTTGTAAATCATTTTAATGAAAACAAAATTATTTGTATTTTTGATCAGTTTGTTCATGGCTATGTTTTAAAAAATAATGACTAGCAGCACCTGACCTTTATATTAATATCTGTTAAGTACTAAGAGTTTTTCCATTCCATCAAATCAGCTCCTGCCATACTCAAAATATTAACCTTTCCAAAGTTTCCTATTTGATAGATGTAGTGTTCATTTGATCACAGCCCATGAAATACAGAAAGGGGAGCTTTGCTGCAGAAATGAACTTTGTGTGCCTCATTTGGATGTCATCATCTGTGGATTTATTGTCATAATGAGGTCACAGTGCTGAGTCTGGAAAAGCATTGAGTTCCAAAAGTGTTGCCACAATGACACATTGTTTTGATATATCTTTGCCCTTTATTCTCCTTCAGTTTCAGTGTGAAGTTCAAATGATATAGCGGCAATAAAGTGATTAAAAGACCGTAATGTCAAAATTATTAAAATTGAAAAGTATCACAGTTCTGTCTCTGCTTGAAGTGCCGTTGTACTAGTACAGTTTATTCAAGCAGTGATGACCAGATAAACAGTAAGTTTTGAGATATCCAAGGACTACTCTAACACTAACTTGAAATCATAAAAGACATCTGGTTAGAGCTCCCTCATAGTTGCGCATAGTCTGCTTAATTTCTCCTTAGTAATTATCCCCATAGAGATCGATAGAAAAATTAATGGAGAGATCCACCATTTAAATGCATCCATGCTTATAATAATGCTCCTCGGTATGGATATGATGACCTGAGTTTCTTGCTTGATCTTTAGTTGTGTGTATTTGGTACACAATAAGTCTAGTTTGTACTGTACAGTGGAGACCAGTGCCGTACCTTTACACTGTATTTACCCTACGTGAGTCATTGGATGTTAGGTAATTGCTTGTAGGTGTGCACTGGTTTGGACAGTTCTGTATTTTAACTTGTGTATATGCTGATTGAAAAGTTACAAGAAGCTGCAGAACAAGCTGCCAGCAAGCTTTTACTTTCTTTTTTTAGCTTGGTTCCTGGTTGTCATTTATTAGGTCGTGCTGTGGGTGAATAGTGATTCTGATAGCCAGGGTGTCCATTAATTCCTGATAAAGAACACATACTCATTGACTGAATAATTAATTTCTATGCCATTAATGTGACAAAATGTTTTAAATAAATATAGGCATTTTCAATGCAAGATAAATTAAATTTATTTTATTTAAATGTATGTATTTAATTGTAATTATTTAATGTCCTATAATATCTCATTAAATGTTGTGTTTTTAATATTAATTTTATTTATTTAAATAATTTTACTGTTGCATTTCCCTGCTATTTATTTCCTATAACATATTTATTTCTTGGTTTTTCACATTTCCTCTTGCATTTCTCATGGTGCAAATGTGAGGGGCTGTCATTCAAAGTGTGCATTAGAGTCAACTTTTCACCATTGGACAGTTAAATACCTTATGGGATTGTGCTGATTGTTCCAGGTATTAGTCAAACCCTCAGGCGTTAACTAGGGAAACCTTACATTTTGATTGCAAAGACAAAATAATTAATTGTCTTAACGTTTTTGTTTTTTTTTTCCCCGACAAGTTCTCTATAAGTGGGATGATGCCCTTCAGTGTGTCCATAATCAGGAGTTAATGACCTCCCATGGTCCATTAATTCTAGACAATGGGCACCTAACTTGCCATTATCCTGTACGTAATCCAGCGTCATTATGTGATGTCCAGATCAAAAAAGAAACCCAGAAAGATATATCTTCAAATGTGACTTTCTCACTCAAACCCAAGTACCATGAAAAGTTCTACCAATACATAATGTAAGAAGATAAATGTGTTGTCTAAGAGTGCTGGCTCCATCACCCACAAGATTTACTCTAAAGGTGGGTGGTTCTGTGAGATGCATGTGGGTTTTTTTGAGTAATGTGTGAAAAGAAGAAGGGTACACACATAGACTTACATGCGTTTGTACGTGTGTGTTCCTAAATCCACATCCCATAGACCTGAAATATAAACGTTATCAGTAACTCCAGCCTTGCTGCAAAGTCACCCATACACAACATATGTGTGTGTGTGTGTTCGGGTGAAAGTGCGTGTGTGTTGGACAGGCCCTCCATCAGCAAACCAACGAAGCTCTACCAACAAGTCGCTCACCTCTTTCACTCCTCACATTCTCCCTCTCCTCCCCCCTGTCTCTCTCTCTCTCTGCCAGTCTCATTTTTCCTCATTAGCCATCTTTCTGTCCGCCATCCTCTCGTTCTCTTCTTTCTGAAATCACAACATTTTATCTGTCAGTCCCTCTCTAATGCACTGTTGTTTGGTTTCCCCTGCTTCTCCCCTTTTTCTCTCTAAAGCCACTTCCTGTCTCCGACATCCCCTTTCTCCTCTTGTGCCTGTCAAACAACCAGTACAGCATTTTTCTATTGCACTCTCCGTGTTCCTGCTTCTCTCTTTCCAGCGGCCTCCGTCCGCGTCCCTCTTTTTTTCTTGTCGCATTCGTCTATTATTAAAGCCAAGGTCGCGAACCCGGCGACACTTTGACTCCACTCCCATTCCAAGGCACACAAATCACACACATGCAGCTCTGTTTCCGTCGCTTCAGAGGACATTACAGTTACTTACAAAGCTAAAATTTTATGATTTACATTACGGGAATTTGCTTTTTGTCCCCAAAAGGGAAGCGGATCTGCAGAATGTGACTGCGTGGGGCAGATTTATGTGCCCATAACATAAGTGCCACACATATACAGCAGTCTAGACTGTTAATACAGCAATCTTTCAGTCTAATATGAACCATGGCATGCCACAGCTATAGATCTAAGGGGGACACGCCAACATTATTGACAACATTTATAATAAAGTTTCAATGAGTTTCTGTCTAGTGTGTGAATATATTAATTCATCATAAGCTTTCACTGTAGAACCTGTCTGCACGTAAAGTCTGTAAAGAGGAGTCGTTAAGGTTTCGGACCTCGATATGGCCTGTGTGTGTGACTGTCGAGGTATAACAATACAATAATACAGAATAGGCACAAAGCCAGCACTTCCAAAGCGTAATATTAGCTCTAAATTTGCCTTACAGTTCAATTTCAGGAACAATAAAACAGCATCTCAGTGACTTACTGTTATTTTCTCTGTGACGGTACACAGAGAACAGCTCCCTCTATATATAGTATATATTTGCAGAATTATGTCTCGCATTGAACATTTTTATAGAAGTAGAAACAATTCAGTCAGCTATTCATATCGCAACGGGTATCTCAGGTTATTTTCAGTTGTATTCGTTTTAATTTACTCACTATACTAGCTACGATCATTTTAAATATAGTTTTCATCTTTTTTCAGTGATAGTATTATATATTAAGTCTTGAAAACATAACCTGATGATGTTATCACATAAATAATGTCATGTAAAAATTTATTTCTGGCTAAAGTCCATGTCAGAATGTAAAGCTTTACTAACACTATCTGTATTCTCAGGAAAATGATAAATATTGTGTGACCACTGGTGGTGTAAGGACCCTTACATACACAACTGTATGCACCTGTTTCAGCCCTTCTTGTGATCAGTGATGTGGCTCTATCATCATCGCCACCTCACCTCAACCTTTTCAGATTTTTAGATTGTGTGGACTGGCACAGAGTGGGCTCATTTCTGGGATTTTAAGTGCAACAGGTGCCGGTTGGATTGATGCAGGCGTCAACACTTCACACCAAGGAAACCTTCTGTTAGCAGTACTAGTTGATTCTTTCCATTTGAAACAGGCGCAGGTGCTCGTTTGCCCTCGCTCAATTTCTGCTCACTAAAGCAATGTGTTGCCAAGGAAAACGGCCATTAAAGACACCTGTGCATCAGGTTGATTGAGCCGCCGGGTAGGCTGTAGCGCACGGCGTGTCTTTTGAGAGGTTAGAGTAACAAGAACAAAGGACTATACTGTTACTAACAATGTACAGTGTGCATAAAATCTGCCATTATACCTGAATTTGAGTATTTTTCTAATACAGTATTCCCTAGAAGATACAAAATACATTAAGGGCAAATATTTGCCTCGACTCTCGAATGGTGATTTTTGAGAATTTGTTTCCGGGGATGAGTCATTCCCTCCAGCTCGGGCTTTTTTAAGTGCATCATTCTAGCATTATCCCATCATCCTGCGTTACATAATGCTGTCTAGGAGACTACAAAGTGCAGCACAAACATCAAGTGCCCGCTTCATAGGCGGCTGAAAAAGAAGGGGGCAAAGTGGTTGCATATGGTAATCTCATGACAAATGTTTATTTATTCATTTTTTCCATGTATATTCCACTCGCTAGATGTTATCGGGTTTATCTCATAATGAGCAATTAGTTTACCTGCTATCTACTCTGCAGCTGAGGCTCATGTTTCAAACACACGATCGCAGTGCTGGGAAAGATCGTTTAGGGTGTTTCTTCTCTTCTCTTAATGTCATAATGTCAGCTCTCACTTTTCAGATTTAATTTTTTCTATTTTTTCCAATCTGCTTTTTATCGTTTTTAATATGTGATGTGTTTTATGGGAGGGAGAGATGTCAAGGTGGATTTTTACAGCACAGTTGACCCCCGATCCAGTGAGTCATCATAATTGTGTGCATGTCGCGAGGGCGGCGGGGAGACCGCAATGTATGGTTATGTATCTGTGTTTAATTCATGTCATGCCGTGTATTTGTGAAGCCATATATCTGACAGTGTGTTAGACTGTTCGCCTAACACACTGCTGCTGCTTCTCTCTTCCTCGTTCTAACACATTTAAGTCTTAATCTTTTGTGTTCAGTTTGTTTTGTTTTTGTTCCATCTGTGGCTCCGTCTCCATGTATTTCATCTTTCTTCCCTTTCCTAGTGTATATCAGTGCATCAGAATCGATAACTTTGTTTCATGTTACTGGCTTTGAAACGAAATTTACTGAGCAGACTATGCAGCTGGTAAAAACAGAGATAGAAGCTTAAAAAAAAAAAAAAAAAAAACGCGAGAAACATGGACTGATCTAAAACTTTATTTGATATTCTATGTGGACATATATTATTTACTCAAAGACAAAGTTGTTCTATACATGGTCATCCAGATATTAAGCACTCCTTTGGATCTTGCGAAGTCTATTGGATCTTAAATGTCCTGCAGCAGTAGCGTAGCCTAGGTTCTGAGTCAAACTCTCTTAATCGCACAGTTCTGACAGCATTTCATTCGCGGCGGCCGAGACACCATGAAACACATGAAATATTTATTCACAGCATAAACCAGGAATGTGGTTCGGTTTTGAAGTCCGTAACCTTCATATTGACATGGTGAGCCGGGGCATTTTTGTGCGCGTGTGTGCATATATGTAGGTATTGTAGGTGCTGTATGTGCCCCAGAGGTGGTAACCTTTGAAGGGCAGAGCCTACTTAATCACAGTGCTCTAAACAGCATTTCATTTCCTAGTCATGAATTATTGACTCACGTAATATTCAGTCCAGATGTAGAAATACCATATCTGTCTTTCATTCAGTCAGAATTCACTGAAAAATAACATCGAACTGTTTCTCTCATTAAGACTTAATAATAAATCCCACACATTTCAGATCGTGCGTTGCTTTGATTTACTCCACGCCGACTGGTTTGAAGAATTGTCCTAATTCGTGTTTTGCCTGCTGGCCATTTCAAACATCAATAGCAAACCAGTCCTCCGTGTGAAGGCAGATTAAATGGGCAGTGATTGACTAAGCACTAGAACGAATAAGATGTCATTTTAGCCCTCGCTGGTCATGAAGCAATTTAAAAAAGCTCTTTGAGAAGGAGCTCCAGATGGTTTAGAGCTCATTAGACTCTTTGTGTTTACTTTTAGCTGAAGAGAAGTTTTAAAAAAAACGCTGCTATAACCTTTTCTTAAGTACGATCTCGGCAGGCTTTTATTGGTTTACTCTCTTGCTTTGCTTTGCTATAACACAGAGTACTTAGCGCAAATGTTCACATGTATTATGTTGCTCATAGATTTTCTGATGTTTTTGGGTGGGGAGAAGATGAAACATTTTAGTGCAACAAAAATGCCTCTGAGATGTTGCTGTACTGTCCTCTAACCTGTACTTTCTGTACATAGATGATTGCAGGGAAAAGTTTCTGAGGACATGTACATCCTGAAACCAACTGATAATGTTGGAATCACAAGCCTATTACAAGGTCGCGAGACATGAGAGCCTGGCTCTGTGGTTGAGGAGTCTGGAATGATGTGTTTCTGCGCCCAAATGTGTCCAGATCAAAGAAAGCAGCAAAGTTATTATCCGTCTTCTTGAAGTCCAATTTACAGAGAGTTGCAGGTATTTGGGAGTTGCACAGTGTATAACATTTTGTGCAGTTATGTACTGTAATCGGCCACAGAGATGGTGAGTTTTAATGAGAGCTGAAAATTGATGTTTCTTCTCTACACATCTCCCATCAAATCAATCCTAAAACGCTCCTCAGCGACCTGGTTTGGAACCTGATAGGGGCAGAAAAAATGTCAGCATTGTGACTGTAACAAATTAGATCGTTTTCATTCAACACAGCGTCCTCGCTGATGTGTACAGTGTGGACCAGTCAATTTGAGCCACTCCCTTTAGGTCACAGACTCAGCAACTACAACCTAATTAGACAAGCCGAATGTCTCGTTTCGTCCTCCCACTGCAAACCTGCTAGTGAGCGCTAATAGACTTTTCCACTCAATTCCTCCTCTTCTGCGGTTATTATGGCTACCTTAGATTAATATTTGATGTGGTTTAATGCATTTAATGCGTCTTGGGTTTGCTTTGGAAACGCTAATAAGGTAGAACAGCTGCAGTCCGAACTTGCGGGAGACAATTTATAGCGTATGTTATTAGACAACGCATATAACTATACGTTCAGCATTCGATCACTATTAGCAGTCTAGCCTTAAAATCCATTTCACCGTGGTCACAAAAGAGAAACAGCCAATAAGCTTTTCACCCCAATCTCATTATCCCTCCCAAAATCTATTAGCTTACTCTCCCAGATCTTTAGTAGGTAGGGCATTTACTTTCCTTTCACATATGTGTGTGTGCCTATATATATATGAATTCCCATGGACGATGTGGTGTGAACATGATGGAATATTATAGAGCAGCATGGAACCGGGGCTGAATGTGCAATCACAAAATACTGAAACTGCTCACACACACACACATTCACTCACACACATACATGCACTTTAAGGAGCCTAATCCCCTTTGTGAATCTGTCAGCCTTGTTGTTACGAACACAATAGGATTATTTGTGTGTGTGTGAGAGAGGAATGTGTACGCATCAGTGTGCGAGATGCAAGAGGAGACTGTGGATGTGCGGTTGGCTTAGCTGCACGCGTGTACTCTTGTGTGTACGTGTAGCACGGGAATGGTCCAACAGTATGCCGGTTTTCTCTCCAAAGCAATTTGTTCTCCATTCTTTCGCCGCGTGTTTGTGCGTCCGCGTGTGCATGTGTGTTAGGCAGGCTGTGATTGGTCGAGTTTGTTGGTCTCATAAAGACGATGTCATGATGGAAATTAATGCAATACATCACAAATGCGCACTCGAGCACGCGCACACGTATTCTAACAATGAAACACACACACACACACCTTTTCTGCCTTGGTCCACCCCTGTAAATAATACTGAAAACAGGAGAGGAGAACAGGAGCATAAAGAAGGGGAGCGTTGGGGAAATGAAGGGGTATATTTTCAGAAATCCCATACACAACGTTTTAAACAGAGTTATGTTGACACAGTGGCACCTTTATATAGAATCAAAGACGGTTCTGTCTAACCTTATGGTCATGCTGCATGTTTTAAAAAATAAAAAAAAGAAGGTTGTCATGAGCACTTGCACACTCAGGGGAAGCACTCAGAAAGAGATGGATACAAACTTCCTCCAGGCTACATGAACTGAGAGGCAGATGCATTTGAGAAATTTCCCTGACTCAGCAAACCAGGAGCCAATCCTCTTGAAGCAGGACTCAATTCAGCTGGCAACATATTTCAGCTCAAAATGAATGATGAGCTCTTGTGCCATGACGTAGCATTTCGCAGGAGAGAAAGGTGACCAGTGAGTATTGGACGGTTGATAATACTGCATGGTGACACTTCTGCACATACTGTGAAGGTTAGAGTGCGTAAACACACACTTGAGGAGGTGTCTGTCAAGTACAGATCCAGATGTCCCAGATTCAAACTGTGTACAGGAAATGAATTGGGATTTTTTGTCAGCGACAGCTATCTAAAAAAACTATCCACGGGTCTCTAAGTTTATATGTAAATGCTAAATAAACATAAAATTGGCCTTGGAGTTTCAAGTTTGGTTCTTGGATGTTGTCATCTTGGAAGATTTTGAGCCAAAAATGACCATATTTGGACAAGACGGAGGAGCTGGGGCGGAGTGAGGGGTCCATCTACTTGACAGTCTGTCCAGACCAAACATGACAATCAAGCCAGACGTATCCCTAAACGTACATTATCTCTCTTACAGATCCATTATCTGGTTAAATTGGTGTGTATTTGTGTATATTTCATTATTTTTAACCACTCTTCTTGGTATTTTCATACATTTCCTATGCACATAGTAGTTTTTGTCTTTGCACAGTGAGCTGCGATGTAGTCGTTTTTTCTTAAAGTATTATCATACATCAAGCATAATTTACTCCCCATGTATTTGCCGATATACCTTAACCTGAGTGGGCCAGCCCTTAGTACATTTATCTGTACGTGCCCCTCTGTGAACAAAGTGGTGACACGCCTGATCTACCACCATTAGTATAGGTCAGGAATCAGGTCAACGTAGACTGCTTTTAAACCTTTTTAGATGTTAATGTCTTCTTTTGTATCTGTGTCATTCCAGAAATAGACAAAGAGAGTTGTGGCGACCCTGGGACTCCTCTCTATGGAGTAAGAGAAGGCGACAGCTTTTTAAACGGAGGGATCCTGAGGTTTGAATGTCAGTTCGGTTTTGAGCTGATTGGAGAGAAAACCATCTCCTGCCAAGACAACAATCAGTGGTCGGCAAACATCCCTATATGCATATGTAAGTATTAAAATCATTTTTAAGTGGTTTTCAGTAAAAACGGCTGCAGAGGATTGGACTTTCGGAAAAACGTTGCATGTGCTGCTGTGAGGTTGATAACTTTCAGTCTGAACCGTCACCATGGTGACAGCGCACAGTTTATTATGGCCCGAGGCGGATGATGACCGATGATGCTGTGGAGATGAATATTGAACAGAAAATTTCTCTCTCTCTGTCTGTATGCCTTTCCTACTCCTTCCATTCTTCTCTGAAATGTTTCTCACCGTCTGTCTGTGTTTTTCTACTTCCTTTCCTCCAACAGTCCCCTGCATGTCCAACTTCACAGCTCCTTCAGGAACCGTGCTCTCCCCAGATTACCCAGAAGGCTACGGGAACAACATGAACTGCGTCTGGCTCATACAGTCGGATCCAGGCTCCAGAATACACTTGGCATTTAATGACTTTGACCTTGAGGCGCCCTATGATTCCCTAACTGTGAAAGACGGCGAGACAAACGATGCCAACGTCATCGGGAGGTTCTCCGGAGCTGAGAGTCCTTCCCATCTGACATCTAATACCAACACACTGAGGTTGGAGTTTCAAGCTGATCACTCCATGTCGGGAAGAGGATTCAATATCACATACAGTAGTATGTCATTTTTCTATTTCTTATTTTATTAAATGGATGCAAATTACCGACTTCTTTCCCGGCAAATTTAGTACAGAACTATGATAATTTAGGTTATATTTAAATATGCAAAATACAAATCCTGGAGAGACTGAGGCAGAGGTGTTGTTCTTTCTTGAAGCAATAAAACAGCACCTCTCATACATAACTCTACATGAGTTGTATGCACAACTTGCAGCCAAGACCTCTAGTGCCTATATTAAATGCGAGGTGATTTCATTTTTACACAATATATCTACCATACTTGTAGCTGCTTTATGGCCTGCACCTCATTATACTGTCACAGTCAAATCAAAACTGTTTTTAAAGTGTATTTAGTTAAACAGTGACAAATAGCGCTTGAAAGCCCAATATTCATCCAAGCTATCACTTACAGTACAAAGTGCAGGTGCATTTTTTCCTCTCCCCTCACATATGAGACGTTTCATTTTAGATAGAAGCTTTTTAAATTTACTAACAGTTGGATCAGACTAGAGGCTTCAGCAGCGCATAGAGTTGGAAAGACAAAAGCCTTTTAGATTATAAAGGGGTTGTGTGGTTACTACAGCTAAGAATAGAAGTTTAGAAGGCAGAACAAAGAGGAAACTAAGACAAAATAGAGCATTAAAGGAACAATTTTCGAGGACTTTTTGATTTGTGTGTTGTCACAGCCAGAGTCAAAGAGGCGATTGATGTCATTTTTGTCTTTGTGTCCAGTACAAAGAAATGCCCAGGATGTGTTTCAGGCTTGCTTAACGCAAGGACTTAAAGCCTAGTTCCGTCAAAACTATTTTTAAACATGATATCTTGCGTCTTTAACCTGTGTCAAAATAGAAACCAAAGAAGTAAGGTTTTAGGAAGTTGTGTGTTCCTTAGAAAGTTTTCAGCTGTGCAAACTTTTGTTACTGATCAAAATCACTTACAAAAGTGGTGCTTAGATGCTCTGATGACCTGCCTTCGAAACAACAGGATACAGCGTTAACAGTAAATAAAGAAGATTTTGCAGTCTTTGAACTCATTTAGGCTAAACAAGTCTCTCTATCGAACAACAGAATTGGAAATTGATATCGATCGTCTCATCCGACTGGCTTTGACGGCAAGCATATTTACCAATCTGTTCTGCCCACAAGTTTCCTCACTGTAAATCTATAACTTTGCCTCACACAATTTTGTCTTTTTTATTTTGGATCACCGCGTCGTCTCTATCGCCTGATTACACCGGATTGCTTTAACTGGCAGAACGTGAGCATTTAAAAGGCTGGACTTTACAGGCTTCTAATCCGAGGAGCCGGACCATATCCTGAAGCAGACTTGTCCGCATGAGTTTTATCAGAAGTTACATTTATCAGATCCAGCCCGGGAACAGTGCACGTATGCTCTAGCATGAGAAATGAGCAAAGATATGGAAAGACAGGGCAGGAGTTTAGATTAAACATATTATAGGAGACATTTATAGATGTTTTCCAGGAGCGAGTTGCAGCTATAGATCTATATGATTGGTTCTCAGAAATTTCATCAGAAATGATGAGGAAAATGTAGCCTGTGAGTGCCTGTAAAGTGTAGGTTTTATATTCCTTAATAACGTTTCTAGTGTATGTGCCTGTCTCTTTCTAGTCTCCGATATCTCTCCCATCATAACTGTTTCTCCTTGTAACTTTTTACCACAGCATTTGGCCATAACGAGTGCCCAGACCCTGGCATTCCCATCAACGCTCGCCGCTTTGGAGACAGCTTCCAGCTTGGCAGCTCCATCTCTGTGGTTTGCGAGGACGGTTTTATCAAAACCCAAGGAAGCGAGACCATCTCCTGTCAGTTAGAAAAAGGAAAAGTCATGTGGAGCGGGCCCATCCCTAAATGTGAAGGTAAATATTAACTAGATTGCTGTTTAAACTATTAACCAGGGAGCAATATGTCATCCAAGATCTCATCATTACCACAGTAAAAAGACCCAGGAGGTGGAAATTATCTGCTGTCAGCTCAACAGAAGGAAAAAATATGGAGGTGGCCAGTTAACCCAAATGCCCAGGGAAAAAAACTAATTAATACACTCCTGCCACAGATACAGCTGCTAGCTTACAAATACACTCCAACTGGAGTCCTACTTAAGAATCTAAAGTCCTTACTTTTAAGAGCTTTGTGGGAGGAAAGCTGCGGAAATGACCTTTAACCCTACTGTAATATTCATGGAACATATTAAATATGAATGTGTAAGCTATAATTGGATATAATCCAGCTGTAACAACTTTCTTTAAATGTCAAGTAAAGTCTCCTTACTAGTCGTCCTTACACCATTAATTGCATCTACACCTATTATAGAGCTACTGTAGAACACATTTATCATTGGTATACAGTTAGAGTAATTATGTGCCTATTAAATGTCTAGTAATTTATCGAGGTTGCATTAGCCCAGAGCCTAATTAACAGTGTGTGTGTGTGAAAGTACGAAAAAAAAATAGAAGTGTGATTTTGACCTGTGAATCTTGGATAGAACAAAATGATTAACAGTAGCACACAAGTGCTTGGCTATTGCTCCAGCAGTAGACATAATTAACGCCAACAGATATTTCTAAACAGCTATTGTTGATAGAACTGGGGATAGTATGTTAATTATCCTCCAGGTCATTTAAAGTCACCAGATCCACTGTCTAATCTAAAGTATGTCTGTAACTACTTTCATGGAGACTCCACAAATTGACACTGATCTGATTTAAGAGAAACAACAGAATGCCTCTTGGCTAATGTTTCATTAAAATAATAACAGTTGATGAACAGTTCATGTGTAGTTACACATGAGTTATACTTCTTATTTTTTTTTACAATCACTGGGAATCTGATGAGATTTTGTTGTTGAAGACTTAGATGACTTCTTGCAATATTATCAATATTGTTGACAACATATATGGTTTGTCAAAGAGGATTCTCAAAATTACAAATTCACACATTAATCCTCATATAACTGCTGCTTCCAGCACCAAACAGCAGCTAAAGAGACAGACTTAAAAATACTAAAATGGCCAAAAAGTCAATTTAATATATGCCAGTCATCCACGACATTGAAATATGTTGCAAGTCCTCTTAGTGGTGGCAAAAAAAAAACCCAAAAACACTCTGTTTGACATTGGGGAATGAACGCAGGATTTCTTCGGGTGTCCTGGGGTATCTGACACCAGGAACCGTTGGTCCTGTGGGTTGCACAGTGGGGCGGCTCTGGGTCATTTTGTGGATACTTGATTGGACTGGGAACAGGAGAGTTTGGAGCTGGATTTAACGCTGTGGTCTCTGAGCAATCTTTACGGAGCGTTGGGATGAAACGTCCAGCTTGGGAGGTCACTGCCAAAGTTTTGGTGGGTTGTGTTAAACTAAGATGAATATTAAGCATGGGACCTATTGCATTGCAGCGGTATGGTCAATGTTATTCACTCCACCTGTTAGTGGTTTTAATTTTTAAATTTTTGTGTTAAATAAATAGCCTAAGTCATTTTTTTTCTCTTTGGACTGATCACTGGGTAACAAAGTCTCCTCTATGGTTTGCTGTTGAATTTTAAAACCAGAGCTTTGTGCTTCAGAAGTAAACAAACTTGAAGGAAGATTGACTGAATAAAAGATGCATTCAAGTTGCGTACATGTCAGCTGCTGGTGGAGCTGATTCACCAACCTAAGCTACATATAAATCCTGCCAGATCCGCCCGGCAGCGTCACTTCTCATTCATCACGCATTCAGACTTTGGTGTCCTGTAGTTCTCCCCTCAATTCCTTCTTTCTTTCCCGCTCACCTCCTCCAGCGCCATGTGGAGGCCACTATTCAGCTCCAAGTGGAGTGATTTTATCTCCTGGGTGGCCTGGTTACTACAAAGACTCCCTCAGCTGCGAGTGGGTGATTGAATCAGAACCTGGACGATCCATCAAGATCACTTTTGACAGGTGGGTGGCATAATCCTTTGATCCTGCATATTAAAAAGACTCTCAGAGCTTTGAACAGCCAGGATTGGGAAGCTTCATCCAGATCACCGTCAATTACATCTGTCATGCAAAGACTTAACTTTATAGGGATCACAAAGAATACGATAATGATCTCTTTAATTTTATAGGCTATAAAGATAAGACGGAGAGTTGTATATTGATCAGGAAGGCAGGTCATATTTTTGGTCGTATTACGTGTTCTCTGAGGTGCGAACTGGCAATAGAAGCAAGACTTCAGGACATTCCTTTAAAATCACGGGCTATTGGTTTAAGTATGTGTTCCAGCTTTATTTCATTGTAAAGTGCGTTTAGCAGCATTTGCTTAAAAACCCTTAAAAATGAGATTTTTATTATACTTCTATCTCTCTTTAATACAAGTCAACAATTTCTGTTCCAAATAATAATCTCTAACAGGTTCCAGACAGAGCTGGGTTATGACTTCCTGGAGATCCATGATGGGCCAAACCTCCTGTCCCCTCTGGTCGGCTCCTTTAACGGTACCCAGGTTCCCCAGTTCCTGTTCAGCAGCAGCAACTTCCTGTATCTGCTCTTTACCACGGATAACAGCCGATCAAATGCTGGCTTCAAAATACTTTACGAAAGTAAGTTAAAAATAAATACAATACACCAACCTGACTCATCAACTGACCATCCACTGTAAAATTAAACTTGCACTACATGTATATAAGATATATAAGTCAACTCTGCATGTGGTCAATACATGAAGAAAAACAAACAGCCATTATGCGTTTTACATGATACAGATCAGCAAATTGTAATCTTTTTTTTTCTTCAGGTGTTACAGTGGACAGCTACTCATGTCTGGACCCTGGAATCCCAGTCAACGGCATTCGGTACGGACAGGACTTTTCCATCGGGTCCACGGTGTCATTTGGTTGTGATTCTGGCTACAGACTCAGCCACGAGGAACCGCTAGTATGTGAAAAGAACCACTGGTGGAGCCACCCCTTGCCTACATGTGATGGTAAATATTCCAGATCAGCTTCTGATTTGAAATACATAGTTGAAGCGCTGACTGTATGTAAAGACTGACGAGCCTAACCACCAGAAGAGTGGAATTAAAGCGCATTGTGGGTGGCATCGGTCGTCTCTATCTTGGTAGTACCAGACTCCCAGCTAATTCAGAATTGAACCAAGAAATAGAACGTGAGTGGAGCTACGGATGCCTAGAAAGACAGCTAGCATCTTTAGAGGGCACCAATATGTCAATCAAAGTGGCTTCTTAATTATACACAACTTTAAGCCTTAATACAATATAAACAGATGATTTCTAAAAATGTATCCTTAGTATTTTTGTCATCAATGGGGAAATTGACATATTTTTTTTAAAAACCAGATGGTAAAGTTTAGCAATTTTAACAAGGAGGTCTATGGAGATTGACTCGCTTTTTGTGCAACCCTCAAGTGGACATTTGAGGTACTGCACTTTTTGGCGCTTCATGTTGGCCCCTTTTTCATCCCCAGAGGTTTTCTCTTGAGTTGAAATGTTCCTCCCTAATAATTAAGTGCCATAGCAAGCAATATAAAGTACCTTTATGGTGTAGGCATTCCCCATTCTACATCATAGTTTGGTTTGAGGAAGCACTTTCACATTATTGTGTTTGAACAAAAGCTGTTTGAGAAAGCAGTGCTTGGGCCAACTTCCAACCACATCGCTTTTAATTTAAATGACAAATATACTGTATACAGTAGAAGAGCCCCCTTACTATACAAGCATTTGCCTTAACACTGGTGCAAGACAATATGTTTGCTGCCTAATTAGTTGGCGCACATGCACAAGATGGCACGAGGACAACTTGACTGCAGTCCAGGTAATGATATACTGTACACTGATATTTTGCAGCACAGGTGAGGAGTTTTGAGATATCCAATGCTCACAGGCTGCAGAAATCATTATCAGCAAAATGGCAAGCAAAGTAGATTATCTGCCTTATACATCACAACAGACACAAAGAGGCTGAGTTGCGTGGAAAATTTCAGAAGTTGAGCCGTCTTCCCTGTATGGTGATCTGAGTCACATGCTGTTCTGCGACAAAACCACTGGTTGAATCACACACACACACATACACACACTCTCACACCCGCAGAGGGACAATTTGCAGTGAAGGCTGCTGTGGCTGATAGGGGATGATTTCAGGGGAAGATTAGAGATCTGTGAGCAAGTGTGTGTGTGTGTGTGTGCGTGTGCACCGCATACATACATGTGTGCTTGTGCCCTGTATGTGCTTTTATCCATGTGCCTCCTGTCACCTCCTCTTCTTTGTGAACCATGAACACGGGAGGCGTGAGGTGAGGTTGAAGAGAGCCTGTGTTGGCTGTCAACCCTCTCTCATTTCTTTCGAATCAAGGAGTTGGGAGGGGGGCATTAGAGTAGGTGAGGGGGAAGTGGGAAAATTCTTGCTCTCTCTATCACCTGCTCTCTCTCTCAGTCCAATCATGGTGGAGTAGGAGAGGATGGAGGAAAGAAAGATGCTGCACTGCTGCATCCGTTGTCTGGTGGCCTTGCTTGGTTTGGCTTGTTGGCTCATTCGCTCGTGAGCCACATTTGAATTGCACAGTTCCTGGGACTGGCAGTAGTTTCCTCTGAGGAGGCAGTTTGAGCATATAAACATCAAGCGAGCTGCCTGGAATCTGCAGGCTGAATGCCATTAGACTGTGTTTACACAGTATGTACCCATACAAATATAGGAAATATTTGCTGCAAGGGTTGGTAAGAAATGGAATATCCTGCTGATTGACAACTAGTATACAAACACCAGTTCAAGCAAGACATCACCAAAGCCGGCCAACACATTTGATGACGTACAAGATATAAAATGAATGTCATATGGACAATATTTTCACACCAGAAAGAATATTTTAACTATTTCTAGAGTTTTAAAGATATTTAGAGTTATATAAATCAATATGTTTGGATTACTTGGTCAGAGTTTTTCAAAGTGTACAGAGTGAAGTGAGATCACTCAACCCATCTCCATTCAAAAAAAAAGAAAAGTCAAAGGGAGAATGAATAGAAAGAACTGCTAACAGACTAACAGACAGATGTGGAGAAAAGGGTAAATGGACGGTGATCTAGAAGACAGAAAGCGAAAGAGAGGGACTGAGAAACAAACCGGCAGAGATAGAGACGTAATAGAGGGGTCTACATTCCTCACACAGCTCAGCATTCGAAATAAAGAGCATCCTGGCAGAAAAGTATTAATAATTAATGGCCGTGTGTGTGTCTGCTTGGTGTGTATTTGTTCGGTTTGGAAATGTTCTCTCTCTCCTCTTCTCTTGGATGCTGATGTTGTTTAAACCGCAGTGGTTGAGTGTGAAGATATTGATGCCCTGTTGCGGGCTGAGCACATTCTCAATTCCTGTCTTGCATGTTGTAGTGACTGCAGGCGTCAGCATAAAAGAAGGGTCTGTAAGGATTTTAATCTCGGTTGCGGTTGTCAGTGTTGTGGTGTTACACTTCCACCTACATCCAGTACCTGGCAGAATGTCCTGTGAACACAGAAACTTCAGCAGAAGTTTTAGGTTTGACTTTCACCCTTCTGCCCGGCCACCGTGCCACTTTTGAGGTAATGTTGTGGCGTTTTATAGGGTCATTGCAAGAGAAAATTACAGGCTGGCCATCCCACTGTAAGATAAACCAACTGGGGCGGGAAAAAATGAGGCACCTTGAAACATATGC
This sequence comes from Chelon labrosus, assembly GCF_963514085.1. Taxonomy (NCBI): domain Eukaryota; kingdom Metazoa; phylum Chordata; class Actinopteri; order Mugiliformes; family Mugilidae; genus Chelon; species Chelon labrosus. The sequence continues at coordinate 11,690,508 of NC_140349.1, forward strand.
ATACATTAGTATGCAGTAAATGAGCAACAGATTTGTTCAAGCTTGTCCAAGGAACTGGTCTCAACCCTGTGCATCTCCATGCAAGTACAAGCCTCTCACTGCTTAACAATGTCTGCAGTGGAACCACGTGCAGAGCTTGCAGGGTCAACCTGAGGCCATACTGTGAGGCTCAAAGTGTTCTAAGTAGTCTCTAAGAAACATTTGTCTTGCGTCACTGCTTTGAGTAGCACAGCTTTGAATCACTTGAAATCAGAGTTAACAGAAAACATATTTCAGGGACAAAAGACATTCTACAGTTCTTGCACACAATGTAGCTATTACACTGCGTTAATGTTGCGGAAAAACTAGCTTAAAGAGTATTCTGGCCTTGTTATTCTTGGAATTTTTATTCTTGACTGAAAAAAATTTTGAGCCGAAAGACTGCACACATCGCAAAGCAACAAAATATTGCAATTAAGTTTTAAAATCTCCCACACTTGACAGAAACAGAAATTAAACTTTTTGTCCAGATGGCCACTTGTTATATAACAAAAAAAAAATAAAAAGTTTTAGCCAGTAACTCCAAATATTTCAACTAACTTTGTTTACCCACACATTTCTTGGCTCACAGCGTATCCACTGCATATGTTGAATTCTTTTAGTCAATTTCAGTTGGGTGTTCCATGCTGAAAAGCAATATATTTGTACATTTTTCACTTCCAATTTCCCATTATCAGAAAATAATTCAGTGCATTTACAAAACTGAGCGAAAGTATGAATTTGTGATGAATCAATTAAATGCGTACAATATTAAATTAGCAATAAGGATGGTGGAGCTTAAGCTTTAGTGTATTTTTTGTTCCTTGTTGAGAAACCTGTTTAATACAGATTTAAAACATAAATCAATATAAACACCATGTATTAGCACCTCCAGGGTGTACCTGCATCTCTGTGTGTTATTAGAGGTCTATAGGAAGCTCTTCAGAACCTTGAGTTCCTCTCTAATTATGCAAGAGTTATTTCCTTCTAGAGAGCTGCTATATATTCTGCATACATTGAAGAGATTGCTTTTATATGACACACACGCTCTCGCAAAGGTAAACAACTTAGTTTGCATAATTCACATACTCAAATTTCTTTTAAACATAAAAATGAATACAGTTAATCTCTCAAAGTTGTTATCCACCCATAAGGAATGCGAATCATCTCAGCAGTTAATCATCATCATGTGTTGGTTAGCTTCAAGGACATTAAAATATACAAACACATACTGCATTATTTATAGTTCCGGTGCAGTGTGTAGCAGATTTTACATTATTTATGTCATTATTTTATGTCGCTGTAACAGAAGGAGGAATAAATCAAAAAAATCTGACTTTAAGTAAAGTTGGAAGTGAACCGAGACAACCTTTTCTCATTTCCTAATGTGTTTAAGAACAAATTTTGCCACCGGTAGTGCATGCAGACCTATCTACACACTTAAACTCTTAAAAGATATCTTACTGTCTCTTCTTTTTTTTTTCCTCCTTCCCTCTCTTGCAGCATTTGTGTGTAGATATTCATGTGTGCTTGTACTATAGAAGTGGTATTAAAGGTCCATGGGGAAGACTTATCTGTTTTAGCTATCAACTGTCTGATGCTAACCTTCTCTCTTCCCCCGTCCCCTGTCTCTGCTCATATCTCTCCCCCTCTGCCTCACTCTCCCGCTCTGTCTCTCTCAATCTATCCAGCTCTATGTGGCGGGGATGTTAGAGGTCCCTGGGGAACCATCCTTAGTCCCGGCTATCCAGACAGCTACCCTTCATCTCTCAACTGTACCTGGACTGTCGAAGTCAGCCATGGAAAAGGCAAGAGATACGCACAGATCCACACTCCCTAATAGAGAGAGACAGAGTCAGAGACAGGACCAAGTGACACAGCGAGCTGCAGGGTTTTAGCTCCTGGTATACGACGACCAGAAACATTCATAACATGGAGTTGTAGGTGCATATTGAGTTGTAAGTTCATATTCAGTTTCAGGCCATTTAGAAGTTGCCTGGTAGCTGTAGTCTGTGTATTTATGGAGAGGAGCTAAAGCATACATAATGTCAAAAGATTATTCAAATAATGTCTCTACCCTGTAGGGAGTTAAAAATTTTTAATTTGTGTCTGCTGTCTTATCACACTGTGAATCAATTCAGAGATTAGAATAGAGAAATCTGAGAATAAAACAAACTTTTAAAGATTTAAACTTGTCTATCCTGTCTGAACAGGAGTGCAGTTTCAGTTCACTTCCTTTCATCTGGAGGACCAGCATGATTACCTCCTGGTTACCGAAAACGGGAGTTTCCTGCAACCGCTCGCTCGCCTGACCGGCAACGAGTTGCCTAGCAACATCAACGCTGGTCTCTATGGCAACTTCAAAGCCCAGCTACGATTCATCTCTGACTTTTCCATTTCATATGAAGGCTTCAACATAACTTTCTCTGGTAATTTACTTGGCTTTAGTCATACTCATATTGTAATGTTATACTTCAGCAAAGTCTCAATTGAATTTGCCCTAAGTGCAGTCAGTTCACAAAGCTCATATTCCTCTTTATTCGTATAATGGGAAAATACAGTAGTGCTGTAAGCTGTGAAGGGTTTGTAACTCCAAACTAGACTGCATATCAGTAAAAACATTTGATATGGATTGTGTATAAAAATGATGAAAACAGCAGTAAAGCAGGACTTCTGCCATGAATAGACTGAACACTTTTAAGGATCTAAGACACCACTGTGAAATTATAGCTTCTTTAAATAGAAGAGGGAAGAGCACTCTTTCTACCAGAATAGACAATTACTTAAAATGAATCTGGTAAATTGTAAGTCACATCTTTACATCTAGTTTGGCCATTAAGATAATTGTTTATATAGTATCTTATTATACCCAGGGTGCTTCCCACATTGTCAACAGGTTTTAATGTGTGACAGGCTCACAAGCACAAAAAGACAAGTTTATATTTAGTTTGAATCACAAGGAGAGGTACAAACAACGAGCCCTGAGATCCTCCTTTTAGAGAACAGTGATCTTATAGATGCGCTCACAAGTACAACAAATCATATCCAGCTGTGGTGACCTGGACTAGATTCTGGTTCATGTAGGCTTCCCATTTATTAAATATCTAGTGTGGAGTTACTCTTTAAAGCTTAAAATTATTTAATCAAAGGGAAAAATGCAATGCAAGAAAACACCACAGAGATTTGCAGTGCTGACCATACTTCTTCAACACCATGCCTTAAGATATAATTGGAGATTTTGACTTGCTTCTTGGGAAAGTATCAAGGATGTCTTGCACACCCATGCTTTTTGTAGTAACTTAAAAATATGTATTTTGTATACTGGCACTAAAATGTATTTCAGAAAAGAGTGCACATGCAGATTTTATGTGCCAGTTTAGGAATTAGCAATGTGATACTCTCAACTTTTTGTTAATTTGGACCACATTTGAAACAGTTGCTGTGCTGAGAGATTTTTTTAGATGTCAGTGTTTCTCTAGGCACACATTTTACCCTTGGCTTGGAGGACTACCTATAGAATCTTATAAATGGCTTAAAAAAAGCTGAACAACTGAGGTTGCACAACACAGACACACCTTAGGCCCTCCTCAGCAAATACACTTCAATATTGATGCCACAGGTTTTCGTTTAACTAACTCACGACACAAAAGTCAAATGCCCATCACCAAATCAATAAACTGACTTCCTACACCATGCTCTTCACCATGAGTTAAGGGACAGAGTCATGGAAAAAAGATTACTTCACACCTGCCGCTAATAAACAAGATCCTCTTCTTAACTACTGTTTCAGTGCTTTCTCATAAAAGAGCACTTGAATCCACAATGAGGGACATTTTGCCGGCACCCAGATGGCATAAGCTGATACTCAGGATATAACACATGTGAGGTGTCACCAGAGATTTGAGTTGCCAATCTCACCATGCCCAACATGCTTTATCACCCACCCTGCAGCACACTGAAAAATACACCTTGCATCATCAGTCTGAACACTGAAAATAAATCTCCTGTACTGTGCCAAACATTCATTGTAACAAGTTCAATTCAAGACACGCCAGAGTCAGCTCAGACACATGATTAATCGTTTGCATCTGTACATCAAGCATTGATTACATCTAATTAATTCATTCATCTTCATCACCTGGATTCAAACCCGGATCCTTCTTGCTGTGAGGCATCAGGGCTAACCACCAATCCACTGTGGTGCCCCGATTATATTTTAATGGATACAGTTTTCAAAATTTTATTTATCACAAGTATAAGTGATATTCAGTGAGAGAGAAAAAGATCAAGGAGAAGTCTTTGTGTCTTTCAGCTAATATAAAATTATTATGATATTCACCTTATGTTAAGTGTCTGTGAGTGCATTGATTTTTCTGAATTAGCACTTGAATTAGATTTTTTTTTTTTGAGACTTTTTATATATTATTGCCATAATTTCTCACTAACTCTAATAGCACTCATGCCCCTATAATATATGTGTTATAATAAACTTAACATTGCACAGTCATTTAAATGTATGTACTGTAAATGGTAGAGCAACCTACTATCTGATCCTGGTTTTTAGTCAGAAGCAAAAAAAGAGCCAGTTTGACGGATTAATCTAAACGTACTGGATATGCATTCAGTTTTAATTTCTCTCCTGCAGAATATACTTTGGAGCCATGTGAGGACCCTGGAATGCCTCGGTTCGGCAGGAGAAACGGCTACAGTTTCGGTGTTGGCGACACTTTGTCTTTTTCCTGCAATATGGGTTACCGCCTAGAGGGTGCGCCAGAGTTAATCTGCCTGGGAGGTGGGCGGAGAATGTGGAGCGCTCCTTTACCAAGATGTGTTGGTACGTAATAATAATACTGTGGCAATTGTTTGAATATTATCAGTAGTATTGTCACGCTTCAGTGTTGGTCTGAAATTTCCTAAAGCCATTCAGATATTTGATATTTACTATGTACTTAGTCTCCAGCCACTGTAAATTTCAAATGGATCGTATGAAGCATTTGCTGCGTATAAGATGCACACGTTCAAAGCAAAGCCGAGCTATGTTTATGTAATCTTGCAAATGGTCTTATTAGTAATACCATAAATAGATTAATCGCAGTTACTTCCTGTTTCATAAACAAAAACAAATAAGATGATGTCCTTTAATGCTCATTAAATGAACACGTTAAATAATACAATATATTTTGTTAAGTGCTTGGAGGAGGCATAAATAAAAAGACCTTTGGGACAATAAAATGCCACAAGTGGGTTTAGATGTTTATCTTTAACATTTACATCCTTTAACTTCAGTGAAAAATGTACTTAAACCAAATGAGTCACGCTAACAGAATCATTGCCGTGTATGAGCAAGAAATTATCGTATATTTAACTCTAATCCAACATGATGTACCCTACAATAGAGTGCTATAAACAGCAAACAAAAAGGAGCAGTGAGAAACATGTAGTGTGAGAATGTGTGAAGACATACAAACCTGAGAGGTGAACAGTATACTCTAGGCAACACCAACTGCAGTGTTGACGTACACATTGCAGTTAAAAATGTTGACCTTGAATGTGAAATTTGTGCCATCCTATCTTTGCTAATTAATTATGAATTAATGTACAGGGCAGAAGATAATAAGAAGTTTGCATGAAAGGAAATGAAAAAATGTACTTCTTGAGCTGACCATGTCAGAAATGAAGTGGTGCACATGAACACTCAGGCACATGACACATGACTGTTCTTACAGAAAACATCTGTAACTTGCAGTCAACAATGGGACGCTATGGTTGTCAAGTTTGTACAAATAAAAAGACATGAAAGTAACCATAGTGGCAAAAAAAGCAATATACTCAGAAATGCTGTGTTATTTGCCTCTCACATTGTTTGTGCTGGTTTCCTCTGGGTGTATAAGGACTACTCCAGCAATTGTCCTTGATCAAGGCACTTGTCCCACAATTGCTTCCTGGCCATCAGAGAATTGCTGCCCCTGCGCCATTCCATAGATAGAATAAGTCTAATACAAAGCGTGAGGGAGCAATACCATGTACCTGCAACCTCAGGGTCTGTATAAACAAGAAATGTGTAAAATGAGATTTGATTTTGGTGCAGATGTAGAATCAATAAGGGGCTATAATAAAAGCAAACATCCAAAGAGACAAAACCACAGGATTCTGGATTTTGCACTTCCTCACTAGATGTGTTTCTTTACACATAAGAAGTGTGGGGGGAAAATTCAGGACCAAGAAAGCAAGAACAATGCAGACCATCCAGCTGTTGTAAAAAAGGCATTACACTCCACTCTTATTTGCAGCTTTGCGTCATGTTGTAAATAACATGCATACATTTCTGGTTCTTTGTCATTGACGTGACAAGACTGATAATGCACAGAGGTGGGAGTGGTGTTTCTTTGTTGATGTTCTTAGGTCTTGTGCAGTTAGCTATATTTAGTTCCTGTGTATGGTGTTGCATTGTTGCTTTATGCGGTGCACATCGCAAAGGATGTTTGTTGTTTCCATTGTTTTTGTTGATTTCATTTTTGCTGGTTACTGTAAACTCTAATCATCTAAAAACACTTAAAGGCACACACGTATTTTTTGTGATTTTAGTTAACTTCAAAGAAGGACGTTGCAGCCTTAAAGTATTGCTTTGGCAGCCTGTATTTATGACTTTACAAGAGGTTGTTTATAATTCCTAACATAATGTTACTCTCCCGAAAGGATTTGGAGAGCTACCAAAGAGGTTTCTTTGCTCTTTCAGAAAATCTAATGTGCCTTTGGCTTGTTCTTTTCTTCTCTCTTATTATATCTGGACATTATCTTATATTAAGAGCCTTGGCTAAGGGAAAGCAGACAGGAGTGGGAGGAGAAAAAAAAAAAGAAAACAGAAACAGAAAAAAAAGAGGGAGGGAGAAGAGAAGAGAAGAGAAAACTCAGCAAAAGCAGAAGGGGAAGGTTGATTGAAGTAGAGGAGGGTAAAGGAGGCACTATTCATGGAGTGGGAGAAAGAGAGAATGCGCAAGAGCGAGTGAGTTAAAGTGGAAAGAGGGAGAGGGTGGAGAGGTAATTTTCTAAATGGAAACTATAGCAGGGTGATTTATTGACGATATGACAGCTGTAATATGACTATTACACCAGTACAGACACAGAGAAGGGGGGGACAGAAGGGGAAAGCAGTGAAAAAGAGAGGACATAGATACCATAGATGGAGGGCACATGTGAGAAAGAACAGAGAGCGAGTATCTTTAGGTAAATCACTTTCAGAGTTTTACTACCTGCTCATTCTCCGCAACGGAAGTAGATGGCTGATGAAACAGCTGTTTAAAAGGATTGTTAAATTGTTCTGATGCACTCAAACACACGAACCTCATTAGAAGTATTCATGCATTTACAGGAAAAAAGGAATCTTCTGTTAGATGAAAACCTCTTATCATAAGGACAGCCTGTGTACTTTTATTAAGTATGACTAAACAACTTTAAAAGCCTTATAAAACATAGATTTTGTTTTTGAAATTAAAGTTTTAAAAGCAGATCATTTTGTGGTATATATACAACACTCTCTGCTTTCTGTCTTCAGCGGAGTGTGGTTCCTCGGTAATGAATAATGAAGGGATACTCCTTTCTCCAAACTACCCAATGAACTATGATAACAACCACGAGTGCATCTACAGCATCCAGGTAATCAGACATAAATGTCTTTCTTTAAATTTAGTTAAATAATTACTAATTGTTCCTTGCAGTTATTTAATAGATGTAATAGACATTACATATTTGACCAAATGTGAAAAATATTCAAAACTTTGTGAGTGCTTGCTGTCTGCTACCCTTGTCAGTGGAGCTTATTTTATGTCAAATCCAGGTGCAAGCTGGCAAAGGCATCAACATCTCTGCTAGAACCTTTCATCTCGCCCAGGGTGATATACTCAAGGTATGCATACACACACACACACACCCCGGCCAAAATGTCCTCACTTTGTACAAATGTCCTCACTTTGTACAAATGTCCTCACTCCAATTGTGTAAAATTCATGGTCCTCAGAAAGACAGTACAAGTGCACACACACACACACACACACACACATGTTTTCATGGCTATCTTTGTGAGGACACTCATTGACATAATGCATTGCCTAGCTCCTTACCCTAACCAGCTCAACTAAATGCCTAACCCTAACTCTTATCCTAATCCTATCCATAACGTAATTGTAAACTTTACCCTAAACCCAAGTCATAACACTCTAGCACCCTTGTAAAAAAGTGAGGACCGGCCAAAATGTCCTCACTTCGCACAAATGTCCTCCCTTTAATGGTGTAAAACTGAAACTGGTCCTCAGAGAGATAGCTGTACAACAGCACACACACTGACGCTCACCCACACATTTGGTGATTCGACTTCGTTCTTGTTAACTGTATCTAAAACTGATCAAATGATAAAAAATAAAAATCTGTGTTTTTTTCCCCCTGCGTGTGCTGCATCACAAGTGCAATGTGCTGATTTAATTACAGATTTATGACGGTAAAGACAACACGGCCCATGTTCTTGGCGCGTTCACCGGGTCATCCATGTTGGGCCTGACACTGATATCCACTTCAAACCATCTCTGGCTGGAATTTTACAGTGATGCAGAGAGTACAGGCGAAGGATTCAAACTGGTCTACTCCAGTAAGTATATGGCCAACATGGCTAATCAGTATAGACTCTTTAAACATACTGCCACTACTTAATTGAATTAAATGTACATTTTTCAAATTGTGATGTAAATAATTATTCATCTTGAGTAGCTGAGGGTGAATAAACAAAACTGTGCAATGCTCGCACACAATTGGCTTGCATGTAGTGTGAACTGGATTAATGTGATGTTTATATTAAATTAAATGGACAAAGGCACATCCATACATTGATTTTTGCTCCCTTGAATGCAAAAACCATGCAGTTCACTAGCGTATACAAATGCATGTTAATATTGTGTTGGGGTAGCTGGGCCGATCAATTACTTAAGTAGCCTGTAGAGTGCATGCTATGTTGTGTAAGTGTTAGTATTTATTAGGCATTTTTAATTATATCTCAGCTTTATTTCGCATGCACTGCATTTTATTTAAATTATTTATCACATCTTTAACATGAAAAGATGAAAAGGACGTGCCGTAACTATACCATATATAGCTATTAACTGTACTCAGGTTAATAACTAGAATGGACTGTGACAAGAGTAAAAGCTAATCAGTATCTCAGTCACATTAAATCAGCAGTTAAATGCTACGTGACGACTCTACTAATCACTGACAAATGTAACATACTTACTGAATCAATTGAACTCTAAATGTTTCTTGTCAAAGAACTGGAAGTGAATTCCACCGCTGTAGTGATCACAAGAAGCGTCTCACGTTTGATTAGCCTAGCTTCAAGAGAGCTCTGATTTCAGCGTAGGATGGGGTGTTTTAAAGGTGTGTTCAGATGTTCACCAGTGCCCTCTTAGATGCATAGCTGGAATTAGAAAATCTAATTGTTTAAATGGAGTCAAGCAGCAGCATGATAGGCTCGCACAATTGGCTCCACACTTTAAAGTCACATTGTCTCTGTAGTGTGTGAGTGGAATGGAGCATTGCTTGCTTTCACCTCTGCACCGTTCTCATACTTTTGCAGTGGTTGTTATGTTTATAGTTACATTTGATGTAGAGGCTGCAGTTCAGTAAAAACTCCGAGATGCAGTTTTATGAATTATGCATGCCTGTTCAGGTTGTTACACAAGTCTAACAAACAGAACAATTTCTGACGGGCAACTGACTAACACTAGATGTTAGGTTGATGACAGATGTGTTTATGCTCACTAGTAGAGACAAAAAACAGCTTTTCAAATGGCCACTTTTAAGGATTTAGACATGCACCTGCAGCAGTCTGCAAGGAGATAACTCAAATCCTGGTGCACCTCGTCTTCCAGGTAATGCCGTAGACCAAATCCCGGTTATAGTCTCGTAAGGATAAGCTATTTATACACCTATTCATATCCCCCGCTTCAAAATTGTGCACAAACAGAATATTCTTAATATTACCATGGAAACTGAGCTCAGACAGACTGAAAAAAACGACATTAAATTGGATAAAGGTGTGTACATGCACTAGTATCACTCCTAATAACGGTTTGTCCCGTGTATCTTTTTCAGTTTTGTTTTTAAACCGGGCTGAGAGCTTAACAAAACCTGTGATATCAGCAAGCTCGTAAACAGAATACTCGAGTGTGCCAGATATTAAGGGGGAAACACTGCTGTGCATCTGAATAAAACAAATTGTCTTTTCTCCAGTGCGTCTTCGATGTCCCTTAGTGAGTATTTTAAAAGGCACATACTACAAAAGGCCTTTTTTCCGTCTTCTTTCTCTCCCTCTAGGTTTTGAGTTATCTCATTGTGAGGACCCAGGCGTGCCTCAGTTTGGCTTCAAGGTCAACGACCAAGGTCACTTCTCTGGGAGCAGCATCACATACAGATGTGAGCCCGGATACACTCTCCATGGTGCTTCCACTCTGAAGTGTATGACAGGTGAAAGGAGAGCGTGGGATAACCCTCTGCCATCTTGTATAGGTATGTCCCTTTCTTTGTAAAGCATGTGAAAGCCATTTACGCTTGGGAAAAAAAAGAGGTTTGTGGCAAATACATATACAGTTATAGAAACGCACAAAGGTCTCTTTTGAAACTTGAATGAGACGGAAAGATGAGGAGGGCTCATTGTTGCCTTGATGTTGACTGGTATTGCTGTATTTTTTTGTTATGCTCGTGTGTGTTTCACATCACTATTTCAATATATTGAGTACATCTGATAAAAGCCTCAAAGCTGATTTCTCAGGGACCTTAACATTTCACCTTTTTACATTTCAACAAGCAAAAATCAAGTGAAGGTATAGCCAACGAACAAATGATACCACCGTTACCATCTCAACGGGAAACATCTTTGTATCCAGAAATGGGCTTGTGTGCACACACCTTTAAGTTGCATAAAACATCACAGTGCTCGGTTCTTGCTCTTCAATACAGTATAAAGTGACTCTGTGACTTGTGCAAAGACTCTGCAAACAGGATGTAAACTGGAAAGAAAACAGATGGGGCCAATTTTCTGTGGAATCACCTCCTTGATTTTCTCAGGATATCACACACTGTGGTAGTTTTAAAGTCTCAATGAACAGCCGATTTATTCAGCATTATAGCACCTGGTGTCCCCCGGCTCAGCTGATGGGTTTCCTTTTCCTGCAGTGGCCGATTTCCTGCCCTCACACATGGAAACATATGCATAGATCCAACTTTTCTGTGCTGGTTTTTCGCTTTTAATTTAACTTTTGCTCTATAAAGGTTTTAGTGACAGCCCGGTTTGTAAGAATTGCTTCATAAACTCATTTTAATCGATCTGGTTTTACTTCAGACTCTCATATAAACAGGCCGTTTTAGGGAAACGATTAACCGCGCTCGGAAGCGGCTCCCTTTTAGGTATTGACGCCTTTGTAAATATTTCAATTATAACATCGTTAACTTACTGTATTTTCCTAGGCTTTAAAACTGATGGGAAATTATACCCTCACCGTGCAAATATTGACGTCAACAAGTCAATAATGGTATCTCACCGGCAATGCAATTTCATGCTGGTATGCAGTATCTAAAATGATTCAGGCTTTATTTGGATCCATTGTCGTTTCTTCCAAATAAGTACCCGGTTGAATGATTACATCCTCTAATTAAGCCCAAAAAAGCTAAGCGTACACAAACTCTCAAGCAAAATGACTCCTGATGTTATGTGCCACATGGGAGCCATAAGCATAAGAGCCAGCCCGATGTTTTAAGGACCTTTCTTCCTTCATCGCTGCCTCTGAACTTTCTGATTTCAGATTCAGCTTAATAAGTCTCTCTCCTTCTCACTATCAATAATGAAAGACTCATAAAAACCACTGGCTGAAATTCTCTGGCTTTATATTTTAGCAGTGACACACTGTGACCTCATCTAACCTCCAGTCTTAATATTATATTTCTTATTATTATTACTCATAGTGTTTCCTTCTTTACCCCCTTGGTTCTGTCCACTTTCTTCCTCTTTTCTTTCCCTGTCCTTTTCCCCGTCCCAACTCTTAATATTGCTCCTATTACCCGGGATAATATATTCCAGTGATGAAGGGAGGTGAGCCTGAGGGAGGAGGAACACGGAGAGGGAGGGATGGCAGAGAGGCGATGAAGATTGTGAAAATATATAACTCAGAGAGACAAAGAGAGAAGGGGAGAATTATTTTCTGTTATATAATGTGTGGCAGTTTCTTTAGGGAGGATTGCAAGATCAGCACTTTGTCTCTTTCTTCTCCTCTTCTCTCTGTTCTGCTCTTCTCTTCATCTCCTGTACATGAGAAAGCTGAGGATAATAGTCAGCCTCTTTCTTAATCCATTCGTCTCCCTGGAGATCGTTTAATCACTGCGCAGTGGTCACTGAGGTGCACCTAGTGGATCTGATTGCTTTGATAAACAATTGCCACCGACAGATAAATGGTTGACTTGTCATGCCTCATATACACACTAAGACGTGCACAGGCATCCATTAGCCATTGTTTGGGCTGCTAGTGATGGGTGTGTAACGTTGTGACAATCGTGCAAATTATAGTTATACTTCAGGAACAATTTTTTACAGCGTGAAACAGTCTTCAATGACTCTTATCTGTCTGTCTGAAACCTGTAGCGGAGTGTGGTGGTCGGTTTAAGGGGGAGTCTTCAGGACGGATTCTGTCCCCTGGATATCCTTTCCCTTACGACAATAACCTTCGCTGCACCTGGACCATCGAGGTAGACTCTGGAAATATTGTGAGGTAATTATTAAAATAAAAAATTTTACTCCTAATAATGCATTTGTGGAATTATAGAAATATATTTTTTTTCTATAACACACGTATATTGTATACAGACTTTTATATTAGCATTACAAGCTGCGTTTATGGTATGTAATGTGTGTGCTGCTGAGACCCAGATCAATTTCAAGAAAGTTCATTTTCTTGTCATTTGTTTATCAAAAAAATACACTTTTACTCTCTGATTGTTCAGAAGATGTGTTGCTTATGAAAAATGTGGCAAAAGAATTGATCAGAAATATCCTCACGACCTGTTGCCAGTCTCCAAAATGAGTGGGGCCGTGAGAAAACGGACATGAAACAGACACAGGAAATAACTTGTCTTCCTTTTGAAACGTCTGTGATAGCAGCACTTACAAATAAATAACCATTAAAGTTACATTAGGGATTGACCATTGTTGTGAAATGTTTTACTGGTATGCTGGCATGGTTATACAAATGATTTAGATATAGATCTTTGATTGTAGTTCTTTCATAAAGATGTTTTAAAAGATTATATCTGACTAGTCACAACCTCTTTCTTGGAAACTACAGCCTTCAGTTCCTAGCCTTTGACACGGAAGCCAGCCATGACATGCTGAAGGTTTGGGATGGACCACCTGAGAATGAAATGTCTCTGGCTGAGCTCAGTGGGTCTCTGCTCCCTGAAGGAATCCACTCCACACTGAACACAGTCACGGTTCAGTTTGAGACGGATTTCTACATCAGCAAGTCAGGATTTGCCATTCAGTTCTCTAGTAAGTGAAGCCTATATATAAAAACAATAAAATAAAAAGACTAGTTGCAAAAGAAATATATCATCTGCTGTTGTTAATTCTATGCTTTTTGATATATCTGAATGCCTGAATTGCGTTTTAGTTCATTGTCTTTTAAATGTTTGGCCACAAAAAGCTTAATTAATAAAAATACTGTATTATAGTGTTCAGAATTTCAACTTAATTGCAAGCTTATTCAACTTTGCATAGTTATTCTCCCTAAAAGTTCTCTCTTAATGAGCCAGGAATCTTCTTTGAAGATAACAGTATAGTAAATATTTACTTGAATTAGCATTGTGTTTAGATAGGGTTAAAGCACTGGCCTAACAGCGACAGATATCCTGTGTGGCAGTTTTTTTTCTTTTTTGTATTTACTGTTCTTGACTCCCCACTTTGTCCATATCCACTATCTGCCCAGGCTCAGTAGCTACGGCCTGCAGGGACCCAGGTGTGCCAATGAACGGCAGTCGTAGCGGAGACGGCCGTGAGCCGGGGGATTCAGTGTCCTTTCAGTGTGACCCAGGATACGAGCTCCAGGGGGACGACAAAATAACCTGTATACAAGTGGATAACAGATACTACTGGCAGCCGAGCCCGCCTGTCTGCATAGGTGAAAAGTCTAACTTTCATATAGTCTATAGGGACACACTGTAGATCCACTGCACACACAACTGGAGGACACATGTTTCAGTGGCTTATAGGAGAGTTATCAAACTTGTTTCCCAGAAAAATAATTAAAAGTGTGTTGATCGTTCTGCATGGTTGAGCTTGGGAGAATATTTAAATTGTATGCCACTTTAAGGGTTTATTAAAATGGTTGTTTACCTTTGCTTATCATTTCTCTAATCACAGCTCCTTGTGGAGGAAACCTAACTGGCTCCAATGGTTTTATACTCTCTCCTAACTACCCGCATCCCTACCCTCACTCAAAGGACTGTGACTGGCTCATTGCTGTCAACTCTGACTACGTGCTGTCACTGGCCTTTATCAGGTAACGTGCAATTCTATGATTCAACTCCGTTGAGCTGCACAAAACTATAGTCATCCTTACAATGGATACTGTACAGTGTAATGGAAAATTAAATGAAACTGGACCAAAGCTCTGTCCAAATCTGTCTAAATCTGAAGACTTAAAATGTTTGGAGATCCTCCTCTGTGGCAATTCTATTCAGCTCTGCATAAAAGACAAACAAAATCACAACACCACGACATATATTTGCTCACCCAAATTGCCCCCTTACCCCTTGTCCCTGTCTGTGATTTTCTTCTTCTGTCTCTAGCTTCAACATTGAGCCAAACTATGACTTCCTGTACATCTACGATGGTCCAGACAGCAACAGTCCTCTCATTGGTAGTTTCCAGGACAGCAAACTCCCGGAGCGGATAGAGAGCAGCTCTAATACGATGCATTTGGCGTTCCGCAGTGACGGGTCGGTTTCATACACTGGCTTTCATCTGGAATACAAAGGTAAAACATTCTACCATTGTATATATACAATGATTGAACTACTTAAACTACAGCAGGTAGCAGCAAATGTTCCGAACATTTCATACAAATGTTACTAAAGTGCGATCACTAATCTACAATATAATTCATGCAGATAAAGCAGCTCAATGCCACTATGTAATAGTTTATATCTTAGACGATTTGTCACCTGGAACTAGGCTCAACACATGTTTGTCCTTTTTTGATAAAGAAAAGATATAAAAACAGAAACTAGACTCGACTGAGAGGGTTTTTAGAGTCACTTTGAAAAATAATTTTAATATACCCTGCGTGAGGTAGCATCAGCAAGGGCTTTTTCTGTTTTCTGTTTTTCATGAAAACAGAAAACATGATAACTGGGGAAATTACTCTTTAAGGTCTCTTGTAATGACAGGATATGTGCAAAATGTCTTGAGAACTTTTTTTTTAAGACTACTGCACCCAGTGCACTTGTATATGCAGCGTTGCTCCCACACTGATGACAGAATGTATCATGCTGATTTCAAGATGAAAAAGAATGATTGCTCTAACCATGAAGTCCCTGCTGAATTAGTGTCTGTTGAAATGGTCTGTCAGGAGATGTGAGTTTGATTTACTTGCACAAAAGAATCAACACTGGCTTCATGTGGACCTAGGAATTAAGTCTTAAGTTGATGCGGGTGGCTGGTAATCTTTTAGGAGGGGGGCCAAAGCCATAATTTGCAAGGTTCATGTAGCATACAGAAGCCGGGGGTTGAAGTTATCGTTCTTGCTCCATCTTGGCATAGGCAGCTAAGTCAAACAGACTGTTAGAAAGGCCAACAGAACGCCTGCCTCATTTGATTATTTCAAGGGACTTAGTTATTATTAATTTGCCTTATTATTCATGTGTGCCTGTCGCTTTTTCTTTGCCTCATCCTCTCTCTAACTCACTTGTACTCTTTCTCTGTGCCCAGCCAAGCTGAGGGAATCCTGCTTCGACCCAGGTGTGGTCCTGAATGGGACCAGGCTGGGATCCGATTATAAGCTGGGCTCTACCGTCACCTTCTACTGTGAGGCAGGATATGTGCTGCAGGTATAAACCATTGATGATTGGTTGGTTGGATGTGGGATTTGCCGCTAGGCTATTTGAATGGTTGGGTGGATGTTTAAAGACTGTCTGGTTGGTTGGTTGGTTGATTGCTTTGATTTGTTCTTTGCATTGTTGGATTAATGAATGCGGGATTAGCTGGTCGCCTAATACGCTAGGTTGGTTTACTGGGTGGGTGTTTGGTTGGATTGGTTGGCTGATTTGGATAGATGGGTTTTCCTGCAGTAAAACGTTTTTATTTTGTTTTGTTTAGGGTTATTCTACTCTAACCTGCAGTATGGGAGATGATGGCAGACCTGGATGGAACAGGGCGTTGCCTAGTTGTCAAGGTAAAATGCAAGCGAAATGAACCCTGCACATATCCACACAAACCACTTGTTTAAAACTACAGTGCGGAACTTTTGTCTCCCCACTCTGGCAGTTAGAGAGTTAACACAAACATGATAGTATCAGAAACTTTTTTGGATGCTTCCTAGTTTAATTTTCATGACTAAAAACATTCTCCTCCATGCTCTGCTATAGTCCTAGCTGCTTTATGCTACTCCGTCTCCATCGCTCTGGCTGTTTGCCTCGTCATCTCTGGCAATCATTGCCGTATGACATAAAACTCATCACTATTGGTGCACCGGTGTTCAAATGTCGCCAGGGCTGGCAGGTTTAAAACTCTGCAATGCTGTGAATTACAGTGATTCGAGTGGTGCTGATGACCTTAATCAGCATTGTGTGATTCATTTCAAGTCCAGCACTGTAGCTTTTGAGTTAATCAGTTTGCTATTTCCTGTGTATGTGTGTGTGTGTGTGTGTGTTTTCAATGTGGTGTTTATGTCAATCTCCAGCTCCGTGCGGAAGTCGTTCTACAGGAACAGAAGGGACTGTTTTATCTCCAAACTTCCCCAGGAACTATACTTCTGGCCTGACGTGTGTCTACTCTATATCTGTACCCAGAGAGTTCGGTAAGTTCATCTACACGTTCAACACAAATATGCAACTGCATTCAACTAGCCTGATATAATTCTTCTTTTCAAAATATGAGTCTGGTAACCAGTGGCGGCTGGTGAATTTTGTATTAGGGGGGGCGCAAAGTTTGTAAATCAAACCCCTGTAGGGGGCTCTGGGGGCATCCTCCCCCAGTAGATTTTTGTGATTTTCACGTACAAACTAAGCATTCTGGTGCATTCTGACAAAATAATAAAGACAAAATAGAACATCTCCTTACAAAGACAAATGGGGCCATGGAACTAAGTTTTAACTTAATTTATTTGCCTTGTAAAATCCAGCAAGTTTAAAAATGCTAATACAGCAAACATTTTAATCGCATATAAATATTTGACCTGAGAACAGTTATTTTTTCATATGGATTTTTAGTATACCATTGAATAATGACTGAAATTTCCCATCCAAGGGGCCAACCAAAGCGGTCTCATCAGCTTCTTCGTTCATGTTCACTGTGGTTTGTAGTCTGAAGTAATGATGAACGCTAGTTGGTGCTCCAGTATAATCGGTCCGCCGAACTCATCCAGTGAGAAACGTTCCGCGGTGCAAAAATAAGTGTGATTAAAATGCGTAAAAAATGATTAACCCGTTATTTTTGTGTAATTAATCTTAATTAACAAGTTAAAGTCCCGGCCCTAGTTTTAAGTCCTTCATCCCCGTTGTAGTCCATAACATCTCTGTCCCGGGACTTTGAAACAGCACGCAGGGGAAACAAAAAAGCCGTTTAGCATACACGTTTGAGGTGAAGCTCCTTGTGTATGTCCTCCCACGATCAGTAGCCTGCTGCGAAATGTTTAAGTCCGGACAGTCGGGTCCCAACTCCTTCATCCTTTTCTTCTCCACAGCCGACCTAGTATATACAGTCAATTCAGCCGACCGACGAAAATTGCGCGAATGCTTCCTGATGGACGTGATTGATTGATGAATTGTCCAATCAAGCAGCCATCTCTTTGCTCAGTTACGTATGACTCAAGCGCGTTAGGGCGAGCCCCAAATCCTCATTGAAAATGCATTGAAGGCTCATTTTCCGAAAAAAAAAGTTTTAACATGAGAGTCAATGGGAGAAGCTGGGGCGATTTTCCACGTTGATGAATTCGCCCAGAGAGGCGGGACCATTTGAAACGCGACTTGAACCTGACGATTCTGATGACAGATAATATGTCTAGAACACTGAAAACTACTTTTGCTGTGATAGAATTTGTAAAAAAAAAAATCCTCTTTCTCCCAGCTGGTAGGGCGTCGCCCAAATCGCCCCTATACACCATCAGCCCCTGCTGGTAACACCAATGGGGATTTCATTCTGGGACCGGTTTGGTTGAAACCAAGGGAAAAAAACATATCTCTGCACACAAATGGATAACCCTACAACCAATCAGAGCCATTTGGGTGTGAACAACTTCCTGTCAATGGTGTTCAGATGATGTGTATTACTACTACACTTAAAGCCCACATCTGATTGGCCTGGTCTTTGCCGGGACATAATTAGTTCCCAACAGAGCGTCTCCAGACCTACTTTCCGCCACATAAATTTGTGGGCCGGGAAAGTACAGACTGGCTTCTGAGCTAATATTCAATAGTATCTTCATGGGAAAATAATATCTCTGAATACATATTATTTAGCATCATTTTTTAAATATGTTAAATAAAAGTTGTTGGTAACTAAAATCACTTGGTTTTTATTCTCACAAATGACATCAAGAAATAAAACCATGATCACAATTTTCCTTGACATGTATTCTCTCATTGTCTTTTGCTCAGCGAAGCAAAGTAACATTAAACCGTGTGTGGTTTTTAATGGGAATGCTCTAGACTCCTCTGAAGAGCCCTTTTGGGGTTTTTTAAAGCACACTGGAAAATAGAGATAATGCTCATGATGAAAAGAAGCTTGCTGGCCATTTATTTGATTCCAGGTCAGGGTTTCATAATTGAAGTGACATTTGAAGCAGAGGCTGTTTTTATCTTGCCACATTGGATCTGTGGTCTCTATTCCAGACATAAATGACACATTATGACGATATGAATATTGTGGGGGATTCTTCACATTAAGTGAGGCCATGCTGTGAATGTAGTCATTAGAGGAAAGGAAGGGCCTGGAAGTGGCCCTGTCACGATGTAATGAGGAAAAAAGTCGCTGATAATTACCGCCGCTATAAACATTGTACTCCGGTATTCTTCATAGTAAATGAGTTAATGTTTGAATGGAATTCAGTGCAAATTAGATTCAGTCCATGCAGATGATATCAACACTGATTTTAACATCATAGGTAGCTTTTAAACTAAATAATAGAACAAATTATCAAGACGTTACACTCTTTTCTGGAGCATTCAACTGGATGAATGCTCCGGATGGACTGGCTGTAATGCATCTCACTAGCTGTTGGACTGTGTAAACAGTTTAATTATCTTCATCTGAAGATTTGGTTAAAAGCTCCAGATAAAGCCGGTAAGTGGTCCTATTCATCCTTTAATTGCGCAAATGTGCAAATTAATTTTGTGCCTCTAATATCCAATGATCACACGCCGAGATCAATGGCTGACTGATCATTAGAGCGACTGGCGCGTTGGGTGTGACTGGAGCTTTAACAGACAATCAGTAATTGATGTATACGATGTCCAATTATGTCCCGTGGTGTTCTGAATAAGTAGCGGCTGTACCGGAGGCTGTTGATGCTTGTTGTCTCCTTCTGTTTGCGTAGAGACTTTTGGAGCGTCTGCTTCATGAAGAATTCTTTGACTGAGAGGAGCTAACATTTGGTTGGCCTACATATTGTATAAGACACAGAAACAAGCCTTCCCAAACTTCCCACACAGAGCCAGAGACAGATTGTTTTTGCCTAGCTGCAATGCTGCCCAGATTCTTTTAAGAAGCTGTCATTCTCCTACATGTAATAACTTGTCTCTGATTAGTAGTCTATCTGCAGAAGGTGATCTTGGTGATCAGTTATGTTGAAATCAAACCCCTTGGTGTGTGTGCAAATTACTGCTTCAGTTTTAACACCAGGTGGGGAAAAACCCTTGGCATATATCCTCTTGGAGATGCCATGCCTCCTGTTGAATGATTACGTGGCCGAGGACACCCACTCAGGAAGCTCATTGGGACGCATGGCAGCTCCGCAGGGATCGATGCCCAGATTTTCTCCTTCTGATGTCAAGAGCAGAGGAGGCCTTTCAAATGAACAGTGAAACAGTTTCAGTCGTCTCATAACAAGTCCAAGGGATTGATTGAAAGTTAATTGGACATCTTAGGACCTAGCAGGTCTCGTGGGTGTGTGTGACTGCAGTGCAGAGGTATTTGACCACCAATGAGCCATGCAGTTAACACAGCGAGGTACAACAGTGCTGTGATCAATTATCTGTTTGTGTGCACTTTGTGCACAGTGTCTGTAATGTATCTTGCCATTTTTTTCTCTCAGTATGAGAGAGAAATTCACCAGTGATACCTTAAGCGTGTAAGCCGTTCCCTGTGCGCGATGATACTTTAGGAATTCATAAATCTGTGTGTGGATGTAGGTGCAAGTGTGTCCTTCTGCCGGGAATCTGTGCTGTGTAGAAACGGTTTCAGCTGTGAAGTCCTCCACCTGCTGTGCAGTATGTCGATATCACAGCAAGAGCTGATTCAAACTTTAATCACTCTGATTTCCTTACAATTAACAAATTGCTGGCACATTTAACCATTTCTGTAAACAGACGGGATGTTCTTTATGTTCATTATACTGTACTCATCCAAATGAACGCCTGTTCAGAACTTGCATTAAGATCCGATCTGGGTGAGCTGATCTCAAGTAACCAGCTTTCTGTACATGTGTTCAGACTTGGCAGTAAAATGCAACTTCAGATCTAATCTCAGTTTCGCGCTCTGTATGCAAATAAACCCCGACATCATCCGGGGCGCAGTAGAATATTTTAGCAGCTACTGTCTCTAATGGATCCCTACCGCTGCTCCAGAAGCGAGAATATCTCTGGTTTATGTGTTTATGTCACGACTTGGTTGCATATCAAGTTATTATTTATTGATCTCCACCCTGACGTTAGTTATTCCTGCACAAAACTCAGATTATAACTCCAACCCTGAATAGTTACCATACGTACTGTAATCTCCGGTAATAAAAGTGAATAAAGACATCTGATACGTTATTTAATGACAGAATCACAGTTGTGTACTCATCTATCTATCTATCTATCTATCTATCTATCTATCTTCCGATTGAATAAGGTAAAACTCCACTGATGCAGGAGCACCCCTGTTGAATATAGGAGGTCTTTAATGTGACTCAGAATGCATTGTGTTCACACTACCAAAGGAATACGGACACATGCGCATGCGAATCTGTCCTAAGGGTGTTTAACACCTGTCCTTTACGTGGTCGGATCTTAATGCAAGGTCTGAACAGGCCCTAAGATACAAATACAGTAGGTTAGATTGTTTCACGCACTTGATCTAAGCTGTTTCTCGTTGACTTGTTCGGTAGTCAGATTCCCTTTCAGTCAAGTCAGTGGTCAAATAAACATTTTAACGTGAAGCAAGGTTTTACATGAAAGCAGAGAAGGTAACTTCCGTGTGTCAGAGCAATGTGTATTATTAAAATGCAGCTCGAGCTTTAGAAGAAATCTACGGAAAGAAACAGCCTTGCACAAAGTGACCGGTGACCTTCTTATAGCTGAAAATCCTTGGCAATGTTCAGATTTAATCCTTTATACCTCAGCCTTTGGGGACGAAGAGGGAGGGGGAGATGTTGAGTTGATATACTGTACGTGTGCAGTCAGAGGGAGAGAGCTTCAAATATTGTAACATAATCTATCCTAAAGGACTTTTTTATATATATCTGGTGGATAAACTCTCTTACATTTATACATCTTCACCTACAGATTTGCATATTAAGGCTACTAATGCTGTCTTTGGCCATACAGTGATCGTTCAAGACGGGGAGAATTGTACTAGTGAGAAAATACAGGACCACGGGCCTCCAGGGAACTGTCTAATGCTACCTGCTACTGCAGCTGCACTGTAAAATCCACGGCTTAGCGGAAGAATATATTGCTATTATGTTGCAATCCCTGGTTTAATTTGTGGCCACTGCAGGAGTCAAGAGTACCACATCTGTCTTACAACTGTAGCATGTAATCAATGGACAACTGCTGGGATGTTTTCCTGCTAGGGAACATGGGATTGATCCTTGTGGCTTTGTGGGCAGCCCCTGTGACAAAAGCTTAACAGTGACCACCTTTGTCGTATGGCTTCCATTCAATCTTCCCTTCCCCCTGCTGGCAATGTTAATATTAGCATTTCACGCTAACTGACAACACGCATTCACTGTAGCCAGTTGATGGGGGTCACGGAGAGGGGGACTGGAGCACGATGAAGATAATGTGAAGTTTTGACTATTAGCCTTGCTGATGTGTAATTTTGTGCCAATATCTTGCTTCAAATAGAAGTTGACACTGCAGCTTAATAAAATTTAAATTAAGCATTACAGGTTAATTTTATCATCGGAAGGTCAGGCAGTGTCAGTGTTATGGAATAACAATTTGCCACCATTCACTTGGTGAATTAATTGATATTTTCTCTGTCTCCTCTTTGTCTCCAGTTCTCTTTGGTCAGTTTGTGTTGTTCCAGACGTCTCTCAATGACGTGGTGGAGATCTACGACGGACCCACTCAGCAGAACACGCTGCTGTCTTCTCTCTCTGGGTCTCACTCTGGTGAGGATGGATGTCTGGCTTTACATTTGGATAGATGAACTAACACTAACCCTAACCCTGTGTCTCATTGTTTGCCTCCTCTCTAGGTGAATCTCTTCCCCTGAGTTCAGGAAACCAGATTACAATAAAGTTTTCCACAGTTGGACCGGAAACTGCCAAGGGATTTCACTTTGTCTACCAAGGTCAGGCATGCACAAGAAGCTGAAAGTTATCTTTTAAAATTCTTCCTGTCATTATAAGAATTTCATGAGTCATGGGGTTCGCAACAGAAGTTTGTAAAGGTCATTTTAAAAACAAATTTTCTCACAGTAGCAAGTTGCTTCTGTGAGAAAATCGATTTACCGTGGGCATCTGCAGAAAAATTCACTTTTACATTACAGTTATTTTTATGTATATTTAACCTTTATTCCACCAGAAATACTTTTTAATTTTAATGGTCGTGGTGTTTTTTCCTTCTTTCTTCAGCTGTGCCGAGGACCAGCTCCACCCAGTGCAGTTCGGTGCCTGAGCCGCGCTTCGGCAAGCGCCTGGGTAACGACTTTGCAGTCGGCTCTTTGGTGCAGTTTGAGTGCAACCCTGGTTACGTACTGCATGGCTCCACTGGCATTCGTTGTGAGAGTGTGCCGGACAACCTGGCACAATGGAACGACACCCTGCCAACGTGTATAGGTTAATCTTAAAATTACAAGTGAAATAGAGCGTACACAACACACCTACCTATAGCCAAGCTGTTACCCAGACTCTTCCTCTTTGCAGCAGGGGAGGTTGTTGGTGCAATTCACCTTCCCTTCTCGTTTTCCTTTAACATGTAGACAAAGTATTGTTTTAACCTCAGCTTTTCTCTTCGTTCTTCTCTCCTCTGCTCTGTTTACTCATTCGCCTCTCCCCCAGTTCCCTGCGGGGGCGTATTGACCTCTCGCCGTGGGACCATCCTGTCACCTGGCTACCCCGAGCCGTACGACAACAACCAGAACTGCGTGTGGAAGGTCTCCGTTCCAGAAGGGGCTGGAATACAGGTAGTACTTTTCACCCGCTGCTTCCTGGCTGACCTATGCATCATTGGCTTAAAAGCTGAGCAGGCAGGATCTCGGGGAAGATAAGATATTATTAGAAGGGTGAATGGATGGATGGTTTCTAAGAGAGGGGCCATCCAGAGATAACCAGATAGGATCTAATCATGAAAGATAGGGGCTGATTGCGTGTAAGCTAAACTGCTCTCACGGACAAAGGCAAAGTCGCCTCTTACACAAAGTGCGGCCCTTTCAGAATATTTGACACACATCTCACAACGTTTATTTTTTCCTCTAATATTTTAGTATTTCAGGTAAAGTCATCTTCTTTGTTACATGTCTGTTTTATCAGAAATGGCATATTTTTGTTGTTTGAAATTTTCATTGACCATTTATATTTGTTTTATTTTATTAAATTATATCCAGACTTATGGAGTGTATTAAATATTTAAGTGATGCAATCAAATGAAATAAATAGTAAAAAAAACTATTTCTCTTCTTTCTCCTTTTTTTTTTTTTTTTTTTTTTAAATCTCTCTCCAGATACAAGTTGTGAGTTTTGCCACTGAGCATAACTGGGACTCTCTGGATTTTTACGATGGTGCTGACAACCACGCACCAAGACTGGGCAGCTACTCTGGTAAACAGATTTTCCAGTGTGTTTTTATACTTTTATTGAAAAAGTTTAATATATCACCTGCATTCTTGCCAGTTCACATTAGAAATATGCAAATGATTTGCCATAGAATTGAATTGTGATAGTTGTGATAAGAATTTGGTGGAGTAACAGTGCAGCACTGCTGAACAATCTGCACCGTTTTCTAATCAAAATGTGAATTAATATCCATCATATCCAAGTTCACAAAGAGCACCAAGTAAGTGTCTCTGTATCTCACAGTGTACCAGAGTTTTAAATCCCACACTAGCTGAAAAGAGGAGCAACTATATCGACAGAGATGTAGCAGTCCACAGCCTATGGCAAGCCAACTAAGTTTCTCCAAGTTTCTTTGCTACTATTTCGTCTGTGGCCATGAGGAATAGTATAGAATATAGCATGCATTTAAGAAAAGTATCTTATGATCTTGATAAAAAAGAAAGTCTGTATTCAGGGGGAAAGGTTACAGCCTAATGCAACATCGCTTTTCCCTCATTAGAGAGCGGTGTAATAAGACAACTGTAGACTGTAGGCATACGTCATACACACGTCAGCAGTGTTTTTTGTAATTACTCACTGCCCAAAGTGGTGGTCCAAAGTCCCATACTGTCGCTTTGAGAGATGCCTGTCACAGCAACACAGATTTGAGATATCTAATTTTTGAGACGTGTCCCCTTTACAAACATTCATAGCCTAGATGACAAAATAAAGAAGATGAACTATGCTGTATTGTAACCTGATCAAAGCAAATATTCCTTGACAGTTAAATAATAAAAAAACATTTCTGACCATGTGGCGCCCTGCTATGAGTGCAATTAGAGCTAAACTGGCTGCTTTCTAAGTCTCCCAGCAGGAGCTCGGTTACACACCCACTGACACCTGCTTGTTTATCTGGTGATTCCTCGAAAGACATATGAGAAATTTTTGTTGCATAACTAATTGAGCCTTTCGCATCCTCATTTTTTAATATAATTTTTTTCCCAAGCAACCTACGAGGTAATCTGTCAAATACCTTCATTTCCGAATTAATAGAATTATTCACGTTTCTGAATGTTCCCAGAATTTACTGCAACTTTATTAGCTGTACTTTCAAGATAACTTCCATATGCATATGCGAATGTTTAATATGCACGGCACATCAGAATATGATCAAAACAATATAAAAAGGTATGCTTTTCTAGTTGCAAGTGTTAAATTGATGTATCACTTTTTTCAGGTGTAACACTTTTCCTGTTTTGTAGCTTCTGTGTATAATCATAACTCTCTTCTAATCATAGACTGTATATAAACATTGAACAATGCGTCCCCACTCCCTTGTATTGGCCAAACTGACGCTATTTTCCCAGGGCTTTTACCAGACTCACTCGCGTTTTCATTTAATTAATCCCGCGCTCTGCTCGACCTCCACCAGTTACAAAGAAGTGTTGGATTATACACTGTACTAATTGTTTTATTTATTTTTTTCCTACTCTCACTGTCCTACGAGACCGCTTTATGGAGCAGTTGGCATGGCAACTGGTAGTCATTGTGAGGTCAAATAACTAAACTTATCAGGAAAATTGACACTTGAACATGCATCAGCATTATATTAACTACCTAAAATGACAGAAACCATCCTTAATTTTTTTTGACGTGTATTTTAGTGTTTTAGTCTGGCCCAAGTCCCATCCACTAACATGAAGGAGGTGGAGCTTATGACCTATACTGCAGCCAGACACCAGGGGGAGCTCTACTTGCTTTGGCTTAATTTTTGAGGAGCAGTTCTGCCGTCCATCTTTATTTACAGTCTATGCTTCTAACAGGCAAGAGTCTGTGAATATTAGCCAGTCATCCAGGTCACGGTATATCTAATACAAGGCTAAAACAAAGACAGCTGGACTGGTGTTTGAGGTTTCCACTCATTCAAGTAGCTTCTATAGTTCAAACTGACTTCTGAGGAGTTTAGGTTTTTATTTCAGAACACCTGAAACTCACATCACTTTGGCCTGTTACGACCCATACCTGAATGTGAGGGTGTTATTGTAGGGGGGGACTATAAGTGGCAGATTAGTGAGGTCTTAGTCCACCAATCCAGAGAAGAGTTTTCCAAAATCACATACAGTAGATGGCTTCCTTTACTCTTCTTTCAAACCATTTGTCCTCTCTGCCTAAAATGTGTACACTGCCATCCTTATAAGGCTCCCTTTTAAGGTGCACATCAACTAAAGCACACTCACATGCTACCTGACAGTTTTGTCGCTCACTTATGTTTAACTTTTACACTTCTAACTGTTCTCCATGCATATTGTATAAGCAAAAGAAAAAGTGCTACTTTTTTCTTTGCCTCTATTCTTACAGGGAGGAGAAAAAACTTGATAGAGCTCCAAAATGAGAGTGTTGCGCATTAGTGTGCCATTAGTGCAGCTGGTGTGAATTTCCACGCCGCCTACAATGGAAGTGTCTGAGCTCCAGCAGCTCATATTCATTAAAAAGAAATAAATGTGCTCAGTCTGTGTGAAACCTTCCCCTGAATTCACTCACTCATATAATTCAAACCGCCGTGCTAAGCAAGAGTTAGCATCTTCCTAGGGTGGTAGTAGTGCTTTTAGGGAAGCTAAGTTATCTGAGTATGTCCTAGTCGTGTTAAATAATCTATGAGAGGCCTTGACATCTTTATGACAAACTGGAAAGAGATGATATTTCAATGACACGACACTGATGACAATGATTCTTTTTTTTCCATATAAAAAGTCATGTAGAGCAATAATAAAACTTTTATTTTTTTTATTTAATTTGGGTTAATTACAACTCTTAATTAATTCTGTCACACAGCCCTTAATAACCGTCATGGTTAAATCCATGCAGTTAATTATTCATCATCATTCATCAATTATTATGAAGGGGAAAAAATCATTTTTTATTTTCCAATGTGATAATGAATGAATTTTTTTTTGTTCTTTTTCCCATAATGCGAAAACGACCAGCAGGAGGGCTACAGACTATTCAGAAACCTGCTAATTAATTCCTCTCACAACAGGCAACCAATAACATGCACTGTCCTGAATCACTGTTCATTCAGATGATGCTCTCTGTAACTTTGGCATTGTTTTTTTGCTGACACACTCCGGCCTCTGGAAAACATCAAAAACTGCACAAGGGGCTAAAATCAAGAGATGGGCGTGGACATTTCCACTGATAAGATTTTAATACATGGTTATATGTGCCTCTTATTGTGAAGCGCGCTGACAGAATTACACTGTTGCTGGTGCTGCACCGTTATTTTTGCTTTGTACCTTTCCCAGCCACCCTAAGTAGGTCAAGCCAACATTTGAAAAGTGGTTTCAAATAAAACAGATGTCTCAAATAAAAGAAAATTCCCCTCTCCCTCCTTTGAGAGGACGAAAAGTGAAAAAAAAAAAAAATGTAGGTAAGGGAGGCCTTTGTTGTTTCCCTTGCTGTCAAATAACTAAGATCACTTGCTTTCAAGCCTCTGTTAAAAAAAAATAAAAAAAATAAAATAAATGTGATCGTGGTCCTCTGTTCTTCTCTCTCCCTGCTTTCAGGCACCACTATCCCCCCTCTCCTGAATAGTACATCTAACAACCTCTATCTCAGCTTCAGCTCAGATATTAGTGTCTCAGCTGCTGGATTTCACCTGGAGTATACAGGTATATGTTCATCTCCTAAAAAAAATAACCTGCTGTCAATGCAATATGTACAATATGATGATCATAATAATGTGTATTTTATCAGCTATCGGTCTGGAGTCGTGTCCAGAGCCTCAAACTCCAAACTATGGGATTAGGCAAGGAGACAGATTCATGGTGGGGGATGTCGTGCAGTTTTCCTGTGAACAAGGATACTCTCTACAGGTAAAAGTTCCACTTCTCGTACAGAGTCATACTTTCTGCTGAGGGGACTGAGTGCAACTGGAGGATAGTCATTTTCGATGCAGAATTTTCAGAACGCAAGCGCGCACTAGAAGTTGTTCAGTGCAAACCAACCGACACTGCCAGATGTGTTTGTGAAATCATTAAAGTCTGCTCAGCTTCTCTGATGTGCCGCCATTCATTCTTTTTTTATATCCCTTGGCTGCACAAACCAAGAACTATTTAAACCGAATCAAAAGGAAAACCCCACTCTCGGGTGGTTTTCCCCGGCTCTGACTAAACACACAGCTCTGGTGTGGTTTGCACAACTCCTGAATAATGTATGTCTCTGGTGTGGTCTTCCCAATTTCTGTGCAGTATACTGTAGAGCTCTAATGGAGGTTTGCCTGCCTCGTGCTAAATATACAGACTCACTGTATGTATTAATATAGATGTCTTGTTACTGCAGTGCGTGGAAGCAAAGTATTTAAAGCTCAACTGTGGTGATTTCATAACTGAAAAAATATGGTTGCTTTAACTTTTTTAGGGTAACGCCCATATCACCTGTATGCCTGGACCTGTTAGAAGATGGAACTACCCTGTACCACTGTGTCTCGGTAGGTGTTGTTTGACAGCACACACACACAACCTGGATATACTGAGAGAAGCAACGCTGCAGAACTGATGCAAGCAGTCTCCGTTTCTTCTCTGACTCTCTGTAATACGAGCCGTTTGATCAATTTACCGTTCTGCAATGAGCTGATTATTTAGTATTCTGCGCAAGAATATGATTAGGCTTTTTAACTGATGCAAAGTCAGACTCCGCTGTAAACATGCAGAGTGTACAACAGACACCAAGAAACAAACTAGAGAAAACAAGCTCCGGACACATTTGCACAATGCAAATTTAATTAAGGAGGGCATTTATTAAAGGCTCCGAATATTCATGTCTCATTTAAAATGACGCAGAATGTCAGGTTAAAGACGTGAGTTTTAAAAAGGAGAAGCATGTCTGCTGCTCTCTTTGAGGTCAGACTCATGGACTCATGCTTTTGATGTGCTGCTTTCAGCGCTAAACCACCATTTCCCTTTTTTTTTCTGTGTGTTTGTTTGTGTGTGCTTGTGTATACAGCCCAGTGTGGTGGGTCTATGACAGATGTAAGTGGAGTCATTCTAAGTCCCGGTTACCCCGGCAACTACCCGAGTGGATTAGACTGCACATGGACAGTAAACTTACCTGTTGGCTTCGGTAAGAAACGCTGTCCAAAATATATATATATAGTATTTGTGTCTCCATGTAGTCTGATTGTGTCATAAGTCAAGTTATTTTTTCTCTCAGGCATCCATCTCCAGTTTTTGAACTTCTCCACCGAAGCGATCCACGATTACTTAGAGATCCGTAGTGGAACACTGGAGACGGGAACGGTTATTGACCGGTTCAGCGGTCCAACCATCCCCAAACCTCTGTTCAGCACCACCCACCAAAGCAGCTTCTTTTTCCACAGTGACTATTCACAAAACAAACCAGGGTTCCACATCACCTATCAAGGTAAATGTTGTTTCAACAAGTTCCCCTCCAACATGCTGTTTACGGTGATCATTTCCTAAGCAAAGAAAACAGGAGCAGACATCCGACTGTGCCGCCTGTTTAGCCCAAAACAGCAACTGTTTCCCGTGTGGATCTGAATGTGACCTCATTTCTCAACCACAAAATTACCTACTCGATAAATACGTTTCTCGACTTCATAAGAAGCTTGCCAAAAAGATTACAGGTTCCTCACAGGTCCTCAGTCTGGTTTAATTTCAGTGGCGAGGCAAGGTTTTTATTTATTCTTCTTGGCTCTAAAGCGGTTTTGAACAGTCTTATATTTATTATGACAATTCTTGTGGATAGTCTAAATTTGTTACGGCTAATTCCATTAATGGGCAAATTACAGTGGCTGATGAATAATACCTTTTATCTCTTGACAGCAGCACTGCCAAAGTGTTTTAAAACGGGAAAAAATGTGAATACCAGCGGTTTTATTATTTCTCCGACCATTATTGCTGCTAATGTTTGTCTTTCTCACTGACACGTCTTACTTTAGTCACACAAGTCCCTGATTCTTGAAACCCGCGCTGTGAAAACTTAATGTGACTATTAACATTTCAATGGCTGACTGTTCGGTACAATTTGAGATTATTTTGCCAACATCTAAAAAAAACAAGCAATAGCTGCTTTGACTCTGTAGTTCTTTTTCCAGCCTGTCATATTTCAGTGATATTAGAAATTCTCCATAAACAAACTGGAAGAAGTTTTGAACTCAAACTAATTTGAAGGTCTTTAAAGGCATCATGTAGTCTACTTGCAGGGTTTTTAAAGTGCTTTCCAAGTCCTGGAACAGTGGCAGGCTCAGCTGTATTTCATGTACTGGCTGACTATTGATTATTCCATATTCGTATTTATATCTTTTTATATAACCGACTTGGTTTTAGTTTTTAAAAAAGTGTCTGTGAAAAGTTGCAAGAAAGAAAAACAAATATTATTAATGCACATATTTTCAAATATGTCTTGATCAATTCGTGTTATTGTGCCTCCAGCCTATCAGCTCCAGAGTTGCCCAGACCCTCGGCCGTTTCGAAACGGCATCGTGATTGGCACAGATTTCAGCGTCGGGATGACGGTGTCGTTCGAATGTCTGCCTGGATATTCTCTGATCGGAGAAGCTTCCCTCACATGTCTGCACGGAATCAGCAGGAACTGGAACCACCCGCTGCCACGATGTGAAGGTAATTTACACGGTCATCTAGAGTGACTATCAACTCCCTCAGTGCTGGATATAAACTACAGTTCTGGTTTAGTTAGCTCACTGTGGTATATTTGTAAAGAGAAAGCAGTCACTTCATTGTCTTTAGTTCTGCTAGTATTGAATATTACGGTAGGTATTCCTTTGGTTACACTAAAAACACCTCAACTCACTGATATACAAATATTGATATTAAACTAAACTAAGTTATTTTACTGTAACGATTAAATATCTACATCACTTTATCGATACATGCCAGCAGTGCTTTCTATTAAAGCCCATTTTTGTGATTTAGTGAACAAAATATTCTGTGAGTCACTGTAATGAGAAACTTCCTTGAAATTATTACTTAGGATCTGAAAACAATGAGTCAATACAAGATACTGAGTCATGAGTCAAGTTATTTTGACAAGTGCAATAATTACTTTGAACAGTTCTCATTATTTTGACTAACTTGTAGTAGGAGTTACTCATTATTTGGAGAAGATTTTTATGTAACTGGCAGAAATGCGCCTGAATGTGAACACAGTTTTTTTTTTCCTATATTTGTAGAAGGTGTTGCATAACCAAGCAGGCGTTAAACGGTATCTGGATATAATTAGAAACATAGCTAGCAAGTTGCTCTCATACGCTTCCAGCTAATTATAGAAGTATCAATAAACAACATTATTCTAATTTTATGACCAGTAACTGCATGATAATTTAATTGTTATTGCTTTATCTATATATATATGGAGAGAGAGAGAGATATTTAAAGGCTAGAATTCTGAGCTTCAACACTTGCTCAATGACCTTAATTTAAAAAGAAAATACATATTCAATCTTTCTGCTCTCAGGGATAAGATCACATTACTGATGAGCAACACGCCCGAGAAATACCTGAGCTGCAGAACTGAGATAAAATTGTAATGACAGTTTATTAAAGGTATTAAGGCATTATCCAGTGGTCATTACCTGACTGATGGGAACATTTCCTCCCTCAGCCATGCACACAATTACCGAAGCTTGACAATGGTGATACTAATTTGCTAGTAATTTATTAAGGGTAATTCTGTTAATATTCTATCTCCCAGCGCTCTGCGGTGGTAACATCACATCATTAAACGGAACCATTTACTCTCCCGGCCACCCTGAGGAGTACCCAAACTTCCAGGACTGTGTGTGGAGTGTTAGAGTTCCTCCTGGACATGGGATATATATCAACTTCACTGTGCTGAGTACTGAGCCCATATATGACTACATTACAGTCTGGTAAGTACTATGTAGTTAAAGAGATGTTATTTATTCAATTTGCCATATTTACCTTTAATTTTCCATCCTCATTATAAGCTCTTTTGCTAATGTTCTCCCTCTTCGTCTGCTCCGTCGTTTACCCATAATTGTTCATTTTTTATTTGACTTAATAGCCATTTAATTTGTTCTGCATATTCTGAGAACTTCTGTCACCCACATATATACTTTCTCTCTCAAACAGGATGTCATGCTCCTTAACATCTTTTCAGAGTTTGCCACTAATTGGCAAAATTTCTGAAAGGGTTACTATGACTACAGGCATCTCTCCTTGAATATAAAGTTACTCCGACATAATTTCCTTATTGTCATGGCTTACCCGTTTCTCTTTAGCCATAAGTCCTTCTCTAACGCTCAGTCACTCTCACATGTTACATACATCTTTCTCTTCCTGTCTGCGCAGCCTTGACTTCTGTCTTCATTCTTCTTCTCGAGGAGGGCCGCCATTGGCAACAGTCGACATTTTGTCAATGAAGGTGTTTAAATGGTGCTCAGATACTACGTTACATAGTTATCTTCAAGGTCCAAGGTGGCAGCAGCAGAACCATAAATAGACCGTACAGTCTTAATTCTGCGGTTGCCATGTCGCTGCCCCTGCTGTATAGTCCCTTTCCTGAATCCTGTTTCCTATAAATAGACTCCACGGTGCGACGTCACCTGGCACATAGAGATGCAGAGGCAGGGCTAAGCAGGGAGAACACAACAACAGCAGGGCAGACAGGGTTGGCTGCGGAAACATTCTCTTGCAAATCATGTATTTTTAGACCGACACAGGCTTGTTCTTTTGTTGGCCTGTCATGATGTAAGCACTGTCAAACTTCCAGGCTATGATAACTAAAAACTTTTTATTTTTAGGCCAGTTTCTTTTTTATATTTGAGGTGAAGCAGTCATACTGTCACTCAGTCAACAGCTAGGATCAGAAAACTTCTTCATCCAGTGTTTTAATCACCAATTACTATCATTTTGCTTTGTACATTTTCTGCTGAATGGTTTAACCACACAATCCTAAACACAAAGGCAGTGGTGGCTCCTGCCAAATAAATATCTCAGGGAAGCCAACCCAGGTGATGTTGGACAATCCTTCAGTGATGGCTCAGGTGGCCCATTCATTTAGTTGCAATACCACTACTGACCACTGGATGGCTTTTATTAATCAGTTATTCTCATTCGGACGTAAAGGTAATTGGTAATTTGGTATTTTAGTTTATTACATTTCATTTTAGGAGCAGCAAATCCACAATAAAGAGCAGCTACACACCACACTGAAATCATGTAAGGTCCCACTCTATGGAAAACATGGCTAACTGGTTGCACACAAATAAACACAAAAGAAAAACGTTACATATGATAAAAGTCACTGTGAGCCTAAATCACCCAAATCACACCAAAAATACAAAAAAATGGGTATCAAATACTACCAGCAATTTTTTCTTTCGCCAAATGTTGTGTGACTTGTTTACTTTATAGACTCCCTTAGATTATTTCAAAACCGCAGCATCCAGACTGTCTTTCCCACAACTGTGTGCTGCTGCAACACTTCAGATCTAGCCACTGTGGGATAAATAAAGGATTATCTCATCTTATCTTATCTTACTGTTGGACCATGTGCCACCCACTTGCAGCTGATTCTGTGAATTCCATGAACTGGTCGCGCAGCGTGCTTCTGACCCTGCTGTCTGTCGAAAAAAAGTAGACAAACTGCTGAACTCAACACAAAGCAAAGATGGCAGCCGCACAAGAACTTACTAAGAACTCACAATCTCAGTCGCGCAGTCATAATGCTGCCCCCCCCTGCTGAGAGCACAGTGTCAGTGCTAAAGGTGTGATTTTCGCAGCGGTCTGCTCGGTCCAGAGCAAGCCAACCTGACAGTCACTTAATCCGCTAATTGGTCTCATGCTGGGAGGCTTACTACAGAGTTTCATTGGAATTTTATCATATATGCCACAGATGTTACCACGTATTGTGAAACCTCACACTTAAAGCCTACTCTGTACTGTATACGTTGGTGTGATGTGCTAATAATTGCTAATGAGCGAGTGAAACTGCTCTGATGAGTCTGAACCACCCAATGTGAATCAGAGAACGGAATGATTCCTTACATAACCCGACAGGTATAATTAGCCTCATCCAAAAACACTTAACAGCAGGAAATAATCATTCCATTTTAATCCATGATGATGCTTTTTAATCACAGATAATGAGCCTACTATTGGTTAGTTCCAGTCTGACAGCTGGTGGTGCTGTCATTATAGGTGAAATATGCTCACGACATTGCACCGAGGGTCCGACCTGCCAGGTGACAGATAAGTCCCTGTCTACCTTCTGTGGTAATTGTGTAACTTTTTATCTCATGAGGCCAATATTAGTGGCAACTGTGAAGCCACGTCTACAGAAGGATTCATATCCACCGTTAATTATTATTCAATATTTATGAACTTGAGCGTCTCAAAGCAAGAATAATAGCTCCAACGATTGGAACTCCGCTGTTCTTTTGTAAGTGAGTTAGTATCTAAATCTGTGAAGGGTTTTGTATCTAAATGAGCAGCATGACATTGCAGTTTGGATTGTTTCGAGAACAAAGATGGGCCCATATTCATGCAAAATCACTTTAGGCGCCGGCACTTTGTCACACAATGTCCATCTACAGAGTCATCACAGTCAATGGAGCAGCTCCGGTTGTGTCTCATAAATACATTCGAGTCTATTCAATCTTTGTTTCTAGCCTCAGAGAATCCATTTCCTGATCGCTAATAGCCATCTAACCGTCAGAGATGACGGCAATAACTCACTCAAATTGTGTTTTAGGTGGACTTTTTCTCCGCCGTTGTTCTATAAAGAAGGATCAGGTCCATTTGTTTATGGGTGTTTGTAGTATGTGACCGCCTCCTTTGTAATACAAGTTTTCTGTGTGTGTTCCTGTCTTTGTTTTACCACAGGGATGGTCCAGATCAGTCGTCGCCTCAGATTGGCCAGTTTAGCGGGAACACAGCTTTGGAGTCCGTCTACTCGACCTCCAACATCATCCTCATCAAATTCCACTCAGACTTCTCTGGAGCCGGCTTCTTTGTCTTAAGTTATCACGGTAAGATGCGTAATTGCACCATCAACGCTGTCACAGAGCTGGTGAACATGTTGCATTGATGCCATTCACTCTTATCATCTCATTTTTCTGTAGTCTTTGTTGCCCTGAGGTATAGTGGTCAAACTCAAACGCCATCGTTAGCATTGATACATGTTTTTGTTGCGTTGATGTCTTTTCAATTCTGTATTCTCATGAAGTTCTACCCAGATCTGCTTTCACTGAGTCAACGTGACTTGATCTTCAACTAGAGCGTCTCTCTGATCAAAGTCACATCCTGTCACAGTTAGTCACAATGGTGCTATTTATTGTTTTAATGTTATACATTGATTTTGAAGCAGAAACGGAAGACAACAATGCAAAGAGCTTTATAATATCCTAACTAAACAAAGTACAAGAGCTGTGTTACATTTCCTACTGGTAGTTTAGCTTTGAACAGATGTGTGTTTTCCATCTCTTACCCACAGCTACATTATATTGTATGCAGTCAAGTTAACTGATTCATTTTCATTAACAACGTTCTTGAATTAAACATCTTCTTCACTGAGTGTGAAGTATTCAGTTGGTTGTAATCTGCAATCTCACCACTAGGTGTCACTCAATTCTGCATACATGCCCTTTAAAATAATTCCTTTACTCATGTTTTCTTATAACTAAACAGGTATAAGGACGGTTTTGTATTTTTAAATAGTTTTGTTTTAATTGGTGTTGAAGTCATGCACTAAAGTTATCATGTGAAGTAGGAAATAGCAAGAGCAATCTGAAGTTTTGTTGTGCTGTGGTGTTCCTTTCGCTGAAGTTTTTATCTGTCACAAAGTGTCTTTTTCCTCAACAGTTTAAAAGTATTTTTATATCTATCTCATACACACGCGCACAGTCATTTTCTCTCCACAGAGTAGTTGAGATTGTATTTTTCCCGGCCCTGAGCTGCTCTTTCTCCATGTCAAAACTGTCTCTGCCATTTACTCTTTCATTTCCTTTCAATCACTTTCTGCTCTGGTCCTTCAGTGCACTTAGATTTCCTTTTATTTTCAGCAGCTGTTTAAAGTGAACCCCTCCCTCCTTTCAAGTACTGCGTTAAGTATGCTATGTATAGACTGTATAAGTAGCTTTCATACATATACATGATGATATACTGTAATTGGGCGAGAGGCGGGGAACACCCTGGACAGATCGCCAGTCTATCGCAGGGCTGGATAAAGTTTTAATTTGACAGAATAATTAGTCAGTTTGTCTCAAACACACTTATACATCCATACACCCACCCTCTTCCTCATGAAGCCTATATTTGCCCCTTCTGAAACATTTCTGTTCAGCACTCTTTAGTAAAAAATATACTGTATGTCAGGGTGTTTTTGAGCCGACTTCCCCTTTTCCGACAGATGACACATTGTTAATGAATTTTTGTTGGCAGGTTTTAACTGTCAGCTGTCACGCTCACACAGGAACAGCACTATCTCAAGTTTATTTTCAATTTTGGCTTTATTGGATGACGAACAGCAGAAAGTGACAGGGAAGATGGATAAAATGGAAAGGAGATGACATGTGTGTGGCAGTGGTTGTTAGCATTATTTTGTCACTTCTCCTTATTGGACAATATTGTGAGAAAAGAAGGAAGACGGCGAGAGTGAGCCGTGGGAGCAGGGCACCGTATTTGATCATCTGTTGAAGACTCAAATTGTTAGATTATGATTACAGGAAGAATTTACACCATTCACAATGGCTGCGCTGGAGTAACCTTAAGCAGGAGCTTGTCAAAATCAATGTTTCTATCTTTAGCAGTCTGACCGAAATTCAGAATGTCACCGTTTGCATCAGAGACAGCTGCTAAAGTGCACGTTTAGTTTGAAATGTCAAATGAAGCCCAAAAGAAGAAGCTGTTCCGGGATTATTTATCTAAGTCATCGTTCTTCTGTTTATTTATCTCCGGGTCAGGGATCCGAAAGCCAGCAGTCCCATACAGGACCATGTGCCATGCAGCTACAGATAATGTTGTCATGGACATGAGACTGAGAGAGGCGATGTGACATGAATGTGGAAGTAGCGATAAAAATGGTCTTAGAGCTTAGTGAGATCAATGGCTGCTCACAGCGATCCTCTCCTCCTCACGCACAGAAGCTCAGACATTCCTGCACACACAAACGTCGTGGCGCACACACACACCCGCATGCTGGCACACACGCAGACCACAAGGCTTTGGTATGCATGAGAGCAGCAGATACTATTGGCAGGTCTCATTTTCATACTCAATTTCATCCTGACTTATAGCCCTCAGCGCTCTCTCTCTCTCTCCCTATCTCCCCTCTAGCCCTCCCTCTGCTCTTTCCCTCTCTCTCTCTCTCTCTCTCTCTCTCACACACACACACACACACTCTCTCTGTGTTAGTGAGTGATCTACAGTCATGCAGTAATATTGATTACACCCTTCAACTCAGCAGCTGTGAACTCAGTTCCTTTTTATCACACATCTGTGTTGCTCGTTTGTTTTTGATTCCTTGCTCTGCTGACCTGACCATCTCAACTTAAAAAAGTGAGGTTAAACTGACACATGCATTCGCGATTAAATAATTCAAATTCAGACAGCTGACGTCACACACGCGCCTCTTTGTGCAGTCACTGCGGTCGCAGCAGGGACTGATCAATGTTCAATTTTTCTTCTCTTTCTCAATAAACCCAAGTTCATCGACCGCGTTTTTCTTTCTTGCACATTTTTATATACTGTCCTCTCTCCGTCCTCTCCTCCCCTTCCCTGTGTCTGCTCTAATAGCCTACCAATTAAGGGTTTGCCAGCCTCCACCAGAAGTGCCCAATGCTGACATACTGATGGAGGACGGTGAGCTGGAGATAGGTGAGTTGTCAGTCTACCTGTCGTCCCTCCAAATGTGTCAGTGTGATGGAAGGATGCAAAATGGAAACTTGCAACTTCCGGGTGCCAACAAAAAATCAGCAGTCGGGGTATGCTATGTGTTATAAAATGTACTTTATTTTAAGATAAACTGTTCAGGTCAGAGCATTTACTTGTTTAAAAGTTTCATATGCAAGTGTAAGCAAAGGTCCTGCTTTTAAAATAAAGTAGAAGTGTGTATTAACTATTATAATAACAAGACTCAAGTAAGTAAAATAAATAAAAAAGAAAAAGTTGCCACTGCTATTGAATAACAGTTATATAATGTGCTACATAATTACTACTGGTGCATTGGTGTGTATGTTTTCATTTCACTGTATAGCCGGAGCTGATGTATTTACTACTTTATCTTATATTTTCTATGTAAAAACTTAATTTGTGAAGCAATTTGAGAGAATAGATGTCAGATAAGTGAAGTTTAGTAAAAAATGACATTATCTCTCTCTGGCCCTGTTCAGACCTGCTCAAGTTCAGATACATTGACTTGTTTGACTGATCCGATCTCAGACCTCATTTGGAGGTAGTCTGGGATGCATTTGACTGCATTGCTTTGGTAGTGTGAACACACACTCGTCATAAGTCTTATAAAAGACCACCTACTCAACACAGGGTTCTCCTATGAAACTGGATTTTGCCTCTATCTGCTGTTATTCCACTGTTCATACTGATTTTGTGCCTCCAGGCGACATCATCAGGTACAGATGCCAGCCTGGGTTTTCCCTGGTCGGCAGTGAGATTCTAACCTGTCGTTTAGGAGAAAGACTCCAGATGGATGCATCGCCTCCAACATGCCAGGGTGTGTGTCTTGAATTTGATCTTGGGCATAAAAAAACTTGTGTGCTCATTTAATATAACCACTGTCTTTGCTAATATTTTCTCCCCCTCAGTTCAATGCCCCGCACATGACGTGCGTTACGACTCATCGGGCGTCATCCTGAGCCCCGGCTGGCCAGAAAGCTACCCTAACCTCCAGATGTGCTCCTGGAGCGTTACAGTAGAGAAAGGATACAATGTCACCATAACCCTCGAAAGTTTCCACACTGAGAAAGAGTTTGACGTGTTGGAGATTTTTGACGGTAAAAAAAAAAAAATCTACACTCAAACCTTTTAGAAAAATTTAACTGTGAAGTATTTGTCAGAGCCACATGTCAACGTACCCTCAGTGTATTATTCATTCTCTGTGTCTCTCTTTTCCCTCCCTCCCATCTCTTTCACTTTGTCATGTTCCCCCTTAGGCCCAACAGCCAACAGTCCAACTCTGGCAACACTGAGCGGTGACCTGCCAACTCCCTTTAACATCACAACCTCCGGTCACCAGTTCCTGGTGCGCTGGTCTTCAGACCATGGCACAAATAAGAAAGGCTTCAAAATTCGCTATGTTGGTGAGTACCAAAGTATGTATCCCAACTTTATTTTACTACTACTTTATAATATAATGCATGAAAGTAAGGTAGACAGAGGCAGACAGAAGGAGTGGAAGTGCACTTAGAGGAGCTGTTTCAACCTCTAAGTTGTGTCAGAATATGAGGCCCTAGTCACAGTTGGTATTAGCTTGCTCCCTAGGTGAGCCGATCACAAGTGGGAGGCTCTAAATAAGTTCAAACCTCATGTAAAAATGTGTCTCAAGTGACTACTTCAGATCTTAGTTTCACACCTATATAATTTGGGATGCTGTAAAATATTGTGAAAACATCTGCTGTCTCAAAACAATGGATTTCCATCTACTGCTGGTTCAGAACCAAGAACAGTGACGTTTATTGTGTGTGCACATGGTGCTATGTTCCAAAAACTGAATGTAATGAGCTTTGAAGTCTCTCTCGCTCATTCGCAAGCATTCACTTGATTATTTATTTATCTTCCTGACGTTTGTTATTTTAGAAACCCACACAGAGCTCAGTAATGTCACTGCTGCGCTGAAAGAAAATCTCAAGTAACAAAGTCACTAGACATTTTTTAAGGAACTAAGGTAACTTACGTTGCACACACGGTTAGTGTCAGTGTGACCTGGACACATAGTGTGTTCATACGGCAGAAAGAGTGTGGTCACAAGTGGTCCATTCACGCTTGTCCACTTGTGATTCCATCACCTCGGACCAGCTTAATACCAAGTCTGAATAGGGCCTAAGTTACAACGCATTCATCAAGATGTACAACTACATGTGTATCAAACTTCTGTCTGTCTTCTAAAGCAGTTTCCTAAATTGCACTATACGCTTGTTTGAAAGTTTTATCTATCTAAAAGGAAGCTTGATGAGCACAGATGTTGTTTTACAGCTTTGCATTTAGACAGTCTTGCACCTGGGTCTGCTGAGTATACCTTTTAGACGGTTGGGTAATGAGGCTTGAGTGCTTTATTCAAGGGCATATTTGACAGCTAAAGGGAAGGAGACCATTTTACCTGTTTAGCTTTCCTTCCTATTCACTCCATACCTTCAAGTCAGGAGGCTGCTTCTTTAACCTTTAAAACACCACTGCTTTGTATGATGAATTACACGATGAGGAATAACAAAAAAAAAAAAATAGAAAAGCCTCCCAGGATGCTCACATTCAGTAACCTTCTTTGGTAGCTGTGATTAATGTGAGCATCCGCAAGAAGTGTTAAACATATGTTGGAAGCCTACTAATACCAGGGTTCAACTTGAAGAATGTTTTATTTTTTTAACGTGCAAAATGAGGCCAGTGCATGTCAACGCACTTCTTCCTGTGAGGAAACATAATGTGCAGGGATTTTAATTATGAAGAGAAAATTTAAGGCATGTGTTGAAATAACATTTTCTAATTATAACTATGTCATTATAACAAGCAGGGTTTTTTTTTTTTTTTGTCATTATAAAAAGCCCTTGCGTGATTAAAATCTGCAGTTTAATGCCATCAATCTTAAAATCACTACAGGGGAAACAACCTCGATTGGACCTGATGAGATATTGTCAACTGCCTGCTTTGCCTATTTACCAATTAAATGTTTAGTGCTTTTAGAAATGAACAGTGTCAGAGAGAGTGCTGATTAGAAATCACTGTACAAAACTGTACGAAACCTCACTGACACTGATTCTGCATTTTAAACAGAAAAAGCAAGTTCTCTCACTCTTACTCATAAATGACCCAAGATTATATTTATTCAAACACTCACCACACAGATACTGGGCCAGTAGCACACTACAGGGACTTACAGTATAAAACAGGCTCATCACTAATAAATAAGGTCAGTTAAGAACTTATTTTTGGGTTCTTGCTCAGTTTGGAGAGTTACAACAACTTGCCCAAGTCAGCATCTTACAGGACGTCGGCCTGGGTAATTTTAATATGCTATGACTGAGACGCATAGTAAAACTAAAGGCGCTTTTAGAGTACTGCGGGACATAGACGCCGTAACCTACGCACGTAGGCAACATCAGTGCGAGCCATTTATTCTTGTGCGCTTGTCAGTCTGGCTTGCTCTGTAACAACGCCACCCAAACGTTAGTCAGCGCTTTCTCTTTTTTGCCAGTCGAGTTAATTTTTGTTTCTACTTGCTGCTTCACTTTCAACAATGGAGAAGGAAACTTTCGCTGAAATTTTGCCAAAGATGAGTCGTACAAACATTTGTATCTCCAAACCTCCTCAGTTAACCTTTCTTCATTGTGTTCCATCTTTAATGATCCACAACAATCAATTGGAAAATTGCAGAGATGGAGAAGCAGCCGGAAATACTAAAGCGGAAACACATTACTACCAATCGGACCAATCACAGCTCTCGTGGTCTGCGTTAGTGATGTGTGGATCGATACTGAAATATCGATACCTCCGATACCAGATCTTTATGCTCAAAAATCGATTCTCAAATCAAAATATCGATACTTTTGATACTTCAGTCATTTAAAGTAATCTATATCATTAACAGGAACACAGTGGAAAGTAATTAACTATTGAGATCTTGTCTAAAGATACACGGTTGGGAACTGCTTTTTCTTCCGCCTGGGTAAGTGCGTAGTGCGTAAGCGCAGCAGTACGCTGCTCAATCAGTCAATCAATCAGTCTGTAGACACAATGGAAGAGCGTAAACGGAGTCATGTTTGGGGCTATTTCAGCTCTTGTATTTTTTGTGAAGCCATGATTTGAAATACACTAGTTTTTTAGATTTACCAGACACATTAGATGTATTTGCACAAAGTATCGGTGTCGGATCGGTATCACCAATACCAGCCTGAATTTTACTCAGTATCAGATCAGAAAGGACATTGGTGGTATCGAACATCACTAGTGTGCCTCGCCACGGAGCATATAGTTAGATTTCTGGGGAGGTGCACGTCAGCTACAGCGCTAGGCTCTGCATATGCTCTGCGCTGCCTATAATAGTGGTTATTTATCGTGTATATATAGATATATAAATGCTTTTATCTAGTGCCGTAGATATAGAGATAAATTATCCAACTAATCCGCCAACAAAGTTAGGCAGTGTTTAACATGTTGGCAGGTTGTTGGCGGTTGAAGCAGGATCCCCTCCTGCAGATGCCAGTATTGTCTGGAGTAAAGGATTTATAAGCCTTACTGTAAAAAATGTATCATGAAATTGCATATAGCCATCGATGTCTTTGTGGGCTGTGCGTCCTGTAATGTCTGACATCTCCTGTAACTCATCTCATTGATTGTTTGATGAGAAAACTCTGCCAAGAGAGATTTTTATGTTCTTATTTGGCATTTATATGGCCTGTCAGATGGATCCTAATTGGCTGAAAAACACTTCTCCTTTTAGATTTCCCTGAAAGGTATAATTATTATTATGAATGCAGCCATTAATATTTCTACTCTGAACTTTTTGTCTAGTTGTTCTGAGATATACTTAGAGTGACATATTGATACTTCTGCTGAGCTCTTTTAAATACCACATTCTAAGCCAAAATTGCTGTCAGTAAAAAATAGATTTTATGAACACACTTGACATCTGGTCCCATTAGTCCAATTTGCAAGGCATCTTTTTGTGTCATAAATAAGTTTGGGTTCATGTTAATAAAATTTAGGGAAATTGATACCATCCCTGCTATTTAATGACACCAGAAGGAAATGTCAGTTACACAAAAACCTTGCTAGTAAGACTGTAATCCATCGTCTCAGCAGAGATGTG
This sequence comes from Chelon labrosus, assembly GCF_963514085.1. Classification (NCBI taxonomy): domain Eukaryota; kingdom Metazoa; phylum Chordata; class Actinopteri; order Mugiliformes; family Mugilidae; genus Chelon; species Chelon labrosus. Next base: position 11,734,045 of record NC_140349.1, read on the forward strand.
AAAGCACTAACATCTGATATTATTGTACAATGTTACAGCATTGTTGTAGTTCTAGTTCTTGTTGTAGTTCTAGTTCTTATGGTTGTAGAAAAATAAAGTGCTGTCGTAAAAAAGCATGGTTTGACTTGGTTACAGTAAACCCTCCTGGTGTGAAGCCTTTTAAAATCGTTATTTTTCTAACGTCTTTCTTCCTCTGCAGCGCTGTACTGCTCCACCCCAGACTCCCCCCTCCATGGCTCCATCTCCTCTCAGAGTGGCGGCCATGTTAACAGCGTGGTGCGCTGGGCTTGCGACCGCGGTTACCGTCTCATAGGCAACGCCACGGCAACCTGCCGCCGCACACCGCTCGGCTACCACGCCTGGGACTCTCCTGTGCCTGCGTGCCAAGGTGTGTTTGTTTGTCTCTGTATAGAGTGTATGTATACTTAAAGGCTACTGAAATGTTTTAATTTCCATTTCTTGTATATTTTTAGATACACTATATTACCAAAAGTATTCGCTCACCTGCCTTTACTCATTCTATGAACTGAAGTGCCATCCCATTCCTAACTCATAGAATTCAATATGATGTCGGTCCACCTTTTGCAGCTATTACAGCTTCAACTCTTCTGGGAAGACTGTCCACAAGGTTGAGGAGAGTGTTTATAGGAATTTTTGACCATTCTTCCAAAAGCGCATTGGTGAGGTCACACACTGATGTTGGTCGAGAAGGCCTGGCTCTCAGTCTCCGCTCTAATTCATCCCAAAGGTGTTCTATCGGGTTCAGGTCAGGACTCTGTGCAGGCCAGTCAAGTTCATCCACACCAGACTCTGTCATCCACGTCTTTATGGACCTTGCTTTGTGCACTGGTGCACAGTCATGTTGGAAGAGGAAGGGGCCCGCTCCAAACTGTTCCCACAAGGTTGGGAGCATGGAATTGTCCAAAATGTTTTGGTATCCTGAAGCATTCAATGTTCCTTTCACTGGAACTAAGGGGCCAAGCCCAGCTCCTGAAAAACAACCCCATACCATAATTCCTCCTCCACCAAATTTCACAGTTGGCACAATGCAATCTGAAATGTACCGTTCTCCTGGCAACCTCCAAACCCAGACTCGTCCATCAGATTGCCAGATGGAAAAGCGTGATTCATCACTCCAGAGAACGCGTCTCCACTGCTCTAGAGGCCAGTGGCGGCGTGCTTTACACCATTGCATCCGACGCCTTGCATTGCACTTGGTGATGTGTGGCTTGGCTGCAGCTGCTCGGCCATGGAAACCCATTCCATGAAGCTCTCTGCGTACTGTACTTGGGCTAATCTGAAGGTCACATGAAGTTTGTAGCTCTGTAGCAATTGACTGTGCAGAAAGTCGGCGACCTCTTTGCACTATGCGCTTCAGCATCCGCTGACCCCTCTCCGTCACTTTACGTGGCCTACCACTTCGTGGCTGAGTTGCTGTTTTTCCCAAACGCTTCCATTTTGTTATAATAGAGCTGACAGTTGACTGTGGAATATTTAGGAGCGAGGAAATTTCACGACTGGATTTGTTGCACAAGTGGCATCCTATGACAGTTCCACGCTGGAATTCACTGAGCTCCTGAGAGCGGCCCATTCTTTCACAAATGTCTTGTTTCACAGTCTGCATGCCTGAGTGCTTGAATTTATACACCTGGGGCCAGGCCAAGTGATTAGAACACCTGATTCTGATCATTTGAATGGGTGAGCGAATACTTTTGGTAATATAGTGTATATATTTTATATTTTATGAATTTTGTACTTGTAAATATAAGCTTAACAAAGGTGTGAGAAATCATTTGTTTCATATACCGTTGAGGAGATATTACTATTACACAAAATTTCTTGCCCCTAAAAGACTGAAAAAAGTAAATTTGTCAAGTTTTGTGAGAGCTTGTCTGATCAAACTGAAATTAGATCAGGTGCAAAAGTCTATTCCATATAAATCTCAGGCCCCTCACTCCGGCACGTTATCCACAAACTACTTCAAACTTAATGGTGAGTGAAAATGATTTAGATCAGTAAAATAAACTAGCGAACTAATGTAGCCAATGTAGGCAACACCACAAACCACACAGCAGGTGTATATTTAATAGCAGCCAGACAAACTTTTAATAAAGAAGACAATTATTTTTCCATCATTCTCTACATAAGTCTGTGAATGATAGACTAGGCTGACCATGCCAGTGCACTCTATAAGAAAGGCCAGAGCAGACTCTACCTGCTAAGGACACTTAGGTCCTTCAGAGTGCAGGGAGCACTCCTGAGGTCAATTTATGACTCTGTGGTGGCATCAGTTATCCTCTACGGCAGTGGTCCGCTGGAGTAGCAGCATCTCAGCGGCAGACAAGACGAGACTGAACAGACTGGTGAAGAAGGCCGGCTCTTGAGCCCTTGGAGGTGGTGGGTGATCGGAGGATGATAGCAAAGCTGTCAACCTTGATGGAAAACAAGTCCCACCCCCTCTAAGGCGCTGTAACAGCACTGGGCAGCGCCACGCTGTGTGAAGGAGCGTTACGGCAGGTCCGTCCTTCCTGCTGCTGTGAGGCTATACAACCAAGCCTGCTCCCAATAGAATAGACCACATACATATAACTACTATTGTATTTAATTTAAAAAAAAATTAAAAAATTGTATTTATTCTGTGTTTTAGTTTTTTTTTTCTTTTTAATCTCTTGTGGGTACTGTGTGCTGCTGCAACACTGCACATTTCCCCACTGTGGGATAAATAAAGGATTATCCCCTTTTATCTTATCTTACCTCACTGAGAAGAGGGAAGTGTGTCATCTAACAGCTCAAAGTGGCTCATCCTCCTTGTTCCATTTCAAACTGACCCATTCTGAGCAAAAAAAAAAAAATCCAAAACACATTTTTGTTGAGGAACAAACAAATTGCATTTCTTATCATTATTGCACAACATAAGACACGTTGTGCTTTGCCAGTTTAATGCTTTTAAAGTAAAGTTGAAACAGTAGGAAATGTTCAGTCTGCATTAACAGCAACCTTTGAAAAACGTTAGCTGTCACTAGTATGGATGATTATATTAATAGTGACTTAATACAAGATTAATGTTGATACAGAGTTCAGCAGTACTCGTAGGCTCAATCACCAGTGTTAATTTATTCCGTGATAGTGACCTATAACAGGCAATTATTTAAAATACAATTCTGAGATTTTGAGCCACCTAAATCCATGCTATGAAAACCTATAAACCTTTCCTTCCATGTTTATTTTTCAGCGTGTGCAGCATGTTTTATGTTGCTACTTTTCATTATCTAATCCCAGGCATCAACAAACTGTAGGTAGGCACAGCTCCTAGTTGCTATTAATAGAAAGTCAAATGATGCATGTGTAGCAGATTGAGGAAACTGTGTAACATCGCGCTTTGCAACGCAGCCTATTTAAAGCGGCGATGGAGCGAGCTCTGCAAGACGGATGCATTTTGTGTGAATTGGTTAGAACTAGAGATCAAGCATCTCTTGATTGTATATTTTTAGTTCGATCGCGCCGTTGAAGGAAATCCGGTGGCTTGTTTACCGGCACACAATGCATTCAGTGTCTTTGAATCCCCAGGAACATTTCCAAGTGCACATGAAACCTGCCTACCTGTCAGACGTAACTGTGCATTACAGCTTCTGTGTGTGTCTGTTTACATCTTAACTAGTGTGGATCTGTCCTCCCTTAGCTGTCTCATGCGGGGCACCCAAGGCTCCCATAAACGGCGGCGTTTTAACAGCTGACTACTCCGTGGGAACAAGAGTTTCCTATTTTTGTAACGATGGGTACAGACTCTCCAGTAAAGAACTGACGTCAGCCATCTGTCAGCCTGATGGAACATGGAGCAACCACAATAAGATACCACGATGTTCTGGTTAGTCGGCAGCCGTGGAATATTCAAAATACAAATGTCAGATGTGATGGTGTAACTTTTTCTTTGACTAAACAGTAAAGCTACAAGTGTGAGCTTTTAAAACATATGATATACAATATTTCCAATCAGTGTTTTGAATCAGATTATCTCTGTCTGTGTAGTGGTAGTATGTCCCAGCATCGGGTCATTTTCTCTGGAGCACGGCCGCTGGAGGATCGTCAACGGCTCACACTACGAATACAGAACTCGCATAGTGTTCACCTGCGATCCGGGATACTTCAGATTAGGCCCTGCCCACATCCAGTGCCTACCCAATGGGGTGTGGAGCTGGAGGAACGAGAGACCGCACTGCCAGGGTGAGTAATTACGATTTTAAAGATCGGCAACTACCTCTAACTATCTCAGTAATGAGGGAAGCCATTATAAATCTTTGAACATCTAGGCCTTTGCCTTAATGAAGACGCATATTTGTGTATATTCAGATGTTAATGAACCAATTAACCTTGGTGCATTCAGTCCAATACTACACATACTATACCTTTCTGTAGGTAACAATAGAAATATTATACTCTTGCATACACTGAATAAAAAATAGGGGCTGCATGGGTTTTTAGCAGTGTCTTCCTGGATTCCTCTCTTATCCCCTGGCAACTAATCCTAGACATAGTCTGGCCCATAAAAGAGTATATTGTTTTTATTTTACACAATGGCTTATCTATTAGGGAGCTTTAGAGGATTGGCAGCTGGACAGACTAGCTAATACAGAACCAAAGCACCTCTTAACGTTATAAATCAGAGGTGTGTTTAATGTTTAATGTTGATTTAGTTACATTTAATTATTACTTTACATTATTTTCAAATCCATACTTGACTTTTTAAATCTGTCTGTTGTTTCTCTTGCTGGGATGCCTTGACATTTTACTTTTTAAGAAATTTGTGACATTTACTTTGATTTCATGGGCATTTCAGTGTGTGAGGGAGAAAAAAAACAAACACCAGAATTAAACAGGTTGACAGGACCGGTAGCATTCATCACTGAAACCAATGAGCTCTAGCAGCTACGCACATTAACTCGGTGCTGAACTGGTGCACGACTGCTTTTAGATGGGCCCACATTTGACCATGTGTTTCAGTTATCTCCTGCGGCGAGCTGCCATCTCCACCCAATGGGAAGAAGATTGGTACTCAGACAACATTCGGTGCTACAGCCATCTTTACCTGCGACGCCGGCTTCATGCTGGTGGGCTCAGCCGTCAGAGAGTGCCTGTCATCGGGGCTCTGGAGTGGAACAGAAACACGGTGTTTAGGTATGTACCTACAGAACATAAGATACATATGGCATGGTATCTAGACCCTGTGTGTACATGTCCAGGCTTCAGTTTGAGGTTAACACTAGCAGCCACATACACACATTCACACATGCACGCGGAAACGCCCCCCCATTACAGCAAGAGCTGGAAAGATGTGATATTTCAAGTCAGTCTAATGAGGACAGGTATCAAAGGTAGGTATGTGCCCCTCACCTCTTCTCTGGCTGCACAGCTGCTTCCCCCTGACCTTGTCCACCTCACAAGCAAAACTATCACCAGCAAGCTTCAGCTGCGTGCCTCACCAAATTCATTTCCCTTTTTCATACAAGCCTTAGAGAGAGAAGCAGTAACTTTCTTCTGTCAGTGTGCCAGCCAGAGGTAACAGATGTTATGACACGGCGCTGTCACTTCCCCATGAAGACTCAGCAGAGACAGCGCTTCCCAGAATACTTCACAGGCTGAGGGGGATATGAGAGGCAATTTATAAAGGAAAAGTTCAATGAAACTTAACCTGAACTGATGAGGAGGCCTGATGCTGTCTAAAAATAAATAAACAAGAGTCCTAAAAAAAGTGCTATAAACAGCATTTTCTTTCAATAAGTTTTGCTTCAAAACTGGCTTTACTGATTAAGATGTACAGTTATTTTTACAGCTATGTACAGTCGCCATAGTTATTAAAGCTAATTAACGGAAGATTTTGCAAGATTATTTGTTGCTTTTGTATGCACAGCTTCTGACTGACTCCCCTTCTTTGACTCACAGCAGTCTGCAACACATTAAACAGAGTTAAATGTGTGATCCTCTTGAGTAATTTCCTTTGGCTCCAGTAATCAACACCTCAAATACAAAGTGAAATGACAAAGTTAACACAAGGCAAGCTTTTCTGGTTCCCTTCCACTTCACCGCCTGCCTTTAAACCGCCAGCATCTGCTGACACCGGGGGACGCAGTGCGGATTGTATCTACTGTAAAGAACGAAATCAATACTCAATCCAAAAAAGTCTGAGAACAGAAAATACACATTCCCTTTTGGCTTCGTGATTAAAGCGTCTTGCGTTAGCGCCGCGCATCAATCAGGCCTCTGTGAATGAATCTGATCGGGGAGTTAAAGACCCCCCCCCCCCCCCCCCCCCCACACACACACACACACACACACACACACACACACACACATACACACACACCGCCCACACCCTGTTTGGTAAGCTCTTGAAAAGTCTGATGTCTTCATTGGAAAATTGAAGGTGTCGTAAAGAACAGGAACGCAGCTGTGAAAGTGTTCGAGTGGCTGCTGACCACCTGAGCCTTCATCGTAATTGATCCAATTTGTGACAGAAAGTCTTCTGTTTGGTGGTTGTGTGGTTGCTTGTTGTTTTTCCACTTTGATGATTTATGGTGCATTTGCTCTTATATACACAATGAAACTGATCTCAAGTGCTTAAGCCAAATGGTATCCTGCAAAAATAACCCAATGAACCGATCTAATGGGTACAATAAGACTGTGAAGTAAAGCAAATCTGCAAATCTGTGGGACAACCAGCTAGAGAACATGCCCTGCGGTATAAGGGCAAAAGATCTTTTTATTAGAGATACAAGGTAGGGATGGATACTGAAGGTCACGCAGTCAGTTTATTTACGACGTCAGAAATGTTCCTTTTAACCACGGCCTGAACCACCTGTGTCTCTTTCAGCTGGTCACTGTGGAATCCCAGAAGGCATCGTGAACGGCCAGGTGATCGGGGAGAACTTCGGTTACCGGGATACGGTCGTGTATCAGTGTCTGCCTGGCTTTCGACTAATAGGCTCATCTGTTCGAATCTGTCTCCAAGACAACCAGTGGTCCGGACAGCTGCCCATTTGTATATGTAAGGAAGACACGAACACACACACAAACACGAGGATGTTGCTGATCTGTTGATATATTTATCAAAAATCAGGCATCTTTAAGACTTTTTAGAGTTACCTCCGACTCAGAGAAACTGAGTTGAGCACATTGTGTGGCAGCAAAGTTTGATAAAGAGCTCCACGTTTCATTTGAATTTCGGATATTTTATTTGCCTGCAGAGTTGAAAAGATCAATATCATACATCTTAAAAAATCTGGAGACATACCAGTTAAAAAGACCCAAACAGCCGAGGACCCCCCCAACTGTTAGATAAATGTCTTCATTATGCAATGCAGTCGTTTGGGTTGCAATTCTAAGTTAGACAAAGTTAGTCTAGATGCTTCGAGAGTAGAATAACAACTCACTGATGGTCAAAAATGTCCCGGATGAGGTATACTCAGTCAAAGTGGAGTAGCTAAATAATGAGAGCAGCTTGGATATGTTCTGATCGAGCACATCATTAAAGAACCACCTGCAGCCATATCTTTGTTGTGGTTCAGTAAAAACCAAAATAACAATTTCACAGAAATTTTACTGGAAACTTCCCTTTAGGGTTTATGTGGTGTCTTTTTGGGAATAAAGACAAGAATTGGAATATTTTGTGCACGTAAACGTAGCCGCCGCTTCTGCAGAATACTTAATGCTGGAAACAGTTTGAGGTTTTTACCCTGATTAGAAGGAAAGAAAAGACAAGAATATGTCAAAAGATTCAAAAGTCAAATTATTTGGAATAAAGAGTAACATTTCTGAGATTGATTTCTGCAGATTCACCCCAGCAGTCTTATGTAAAGGGCCAGAGGGCCAAAACAGCCAGCACGGTCTGAATGAGATAAATAGCTGGGCTCTGGCATAAAACAAAAGGCTCTGACGTGTGCAGGCTACTGTGAAAATCTTCTAAAATTGGTCACTTGCTGTGCGCATCCTGAATTTTCTTAGGCAGCACACGGGGTGCAGTTGAGGTGGCGATGATGAAGCCAATTACAGGGTCCCTTTTCCCAGAAGAGACAGGCTATTTGTTCACTAAATTAGCACCGTGTTTAAGAGACAGAGGTGGTGTCACGGTGTCTACTATTGCTAGAATAAATGAGGCTTTTTGTTTTAAATCAAAAAGAAATGTGGACTCAGGAAAATAGGGGTCTACAGTAGGCTTTTGTGTATCCGCATGCTTTGTACAATGCGCGTATCGGGCTACATATCTGGGAGAGTTTCTATGCTGTGCTGTTTTTATTGAGGTTATTCATGCAGGAGTTATTGAGGGAAATCATTTTACAGGCAAATTATACTGTAATTATGGAGATGAGAGGCTCTTGTTTAGAGACACAAACACAGAATGATGATGAGACCGTGATGTGTGCGTGCGTTTGTGTCGCCGCGTGTGTAGCTGCGGGCCGTGCTAACGGTGTCAGATGAATTTGTATCTGAGGCATGCAAACAAACTTCTGATTCTCACTGATCAACTTCATTTGTGCTTACCTCTCTGCGGTTTTCTCTCTTGTCTTCATCATCTCCGTTCTGCTCTCTTCACCTCAGCTGTTTTCTCTTTCTCTCTCTTCTCATCATCTAGAGCTTTCTCTTTCTCTTTGGCTCTTACCACTCACTGCTTTTCTTTTAAATCTACTTTAAAAATGCGCCGTGTCGTTCTACTCCCCTCTACTCTCTTTTATACGTAATATGCAGAGTTTAAAGGGGCAGATGAGGCAGGGTCTGGCAATAACTGTGAGCTGGCTGGTTTACATGAACATCATGCAAACCCAAAGAAGCCCAAGTGAATGAGGTCAACAAGATGAATTATTACGACATGCAATGGCAAACAGAGGACAATCATTGCTAACACAGAGAATGTCAAAACCTTATATTTCCAAAATAATGCCCCTAAATGGGGATACTAGCAATATCTCCTCTGACATTCTCATAAATATTTATGAATGTCTGCAGGAATGGCACAGATATTTGGCCAAAGTCTGTGCTCGTTGTGGTTTTGTAGCCTCAGAAGATGCAGCTTAGGATGTTCATCTCTGGTTTATCTTTTTTTGTGGCTTTCATATTAAAAACAATAAATAGATTGTACATGACTTGGTTTCTGTAATTTAATGAGAAAAAGAGGCAATGGGTTATGAAAAGCATTTACAGAATGAGTTGAGTTAATAGAGTCGCATCTTAATCACATCAGCGGTCAACTGCAATTATGTTGCATGGAGTGCTGATACGGCACTGCTAGATATAACAACAGCCATGCCTAAAAACATGTAAAAAAATGTATTATTATAGATGACATATTTTGAAAAGATGAATCCGAATAAATACACATTTAAACAGGAAAAATACTTATATATAAATTGTATTCATTACATTTGTTGTGGACAATCTCTTCACTAGTAACAAATAGTGCTGATGCAAATAATATACTAGTTTGTTAAGTAGCCCTAACCCAAACCTGGTAAATGGTGTTGCTAACAGTTGGTCTTTACTGGATGTTTCAGGCTCTGGTTGCCCTAGGTAACCCCTCCTATACTTCCCGCCTCCAGTGTTTCTGAGTAAAATAGGCATAAATATATTCCCAGTAGCCTGTATGATAGAGCTAACTTAAGTTTCAACACTTTTATTTTGTTAACAGGCACACCGTATGTTATGAATAGTCAAGAGCGAGCTCATCTGGGTTTATCTGACACTCTTGCTATCAGCAGGGTTCATTTTGTTTGGGGGACTTTGCATCATACACCAATTAAAACCAGCATTGAAACCACTAACAAGAGAAGTAAATAACATTGACCATCTTGTGACAATACATTGTTCTGCTGGGAAACTTTTGGACCTTGCATTCGTTACTTAGACATGTACCACCCACCTAGACCAGACCAGGTACCCCCACCCCATAGCAATGACACTCCTTGATGGCAGCAGCCATCCCCAGCAGGATGCAGCCTGACACAGGCACACACACAAAAACGGTTTAGGAACAACTCAAAGAACATGAAGAACAGCACAAGGTGTTGACCTGGCCTCCAAATTCACTAGATCCCAAACTGGTCAAGTATCTGTGGGATGATCCACAGAGGCCCCTCCCCTCAACACATAGGACCCAAAGGCCCCCACGAACAACATCCTGTTGACAGACACCTCAGGACACCCTCAGAAGGGCCATGCACAATCATTGCCTCAATCATGATCGATCTAACTTGGTACCAATCCACTTCGCATTGCCAATGGTTTTAATCACTCTCTGTTGTTTTGGTCCATGTTGTTTTCACATGACTTAAAATTACATGAATACTCCACTAAGTGCTCGTGCCTTAATATAAGTAACTACTGGTTTTAATAAATTACTAAGCTGTTTAAACGATCAAACTATACCTTTGTTACCTGTTTTTAATGATTTATGCTTGGGGTTGCTCACCACAAACACATAAAGGTATGTCACCAGGTATTGCTGGTTGCTGTCTATTCAGTAAATTAATTAAAAATAAAAAGCAGTGTAGTGTTTTATGCACCATCTCATGTAGATATAATAAATGGAACAATTTCTGTGGAGGTGCCTGTGACCATGATTCTCATTTGTCTCTTAGCAATCAGCTGTGGCCATCCAGGAAGTCCCATATACGGTCGCACGGTGGGAAACGGCTTCAATCTGCACGACGTGGTCAGTTTTGTGTGTAATCTGGGTTATGAAATGGAGGGGCCCGCACGTGCTCAGTGCCAGGCCAACCGCCAATGGAGCCACCCGCCCCCAACGTGTAAAGGTGGGGAGAAAAGTTAAGTGTATTCACCCCTAAACCTTATTTCTCCCCGGCCTTTGGTACCACCTCAACATCTATCTTAATTTACTTCTTTTTTCCTCCAGCAACCTTCCTTATTTACCCCCTCCGTTTTCTTTTCACATCCATTCTACCTCTGACTTTGTTCGACTTAAACACATCTGACATTATAACCCTGCAACAAACACTCACCTAGACGGAGAAGTTAAATTTCTGTTTAAAAATACTCTATTGTAAGTTCTGAAATAGATCCTCTACATCCCTCTAAACCCGCCCTGGCTCCATTCTCATGAATGAAAACTTGTTTTCGGTAGAACGTAAATCTGAAGCTCAGTTTGTTCAAATAACACCAACAAGAATAGCTTCACCCACATGAGTTTGTACACAGGCTACCGGCGCCCTGCCCGGTTCGCCGAATTAAGTGCCAGGGAATTGAATAAAATTAAAAACGCAGCATACTGATCGCAAACCACAACACTGCTTGGGTTCTGGATCCAATACCAACAAACCTGCCTCACCTTATCATCACTTAACATCTCCTGATGGTTTCTTCCTCTTTCACCACATCCTTCTTATTACTCCCTATTGTTCTGCATTTCCAGTGCATAAAAACTGGAACTGGGAAGAGACATGACTCTCTCTGGTTCATGCCAAATAACACATACGTTTGTCTCTTTCTCTCTCTCTCTCTCTCTCTACTTGTGTGTGTCCATCTCTGTGTCTCTCTGTTTATAGTGGTCAATTGCTCCGATCCTGGTATCCCGGCCAACTCTATCCGGCAGAGTAAAATAGAGCATGGCAACTTTACCTTTGGCACAGTGGTTTTCTATGATTGTAACCCCGGGTATTATCTGTTTGGATCACCTGTACTGACCTGTCAACCGACTGGACAATGGGACAAACCTCTGCCTGAGTGTATAGGTTGGTATCTTTCTGAGAATATTCTGTGTACAGACAGCTCCAGACTTGGATTAACATATAAAAATATAATTTCTGTATGTCTTGCCTCTCATTTTCCTACGCTGATTTCATTCTGAATCCAGGTCTTTAGTTCTGGCCAGCAGTCACTGCCATTCCTGTCTGAAATCTGTGTTGAATCAAAACGAGCTGTCTATCTTTCACTCATTTCTCTCTCTGGATCTCCAGTTGTAAATTGCGGTCATCCCGGCTCTCCCCCTAACGGTGTGCTGAGCGGAGATAAGTTTACATTTGGTTCAACGGTTCGATACTCCTGTCTGGGCGGAAGACAGCTGAAAGGAGAATCATCCCGGACTTGTCAGCTCAATGGGTTGTGGAGCGCACCCATGCCCTTCTGCTCTGGTAACCATTTTAACCTCTATTGAATATACAGACTTTAATGTCCACCTTATCAGAAGGAGAGATGGATGGATAGGAGTTGTAGATGAAAGACGAGACGTCTAAAATATGTAGACCCACCAGAGTGTGGAGCAGTTCACGTCTTTCCATCCTGAAGGCACACCGCTTCTCAAAACGTTTGCACTGAGTCAGAGGGATCATGGGAAGGATGGATGTGTAGAGGAACGGTTGAAGGCATTCAAATAGAATACATCAGTATCTGTCTGTTAAAAGGGTTTTGGAGCATAACCTCGCCCCACGCTCACATTCAACTCAGTCTTGGACTTTTAACAATGTGTATTTCCCTTCTGGCAATCTAATTCCAGCAATTTGTGAGCCTGTTTTTGGTGTTGTTTGAGAAAATTGGAGGTTGTTTTTTTAACTTATGTGGGCTACTGCGACTTGATGGATAGAAAATAAAAATAGACAGACAGTTAAATGACTGGAGGTTTCCCCCATGAAACGGCTTGCAGCCAACTTCCTCCTGAAAAGCTCAGTCTAATCTAACTGGTCTGCTCCATTAGACTGAGTAGGCACCACCCATTCAGGCTTAAGGCTCATTTAAGGTACTGCGGGACATGGACGCCATAACTTATGCATGTGGCAGACGCCGGTGCAAGCCATCTATACTTGTGCGCTCATTAGTCTGGCTCGCTCTATAAAAACGCTAGTCACTGTTAATTTTTGTTTCTACTTCCTGCTTCACTTTCAACAATGGCAATTGAAACTTTCATATGAATCATACAAATGTTTGTAACTCTGAACCTCCTCAGTTAATCCCTTCCATCTTTATTAATCCAAAACAAACAATTTGAAAATTTGAAAATTTGAAATGGAGAAGCAGCCGAGCGATTCAAATTGACGCAGAAGCCTAAACCGCCAAAGTGCTGCATGGTAGGGAGGATGGGAGTGACATAAAACGTCAAAGAAGCGTTTCATTGGACAAAAAGTTAGGATACGCCTCCAAGTGCAGGATTAGTATCAACTAATCAACACCTCTAAATGAGTGTCAATAAAAACTACAAAATTACTTTTTTTTGTCAATGTTGCACCAGATAGTGGCGTGTAAGTGACGTCATATATAATTCAAGTCATATCATAAAAGATGTAGCGTCTAATTAAATTTCATGGGGACTTTAAACATCCAGTACATATTTTCATGTTTACATACATTCCTCTGCTGGCATTAGAGGTGTTTTTTATATCTTTATGTAGTGAATTGGGTGGATTTAAAGACAATACTGTGTAGTGCCGATGCACCGCTGTCATTGCTCTTTAACAGGTTTTACACAAGCATATTTCCTCCCCAATGGATTCCTCGTATTTGCATATCTCACCGCTTACTGAGCTAGATTTACTCCCCAGACAGAAAGACTCCTGACCTTCCATCACGGATAAACAAAACGTCTCAGTTATATGGTCCTCAGTCGGTCGGCTGGGGGCATGATTATGGCTCTTCAGACTGAGAGGCTCCCAGCTGAAGCTTATATAATAAACTAACTGAAAATAAATTCCAGATGAGTTGGCTAAGAATACATTTTTATTTACAGCAATTGCCTGAGGGAGACATGAGGTGAGGAGGGGGTAATACTTTAAGAAAAAGTGATTCATGGTTTTTCACCTGGCAGGTCTGCACCATAGCCCTACAGAGGCAAGGGTTCAGCCAATGGTTGCACTGCTAGTGATTCTACATAATTGTAGCTGTTAGGCAGATACCTTTTTGATAGGCTGTTCAAGTAACACTATATTGCCAAAAGTATTCGCTCATTTGCCTTTACACGCATATAAACTTAAGTGACATCCCATTCTTAATCCATTGGGTTTAATATGACGTTGGCCCAACATTTGCGACTATAACAGCTTGAACTCTCCTGGGAAGGCTTTCCACAAGGTTTAGGAGTGTGTTTATGGGAATTTTTTTACCATTCTTCCAGAAGCACGTTTGTGAGGTCAGGCACTGATGCTGGACAAGAAGGCCTGGCTTGCAGTCTTCGCTCTAATTCATCCCAAAGGTGTTCTGTCTGGTTGAGGTCAGGACTCTGTGCAGGCCAGTCAAGTTCTTCCACACCAAACTCACTCCAACTCGTGTTGGAACAGGAAGGGGCCATCCCCAAAATGTTCCCACAAAGTAGGGAGCGTGGAATTGTCCAAAATCTCTTGGTATCCTTAAGCATTCAGAGTTCCTTACACTGGAACAAGCCCAGCTCCTGAAAAACAACCCCACACCATAATCCCCCCTCCACCAAACGTCACACTTTGCACAGTGTAGTCAGACAAGTACCGTTCTCCTGGCAACCGACAGATTTGTCCATCAGATTGCCAGATGGAGAAGCATGATTCGTCAATCCAGAGAATGCATTTCCACTGCTCTACAGTCCAATGGCGGTGTGCTTTACACCAGTGCATCTGACGCTTTGCACTTGGTGATGTATGGCTTGGATGCAGTTGCTTGGCCATTGAAACCCCTAACATGAAGCTCTCTACACACTGTTCTTGAGCTAATCTGAAGGCCACATGAAGTTTGGAGGTCTGTACCGACTGACTCTGCAGAAAGTTGGTGACCTCTGCGCACTATGTCGCCTCAGCATCCGCTGACCCGGTCTGTCATTTTACGTGGCCTGCCACTTTGTGGCTGAGTTGCTGTCGTTCCCAATCGTTTCCACTTTGTTATAATACCACTGACAATTGACTGTGAAATATTTAGTAGTGAGGTGAACTTGTTGCACAGGTGGCATCCTATCACCACGGTGGAATTTGCTGAGCTCCTGAGAGCGACCCATTATTTCACAAATGTTTGTAGAAGCAGTCTGCATGCCTAGGTGCTTGATTTTATACATATGTGGCCATGGAAGGGATTGGAACACCTAAATTCAATCATTTAGATTGGTGAGTGAATACTTTTGGCAATATAGTGTATTATTTGAATTCATAAATAATTCACCCTGATACAATAAAAAATTGTTACATAATTTAAGATTAGGTCCTGGAATTGTGACCTGAAGCTTTAAATCAAACTTTGCTGGGTTCGGGTTAGCAAGCATCAGGAAATGGTATCCGAATGAAAGGAGCCTTGACCTCCTTGATTCTGTAAAATATTCAATTATCAGTATTTTAACTATATAGCTATAAAGCAAAATGTTCAGATCTTCTCTGTCATTCTAATCATCATCCGTCAGAATTAGACTTGGACATGCAGTTGACTTGCACCACCATCCACTTGCTGTCTGAGATTTTCAAGATTTACAGAGAGGAAAATGTTTCATTTTGTCACAGAGAATTTCCTCATTTTTCGGAGCCATTAGGGACAAGTAACGGCGACACAATGCTGTAGAGTATTATTTATTTACATCTGAGACAAACAGTTTGAAAATCCCAAGGCACAGCAAAAGATGTCATGTCATTATGTGTTGTGTCTGTGCTACCGCGTGCGTAAGCTCAATTTAGCAGCAAGCCTCTAGATATTTGAGGTAAAGCACAAACAGAGCCAATGTTAAATTAGGTTATTTCTTAAAAGTATGAGGGGGAAACCAGAATACACTTTACAGATACGTTTAGGAAGCACTTATCACAGTGGAGGTGACAGGTGTTTAAGAAATTTAATAAATACAGTAAAAATTTAATTACAGGAATGAATTAATGAAGTTCATTGCACACAACTGATCAAACGTTCGCCCCAAAAAAATGTTAGAGTAGCAATATTTTAATCCACAGTGTGAGTTTTTGCTTGTGAAAGTGATCGTGTGTGTTCCCAGGAGCGTGCTCTGTCTGTCAGACAGAATTTGCTGACCAGGCGGCTCCACAAGGGCAGAGCGAGGATCACACACACACACACACACCCACACACGCTCACCCATCGGCACGCATATACACGTTCACATGCAGTCTTAAGGCAAACAGATGCCCCTTGTCGAAGCCATATGTGTGCAGTCCACTGCTATTTTGAAGCAGCTAATTCATTCAGCTCCGTGAGAACGTAGTTTGAATTACATTAAAGATTTAAAAAACCCTGAGTCCATGTTACAATGCTGTCTCATTAACTTGTTAGGCAAGTGATAAATGAAAGTTACAATTTAGGTAACCCTTCCCCTTCTTTCTCTTTGGATTTGAAATAGACTGGTTTGCTCTGACTGAAATCAAGAGCCTTTCTTTGTTTCTCTCTCTGTAGGAGACACGGCTGGCTCTTGTGGTGACCCTGGCATTCCCTCCCATGGCTCAAGGGAGCAAACCGATTTCAAGATCCGCTCCAAGGTCTACTTTACCTGCTCCGAGGGCTACGATCTCATCGGTTCCTCGGAGAGGATGTGCTTCCCTAACGGCACCTGGTCCGGCACGCAGCCCTTCTGTAAACGTAGGATGATCCTTTGACTTGATCTCGGCTTATCCTAACCAAGCTCCTTGACAGCTGATTGTCACAGAGCTGAAACTGACCGAGAAGGCTTGCACTCTCTCTCTCTCTCACTCATCCTCTCGTCTTCCCCACAGCTGTCCAGTGCGGTAACCCTGGCACCCCCAGTAATGGACGAGTATTTCGTCTGGATGGAACGACATTTTCTCACTCTGTCATCTACTCGTGCATGGATGGCTACCTGCTCACTGGTAACACCACCAGGCTGTGTCAGGCCAATGGGACCTGGTCAGGAGCACAGCCCAACTGTACCAGTAAGTTATGAGAAAAAACAGAAATCTGAATGTGAACTCATGAGGTGACTTTGAAGCTAAAGAGCAAACTCTCTAATTATCTTAGTATTTAATCCTTACTCCGGGATGACATCAATTTAGCTAATTTACGTTTTGGACTCCATTTGAAAATTCCAGAGAGTAAATAACCATAAAATCTTGTTCTGTTTTTACGTGAAATATGACCACATATTAATCATTGCTGCGTGTTTACAGTGCACTTGCTTGCATACATGTACGTGCAACATCTAAAGGTGGACTTCCTTCAGAGGCCTCACCAAGACAACTCTAGTATTATTTCACATTATCCAACTTCCATTGACATTTCTGACTTTAATGCACTGTACCCAAAGAAATAATAAGCTTTAAAATGTCCACCAAAAAGGGACAAAGCCACAGAAATGCTGAGAAAACCAAATTCTTAAATATATAGGCTCCTGGAAGGAATAAAAGTTTATATAATACCTGACTTACAGGAAATGGCTTTTACAGTAGATTACAGCACATCTATTAACGGGCATGACAGTGTCTGGGGTGGGTTTAAAAGCAGTTAAACTGCCTATTAGACTATGAAGGACAGTGCCTTAAAAGTACAGTCAGGGGAATCCTAATGCCCCTTAAAAGAGTCCCAGGACAACCTCAGCCACTTTTAATATCGCTGTTGTTTCATTCATGAGGAATGAGCACCGTAAAGGAATGAGATCATACAGTTCAATCAGGGCTTCTTCGTCTTCTATAGTCTTCACATGAATCAGCTTATGTTTGGTGAACTTACACTTGAGGAGTTACAGTATAATAAAATTTTCTTATATAAATAAATAAAAAGAAATAAAACTTGCCAATTACATTTGTCCAAGTTTCTTTTATATGGCTGATCACTGATTGATCGGACTGACAGTGAAAGAAAAGCTGCATCCCTTTTCTCCTTACCTTACATGTCCTCCTTCTGTTACCTTATTCTCATTACTTGCCTTTCTTTTTCTCTTCCTTCTTATCTTTTGCATTATCTTCCTAAAAATGCGCTGATAACAAAGTAATTTGATGGATAAAAATTTTAATTCCGGTTATCTTAACGCCACAGCGTGACCTGCAAAGTAATCTCTACATTCACCCCATTCTGTCCACTCCAACCCCACTTGTCCACCTCCAAAGTGATAAACTGCGGAGATCCAGGTGTGCCAGCTAATGGCCTTCGCTACGGAGAAGACTTCACCATTGGTCAGAACATCTCCTTCCAGTGCCAGCCTGGATACAGGATGGAGGAGGATGGATCACCTGTGAGGATGTGCACCCAAAATGGGACCTGGAGCGGGAACATGCCTTTATGCACAGGTACAGAGCTGAACATCAACAAAAAAAAGAAGAAAAAGAGCTGAAATGTTTAGATATAATGGATGAGCACGGTCTTATGTTGCCTTGCTGTCTTTATTTAGCACAGGTCACAGGTTATTTAATATACTGCTTGTTTCCATGTTGTTATTTGTAAGTTATAGAAAGTTCCCCATGTGAACATTTAGTACAATAGCATACCGTATTCATACCAGGACTTTAAATACGACTTAACTTTGCTTTATCAGGACAGATTCTAGCCACTTGACTCTTCAGCCTTTAGAATGAAAAACAGGAAGCGCAAACAAATCAACAGCGTCCCCACCACTGCAGCTGTTAATGTACCATAATCATGATGAATGATGTAAACTGAGCTGAATTTAAATATTTGGATGTGATTGTTTCGCAGTTACTGGTAAATTGTCATTGCAATGAAATTACAAGCCAATTTCCAAATCAATGGTTGGCATCAATTATGCAATCAAGCGATCTCATTCTCCTCAGTGGATTTATAGGACAGTAACGCTGAGTGCAGCAGTAGCATCACTTGCAGCTGCTAAAAACAGGACTTTTTTAAAAAAAATCTCTTTCCCTCCCCATCTCTCTCTCTCCCAGCGGTGACCTGCTTAGCTCCCCCTGGCATCAGTAATGGGGTACTGCAGGGCAGTGACTTTGAATGGGGCAGCAGCGTGAGTTACAGTTGCTCACCTGGATACGAGCTCTCATTCCCCGCCGTGCTGACCTGTGTGGCCAATGGCACCTGGAGCGGCATGCTCCCGCAATGCTTACGTAAGCATATACACACACACACACACACACACACACACACACACACACATTTAACAAGAACATAATATCACAACAACCAATCACATTTGGAAGCAAAATCTACATTTGTCCTTGACAAAAGCGAGCACTAGTCAGCATTTTCTCAGCACAACGAATGAAATGGAAGTTTGTGTGTTTGATTATGTCTCTGTGTTTGCAGCCAAGTTTTGCGGCGACCCAGGTACTCTAATCGGAGGTTTCAGAGAGGGACGAAGTTTCATCTATCAATCAGAGGTGTCCTTCAGCTGCGCTCCACCTCTCATGCTGGTCGGCACGGCGACCCGACTCTGTGAAAGTGACGGTACCTGGAGTGGAACACAGCCACGCTGCATCGGTAACGTTATTCATATGCCTTCTCTTGTCAACTGTGGAAATCATAACAGAAATGTTAAATATGATACATACACCGATCTGCCACAACATTAAAACCACTGACAGGTGAAGTAAATAACATTGGCCTTCTCATGACAATACAGTATTAGGTTGGGAAACTTTTGGACCTGCCATTCGTGTGGATGTTACTTAGACATGTAACACCCACCCACCTAGACCAGATCAGGCACTCCCACCCCATAGCAATGACACTCCTTGATGGCAGCAGCCATCCCCAGCAAGATACAGCCATACACAAACACACACAAAAATGCTTTAGGAACAACTCAAAAAACATGAAGAACAGGACAAGGTATTGACCTGGCCTCCAAATTCACTAGATCCCAAACTGATTGAGTATCTGTGGGATGCACTGGAACAAGCCTTATCCACAGAGGCCCCTCCCCTCAACCCATAGGACCCAAAGGTCCCCACTAACAACACCACAGGACGTCCTCAGAAAGCCCATGTCCATTCTCTGATGAGTCACAACTGTTTTGGAGGCGCAAGGGAGACCTACACAATATTAGGAGGGTGGTCATAATGTTATGCCTGATTGGTGTACAGATCTACTAGTCATGAAGTTTCCAGAGGCTTGAGAGAATAGCAGATCACGATCATTATTTTTGATTCAGAAAGGCCTTGACAGTCATTCAAACTTTTGAGAACTTTACACCATTATGTCCATCAGAACAGGGTAACACTTGAGCTTCTCCACCGATACCAAAACCATCTTTTTTATTGACATGTTGCTTTACAGAAATACCAGAATATCAATTCTGATCAAACTTGTTAGAGAATAACTAAAGCTCATCAGACATTGGCTTCATTTAAATGGGTAATACCTCTGGACCTGACTGATCTCACTCTAACATAATTGTTTACAAGGATAAAATAATCGCCTAAAGAATGTATTTATTCCAGGCAGAATGAAATGATCAGATACCTATCCACTCCTGTCAGTCTTCTGATCAGGCCAGTCCAGTTTGATTGAGGTGGGTTTTTTAAATTATTAGCGCCACACTTCCAATTTACTACTTATACGTTTCATCACTTTTGGTCAGTACCTAAAAAAAAGTCCCAAAATTCAATACCAAGCCTCACAGATCTTAGTCTGACAACTTAAAGTAAGTCAAAACCCAGACACTGCAGTTCTTAATGAGTTTCTAGCTTTCTAAAAAAAAAAAAGTTTCTGAGTATTTACCATGGCCAACCGACTCTCTCCGACTTCAACTTCAGAATACAGTATAAATGTTTTAACTTTCACCAAAAATCAATTTAACCGACTTTACTGATTGTGTTGTTTTGTTTTTTTTACACTTCCTGACTATATCACCACTTGTTTATCCTCATATGTGCTGGAGCATAGCTTCAGGCGGAGGTCTCTTACTCACATCTGAGTTAAAATTAAAAGGCAGCATTGGTCGACTAGATCTAGAGATTTCTCAAGAGGTCATTCTAGTAAAGTAAGTATCTTCTTTAAGCAGTGCTACGGCCGTACGTGATTTCTTGTGATTTATAATGAGATTCCCAGATAATATAATTTAGATTTTTATGTGTTTACTGCCCCGATGGAAGATGAGTCACATTATTTGGTTTATGCTACCCTCTCCCTTTCTTATCACCGCTCTGTGAGCCCGGTCCAGTGTTTGTACTTAATGATCACAGCAATTAACGAGCCATCGTTACGGAGTTGACAGCCACATTTCAGCAACCCCCCCTCCCCCTGTGGGTTTGCTGTGCTGTGCAACTTCTGTAAAAGTTGGAAGTTTCGTAGACTTATTGGAATAATAATGAATAGTGACTGGAAGCTCATCTGAGACGGTCTTGTTAATGAAAAGACGGTGTAAAGAGGACAAGCCATAGAGGACTGCTCCAATGTAAGAGAAAGTATAATTTTCAAATTTGCAATGCTTCCTAATAAAATATCTCATTTTTGTTAAATATCATCAATACCTTAGATGTTGTTTTGAAATTTAGAGACATTAAATATTCTTACTTTTGAAAACGTTATTTCCACAGTCTTAGCTTCTAGTAATTGTCCCTGCTCCTTTCCAGTTGACCAGTTCATCAATTGCACAAATGACTGTCACAAACAAATAGCAGGAAGGTCCTGGAAGGTCATACACTGGTTGCACATATAGCATTTGATCTGATGAATGGAACGTGCAAAGAAAAAAAACAACATGGGAGGATATTCCCATGATAAGTGTTAAACTTTGAAAGATGGTGCCCTCTGGTGGTTTAACTCCTGTCTAATCCAAACTTGTGCAAAGAGGTGAAGCATGGCCGGCAGCTAGCAACCTGCGATGGCCACCGCCTGTCACTCAGTTGTCCTTAATTATTCATGAATGCAAGCCTTAATACAATTTAAGTGAGTGAGGTCGATAGAAATGTACCCTGGGCAGTTTTCATGAATGCAGAATCAAGCCACCGACACTGATTTGGTTCCAGGATGTACACATGTTTATCTGTACTGTGAAGCTGGGCATTGTAACACGGAGGTCTATAGGGTATAAGTTGCTTTTGGAGCCAGCCTCAAGTGGCCATTTGAGGAACTGCAGTTTTTGGCACTTCGGCATTGGCTTCGTTTTTTCTGGCCTGGAGGTCTCTGCTTGTTTGTTCCTCAGCAGTCGTGCCTTGGAGAACAGTGGCCCACCAGCTGGAATGGCAGCAGACTGTCACCAGCAGCACAGACATGACTTTGCCAGTGGATCATGGAGTTTATCCACTCTACTGTTTTGTCGTGTGACGACCAAGGCTCCACAGCTAAACATTCATTACTATAGGAAAGGTTTGCTGCTCTGTACTATTATAATGAAAGAAAGGTTCAGAATAGTGTTGATGCTTTCCTTCTCAGAAGATATAAGGAAATATGTGAATATACTCCGATCCAGCATAACATTATGACATTATTGTGTAGGTCTCCCTTGTGCCTCCAAAACAGTTTTGACTCATCAGAGAATGGACATGGGTCTTCTGTGAAGTGGTGCTATGGGTTGAGGGGAGGGGCCTCTGTGGATCAGGCTTGTTCCAGTGCATCCCACAGATACTTGATCAGTTTGGGATCTAGTGAATCTGGTGGCCAGGTCAATACCTTCTGATGTTCTTCATGTTTTTTTCAGTTATTCCTATACCGTTTTTGTGGCTGCTGCCATCAAGGAGTGTCATTGCTATGGGGTGGGGGTGCCTGGTCTGGTCTAGATGGGTGCTACATGTCTAAGTAACATCCACACGAATGGCAAGTCCAAAAGTATCTCAGTGGAACATTGAATTGTCACAAGATGGTCAGTGTTATTCACTTCTCCTGCCAGTGGTCCTAATGTTGTGGCTGATTGGTGTATAATGTCAAATATATGATATATTTGAATTCATTCCCTCTGTGAGGAAGGTTGCCAACCCTCTGATTTCCTCTAGCAATAGGTCAGCTATGTGCAAAATCTTGGCATCTGTGAGAAGCCCTCCTTAGAATTTACAGTGAAAGTGCTCGCTCATAAGTGAGACAACACCCCGTACATGCTGTAACTTACAGTATTTAGTAGAAGGCTTCCAGGAGCAGGCATGCACGTCGAGCTTCAAACAAGCTGCCGCTATCGGAGGATTAAGGAGAAAATGAGCAGGGATATTCAGCACACATTACAAATGGGTCCCGCTGGGTCAATTCACCACCACATGTGATGTTTAGAGCACCACTTCACGTGTCTGATTCAGAGCAGGTGCTGAAACATCAAGTACGGAGGAGAATTGAAATAAATGAGAGCTTCTCCAGTGCCAGCACACACCTGACTTTGTCTTCCTCAGTAGTACTCGATAAGCCATATATCCAGGACTTTCGCAGCTGCTATAAAGTCGAATGTTCCTTGTGAAATAGATGATCTAAAAATAGAACTGTGCCTGCGAAGTGTTTCTCCGCCGATGTAAGGACTCGATCTATACGTGCTGAGAAAGAAGCAGCTAAAGTGTAAGGTTTCTGTTCCACACCTTGAGGCTGAAACTGTCACACACACATAAAATGACTGTCGGTGCTGCTTTTCTTCTGTGATCGGAACGAACCGAGATTAGAGTGAGTGTGTGTGTGTTTGGGTGATTTATTAGAGTGTGATTGCAGCTGTATGTTAGCGTGTGATGTGTATTAATATATGGCTGAAACAGAATGAGTTTTGAGCTAAAGCAGGCTGCTCTTTAAGTAAGACGGACGAGAGGAGAGGTGCGGTGGGGTGGGGGGGCAGATGGAGATATAGTGACATGAAAAGACAGGAAGAGAGGAAAAGAGCGCTTATAAAGAGAGAGGGGGGAGAGAGGTAGAAGGAGACAACGGTGGGAGAAAGAGAGGGCAGATGGAGAGGTACACGAAGAGAGGGAGAGAGAGGTGGAGAGTGAATCTGTCATTTCGGAAGCTGTATTGAATCGAGCTCTGCGTCAGGATGTGCTCTACATGCTGATGACCCTTCCACACAAACACGCACACTCTCTCTCTCGCACACACGCCCGGAGAAGACCCCCCCACCCCTTCGTTTTCTGACAACGCACTACTGCCCCCTGCTGTCCTGGTGGCATATGTAAGCCACTGTTACCATGACAACAGAGGAGAGGGAAAGGAGACTTGAGAGAGAGAGGATGTATAATGCTGCTGCTAATTTATCTTTCTCCTAGATTGTGTGTGTAATTACTTTCACTCTTGCGCTGTTTCTTTCAGAACCGACCAAAACCAGCTGTGATAACCCAGGAACGCCACGCTATGGCTCTTTAAATCGGACCTACGGCTTCAAGGTAAAGTATCTGCACTGGCCAACTTCTTACCCAAGAAGTTTAGTTAAGTATGTAGGAACTGTTGTTGGGGTTCAACAAAAATAAGACATTTAAACACAGTACTGTGCAGAAGTTTGAGGCACTTTAAGATTCTTATCCATCACGCCGTTCCATCAGGGCGACATCTGTTCTGTCTTGAATCCATTCCGCAGCCCGACAATGACTCCAAACATACAGCCGGAGTCATAAAGACCTACAATTTTCAGCCACTAGAAGAACAAGGAGTCCTGTAGCAGATGGCCTCCTCAGAGCCCTGATCTCAGCATTATGGAGTCAGTCTGGGATTACATGGAGAGACAGAGGCAGCTGAAAGCCTCAACCCACACGAGAACTGCTGCAAGGTTCTCCAGGATACTAGAAACAACCTGCCTGCCAAGTAGCTCGAAAAAGTTTCTACAAGCGTCCAAATATTAATCTGATTTAATTGTTTCCGTTTGCTGCCCTTAACTGTGAATTAACTGGTACATAAAAACTGCTCTAGGCATTATTTTTGCAGCGTTGTCATTTTCTATTTAGTACCTAAAACTAGAGCTCTGGAAAATAGCTTTCTCCATACTGCACAGATTTTTACTATCTAAATAAATAACTGAGTAATGGGCAAGTTATTTGGCAGATTCAAATTGTTTATTTTACCCCTGTTGCACAGAATGGCCTTTTACAACCAGACTTACTGCTACATGCAACTATAAAACATCACCCATACGTGTCACAATCTCTTTTGGTTGATAAATATTATGTATTATGCCTCGTGGCAAATGTTATTAGAAAGCACAGTGCTCCTTTTTCAGTTATATTCAGGGTATTTATCCCTTTTCTGATAGTCACCAGTATAGAGCAGACAGAGGGAATAATACGCAACAAATCAATTCTCAGATATCATATGTTGTGTTTACACTGTTTGGATATTAAACCCCTAGGCAATCAATCAAAACTGATCATACCTCAGTTTTCAGTTCCTCCTTTCACCGGAATATAATAAACAAAACACATGATAGTGCAGGTATGTTGCTCGTGTTTAGTCCTGCAACAAACCTACACGCTGCACCCAGGAAATAACCCTCCACTGATATGACTTAATCATTTGACTCAATTGGCTCATATTAGTTCGGCTGAACTTTGCAGTGTGTTTGTGCACAGAACAGGCACTGTGGATATTTATGTATTTATTTTCTGCTCTTTTGGGTGAATCATGTGAGCTAGGGGGAGCGGCACAGTGGTGTCGCAGTTAGCACTGATGCCTTGAATCCACTGGCCGGCCACTGGGGCCTTTCTGTGCACAGGTTGCATGTTCTCCCTCCGGCTTCCTCCCAACGTCCAAAGACATACTCGTTCGGTTAATTGGTGATTCTAAGTTGGCCCTAGGTGTGCGTGTAAGCATGAATGGTTGTTTGTCTTTCTGTGTTAGCCCTGTGATAGACTGTCCAGGGTGTCGCCCGCCTCGCCCATTGACAGCAGGACAGACTCTAGCCCACCTGCTACTCTCCAGAGGACAAATGGTTACGGAAAATGAATGAATGAATGAATGTTAAGTGTTTGAATATTATTTAAAATAAGAGAATAGAACATGTGAACATGAGGTTCCTCTGAAGCTACTTACACTCCTCTATGAGTTAATAAAACACTTCATCTCTTACTGTGTGTGCTTTGATCTCCTTCTCTGTGCACAGGTGGGCAGTGTGGTGTCATTTCAGTGCCAGCCAGGTCATTTGATTCAGGGATCGTCCTCTAGAACCTGCCAGCCTGACCTGACATGGAGTGGGACACAACCCGAGTGCATACGTACGAAACATACATCTTTTATACTATTGTATTATTATACTGTCTGCTCAGTTGTTCATCCTGAGTGTCTATCAGACTTACACTCGAGTAAACAGTATATATCTCTCCACCCTCCAGCCCATGCCTGTAAGCAGCCAGAGAGCCCACTCCATGTGGACGTGGTGGGGATGGATTTGCCCGGGTTTGGCTACACCTTGGTGTACAGCTGTCAGCATGGCTACTTCCTGGCGGGAGGTTCTGAACATAGAGTCTGCAAGAGCGACGGCACTTGGACTGGGAAGATGCCTATATGTCGAGGTGAGTGGTTTACACTAGATACGGAGACGTCGTATAGTGCTGCATCTACGTCCTTGGCAGTTTAGCTTGAGTGAGGAGCGGTTAAATGTTCCGAAACACAGTCCGCTCACACACTGGGACAGACTGGCCATCTGGAGCAGCGGGAGAGTTCCTGGTGGCGAGCTCAACCTGTGGGCTGGTGGTGAGTCTGGCAGCTCCAATACAGAAAAAAATATATAAAAATCCTGTGGTGTTTTGTCTGCTCGCTAGATTGGATAGCCAGGACCATACAGGTGAGGTCACGAGTTCACTTCATGAGTCAATGTTTCCTCCCCCTCGACAAGTTCACTTAAAGTGACACCTTTTTTTTATTTTTATCAAGCGGTGTCTGTGACCTGGACACCTGGATACAGATTTACACAAGAACTTGACTCAATATATATAAAGGTTAAACTGTGGAGCCACTGAAGCCTCAGAGTTCCAAAATCTCTTTAGTAACATGTATGTTCCCACCTGTTAAATCCCAGCTTGACTAAAATTGCACTTAAATATCCTAAAAAATAACACAAGTAGTAATAATATATTTATATATAATAGATCATAACATTGTGAGGAATAGATTTATGGGTTAAGAGTAAAGCTGGTTGTGTTGTATGGGTGGTTTCGTGTCTTTTTGTTAGTTTCCTGTTGTTTTGTAATGTTCTGTATAGTTCAGCTCATGCAGACATTGACCATCATGTGCTACCTGAATACTTACCATTACCACCGACCTTAAAATGCCAAAACAACCTCTTTTCACCGTGTGTCAGAAAGTCTATGATTGAATTATAGATTTTTAAACGTCTATATTTTGGCTGAAGTACATCCCTGAAAGTTACAGACAAATCAATCTCACCAAGCTCCATTTAGGAGGTGCACTCAGTTTTTGATTGTTATCGGAGAAACCTCTATCTATTCTGCCGCAAATGCTAAGTTGTAGATTCCCCAGGGTGTGCATTCGATGACAATATGTGCTCTCCAAAAGTGACCCAGTGTTACATTTTTCTTATTTCTTGGTCTTATTCAAGGAGAGACAGAGCAAGGTCCCTATGCTCAAAGAAAAACAGCGAGCTGACTTCTTTTGAAATCATTACCAAGGCTGCCACCCCGTTGACCTGAAATAGTCTTTAAAATTGGAGCGCTCTCTGATCCAGTTTGGGGTTCTAGGACAGACTCTCATTCCCTTGCTTACCTTAACTTGTTGGCAACAATGGCTGCGTCTTGTCTTGACGAGAGAGGCTGTTCCGAATGGTCGGTGCCCTTACGGCCGCTTTGAAAAGCATCTAATGTGCACCACAGTTTCCTCACAGTTTACTGTTTTGCTTGACCCTTTTCAATACACTTTTCACTCATTATGTGCATGTATGACTAAGACTGACTGCCGCTGCATTTTAACTTGGTAATGCGATTGCATAAAGTGCACTCTCCCTGGGATAAAGCTGTTTTTAAACGACTTGTGCTGTAAATTAAACACGATGAAATTATATTTTCAAACTGTGTCCCTGCAGTGCTGCTTATGAATTTTCCCTCTGCCTCTGTTTCTCTTGTATGTGCGTAGCTGGAGAAAAGAAGAAACCTGTGAAGCCCATAACAGGAACTCCCAGCCCCAAACTAAACGGTCAGTTCTACCACAGTCTCCTCTAGTCCAGGCTGATGCAGCCCCATCATTCCTTCACTGCTCCTGACCTTCCTCATCTATTCTGTTTCAGCCTGGTTTAGTCTGCGCTTCAATAAATCCTGCCCCGCTTGCTTTCCCTCTCCTCCTCAGTGTTGTTCTTCTTGTGTTCCTGTCGATTGCATTGTACTTTACCCCTTTCTATTGTACTTGTAAATAATTTATTTTTCCTCAGCACATAGAAAGATAAATTAACTGCTGTGATGTTCTGCTCTTTTCTGTGCTACAGTTTTGTTCATTTCTCTAGTTTTCAGCTGTTGTGAGCTGTCTTATATTGTTGAAGTTCAAAACTATTTTGCACATTGCACATGAAGTAGATATGGCATGCAAGTTCTTGGGCCTGTTGAAGCAAGAAGTAGACCTGTAGTCTGCTAAAAGATTCTGCATAAACCCACATAGGAGATCTTTCTGCTTGCTGCTATGCACAGTGACAAGATACTACAAATACACGACAGTTTGAAATTAATTAGTTTACATATTTACTTATTTGTGTTTCTGTGCACATGATTTTAAATAACTTCGCAACAAACTGCGTAGCACCTAAAAAAGCAAATGATAAACACCAATCACTTTCACCTAGGCTTCTTTTTACATGCATATTTTGATAATGCTAACTAATGTTTCTAAGGGTGCGACAGGGTACGACTTATCTTAATCTAACTTCCATTCTGTCCTCCTCTAGTTCCAGATGATGTCTTCGCTCCTAACTACATATGGAAGGGTTCCTATAATTACCGTGGGAGGAAGCAGCCGATGACTCTGAGCATCACCAGCTTCAACTCCACTACGGGCAGAGTCAACGTTACCCTTAGCAACGGCAACATGGAGCTTCTCCTGTCAGGCATGTAACGTTATGGTTAAATATAGAGTTCACAGAGTACGGCCTATAACTGTAGCAGAAGAAGAAAAGAAAGGGGTGTCATGATAACATGGTGCGGTACAGTGCTACATGTCGCCTTTTTGATCCATTAATAAAACTGTGTGTGACCGCTCACATGTTGAATGGGCAGTGTGTGGGATTTAGTGCCATCTAGTGGTGAGGGTGCAGATTTCCACCAAAGGAACTCCCCTCTCTTGCAGCTCTTTATCTGAACATGCAGGAGAACCTAAAGTGGACGCCACTTGCATGTAAGATGTTTTTATCCTTTCTGGGTATACTGTACAAACGGGGCAATATGTCAGGCTCTGTGGAACACAGGCTGCTTTCTGATAAAATATCCCTTAAAATCCTGCACACTGCTCCTTTAACTTTAATATGGTGCCGCTGCTATAAACACTCTTAATAGGAACACTTTATCATTTGTGCTGCTTCCTAATGGTGGATTATTGGTGTCTGCATTTCACTCCCTTCTTGGAGCTACGATGCTCCTTCTTCTTCTTAATGCTGTTATTGTATTTTCAACCTAAAACTCCCACACACATACACGCACACTTACTCACACGCATACCTCCCAGGGTCCTACAACGGCGTCAGCAGGGGGTTAAGACCCTATTAAAACACAAATCCTGCTGAAGCTAGAATTGGTTCCTGGAGGAGCAGAGAGCACAAACACCATATCACAAAACCAGGCCGCTATCAGACTTTTAACATCCGTCTTCTGGCTTTAAGGAGCGGCTTTAGATCAATAACAGCTAAAGCTGCACTCGCACAGTCATAGAAAGGCCAGTCCCCAGCTGCATAAAACTTGCATGTTTTTCTTTTTAAGATGAGTTTTTTTTTTTTTAACCAAAGTGGTGCTGTTAAGGGAGAAGTTCAACATTTTGGGATTTATATCGTGCATGTTTCCTTTCTGTCAATGCTATGTCTGCACAATAAGTCAAAATGTCTTCAGACTAGCTTAGCATAAAAATCCAAAGCCTATCAAAGCTGCCTTACTGCAGGTTCAAATTGGACATGACGTATGTCTTTCATTGCCCCAGGGGAACAAAATAAATAAATAAAAACATGCTCATGGACGTGTTTATTCTGTATTTTTCTAGGAGTGTACAAGGCCTCAGAAGCCAGACTGTTGCTGCTGATGTACCAGGTGAACTATGTGAACCAGGGAACCCAGCTGAAAGATTCAGCCATCTCTCCAGCCAAGATCATAGACGACTCCTGGACCATGGACGGATTTGTAAGTTTAAAAAACTTTACACTGGTTAAAAGGAAATGCCACATGAGAGATGGCTTTTACTGTGCTTAATCAAAAACAGAAGACAAACATTTTCACGAGTCCATTTTACTACAGTGCCATGATTTTTAGTAAACAAATAAAAGGGCAAATTTCAGGCTGAGTGAAATATTTTGCTGCGCCATAATCAGAGTGCAGTAGGCTAAATAAACACTGCATTTGTCATATTAATAATCAAATCAAGCTAAATAAGAATTTTGGCGAAACCCTTATATAATTATTAATCAGGATGCGTATTAAAAACCCACAGTGTGTTACCACGTCCTCCTCTGTCCTCTTCATTTCTCTCTTTTCTTTGTCCTCTCTAGGTATCGGCAGAGCCGGATGGTTCTAGTTACGTATTCCAGGGTTTTATTCAGGGAAAAGACTACGGACAGTTTGGACTGCAGAGACTGGGTAATTATCTCGTGGGTTTAGCAGCAGCGACAAATGGAAACAGAATGTCTGTCTTGTAAGTGGATTATAAATGACTACAAACAGTAAACTTCACCGATGGAGGAAGTGATCAGGCAGCCTCTGGTGACTTTACGGCTCAAACGGACTCAGCTCAGCAGTGGATAAATTCTCGTCTAGAGAGCGAAAACGGCTCTCCAGACTTAAAAGGGCTGCTCTCCATCCACTTTCATCCGAGGATTACTGCCATCTACCATCTCCAACTTCACAGAGTCACCTGCAAATGCTGAGAAGATAATTATCCAGGCTTTCGGGGGAATTAAAGGGCCAATTTAACTTAAACAGCCGTGATTTCTTTAGATGCCTGCAACCGAGACATTACCGTGGGTAAACAGTGAGAAAGGAGTGTGGGGGGGCCGCTTTGAAGGGAAGGAGTGAGGAATGATTAAAATGTTTACTTTGATTCAGATTCAGGTGGAAAATTAATTTTGAAATTATACACACGGGCGTAGGACTTAAAAGGAAATGGTACATGAGATATGAAAAGAGAAGTGGGAGAAAGAGGCTGATGATGTGAACAGAGATTATTGAGCAGCGGTGAAAAAAAAAAAACATTATTAAAGATTTTGTAACACCAACACAGAAGAGAAATCAGGATACAAGATAGTGGAGGAAATGTGGACCGTAGATAAAACACACATTTCTCCCGTCTTCAGGGGACGTCCCTCTATCACAATTTACTGAAAGGAAATATGCAGAATGTTTTGAGGGTGGATGAACATGAGCCTTGCAAGCTCTGGAGACAGATACCTGTTTATGATACTGTCAGCTGCAAAAGGAAAAGCTAAAGATAGGAGTGGAAGACTGGGTTGAAGTGATGCAAAATATATATAAGATGGAGAGACTGACTTTTTCCCTCTGACTGGAAATGGACAAATTCAATGGATTCTGGAAAACTTGGACGGGATATATGCTGCAGATTAGTTTGGATTGAACGGGATTGAGTGGGCGGCTTGTGGAACAATCTGGTTTGATGCTAGTTTGAGGTGTTGAATTTTTCTTGACGTTTTTTTCTTAAGGTCCTTTGCCAGTTACCGGCGTACATGCACAGATATCACAGTTCTAAGAAACCATTTAAAGAGCAGCTATTACAGGACAGCCTTTCTGTCAGTAATAAAGATATTTCCATTCTTCTGTCCTATCACCATCTCACAGGTTTGAATATGTCGGAGAGTCACAATTCTCCGCCCCCCCAGCTTGGTACCAACAGCAGTTCTGTGGCTATCGCTATCCTGGTGCCTTTCTTCGCCCTAATCTTCACCGGCTTCGGCTTCTATCTCTACAAACAAAGGTATGTGCTGAAAAATAAATCGAGTTACAGAAAGAATATGTTCCTGTCATTGCATCACTTGCTTCACTTCTGTTCTCCATTACCGTCATTCACTTTAAGACTAATTTGTGAAAACAGTACCTGCCTCGGCGGGTTTGATCGTTGAGGTGCTAACAGACACTTAAGTCGCTGTCTGTTGCAATCTGTGCTGCGAAACAGTTCTGTTTAGAAAGTGGCAAATTGGAATTTCTGGTTTAAACACAATTGACTGGTGTTAGCATTGTTAACAGGTGCAAATGACGCCTGTTCTGATGTTAATGTCTACAAAAAGAGGCTTGCTGAAGGAATTAGTTTTGCATGAGCTGATTGGAATCTTGCTAGGCTTCCTAAAAAGCGCTCTCTCTAATCCTCCTTAGAGCTGGTTTACTATGCCTCTGAATCCCAAAACTGTATTCACTGTTGTCCACTGGCTACTCAGTTGTGTTGTGTATTAATAGACAATTAGAAGAGCTGAAATCTCTAACGGCGTATTTGCTTTTTGCGCTTTTCCTCTCTCAGAACCACACCAAAAACACAGTACACAGGCTGTTCAGTCCATGAAAACAACAACGGCCAGGCTGCCTTCGAGAACCCCATGTACAACACCAACGCCAAGGCTGTGGAGGGAAAAGCAGTTCGATTCGATCCGAATCTAAATACTGTCTGCACCATGGTCTGAGGATTGATCATCCTTCCTTGAACTTAATGACTCAGATGTCTAATGGGACCACAATTGGTGCGAGGCTGTGGAAGGGAGCGCCGTATGCTTCGACATCGTCAATACGCTGATTAGAAAAGACCTTCACTCGCAGTTCAGAGAGGTACCCCCCCTCCTCCTCCCATCACCGCCATCCACCCCCGGCAGAGGAAAGGCTCCTCAATTCCAACCAAAACCCAGCGTCTGTCCTCTTCACCAACAGCAATTTGTGTCCGCAAATGAAATTCGAACAAATTGGAACACAAAAGGTCTGCTGCCCTTGACAGATGCAAACAACCGGTGTAAACTAGAAGTGAGGCGGGTCGTGGTTGTGGTGAAAGAAAGAAAGAAAAGAATGCAACTCAACAGAAAACTAAATGCTGGCTATTATCTGTCTCTAACCGTGAGGCTCAGCGGGTCAAGGATACTTTATAATTTGATTCTAAACCAGACGCAGCCATTACGCTTTGACCTCTCATTTAACCCCACTCACTGTCCGTAACGCCACTACTAATAAGTAAGCCATGACCCGCCTGTCAACAGAACCCAGAGCCAAATTTTGTATTTCAAACAAAGCCGTGGAGATGAACGCTGAGCTCTGTGTTCATCCTCACCCGGAGAAAGAGAGCACACGTTATTATTATTAGTGCTCCGGCCATGATTATTACGCATCGTGGAGATAAACTGCACTACGAGAAAAAAGAAAATGAGCTGATTTCATTTGAAACACAGACTACACTGAACAAAGCAGAATCACAATGGCCGCAGATGAGGAGATGTGACTTGAAGAAGATGTCGACACTGTGAAGCAAACTGTTTCTAATTATTTGGGCTCGACATTGACAGTAAAAAAAAAAAAAACAGAAAAAAACACTGTCACCAGCAGATCATCGGTAAAAACGACTATTTCTAAAACGACCACGGATTACAACACCCTAACAACAAGACAGGACAAACTGTCTCCATGACAACCAGGGGCTGGTACTGTATTACCAGTCTCTTGTCTTTTTCTGGGGAAACGGAAGCTAAGGTGGCTAATGCTAGCAGACAGTAGCAGAGGTTGGTTTGAAAGGAGACTCTTTCCTAAGCGAAGGATCAGGGCAGCCCTGGAGAAGGAGTGTTAATCCTAACTGAACTGGGATTAGAGCAAAGCAAAACTAAAAGGAGTCTAAAGGGGGGCTAGCGCTAACGGATGAGAGACTGACTCATCTAATGGATAAACACTCCCTTCTCATCCACTGGAAGGAGACGGAGGCAGCTCCTAACTGAACTGGAAGTGGAGTAAAGGAGTCATTAAGAGGAAAGGTGAGATCTTAAAATCCTAACACACCAAATCAGGACTGCCTGTCTTGACGTCCAATCATCTACTGAGAGGCGCCTGCCCTCCTTCTACACAACGAATCGGATCAGACAGAATACGGCCGAGAGGAAAGATGTTCCTGATCCTGTGAGTTTAAGTGGATTTTGATCAGAAGGATGCTGAATGGATACAGAGGACTCTGGTGGACTAACAAAGAAAGAGACTTTGGGAAACAGAGAAAGCTCTGGCACTAAAGCACATTTTACAGGAACACTACCTGTCTAGAGGGGCTGGACTAACGCAGGGACAGAGAGGTTAGAGAGACGGGAGTGACAGAGGAGTGAAT
The DNA here is from genome assembly GCF_963514085.1 of Chelon labrosus. Taxonomy (NCBI): domain Eukaryota; kingdom Metazoa; phylum Chordata; class Actinopteri; order Mugiliformes; family Mugilidae; genus Chelon; species Chelon labrosus. Next base: position 11,768,275 of record NC_140349.1, read on the forward strand.
GACAGACAGGAAATATGACAGGGACACTCTCTTTTTGGAAAGCCAGATAAAGACAGGTGGTGTTAAGACAAACAGTCACACAATGAGACAGACGGGTTCAAGCAAGACGAGCTGGGTCTTGGACTTTTTCCGACTCCACAGACAGACAGGTTTAAACGCAGATTAACAGGCTCACAGGGAGACAGACAGATAGACAGGAGACAGACACAAACTGATAGACAGGCTAAAAGAAAGACAAAACAGGGTCCTAGCCCTACGATTGTGGACACGGTTCCACTGTTATTCTGCACTCTGGGAGTGCTTATCTTCTTTCTTTGTTATTGCTGCAGAATCTTCTGATCTGTAAATCTATTGCATATATATTCGGGAGCATTCACCACCTATATTTTTGTGCTATATATTTACCACAAGGGATGGGGCTGAAGGGGAAAGACAGATTATAGCAGAGTTTTTAGAAAAAAAGAAAGAAAGAAATATCCGAATAAAAGATATTCCAACTACGTGAATCCACAAACGGCATTTCAGTTCCTTTGTAACATGAAACTGGTTTTAGTTTAATCTCTTGTGTAAAGTTCCTCTCACCATCACTGTCTTTCCCAGTGAGGCAATCATGAGTGTCAGTGGTATAGTTGTTGTCATTATTGTTGAGATGCAAGGTTTCCCAGCAACAATCATCATCTATCAAACGCTTTGCCACGCATTTGTCACGGACGGCGGATGTCTCAAAAAAACCCTCGCCGCTGTCGTCGCCGCGGTGACCCAGACATCATTTTAATGACCGCCGCTGCTTTCTGACCTACGGTAATATGAGGCCACAGACATCTGCACATCAAAACTCCGCTCTAATGTTGTTTTTATCCTCAGAGCGGAGATGTCAACAAACCCAGTGTAGTCACGGCAACACAGAAATCCAGGCTCTTAATGGAGGACTCTTCTTTGAACTCGGTGAACAACCCACAAATGGCTCATAGACGAAGGTCCCACATGTTTTGACCCATGTAGGAAATTTGTAATTGACGTGACCGAATCGATGAATCATTTGATTTGGAAAAGCAGCTGTTCTGACCAGTTTTTAACAGATATGTGAAGATTCTCAGTCATCCAGGTCATGATACATCCCAAAAACAAGACTGAAACAAAGGCAACTGCACTTGTAGGGTTTTCTTGAAGCTGTTTCCCCACTCGTCCAAGTAGTTGAGAAGTTTTGGCGAAGCATCTTCCAAGAAAACCCACGCTGAGTCGTCTCCGTTTCAGTCTTGCTTTTGCTCGTTTTATCACTAAAATGATTCTGATTTAGTTACACAGCTACTAAGACAAGGTTAGTCCATTTTAAAAGTGCATCATCAAGTTCACCTCCAGGTCTTACACCCACTAGATCCTGATTTTGTTAAAGGGCGGTCTCACAAATCAACACGTTTAATATACTGAAGTGGCGCACACTATTCAAGCCTTTAATTTACGGTTTAAAAAGTTTGTGTGACCTTCTCAAGTGCACACTAGTGTGACTGGAGAGATTCAAATGACCCTCACACAGTCTTTTTTTATTTTTGTGTGCGTTTCAAAAGCTAAAACTGTCTTTGACATGAACTGAGACTTGACAATTGAATAAACTCAAAAATGGGGTCACAGAGAGGTTATATTTCCCTTTGCTAATGCTTTTTTTTCCCCCGCAAAAATCTGTAGCCATACTATCTCAGCTTTGTTCCATGGCTCGTAGCTATTTTTCAGATCCGATCTGCCACCTTCTGATAAAAACATTTACTGCGGGCTGTTGTTGCACATGTTATCGGCCTCTCTGACGGTTCGTGGGCACAGAAGATGTTCGCATAACATTCAAATACTAATTATTTTAAGGCTACAGCCTGCAAAAAAATGAATAATCTGCACCTATGTTACCGGTTCTTTACATAACATCAATCTGCATCAGTCACTGTTTTGCAGCTTTGGTGCCTGTTTAAAAAAAATAAGTTTTGTTTTAAAGAGTGAATTGAGTGAGTTTGGGTCCCACACATGATCAATAGTTGTACTTTTTAATGAGTTTGTGTGTCAGGGTGAGCGAAAACATCTTAGTTTTGTTTGACGAACCCCTGCTGCTGTGACCACGGGCAACCAGGCGGCTGAAAACTCCTTTTCAAGTCATTACTGATTTAAAAGCAACCGTAACTGCAACTCCCCTGTTTATCAGTGACGGCCCCCTCCGCCCCGCATCGCTATGGTGACATTGTTTCTCCCTACAGATTGATTGTTGCTGCTGCTGCTGCTGCTGTTGTTGCTGTTGTTGTTATTGTTTTATCGGTATGAATCTGACACAGTGCCTACCAAAAACCATGGGACCCTCCCCTCCTGTCATCACACACACACAAACATACAAACACACACCTGCTCCAGCAGCGACCCCCCCCCCCCCAACGCCTCCTTCATCAGAGGTCATTTTTTTCTAAGCTTCAGTCTATTTTGCCACAAGCTTTTCCTACTGACTGACCGCAATAAGACCCCATGTGATTTGAAAGACTTAGAGTCGTTCCTGCCTGGGGACATTGGAAATATTCACCATTTGAGAAAAAAAAAAGATGAAATATAGAATAAAAAAGTGTTTTGTACAGAAATATATTTTTATGATGAAATTATTTGTAAAATGTATGACTCTATTATGTAAATTTTCAATGCAATGTAAAATTAAAAAAGGCTAATTGCTTTTGTAATAAGTGTGTGTATTCCTTTTCTGTGTTTTTAATGACTTCCTGTGCACCACTTACACCCAAGTACACCATAGAACAATTAAATCGGAGAATATAATGGAAAGTGATGTGGAATTTAAAACTGCTTCAGGTGCAAATGTGATTGGAAATCTAGTTTCAAAGTCTGGGAATGTCTTGCAGGGGAAAATACTGCAGGGACCAAGTGTATAGAAATACATTAATACAGTGTAGCTATCTCACCTTGAGCTGAACTCCATAAACTTCTTCCATTCATTCGCTGTGGAAGTCCTTATCAGTGAGAATCCAGCTTTGCTTTCTGCTGCTGCTGCTGCTGCTGCACCTACTGGACCGCTGCTCTGACTCTCTGCTAGAGAAGCAGGTAACAGGGAAAGCAGAATGCACAGATTTCACACAAAACAGATATTACAAACCTCGGGGTTATAAATGAATGAATTACGTTTACCGGCATCCACTTTGTTGTAAATAGGAAGCAATATTTTCGGTCCAACATTGAATCGGGAATCAAACGGCACAGGTCGGCATGTGTGGGCAACTGCCCACGGGCCTCTGAAGATTTCATACAAGGATGCACACAAGTTACACAGGAAAATGAGAAGCACAGATAAAGCACCGTCAGAATAATAGATGCTGACCTGAAGAGACTTGAAGACATCAGCTACCGGCCTAAAATGGCAATGAAAGTATTTCTTATTTTGTATGGCTATGCATATAGACTTTACAGACCAGCTTAAATGCACAGCTTATTAAATCCACACAGTGTTGCCCCATTTTGTTGTACACAGGCTTATAAATGAAATGACAAGTGGTCTGCACAGTTCTAAGGTTTGGAGACAGCAACACTCCAATATTTTAAGGCTTAGCCATGCCAGTGTAGAAGCTGATAGATGCAACATTATGACCACCTTCCTAATATTGTGTAGGTCTCCCTTGTGCTTCCAAAACAATTGTGACTAGTCAGAGAATGGACGTGGGCCTTCTGAGGGTGTCCTGTGGTGTTGTTAGTGGGGACCTTTGGGTCCTATGGGTTGAGGGGAGGGGCCTCTGTGGATCATCCAACAGATACTTGATCAGTTTGGGATCTAGTGAATTAGGAGGCCAGGTCAACACCTTGTGCTGTTTTTCATGTTTTTTTAAGTTGTTCCTAAACCATTTTTTTTGTGTGTGCCTGTGTCAGGCTGCATCCTGCTGGGGGTGGCTACTGCCATCAAGGAGTGTCATTGCTATGGGTGGGGGTGTCTGGTTCGGTCTAGGTGGGTGCTACATGTCTAAGTAACATCCACATGAATACCAGGTCCAAACGTTTCCCAGCAGAACATTGTATTGTAACAAGATGGTCAATGTTATTTACTTCACCTGTCAGTGGTTTTAATGTTGTGGCAGATCGGTATAATCAATTAGGAAAGAAAAGAAGAGGCAGCTCATCTAAGCTTTTCTTGCTGCTGAACGTCATCATTTTGTATGTAATTAAAAAATAAAATAAAATCTGGAGTTTTTTTACATGTATGTTTAATCACAGATATAGTTTAATCTCAATAAAAGTTGGGTTCCCAATTTTCATCATTTTTATAATGTGTGGTTCATCCTTGACTTCTGAAATAGCTAAAGAGCAAACAATTTCCGGGTTTTATTGTCTTCATGAACATTATAGAAGGTCCTGGAAGTAGCCTACCTATAAAGATTATAAAGCTGTTCCCATTATTACTATCCAGGACAACTATTAATATATCAAGCATGCCAGAATTTAAATTAAAAAACAAACAAACATCTAAGTTGTAGTCTCTACTAAATCGACTGCAACAAAGACACTATAGAGAAAACTGATGAGACAACATAAATTAATTGGTGTAGCTTCCGGCGGCCATCTTCGTTTGTGTGACGTTTGGTTGCATGCACGCTGCAATTAATGTTCCAGTAACAATGAGTATTTGGAAAGGAGAGGAGATGAGCTATCTGAAAAGTCCTCGGGTTGTTTTAAAAACTTTCCATCGTGGCGACTCTTGGGAGGTTTTCTTTGCTTCGGGGGGGAGACATTAAAAGTTGGACTGCGTCGAGGAGAAACTGCGAACATCAAAGGACTCCAGTGTCTTATCGATTCAACAGGTGAGTCAACGTTTGACAGAGTTTTCTGCTGAACCTGGAAAGAAATGTTGAGCTTGAGACGCTTCAAGCTCTTTTAAGGCTGCTCTTGTTTTCAGACTGGTAAAGTAGTGGTATTGTTGACTTAATATAACTGTGGTGTTGTGTTGCTTTGTCGAAAGTTAATCATGCTACTGATAGACGCAGCTGTGACTGCAGTGCAACCTAACTATGTTTCAGGTAAACTATATCTATCTATCTATCTATCTACTTCATTTCGCATAAACAACAGATTCAGTCTTAAATCATTAACACATGCCTGGTTTAAACTATCACATAAGTTTTTAATGTATACTTCTTCATAGTAGATGAACGTTTCTGACGAACACTTCAGTTGATTTATGATATAATTTTTAATGCTTGCCTTTTAAACAATTTAAATTGCTAAATTATTTGAACTGCAGACACACGTTCTGCAGACAAGTTAAGTAACATAATAACGACACAAATGTGATTATATAAATAAGCCCTGGAGCACAGGCACTGCATCACTGGATTTGCTGAAAGATTGATTTCAGATCAAATTATTAAATCAGTGCAAATCGTCCAGCCCTGCTAAGTAGAAACCTGCACACTGCGCCCAATCTTATAAGAGACAAAGTTCAACTTCTGTTCATGACATTTAGTTTTGTGCAGAGACACAAGACATTGTTCTTGATCCTGTATAACAAAAAAAAATCACCTAATGCAGAAAGATCGTTTTCCTACAGTCGTTCATACACATTCAACTGTCCATTCCTTGTGTTTGAACTTTTTTCGTGCCTACTCATTCACCCAGATAAGCTGACAGTCTGAACAGAGAAATGTGGGGCCCATACAAAGTGATGCATAGATGGTGACCCTGATATCGGGTTTGTTGGTTCTGCACATCTTCTTTGAATAACTGGAATAATTTGGAGTTATGCTGATGCTTGTGGAGCGATTACAGAGCTGTGTTGAGTGTGTTGTTCTGGCTATTATTTGCTTGGTCCGTAGTTGGAGAATACATGAACATCAAAATAGAGCAGTATTTTTTTTTCTTCTGTTCAATATTCTTACATAGCCTATGTGGATGCATTTTTTTTTTTTCTTCTTCATATATTTGTCCATGCACACTGAAAGACACACACTGGCACCTTTAAAATAATTTATGCTCTCAACAGTTTGGAACTTTTTGCTTTTTCCCCATTTATTTGAGTTCAACCTAGATCTGTTCCTTAAGTGACCAGTAATGTTATTGTGAGATGTTTGGATCTGGCTTTGGACCAGTAGTTTAACATACAGTGCACTTTGCAGTGATGTTTTTGCCTCATATGGCCACTAGATGGTGCCAGCTGAACGCTGAGTTGTCACCTTCATACCTTTAGTTTAATGGATCTGCCACAAAAATGCAAAATCAGGTTTTTCCATCTTGCAGCAGCACATTTTGGTCTTAAAGCAGCGACTACAGAAAATGTTTAAAATCACTTTTTAGCAAGCATGACCTAGATTTTTTATTTTGTTTTCTATAATTTAGTTTTTGGAACGAATTGAAGTTCTGCCTGAGCCTGGATGGAGATCAATACTTTTCATGTCTCTTTTAGTCAAACTACAGGAATCTGTCCTATTTTCTGAGAGTAAACATAGTTTTTTAAACTTAAGATAATTAGAAACATCTTTGAAGAAATTAATTAAAAAAAAAAAAAAAAGAAGACGTGTTTGATGTGTATAATTATATTTCTTCAGCCTGAGTGTGGTCAGTAGATGGAGCCAGCTGACCTGTGAAACATCCCTTTGCCAGGCAATGGCAGCCTTCACAGTTTGCTGCCAATAGATGCTGTGATGATACACAATAATAGTGCATATATTCACTTATATGTGCTGTTAGAAAATGAAATAATTCCCTACTCTACCAACGCATATTTATAAGAAATAAAATAGGTGGAAACCAATATGTCAAAGAAGAAAATAAAAATTAAATTGTATTAGTAGAGAATTTTGAGTGCAGTTTATGAATCAAAACCTGCTTGTTAAAGTGTCCTACCCGTTGTACTGTAGTAGTAGAACATAAACATGCTCTCAATTTCCTTTCCTGCATTTACTTGTATTAGCCACATGAAACCAGTAGATGGCGCCAGCTGACTTCTAAATTATTATTCTTTCTTTATCAGTTTTTCTGTGTCACAGCTTTGCCAGTGTTGTCAGCGTGGAGATATAAAATAATGGCATTTGAAAAGCAACCAGAAGTTTGTGAATGTTGGTTTAGTTGTAAGAAGTCGTACTAATTTAAATCTTTTTGTTATTATGCCAAATGTGTCACACGGCAGGTTAAACCTTGCAGCTCAGGTTGTGGAAACAGTAACGAGGAATGATTTATTGAAAAAACTTGAGCAACAGAAATAAAATAGGTAAATATATATATTTTTCTTTCATTGTTTGTCAGAAACGGGTCTGTTTTCTCCTTAAAATGTGAATAATTAAAAAAAGTATTTCTCAGAAATAAAATAACAGTAAGCCTTTTAACAGTAACACTGACCAGTACAACAACGCATATATGCGAATAATTAAAAATTGAAGCACAAAGGTTGCATGCTATATTGTGTGATGTGTACATTTGCATAGGATATTCACCGGCCATGCGTCGTCAGTAGATGGAGCTGGATGACCTTTAATACAGATCCTACTACCTCACACATAGTGTTGCTAAACTTTAGCTCAGGTCTTGTAGATGAAGCACGTTTGATTTGGAGCAGCGTTTAGTTCTTAATCCTGAAAGCAGAGACGCCAACAAAGCAGGAAATGCACAAATGTCTTACATTTCTTTCTGCCAAGGAAGATGAGATTAGGGGAGAATATATAGATTGGATAAAGGAGGTCTTTTAGACAAAGAGCTGACTAACCTTCTTTAAACCTTTTTAATTCTGCTCTCTCTGGTGGTGACACCGAGGGGACAGAGAGGAGCGTCGAGGCCGCTGTGTGGCGGCCAAAGTGGGACGAGCTGAGACTGCAGGGTCTGTGGGAAAGGATAACGGTGCAGCGAAGCTCCTCGAGAAGTCCTTTTTTTCACGTACGAACCTCTTGCGTAGCCATGTGAGAGTACAGGAGCGCGTGTCAAGAGGGTAATTGCAATGAAGCCAGAGACAGAGACCATAATTTGTCCCCACCGCTACGCTAATGGAGAGAAAAGGTCGTTTGGGACCAGGTTGCAGATTTACAGGATACATTTGTACGTTTCTTTTTGTTGTTTTTTTCCCTGAAAAATTATGAATTAATTCCAAAGTACTAGTTAAAAAGACAATCACGCCTAGCTAATATCGTATTTTAACAGCTAATTTCACCATTTCTGAAATGCAGGTTACAGAAAATCATGAATTTTACTGTATGACTGCGAAACATATTTGTCTTCTCTCTGTGCTTTTATTGTCTGCTGCTGTATCTTCTCTGTTTATCCCTGGGCTCTTCTTCTGTTTCTGTATTTTTTCCTGCTCTTTCATTGAATCCCTGCTCTTTTCTTTTGGTGCTTTGAGAAAATATACAGCTTCAGTAGTCAACACACTCATACACACACACACACACACACACACACACACACACACACACACACCATCCAATCACATGCTTTTAAATTGCTGATATGTAAAAAATAAGCGGAACATGTACAGATAAAAATTAGTTTTGAGACATTAAAAAAAAAGGAGCAAATCTTAAAGAAATATTGGCTAAATCACGTTGAATCTCAAAATTTCACATTTAAATAATCTTGTCTAAATTGCTATTTTCTTATCCCCTCGTTTGAAAGCGGAGCCTCTAAACAGTTTCTTCTGCTTCCCGCAGTCTTCCCCCCGTGACCGAGAGCTTTCCCAGATTTCTCCAGCTCTCTCTGCCTTTTCGACCGCTCTCCCAATCAATCTGGGATTAGGCTTGATTACACGGACGCCCCTTTGGGACGCTTTATTTCAATGAATTAGTCGAGTGAATGAACAGAACTGCAACAGAACGGTATTTTGTACCAGCCACATAAATTATGCATAGTCTGTGGATATCAGCTAGCCTTGATCATCTTTTTTTATGGTTGGAAATTCAGAGTGAGAGAAATTGTTAATTGCCAGCCTTGTCACATGTAATCTCGCTTGTGTTTGATATACAATAGGGATGCTGTCTATATGTTGGTTATTTATTCATGTTGTGATGGAGATGCTTGTGTGTGATGAAACGGAGACCTAGATAAAATGTTTTTTGTTTTTTGTTTGGTGTGTTTTTTGCTAGAATCATGGTGAACAAATAAGAAAGCAGCATAAATACATACATATCCTTTTTTATTTTTCATCTATTTGTCTTTATTTAGTTCCATCGTTTCCCACTGCCTGTAAAGTGGTGCTGCATTTGTGGAGGTAGAAGAAGAAGGTATCCTAAAACAAATCCCTTATAATAAGCTTGATAATGAGTGTAAATGTGTTTTAATTGTAGCTGACCACATGGATAGGGTTCATGGCAGTGAGAGAGGACCAAGTGTAGCTTCATAGCTGCTTAGTTAACGAAGAACAATGCATTTTTTTCTCTCCCCCCCCCACACGAAAAAGGAATTCACTCGGGGCGTAATTAAATTTACACACATTCCTGAGTTATTGTTAAATGCATATGAGTGCTGAGATGTGATTGGCAGGGTTCGCATAAATCTGGGCTCAGCGTGCCCCGAGAATCCGGTGAATCGGGAGGGCTCGAGATGCTTAAAAATGCTAATTTCATGCAACAATTTGCATATCGCAGTATTTAATGTGTCCTTGCCTAAAGAGGGTTTGTAGTAGCCAAAGAAAGGGGATTATGGGTAGACACCCACCCGTGTTTTGATCGCAGCACCATTGGTCAAGTCAGAGCTGTGTAAACAATGAGCTACTCAAGAGGCTTGATGGTGTGTTTAGGCAAACATGTACAGTGCCTTGAAGTGCTGTGACTAAATGCAAATTATCATTTGGCTTAGAGGCTTTTGCAATAATTTAATCCTGATCTGCTTTTGTCCTTGAGATGAGAAAAACCAAGGAAAGAAGAAAGTTGTATTGTGTTTTGATTATTAGCCAAATTATCTGTGTATTATCTATTTGTGATATTTCCCATAGATAGATAGATAGATAGATACTATCCTTGGTCACAGCTACTTACTTCTCATCAGCAGAGGTAAAGAGAACTCAACCTACACTGGTTGCAGTGACCAATTGATTAGCATGACATGCTCAGCCATGTCCTACATCGGGAGGCTACAACGTTAGATTAAATGCCGACTAGATCCTCATCAGGAAGAGAGAAAAAAAAAAAGAAAAATCAATGGTTGTTGTTAAGGGCGAGTAGTGTCCGACCAGAGGGGTGGGGGATGGAGGTCTGTAGAGTCACTTTACACGGTGTGTCCTGGGTTGTTTGCACGGTGGCGCCTGCGTGTATTGACCTGGATTGGAAGCCTGGGTAAGGGCTGGGGGGAGAATTTGTCACCGTGGGTTCTCGGACTTGCCGATAATCATACTTAACCCGGGCAGGACGCGTGTTTGTGTGTTCTTTCACACTTGACATCTCAACTAAAGTCAAATGCGTGTGCTTTTATGTTGTTTTACACAATTACATAAGATATTTGACAGTAATAATTGTGTCCAAACAAATTTATAGTGAAATAATCGTACAAATCTTTGATATAATTTGCATTAATTTAGTGTTTAACTTCTTTCCGTTATAAGCAAATTTACCTTCCTACTTTAACCAGCTAATATGTTTAATGCAGACATTTTACTTCGCACAAATTTAATGTTTATTCATTAATATAAATAATTAGAGTTTCCAGGTATAAAATTATACATGACTTCTGCATGCAGTGCACGGCAGGACATCTTAAACAATGAAGACACCAGAACATGTCTATTAATCTGGTGTGGAACAACATTTTATTAGAAGTGTTTATTAGAGATATCATCAGTTAATAGTGTAGGAGCACACCTATAATCTGAAGCTATATAGTGCGGCTAAGCATTACAAATATTGATTTAAATTTTGCACTCAGCTTTAACGCATTGAAAGACACCAACCCTGTCAAGGACAACACTTTTACTCAATGGCTGCTCGCCTCGGAAATCAGCTCCATTGTCGTAGAGATTTTGAATTCCAGAAAATTGCAGGGCATCCACACTGAGAGCGGTTCGGATGAATCACTTCTTACTTTTCTGACTGATTGTGGGAGGTGCCGGAGGCTTTCACTGGTTCTACAGCGACCACCCTCGAAGCTCACAAGGTTACTCTAAATCTCACCGTTGAGATTAGTCTGAAATGATCAATTAATAATTCTTATTATCTGGAGGAGACCAATCTCAAATGTGGTTTAGATGACGCCAAGTAGTGTGCAACATTTGCTCTCTGATTCAGTCATGTTGTTTAGTTTTTTTTTTTTTTTGTTCATAAATGAGTTCTGAAATGGTATCATAACTTGTAGTAAAATTAAAATAGTGCAGAAAAGGTTTGCGTTGACGACTTACCGAAGAAGAGCATGTAAGTCCTTTAAAAAAGCAAAAAAAACTGATCCAATCATCTGTGAAATGCTTTTGGTTTGCCACCATTAACACCCGCAATGTAAGTAAAAGCCTGTTGAGTCCTAGCCGACCGCAGTGAGCAGAATGACAGTTACGGTCTGGCATGTAAAATATGAGGACAGTCTCCCACTGCTACAATGTTTTGAACACATAAGTCATGTGCAGTTGCTGCCCTGGTACTGCCTGTCATAATGTTGTGTCATTCCAGCAAGAAGACACAGCTAATTAGGTTGTACTAATAAAATAATCAGTTTTTAGCTCGTGTTTATAAGGATGCAACTAACGGTTTTTCTTCATAATCAATTAGTCGGACAGTTTTTTGGTTTTTTTTTTAATTTATACATTTCTTGGACTCTTAATATCCAGCATTTCCTGTTTACTCAGCAAAAACATTCATTTTACTATCACATCAGTGAGAAAAGTATAAATTAGTCACATTTGAGAAGGTGAAGAAGCAGAAAATTTTTGCATTTTTGCTTAAAAAATGAAGTGATGATTTGATTTATGGTTTAATTAGCTCATCATTGCAGCTTTGAATAGATTCACTATTCAATTGTTGCATTTACTTCACTTCTTTTTGCGTTTTTTGTCTTTGCCAAGCAGAACTGTTGTCCAGAAGACAACATGAACTAAGCAGATCACTCCTACACCGACCACATGTTTGTGACGCAAACTATTCTCGACAGCTGAGAGTTGAAATGTTTGACTGAGACGGGGAAAAGTTAGCTTATTAGAATTAAGCTAACTTTGTTGACATCTGAGATGGCGCAAACGATTCAGTGAGATTGTCAGATTTTCTTGGTCGTAGTATTCCTCTAGGATTGTGAGGAAACCTAGTGAATTGCTGTTTGTGTTGTTGCTGTGTGGACCAACAAAAAAAACTTACCTTGGTGCACGTGGTGTAATTCTCATTCAAATCTGAGTCATAGGTGTAAAATTGAACAGGAAATTCCCTCAGTTGTTGACGCTATGCTGACACAAACTGCGACATTTAGAATGTTTTTGAGGAGTTGGTTTAGTCCAATGAATTGCGGTGCCTTTTTTCTGGAATGACGTATCATATGTAAAGCAAAAAATGGACAACAGCTGACTTTGGATTTCAGCTGTAGGTTTCTAAGTCTGTCAATTCCCTGTGGGATTGTTTGTTTGTCCAGTAAGTCCCTATAGGGTATATGTTTGTTGATTAACATACTCCTTTATTCTACATGTTGTTGATCCGTCCCTATTCTATTTCTATACAAGTCCCGTTATTCTTTGTTCTTTCTGACTCGCACATAAAACTATAAACCATTGTGCTTAAGAGTGGAGGCAAGTTATAATTTAAAATGCCTTTGCCTTCTTGGTTCACAGAAAAAAAATCCTTAATCTAAAATAAGATGAACACACAGAGCCCATTTACGTCAGTAATCCGTTAGTATATGAGCATCATGAGTTAGTCACATTGAATTCTGCTGACAAAACAGTGGAAACATGGACCCCTTCACGGTGTGTTCTACCCTCGCTGAGCTCCACACACCTCGCACTCCCTCGACTCACAGCGACTCAAGGACAAAGAGGGAATGACTTCAGTGTTTTTGCTGGTGTGTGTCTTGTGTTTCTGGGGCAACAAGGAGATTATTACTGCAGCAAGAGCTCTAGGTGCCGCTGGTTATGCCAGATAATTATGCATAAACAAACGAACCCCCCAGAAAAGGTGTGCTGCCGAGATTCTCAGGCCATATCAGATGGCAGAGAAGTGAATCAACAGGAACATAAAGTACAGAATTACTGGTAAAAAAAAATATATACATATTTATTTGGTTGGTGATTGCAAGTGGTGTGCACCGTCCCCCTTTTATTACAGTTAAATCATGATGCTGTTTCTATCCTAAATTAGGCTCATTTATCTTTATAAGATGGCATAAAATGCACCATTTCCAGGCCAAATCTATATGTTTTATATAATTTCATTAGGTCTCCAAATTAATGAATGTTGTAAACTATACTGCCTTTAATATTTTTTTTTTTTTTTTGTGGTGGTAATATTTGGCAGGAGAAAGTTGTTTACTTGTTCAGATTAAAACTTTTTAACTAATTAAAATATAACTTTCTGTAAAAAAAAAAAGAAAAAGTGAAGTCAATATCCACGATATATTTGAAGCAATACAATAAATAAAATTGTGAATAAAAAAAGGCATCTACATTTATAGAAGGCGGCAAAATCCTGCAATTTATACAAATATAAATTCACAACCCAAGACAAAGGATTATTATTATTATTATTGTTGTTTTTTTGGGAAGTTTAAGTGATTATGGTAAGAGCTCCATGGGGTTGACATCTCTGACCGTAATTTTAATAAATAAATATAATTTAAATAAATGAAACCTTCTGTGAGCAATATGACATTTGCCTTTTTACACACACACACACACACACATATATATATATATATATTTTATTATTATTTTTTTTTCTGGCAATTAAGATCTCGCAGGTTTCAAGGAGTGTTTAAACCTGAGAGCCAGCTGATGATGCAGCTGCTGTGAAGTGCTTGTTAACAAGTGATTTATGAGTCTGCCTTATTACTGTGAGATTTCATTGATTTGTGGAAAGTGCCCACCCCCTGTTATTGTGTGATTTTCACAGTAGAAGTCGGTAGGGTTGGTCAGAGCTGATTTACTTAATGTTTAATGAGTTTTGTTATAAATCTTGCAGTCGCATGCGCATAAACGGGCCCCGCGGTCTAAGTGGGAGGGTGATGCAAGCGGTGCCTGCACACAAACGGGACGGCGGAGTAGAGTTTTGAAACGCCATGAGAAAACCTTAAAATCATCTCCCTCTTCGGGGGTACCCTGCAGTTTGTACCCCCCAATTTTCCTCACGGACTTCCTGCTTTCTTTTGTCCAAAAAAAAAAAAACTCTTCCTCTTCATCGTAGCAGTCTGCAGATAAAGCGGAACGATAGGCGGAGAAGGACCTGCTCGGGTGTGGGATTGCTTGTAGAGAAGCACCCGAGCGCTCGTCTGCTGGATTTGTTTGACTCGGGTAATTGAAAGTGTTTTAAACTATTATAGCAACTGGAGGGCTTGTTTAACTGTCGAGCTGCCAGTCAAGCGGGTGGGCCAAAAGCCCGAGCCCGTCAAGGCCTGTCAGTCAATGGAAACGAGAAGTGTCGGCTTAATGGATTTCTCCACACTGCTCCTTCTATACGCCCAGCAGAGCCAGGAGAGAGGGGGCAGGGAGGGGGGGGAAGAAAAAATAAAAATCAATGCATTGTCATGTGTGAGTGTGTGAGCCATCAAACGACCAGGTGGATTGGAACTGTATTTGCCTTGTGTCAATGCTGAGATGCAATACTGGGAGTGGGCAGGTGGTGTTGGTTTGTGTGTATTTGTTCATGTCCGTGTGAATGCAGCGGCTTTCTGAGATAGACATACGTTCTCTGCTTGTCTCCGGGGGCTTTTGTTGTGATTCGAGGTGTAAGAGGGGTCACTTCACCCTCAAAACAAGTCTTCTTTTCATTCCTTCGTCTCTCCACAGTTGAAAATACTCTCTTTTGTCTGTGTATTTCTTGACTTGTTTTCCCCCAATGTACACTCTTCACTCCAGACTCACTCTCCCAGTGACCCAGTCTGTTTGTTGTATGCAAACACTGTAACATAAGTATTTTCATTTTTCTTGTGTTGTTTGATCTCATTATCTAGTCGGTGGATCTGTTAATTCAGCTATACAACAAGGTTACAGAAGGGTAGGCAGCTATAAAAGCATATGATGTAAATGTTAATTACAGCTGAACCGTATTTACATTATTTAACTTATTGTCATTTAAATGTATTCTTAAATATTTATTTGTGAACATAGCTTGTTGAATACTAAAGGAAATAATCAGATAACGACAAATATTATTTTTGTATTGCAATGAATTCTTCAGTACTACTTCTTTTTAACCATATTCTGATCAGCCACAACATTAAAACCACCCGCAGGTGAAGTAAATAACATTGACCATCTTGTGACTATACAATGTTCTGCTGGGAAACTTTTGAACCTGGCATTCATGTGGATGTTACTTAGACATGTAGCACCCACCTAGACCAGACCAGGCACCCCCACCCCATAGCAATGACACTCCTTGATGGCAGGAGCCAGCAGGATGCAGCCTGACACAGGCACACACACACAAAAACAATTTAGGAACAACTCAAAAAACGGCACAAGGTGTTGACCTGGCCTCCAAATGACGATATAAGTTATACATATAATGTTTATTGTTTATTATCACAAGATAATAGATCATTTTGCTCATTAGAAGATTACACTCACAGTATAATTCTCCACATCTAACCTGGTGTATGAATGGAAGTAAATGTTTTACTAATGGACGTCTTTTACGTACTGAAAGGCTAAAAACTCAGACACAACACAACTAATGCACAGACTCCGTGCACACAGCGCCCTACCTCATAAGCACCTCAGAGGTTTTTTTTTTTTTTTCTTTTCATTTTATCATTTCTAGTCTTGGTCGCACAGCGAAAGGGCTGTCGTGGCACGTACCTTTGCTTCATCTCAATACCACCTCGTGTGATTTATAGCCAGCGGATCCGGCTACGGCGCCATCATTTTTAAACGCCCCCCCCCCCCCTCGTCTTTTATCTCCACCAAATGATCGCACTAACCACCGCCAAAAGACTAACACAAGGCAGAGGGAGATGTCTGTGTTGAGCTAAACCAGACTACCCACTGAAATGCATCAAATCATTTCACCATGTTGAGAGCGAAAAGTGGTAATTACTCGTAATTGGGTCTTCAAATTTGTCTCCGGCTCGTCCCTCTTTTGCTAAATTGAATGATTTCCTTTTTCTTTCTTCTGGTGGGATGATAGATATCTCAGTCTTTTTTTTATTTTTTATTTTTTTTGGTGGTGGTGGTGTGGGGGCAAAATTGAAAACAGTTTTTGTTCCATTTCAGATGTGTTTCTGTTCTGTGTTTCCGTTCTTTCACATGCACTGTCCCTCTGAGTTGTCTTTGCTTTATGAAAACACTACATAGTCGGTGTGCCCACGCATATGCTCCAACGGGACGGTTATGGGCAGTAACATGGCTAAATGTGCAGCGTTCAAAGCTTCTCGCTCTGTATGGGTGCTCTGTAGATGCAATTAGCAACTTGGTGCAGATTTGTTTGTCTTTACAGTGTTTTTAATCAATCATCAATCTGAGAACCAAAGCTAGAGATTAATTTAATTATTTATGTACCTTTTTATTGTTTAAAATGAACTGAATATCCACATTGTTTGTAAAAAAAGTAATGAAAAAATTTGTTTACCAGCCATTGTAGGTTAAAAATGTCTTAACAGTGACTTAATTATCAAAATTACAAAGTTTCTATGAGTGTGGAAAAGTACGGATTTTGATTTGAGTAATGTGCAAGTCAGGATAAGTATTTAAAACAAAAAAAATCAAGTTTAAGCCGACTGTTTTCACAACCCTGAACCCGCCCAATGTGAAGGAGACTGCTTTTGGTTAAAATATAATGACCAAAATGTGTAAACCTTGGAAACAGCAGTTTGCATTTCGCAGCACAACAACTAACATCATCTAACAACTTGTCTGCTTTACAACATGCCATCATTGTTCAAGTTTAACATTTGAAGTTTTGTGAATGAATCAGAAGTATGTGCACACTGGTCTGCCCTGAGTCCTGTTTTTTATTATTTCAGTGCAAGAAAAAAGGTTAAAATAGATTGAAAATACAAGTTTTACTATGTTTAGTCAGAATGAATAAGGCCGTAAGGTAGAGTGCACTCACTACACTGTGGCCCCCAAATGACAAAAGTGAGGAAACCCTTATGGTCAAGAGATGCTTGTACATACTACTATAAAATGAATATAATAATAATAATAATAATAATACAGCTTAATAAGAGGATCCTACACTTTAACAGAGCCAACAAACATGTTCTATTAGTGTTGATGCAGAAAATAACCAGCAAAAAAACAAATAAATAAATTTCTAAATATAGTTATAGTGAAAGAAACCTTACAACACACACAGATGATTTGGAATTTGCAATGCATGAAATGTACATAAGCATTCATAATTAATCTGAACGCGTCTCTGTTTTCATCACATGCATAAATCATCTAATTATTTAACAAGATTTAAAGTGGGAAGTAGCTCCCCCCCCCCCCCCCCCCCCAAGAAAGAAAAAAAGCACTGAAATAATATTGCTCATCGTCCTGTTTTAAAAAGACAAAATGAGTAAAAGAGTAAAAAATGAATGTGTGGCGAAATGAAAGCAAGGAGGGAAGAGAGCAAAAGATTTGACACAGCGCTGGAGGAGTATTTCCTCCTTGTCTGACTGAATCAAGTAGTGATGTCTCAGCAATATTTAAATTGCGCCGTGGTGTGGAGTTGTTGGAGCCGCTCTCACCGCATGCAAGTCCCTCCCGTTTCGCACGCACCCGCACACATCGCCCGGGACTTGCGAACAACTGACCTTGTGTGATGTTTTTCAGATTATAATGCCGGAGCTGAGCGCAGGCGGACAGGGTTCTGCACTGGTGTGAAACTAATAGTAAAGAACACAGAGGTTCTGAACTGAGTAATCCAATTTGACCTTGTCTATGAGCTGACGGTCCGGTGAATAACATTCTTCTAAGTACGGCTCTGACAGAACTCATGACCCACTTTTTAGGCTCTGTGCTCACCAGCTGAAAAACACGACGCTCAGATAAGTCTCTTTTCTGTAACATTAAAGCTTGTGAAATCTATTTCATCTGAGATCCTTCACAATGCTGTGATGATAAAAAAAAAAAAAAAGTTGAAAGAAATGAAAACGAAACAAAAGACTTTTGAGGAAATAGGCTTTGTCGAGCGTATATTCGATACACCACGTCATCGTGTCTTTTCCTCCATATTCTTTCCCTCTCTTACACTGTAGGACTATGTGAAACCGAGAGTAAAGAGCCCACTGTGTCCCACCAGCAGTGGAGACATCAAAGGGGGCTATTTGGCAGAAGTTGGGGGGCCTAAGCACATAGGATTGCGGGAGGAATAACACGGGGTGAGGTGTTATTATTACAAGGCTGATTTAGGACTATTATGGATAAACTCTGTGGGGGTTTCTCTGCTAACCGCTCTGACACACACTCACACACACACATGTTAATTACATATGGACTTCAGCGGTGCACATGCATAAGAACAACTCACAACAACATAGCATATGGCGTTGGATTGCATTCCCAATATGTGGGAAATACCGCGAAGTGCGCACACACAAACACAAACACAGGGGACTTGGAGGGAGATAGAGTTGAACACTAAGAAGGGAGGGGTGTGAGGTTGTCTGACGGCAAGTAAATCACATGTGACAGAACCCAAACTCGGCCGAGGTGTGTCTCTTGACACAGTGTGATGGGGCACGCCCTAATGCATTACTGTCCAGCGTGGCTTTGAGTACGCAGACGCCCATGTATGTGTCTGTGTGTGCAGGCGAGCGTGTGTGCGTGTGTGTGTTTGCGTATGCATCTGGGCCCTCTTTACTGCGATGTTGTGAGCAGCCAATCATTTCTTCCAGTCTAATTAGCACACATGTAAATGCAGTGTAACTGTGGAGCACATCCAGGGACAAGCAACTGCAACATGGCAACTGCTCATGATGGGGGTTGACTCTGTGTGCATGTGTGTGTGCGTGTGGTTCACTGAGTTTACACATGATAATACGATAAGTGTATGAGAGGCGTCCACCAGCGTTGACCAATGATGGCGGGTCCTTCTTTTCACAAGTGCTTGTGCCGGACCCCCCGCTGCCAGCGACCGCTTGACCATCATCACTACTAGCAGCCACCAAGCACATTTCATCCTGGGATGTGTCACACAGATTTGTTTAAAATAAACGTTTAAGAGCGAACATTAGTTAAAATGTGATTGTAAAAAATAGTATTTAGAAATAAATTTCAGCAGGCTACTTATATATCAGATTATTATTGGAGTTATCAGAGATTTTAAACACATTTAATTCCACTATACTAAAATGCACAGTCCATCTGTATCAGAGACACACACAGGGGTATGGTGGGTGCAAATCACACCTGATGTAACGAGACATTGTTTCCTCGTTGGCCCGCGGGAAGAGGGACAGGAAAGGATGGAGGGACGCTGGATCTGAGGGGATAACGACAGGAAGAATAAACACATGAATAAATAACAGCAAAAGGCAAACAGAGCCCAGCCATCAGTCCGATTTGGCCGAGCCTTGTCGCCCGCTTGTTCGCTCACAGCTGGGAAATTCACGGTAACTTGGTTTGGTTGAGGTGGGGAGGGAGGAGAAAGGGGGGAAAAAAATAAAAAAATCTCAACATTGGGCTCACCTCGATGTCAGTAGCAGCCAAACGCATGAGGCAGATGTCACCGTTCAGATTTTTTATTTATTTATTTTTTTCTCCCTGCAGTGTTGGACTGCAACACAGAAAGAGGTGCTGCTGTGTGTATGTGTGTGATACTTATGTTTATTTGTCTACATTTGTGAGATACTTATGGAGGTCACGAAAGAGAAAATGATATAATTACAACTAAAAAAGGCTGTTGTTTGCACAGAAATCCGTCAGATATTTACAATTTGGTGACATTTCATAGAACAGTTAATAAAAATAAAGGATTAATCCAAAAATAATTAATAGTTACGCCTTGAGGATCTTCCAGCGCCATCAGTTAACCTTCAAACTTCACCGTTGGTCAGCAGAAATGCTTTTAAAGACCTGTGCAACAGATTTACATTTCTTTGTCATACGGAAGAAGAGGAGGCGTTTAAGTGTAGAGGAGGCAACACGGCAACGCAACGGCTGAGATTTAACATCAGAGTCGAACCCATAGATGCCGTTTCTGTATTAAAGATTACACAGAACGTGTGTGTGTGTGTCTGTGTGTGTGTGTGTGCTCACAGGCAACATTCACTCATAAGTTATCAGAAGCAAGTTTTTTCCAGGATCTACCCGACAGTTCATGCTCTCGTATGGAACTCCCTGAGGAGAGTTATAGGGATCTGTTTCTCTGGGCCTGCACAGGCAGTAATAAATACACATCTTATATGTCTGTGTGCGTCTGTGTGTGTGTGTCTGCATGGCTGACTCAAAACCGACCCTTTGAAGTGAAGTAACGATGAGGGGAAGTTAATTACGTCCCATTATGCAGGCTGGGCGCGACCATGCACCAGTTAAGGCCATGTTTTTCCCTTTAATTAACTAGAAAGCCAAGCGCTCGCCTGTCAGGGAGCTGCTAAAAGAGCATTTCAGAGGAAGAAACCCTTGGGGCGCTGATGAGAGGGCGCTAGAACTGGCCACATGTTAATGGCGAGGTGTTAGCATCTTAAACCGCGTTATCACTCGCCACTCTCGGTAGTCTTGGGGAAATGTACAAAGGGGGATCTCGGGGACGGTCTCCAGGGGAAAAACTAGCAAAGCTCCTTGACTTTGAGAGTCGATGCTGCAGCGCTATAAAGTATGCAGGACCGGGGGAAGTTAAGGAACTTTTTTTTAACCGCTAAAAAAAAAAAAAAAAGTGCCTGAGCGGTAACTTTCTTAATTAGGAAGTCCCTTGGATGGCCCGTGGATGTGTAGTCATTCTGGAGAACTTCAGAACCTTCTCCTTTCCAGCCACAGATTATTTTCTCAAGTGCAGCATCCAGGTTAAAAATTGCAGATGATGAGGGAAGTAAACAAGTTTCAGTCGAAAGTTTATTTACCAATGCCATATTTTGAAGATCGTAATTTAAAGAAGGAGAACATTTTTAAATATAACCTATCTGTGTGCAAATACACTTTTTAATAGAGCATGTGAATAAATACTTGTAAAACTTATGCTTAGCTTTTATATAAATGATCAGATTCATTGTGTTTTGAGGAAGAAAATAGCTACTCGTATTGTATTTCCCATGTCCAGTCTTTGGAGAAAGATGTTTATTATGCTGACATTTCCAAATGGAAATATTGTCTAGTGGAGTGTGATCTAGCTATAACAAACCAGTACATCCTACTGCGGGTGTTTTGTCTAGCGTTTAACACACTTGGATTGGCTGACATTTATTATAGTAAGCAACAAAAGTTCTTACAGGCAGCCAACTTTCCTCCTTTCCAACACCCAATGCAGCAGCACATGTATATTTTATGATCTTTTAAAAAAATAATAATAATCAAATACCTTGACTATGAGTTTTCCCCAAGACTCATTTATAGTTTTATTGAAGTCAGTCATTTCTTATTTCTTGGCTTGGTAGGAGACTTGAGAGACTTGAGCTGCTCTGATGTGGCCAACACTTGCAGTCAGTTGTAAGCTTGATTATGGATTATTTTGTTATGTAATATTGCCGAGTGAAACCAACCTGTCACTGTTTCAATATAGCTTTTTGCAAAAGGCGAAAGCGAACCCTTCTGTGCACCCCTCGGAGTTAGCAGCACACCAGCCTGCAGACGTAGTTTCCAGTCTTTAGCAGACAACAACAGAACATCTTGTTTGAGAACCTTGCTGAAGCCTCACAGCGATCACCTGATCGTTACATGACTGTAATTGAGCATTGTTTGCCTCATACGCTCACAAGCGGGCCTTGTAATGTCGGCTCCTTGAGGAAACAACATGATTGCAAAGAATTAACTTGTCAGGTGTTCCTGGTGCAGGTAACCAAAGCCGGCGCTGCAGTCTCTTTAATTGGTGTGTGTCTGTCTTTTCTGTGCTCGCTAGAGTAGCGTCGCAGTGTTGCAGGAAAGCATGTTGCCAAGGCGAGCAATTAGATAGAAAGTGACAGCACGAAATATGATGATTACCGTTACACAAAAGACACATTTATCGAATTGAGAAGTGTAACTGGAATAGCTGCTTCTTTTCCGACCACTGCTGTTATTTTGGTCACTTTATTCACTCAGCTAATGCTCTCTGACGATCCTCACTCTTCTGCTGCCTCTAACATTTTCCTGCCGACTAATATTTGGTACGATATCAATCTATGTTGTCTTGACAACCCTCTAAATACAGTGCATGTTTCTCTTTGCTGTATCTGGATGAACAGAGTCTCAACTTTTATATGTGTTTAACATTTAATGCAATCAAATCCCTGATGAGTATTTTCATTGTGTCTCATCAGCGCATAATTATTCGTGGTTTAAGGTGCTCGCAGTGGAGAAGAGAGAGTTGACCTGCTGCCACAGATCATTACATAAATGGAGGCATGTTTTCACCAACACCTGAAACCATTCTTAAGATGGATTTATAATTCATGCAGCCTTTTATGCAGGAAGGTTAATTAACATGAACCACACATGCAAGTGATTCCATATACAGTACAATACTGTAAACTACCAAAGGGTGGTGCTAACCCCAAACTGAATTTAATCTTCAGATGCATTCACATGCACACACGTTTGAAGGTGAAATTCCATTACTTGCAGTATATGATAAAAAAAAAACATATATTTATTATGCACATTTTATATGTATTTTATACTGTGACGTTATTAGCAGCACAGATTTAGCTCATACTTCTACACACACATATGGGGACACACTGTTTTTCTCACTCTCTCCACACATATTGACCGGTCTGGGGGTCAATGACTGTGCAGATGACAACTGAGTTGTTATTAATGGCCACTGCGTTCCAATATCTCCGTATCTGTGCTGGGAAAATGGTCTGTAGCCTTGCCCACACTCCTTCCCCCACACCGGGCTCCAGCTGTCTGGCTCCACTGTGTAAAAAGATCCAGGCTTGTCTCTCTTCTTTATCCTCTCATAACCTCTTAAAACCAAGGAGAAGCGGGGAAAATCAATAATAAAAATGCTTCTGGAAGTTTCCAACTAGTTGATAAATGTTACAGTAAGTCATTCACGATACAGTGCATTTATCAAGTAGGCTTTATCTTCCAGGGAGCAGATGAAAGGTGCACTTCAGAGGAATTATACAGTTAAGTTACATGTGAAATTATTTTTAGTGAGGGCTAGACATTTTCCACAGGAGCCAACACTGAAAACCGTCCTGCTTGGACTATATCATTCACCATGAGCCCATTAAATTAACTGAGTAAAAGGAAACTATAGCAGGAGACATTTGATTGTGTGTCCTGGATACGCGGAGAAACGTTGAAGTAGAAAGAGAGCCTGCAGCTTCTCAAACGGTCTGCTTATTGGAGAGCTGTCATCTGTGGCAAAACTCCAGCCAGCCATTTTATTCTCACAGTACACACAGCACAGCCCTCTCTTCCTTCTATCTCACAGCAATAACCCTTTTCATCCGATCATCTGTAACCATTATGTTGTTTTTTCCCCCCCACGTCTCCATCCTCTCATGACTTTCGCGGCCCTGTCACAACGCTGACTGCAGCTTTTAGAAAAATCCTTAGGCCAGTTCCTTTCAGTTTCTTCTACATCTTTGTTTTTTTATCTTTCCTACTTTTTCCACTCTTCTTTGATTTTGTCACTAAATAGTGTGAGTGAATTAGGAAGCAAAGACAACGGACACGCAATAGTTGAGAGTATAAAATGATTGTGGATTGAAGTTCTGGATCTGATTTTACGTTAATGAATCTGACCAAAGTTAAAACATTTTTTTTTCCTTTACATAAGTCCACACTCTTTTAAATATACCAAATGAACTGGTGGACAACAGCTCCTTGGTTATGTCTCAGTTCATCCTTTAAAAACACTGAGTCTCCCGTCAGACTGCTCAAGCATTTTCTGTCTCACTAGTGTTTCCCCCCCTTGTCAGATCCTCTTTCCCTCCCATACAGCCTGCTCTCACCCTCTTTTTTCTTTTAACACTCCATCAGGGTTTATTCTTTCTGACCCTTGTCCTGTTTCTATTTCCCCCTCACTCTTTCAATCCGCTCAGTCCCTATCCTCCATCCTCCTCCTCCTCACTTCCCCGGTCTCCTTCACCCCCTCTATCCGTCTCTCTCTCCGGATGGGTTCCGGCTGCTGAGCTGGTGGGGCTGGTGGCCGGTGTGACGGCTCGGCTGTCTGGTGTCGCGTGCGATCAGGGCGGACGTCGCGCGGCGAGGACGATCGGAGCTGAGCGCCTCCGCCTCACCGCGGGTCACCTTTCACGGGCAATTAGTGTCGGAGCAGAGGCGCGCTTGCCGCTTGTCGGCCCCGCTTATTGTGAAGATCAACGGCAATCAGTCTCCACACTCCACTCTGCTCTCTCTCCCTCGCTCCTTTCACATTTCTGCCTCAAACCCTCACTCTCTCTTCCCCCTGTCTCTCTTTGTTGCCGCTCTATCTCTTTGAGTTTTCCCCTGATGTGCTTTTGCAGCTCTCTGGCTAATGGCTGCTGTCTGGCAATATGTTATCCGACTGTTCAGCTCTCTCTTCATTACACACTCTTTTACTTATTTGCCACTTGTGTCAAGTTCAAATCATATAATTCTATGAAGACGCTTCACAACCCAATGATCCTCTTGATCCTCTCTGCGCATTATTTAATTTAATTCTTTTTCTTTAATGCTTTCTTAGCGGTGTGCTTCCTCTATTTTTTCTATCAGGGGCTTTTCTGTTTGTCTTTGTGTTTACTCCAACAGTCTATTGGCATTCTTGAGACAAAGGTTTCTCTAATCACCAAGTCCAAAGACCACAGACTTCACCATCCGGATGTGGAAGTCCTGTAAATCCCAAGGTTTTGTCTTCTCCTACGGTCTAATGTTAGTGTACATCAGTAGCAGCTAGGGCTAGGTGATTACAGAATTATAGCCCAACCAATAAATCCACCTAGTGTTTTATATTATGTTGCACATAAATGCCAAAAAACTGTAAAAGGTCATGCATTTCAGTTATTTAAAGAGGTTAACAGAATCCTGTTAAAATCTGTGGTTATGTAAATACATGATAATTTGGTAAACGTACTCACTCTCAGTGACCTGATCTGATGTTCAAAGCAATAAACCGTGCTCCACTGTTGTGTGACAGATAAGATCAAACCCTTGTTGTGTAACACCTCAAGTGAATCACACAGCGGCCATCGCTTCGCAGCTGACAATTGGTTGGAAATTCCAGGCTCTGATTGCCTAGGTAACGCTCTTCTGTATTTCCCACCCCAAAGGTTTCCAAGTGAAACAAGCAGAACATAATCCGATGTTGTGGATTGCCATGAACCGGCAATCTTGCTGTCATCCCTCCGTATTTGACAAGAAAATACAGACAACGCCACAGCCACTCTTAGCTCTAAGCCCACTATCAGCGTGGTGAATTCGGTGGTAAGAACCAAGATCACAAACAGTGTTTCCCTGCATTAAACCTTTAGGGAAATTCCTGTTGCCAAAGGGCTTTTTACCCAGCAGTGCTACAACTCGCTGAATTTCATGAACATTCATTGATCTAAAGTCACCACGTTGCTGCTTGTTTCGTCTTGTGTGTTCATCCTTTAAACTTCAACAGCTCATTCTGTTTGTTTGCAGTTTCCTCAGGGTGATTGTGTGAGGGATCAGTAAGTGTTGAATGATACGTTGTTATGATCATCAGCCAAAAGTGGATAAATGGCACAATAATTGATTGTGTCAATCATGTGACTTAACATCCAAAGACCTTATGAAGAAGCTCCAGCTCAATTTAAAATATGATTTCAAAGATACTGTGTGTGCAGTGCAGTTGTAGCAAAGTGGAACTCTCGGACGACACTGTTGTGCTGTTTTGTCAAGGCCACAATAAGATCCTGATCAGAGAATGACCTTTTCACATTCATATTTATTTGAATAATGTCGCTGTGTAACACTGCGTCTTTCATTTTAATATTCCAATACTAATGTATCTCTTTACAAAAGGTTTGATTGATTAGCTTTCAGCTGGATACATCAGATATGTAAGCCAAGCTACACATGTCATTTGATATCCTGAATCTAGTTGCCTAGATACAACTCTTTTTACATTTTTCTTATTTTAAATCTCTTTCTTTTCTTTCCTTGTAATGCACACTTTATGACCACCTTCCTAATATTGTGTAGGTCTCCCTTGTGCCTCAAAAACAGTTGTGACTCATCAGAGAATGGCCATGGGCCTTCTGAGGGTGTCCTGTGGTGTCTGGCAACAGAATGTTGTTAGTGGGGTCCTTTGAGTCCTATGGCTTGAGGGGAGGGGCCTCTGTGGATCATCCCACAGATACTTGATCAGTTTGGGATCTAGTGAATTTGAAGGCCGGGTTTTTCATGTTTTTTTTATGTGTTCCTGAACTGTTTTTTGTGCCTGTGTCAGGCTGCATCCTGCTGGGGATGGCTGCTGCCATCAAGGAGTGTCATTGCTATGGGGTGGGGGTGCCTGGTCTGGTCTAGGTGGGTGCTACATGTCTAAGTAACATCCACATGAATACCAGGTCCAAAAGTTTCCCAGCAGAACATTGTATTGATCAATAAGATGATTAATGTTATTTACTTCTCCTGTCAGTGGTCATAATGTTGTGCCTGATCGGTGTATGCCTAGTAATAATGTCAAACCCACTCGGGATTTTAATGTAATGTACGTATGTTGTAAGTTACTGGTAGGTGGTGACTTTTCAAAAAGCTCTACAAAACTACTACAGCTGACCAGTTAAGCTCGGTGCTGTGGGACGTGTGCAAATACATGCAGATAAAGCTAAGAACAAAAGTAAAAGTGATTCTTGCTATACATTGTGTCCTCCATACATATATTATCCAGTGAATTTATAGTGCTTGTGCTGTAACATTTCTGCCATGTTGAAACGCCCACTTTCCAGCAGTCGGCTATAAACACAGATGAGGAAAAAAAAATCAAGGAAAAAAGGGCAGGCTCATTTGCATATGGGGGGCTTCATTAGACAAAGCTAAGGACAGCAAAGGGTGCATCTTGAGCCACAGTGATGAATAGCTGCTGCATCACAAAGTCGCCTCAAAGTAGTCTCGTCGTAACCCTCATTTGCATCAGTGCCTGTTTTTTTTTCTTTTTTTTATATATTTATTAAGTCATTTAATGGTGGACACTTACCATTATTCCTGTGTCCTCTTGAGGAACCTCTGCTTGTATTCTGCAATTTAAATAGGTTACTTTTGATGGCTTTGATAAGGCTGCGAAGAAAGAAAAATGAGGGTGAGAATCAGAAATGTGTGGAATAGGTGTTAATTGCATTATATTTAATAAGGAGACAGTGGTGCATAAGGTATGAGCTTAGAATCCATCACGAGAGACATTTCGTCACTTGCAGTAGAATCTAATAATCTGATTTCACCCGATTTAATTCATACACATACTGTCTTACACAAGTAATGATCTCATGTTGGCTGAAAAATACTTAAGTTGTACAGGTACACTAGATTGAGCAAGTATGCAATCTATTTACTTTAATTCATTTTCCAAATGGCAGCATAAAAAGCTCCTCAGTTATGAATGATTTAGGAAACTAGCACCTCTAACATACCTAAACTACTTACGCTGAGCTTGGTGATGAGCAGATTTCGAAGATGGACTTGTCTTTGTCAAGAGAGATCAGTGACTATTTTAGCGCCGCAAATGTCTGTACAAAATTTAAATGCAATCTAAAATCCTAGGAGACCAGAGTGGAGGGGTCAATCAGCACCTGAGGTGGGAAACTGACACCTTGTCAAAGGTCCTCAGAATAGTGAGAGGTCTTACTCGTGAGACGAAAACTGTTACCATGCGAGGAGCACACAGCTGTTCGTTACGCGGTCATACAGAATATTTCTCTACAAAAAAAAAAATATTATATAAGAAAAATATATTTTTCAGCCAACATATATACACATAAACATAGAACAGCTTTTGTTGATCATTCATATATTTTTTAATTTTTTATTTTATCTTCTCGCCCAGATGGATTAGGCTCGAGCCCCCCCACGACCCTCCAGAGGACAAGCGGTTACAGAAAATGAATGAATGACTGTCAGCTTCTAAAACCTTTATCCCCTACAGCTTGTTAAGATGGTTTCATTATAAATTATGATTAAATTGATCTACCGTGATTCAAAATATGACCTATGTGATCAGATTTCAGCATAAAAGCTAATTATTTTGTCTTAACTTTAAAAAGTGTTCAAAAAGTTAAGAGTCAGTCTACTCTCCGCAGCACCATTTGACTTTTCATTGCATGTGACAGCGATACAGGTTAAACCACAGAATTCAAATCAGTTAAATCGTGGCTTTATAATTATACTTTTGTAGTTATATTCCTTGGTGAGGCCTAATCAAACGTGATTGTGAGTTATTCACTCATAACTAATAATCAGAGGAAGCTTCAATTATCACCGACCTCTATTGCTGACTCTTTGATGGTAAAACTATTTGCTAAATACAGAACATCAAAAAAAAAAAGAACTTCATCATGAAGGTGAACTATATCAGAGCCTCTCTCTTTAACAGGTGATCAGTGCTGAAGTCAAATTCCACAGGAATCTAAAGTTTATACGTTTGGGATTTCATATCTATTTTTTGTTTAAAAAATTAATTTGCTCTCCAGGAAAAAGTAAACAGTAAACACACTAAATAAATCATTTTTCTTTTTTTTCCATTCCTCATTGGTCTTTTTTTTACCCTCTCTGTCTTTATATATTTTTTTTAATAAATAGACCCATGGGTGGTTGCGTCTCCCAGGCCTCATGCCATGCTGTCTTTTGAATGCAAACCTGGGCGGATGGGCCTTGAACGGCTGTTTCATCTAGTCATCCAGGGCCTGACGAGATTTGACTGGTCCAGTCCCAAGTGAGTCCTGCATCTCAGCGGCTAGCCATCACCCTCCATAAACAAACCGAGCCCAAACAACGTCAGATGTTGGCTTGCATTTAAAGGATGGTCGTTATGGGAGGCGGGTGGGAACAGAGGGGGAAATAAACACAAAAAGAAAATCGGGCGAAACTAAAAAAAAAAAAAAAAATCACTAGAGGATTGGTTTAGCCCTTTTAGAAATCAGATTGCTGATGATGGTTTAAGCTGAAGCTGTAGACACACTGATGCAGTATCACTCTCCTCTTTAGCTGTCTTCACTGGTGGAGAGGTTTTAGCAGCTCGTTTGTCGCAAGGCTTATTCACTCTCTCTTTTTCTTGTTTTTCTCTGCAACAATAGAAATATCTGATGGTTTGATCTATTTTTCATGGACGAATCCTAACGCACACAGTTGACTCTATTTGTTACATATTGTGTTAAACTGTCCAAAGTGGCAGTTCACTAGATCCCACTGTTCATCCCTGCATATTGTCACTACTTCACATAAAACCATCTAACACTGTATATACACTTTATACACACAGATCAGCCACAACATTAAAACCACTGACAGGAGACAGGAGTAAGTATCATTGACCATCTTATGACAATTCAATGTTCTGGATGTTTGGACCTGGCATTCGTGTGGATGTTACTTAGACAAGTACCACCCACCTTGACCAGACCAGGGTGGGGCCATCCCATAGCAATGACACTCCTTGATGGCAGCAGCCATCCCCAGCAGGATGCAGTCTGGCATGGACACGCACACAAAAACGGTTTTGGAACAACTCAAAAAACATGAAAAACATCCCAAGGTGTTGACCTGGCCTCCAAATTCAATAGATCCCATAGGACCCAAAGGCCCCCACTAACAACATTCTGTTGCCAGACACCACAGGACACCCTCAGAAGGCCCATGTCCATTCTCTGATGAGTCACAAGTGTGTTGGAGGCACAAGGGAGACCTACACAATATTAGGAAGGTGGTCATAATGTTATGTCTGATCTGTGTATCTATACTTTATATATACACTATAAAGAAACTTAATGACTTAAATAGAGGTAAATAGTTCTGATTCTGTTAAATACAGAGAAACTTGATTTCACTTGATGAAAATATCAAACTGAAGTGTATTATCATTTAATTCTAAGCAAAAATCCCAAACAGTTTAAAAGGTTTTAGGTTTTTCTATTCTTCCCTGAAAGCTAAACAATTATTGTGTATAATCTATTGATCAGTTTGTAAGTCAGCAGATTATTTCACCGTGAAACAGATTGTTAGCTTGGCTGTTGCTGGCCTGACGCAGCCAGATACTGCATGATCGAACTTTGATTTGTTGTGCGTCACGCTTGTTTTCAGGCATCAGTTTGTAGCTTCGTGTAACGAGCTTCCATTGACAATAACTTGTATCCTGTTGCTTTTTTGCTGGTAGTTTAAAAGTCAGCAGAAGGATGTGTGTACCAGCTTACGGTATGAAAACATAAGTAGTAACAAAAGAGATGTGGGAACATTTTGGGAGAGACACAGCTGGAAGGAATAAATGGTGACGTTGCATATCCATGGTCAGCATGTTTGATATTAGTGCCACCAGGACATGCTGCATATTGCCCACCATTAAAAACATCTCTTTTTCAACTGCATATTCACTCATCTCCTAAGAAACAAAAGCACAGATTGCCTTATAACGCCACCATTCAGTGTTCACTTCAGTGTGAAATGCGAATTCAGAACCTCAGACTGTCTTCAGGACTGCAGTGCTCTAAATCTTAAGTACTGGTCTTTTTTGAAAGGAAGGTTGGAAAAAAAAAATCCCAGGAGCTTGCAGGAAAGACTTTAATTTCTATTCCCAGGCGCTGATTTATGTGATTTTTGAGGAAGTTTTGCTAAGCGGGCTAATGAGAAGCACAGTGCTGTTGAATGATTTAGTAGGGAGATGGAGCACATACTGAGAGAAAGTCTAAAGACAAATTTTCTTTTTATTCCCTAATTGGTGAGAGGAAGAAGGAGGTAGTTGCAATAAAAAATGACAATTAAAAGTGGGTTGCTTACTCTACTGGCGCTCTATGTTTCACAATTAGACAAAAAACAGCAACAGGGAATCATGACACGTCTTTAAAATGGTTTCAAGGAAGCAGATTTTTTATGGAATAAACAAACCTTTATTGTCCCACTCTGACAAGGGTGTGTTTTAATGAGTTTTAGAGTCATACATTTGAACCAAAACCAGCAGGGATTCCCAAACTGTTTTGTAGCAGGTCAACAATGATTAGTGGATGTTCCTCTGGTTGTTTGTCTGGTCAGCGACAGGACATAGAGCTCAGATTATCCAGAACACTGGAAGTCCGTCATAGCCTCGCTATGGGTAAAAACTCATACTTGATGCTTGCAAAGTCTGATTTGAAGAGATCGTAAGTGTTTATTTTATTTTTTATTGTATAGATTTATAATGGGAAATAACTTTACTAAAGGTTGGAAGGAAAACGTGAGAGAAAAGCATTTTCTTACCAGTGAAAAGAGCTTGTGGAAGAGACATGATCATAAATAGGTGACTGAACGAGCTGGACGGAAAGTCAATGGATTTAAGCTGGTGGAGGATGAATGGAAACCTTTATAGTCAATGCTAGTTAACTGACTCCACGTCTTCCTTTTCATTCATTCCCTTTCTACTGTGAGTGGTGTAGTTTCTTATTTAACCACGGCCAAGTACTTAAAAAGTACAAAGACACGTCAAAGTCGTTGTTTGGAAACACTTTAAATTGACTGATGATGAGACAAAACGGCATGCCAGATATGCTAATTGAAACAGGCTAACCATGGTGGCAAAACAGTTGGCTTTTGTATTGTTTGACAGTGTAAACAGGAGCCTAGTGGTTAGCAAACTTAGCTTAGCCAATGTCTGCTGTCCAGTTGTTGTTTTTTCTTGCTTTCTTATTACTATCAAAGTGAACTTTAACATGACTTGGATGCAAATGATATTAAATCTAAGCTCCTAAAGTGTTCTATAAAGATATTTAAGATATTTGAGGGTTTTCCATAAAACACAATGATTGCCAGATCAACGCTTACATTCTTTAAGGGGACTGGTCATGAGTTCTGTTTGGAAAAGCACCACCCTTGTGACTTCATGAAGCCAAAGGCAAACCAACATAGTCTTAAAACACTGCAAAATCTGTTAACAGTCGCTCATTTATTTATTTCTTCAGGTGAGAAGACCATTTGCACCACATATTGCTTCAATACTCCCTGAGTAAATTTATATACTCAATTTATTTTTCCCAGTTTTGTTCCTTATGGCCACTGGAAATAAAAAACTTTGGTTTTAAAATGCATCAGAAGGAAAATACTTGATATACATGTTGACAACAACAATTGCATGCTGCATTATTTAATGCACGATTGTTTGGATATGGGAAGTAATGGGACTGATTAGTGATTAAAAATGCCCGAGTAGCTAACTCGATTATTGCTAAATGTGACATATACGTATATAGAGACTGAAGTGGCTTGTTGGTTATGAGGTAGTGTGTAAGAAGGGCCATTCTTAAAACAGGTTTTGATTATAAGTGGATTTGCTGTTCTTGTAAATACGAACTTTGACCCCTTACAAGTGTAGCGGAAGGAGGATTAGGCTCATGTTTATTCAGCATGTGTAACAGCCCCTGGGACAAATCACACTCAAGAGTGGCTGTCGCCCCTGGAGACTGAGAGAACCACCTAAGGGTGTGGAGCTAAATATGGAAATTGCAAGACATGCTCCGATATGCATATTTCTTATTGTGCAGTTCTTCGCAATAAAACGAGCGCCTCGTTCACGTTAACCACTGCGCAGTCTGTCACCTACAAATACCACTGTGTAAAAACTTCTGCTGCTGTTGTCTGAGGCATTAATATAAATAAACCCATGTCATGTCTTTGTTAGATTTCATGCTATTCCGTTTTGTCTGTGTGCCTGTAGAGTGACTGAGAGCTGCGTCTGTGTGTTGCCCCAGCCTACCACATTGCTCTATTTGCTCAGGTCTGCCTAACTGCGGCTGAAGTTGTCACTGTTAATATGGGTTTGTATTCAATCATCCTGTCAGCTTCTGAGAGGTGTGTGAGTGACAGATTTAAGAGGCAGCCGAACCGGGGGCTAAACTCAAGGAGAGAGATTTCTTTCCTGCGAACGTAAGATCTCAGACAGATGGGCGTTAGCTGCCGAAAGTTAGACAACACCGTCTGGTCCAGTAAACGCATTGACAGTGATCAACAAAGAGGTGTTGTCTTACCTTTTTTTTAAATTGTCTTCCTGCGGTCTCAAAGATCAACTGCTTAGATTTTTTTTTTTCCTGCATTCGTCAAACGTTCACTGTCTTTTTTTGTGGTATGTGTAAAGCCGTTGAAGTAAATGAGATTTCCCAAAGAGCTGCGTTTGCGGAGAAGCGCTCAAAGTGATATTGACATGTTGTCAAGCTGGTGCCTCTCTCTGAGGACATCATGGGTTGTTGACGGGCCTGAGCTGCGATCATGATTTTTTTCCCCCCCTTCTGCTGTTGAGTAATTCCAGCTTGTCTCCCAGAAATGATTTGTTTCTCCTATTTTTAGTCCATACTCCAATCTCCCTCAGTCAAGTCAGTCAGAAGTTGTCTCGAAACACCTGCTATGGGGTTCCTCTGAGATCACCTGTCTAAAATCTGGTCAGTTGAGGGTTTCTCGACTGAGCTGGAAATGATGATCATGATGGGAGATTAAAAGGGAAGCAAGGTGAGGCTTGTTGTTTGGAAATTTGACTGAAATATAGTTGAAAAATGTCTCGCGGCTTAGTGATCTTTAAGTACAGCCCTCGTCTTTCTCTTGTAGGTGGATATTCAGAGTGTCCCTCATGGGTGTGTCTCGGGTAATACCAAAGTAAAGTGAATGTGTCCGACAAGACTTTGAAATACTGAGCTCAGAAATTGGGTTATCAGTCAAAATCCAGGCAGGAGCTCCTCAAGGAAGAGCTGCTCAGTCATTCAAGGTACCTTTATCCAGAAAAGTGCACATTTAATACAACATTCCTCAAATTCTTTTGTCTTAGATGTCTCACTACTTATGTAACATACAATGACTTTCTATATTTACATGGACACTAGTATTTTGCTAATAGTAAGTATGTGATACTAATGTCTTATTAAAAGCCCCTAATTATGATGCTATCCCAACCATTTGAAAACTATGTATTCAGCATATGGCACAGAGTTTTTTGTATGAGTTTTGTATCAGTCCGTCTTTAAATTACCATAATAACGCAAATATTGTATTTAGCGACAAATAGCAGCAGTCTGTGCAGTTCATATGCAGGAAAACTAAACAAAATGCTTTTGAGATGTGGCATTCTATGGGCAAATTTATGTAAAATTAAATAAAATATCAGCAAATCTAATTTATAGTAAACTGTAGACTTTCAATCTAACTTTGCTAGCTAGCGCTTATAAGGCTTAGCTAGGTCATGTTACATCTGGAGTCTTTTCCTTTTTGGTTTTGATCTACTGTCTTCAAATAATTGTAAATCTCCATGGTCTAAAAGTCAAGAGTACAAACATTGGGTTTTAAAAAGTGGTGGCAACATTAATTTTTATTGCGAACAACAGAAAAAGCTTCTCATGCTAGCAGTACGAAAAACAACACAAGCACAACGTTGTGTGAAACATGCAAAAATATTTCCGATTGGTTATGAGACCATGTAAATTAGACACTAGCGGGCCGCCGTAGTATTAACATTGTATGGGAAACACTGATAAACCAGTTCAACCATTGAGTTGGACTCTCAGAATCAGTGCTAATATTTAGTTGGTTCCATAGTTGGTTGTCATTATGAATATATTGATAAGTGTTTTGAATAAAATGGCCTGTTGGTTAGTTCTAATTAAACTCTTATGTCACCTCATCCAAAAGTGCATGTATAAAAAAGCCTACCTGCAACTTTAGAGAAAATATAATATAATGATTCTTGCATCTTTGATAGAAGAGTTGAATATCCCTGACGGTGCCCTGGTCCTATCTGTGAATCTTGTGATAACAAAGTAGGAATACTTTGCAGCGTGAAATAGATGTATTGCCTTCATGTTGCAGCCACCCTTAGGATGGAGACGCACAGTCGGAGCCCTGCAGGGTTGAATGGTCGAGGTCATCAGGCAGCTGTGTGACATATTGTTCTGATATTTGGCTGTTTGGGCACCTTGTGGGCCTTCACCCCCACATCTACTCATCCCCTCTTGAAACACATGAGGCCAGACTAGCTCAGATGAGGAGCTTGTGGCTGTTGACCATAAAAAGAACATCAGGGCAATGAGCCACGAAGAAAAGAAGGGAAAGTGAAAGAAGGGTGTTGAACAGGGAGGCAGATAAAAATGGGGAAAAAAAAGGAGGGCAGTGAAAGCAGATTGGCGACCGAGATGAAAATGCGAGATACTGACTAGACCAAAAGGATAGAAGAAGAAGGAAAAAAAAAAAAAGGAATAGGGAGATCGAGGAAGAAAAAAGAAAAGAGAGAGAGAGAGTGTGCACTTGGGCCAAATGGGAGTTACACTCTCCAGCTGTGACCATAAAACAGCAGGTGGATGCCATCATTAGGTCTGGCAGAGAAAAGCAGGAATCCCAGAGTCCCAGCTCTCTCGATGTGTCTCTGTTGGCGCCAAGCACTCATCCACTCTGGAATCAAGCACCGACGCTATGACATAAAACATGACACTGGGAAGACGACGCAAACGCATTCAGTTCAGCAATTAGTCAAAATTATTTTATTCAGTGTGTCTCACATAACATTATGATTTCAAGTCTTCAGATTGCAGCTCTGGCTCGGATCCCTCAGAGCTGAAGCATGTGGTTGATTAAGTGATAAGTGAAGAGATAGAAAATGAATCTAGCCACGGTTTTGATAACTTTTAGAGTCAGGAAAGAGATGTGGCAACAAAAGACCACGGCATGTTAATGAAGTTCAGTGAGTTGCAAGAATGACAGATGCAAAAACCATGTGCAGTGTGACGTGGGGGTTTACCTAGTTGAACTAATCTTGAGGAGATGAGCAATGGGTGCCACTGAACCACCACCCTACCATCAAATTCACGATGCTGATAGCAGCCTTGGTGAATCCAGATGGAGCATGGGTATTTTCTTTTCAAATTTCAGCTGTAAGCTACAAAGCTATGATGAGCAGATGCATTTATATGTGGACATGCAGACAGAGTCATTTATCATTCCAAAATGCCAAAAAGTAGTTTTGTCTCGCTCTGTTGTTGAGAGAATTTCTTTTTCTGGAATATCTTGGAGTAGATTTTATACCTTCAGTAAAACATTGTTTGCTCTTTCTCCAAACACTTGAATTCAAATCTGTTGCTCTCCACTTTCAGGTAAATCTAAGTACGAAGCACTCAGTAAGGTTTCTGAATAAACTGATTCATCCATCTCCTGTGACTTCCATCTGTAAACGCAGCTTCTGCTTGTTTTTTTTTATTTTATTTTTTTTAGCTTAATAAAAATTGCCGTAGTGCATACTTATTTGAAATGTTTACAAGATGGTGCACGCTGCTGTCCTCCGCTCCTGTTTTTTTTTTTTTTTCGTTTGATGTAAGCTGGTGCAAGAGTTTGGAAGTTAGCTGCGAGTGTACCTAAGAGCTGTCATCCGGGATGATAGTTTGATGGCAGATGAGAGCTGCCATTGTTGCACCCTCCAGGTGCCCTCGGGGCTAAATGGATGGCTGCAACATGGCACTTGTAGAAGGAGCTTCTTTGCTCTGATTTGTCTTCACTAGCTGTGTTTTTCCTGGCATTAGCAGACACATGTCTATATGGAATAGATCTTCATTTTATACTTTGTCCGTCCTGAGCTTTTCATCAGCCATTTGCTGTACTTTTAAAGAGCGAAGCCTCACTTATGTGTTTTGAATGGTAGCTGTTTGGATAAAGTTAAAGTAATATCCTGATGAGCTTTTCGTCCTCATTTGGAGAAACGACTGACAAACTCTTCTCTCATTAAAGAGAGATCATTCTGTACTCAACTTCTTTCTTCTTCTAGTTTTAATGAATACAATGCATTCGTTAAATTAACCATAGTAGACAGCAGAAACTTGTTAAATTGAAATATAGTCAATCAGCGCTAACAACCGCTCACTGAGAATCTCCGTGATGTGGATGATCTTCTTGATTCTGTTGTTTTGACTACAGCAGCTCGCGATGCATCTTTGGAGTTTTTGATTGGTCTTTCACTGGAGTTCAGTCTTTTTCCCTCTGTGGCCTCAGCAGGGAGCGAAGTGGTGCGCGGAAGCATGTCATCCCCTGATTTCCTTTTAAAAAGCCGACCCTGATGCTTTTAAATGCATCATCAAGGCAATGGGCTGTCCAAGTCGGTTACAAGTTAACCAAATAAACACTGACAATGAAATTAATAATGCATATTGTTTGCGAATGCCTCAGCTGGATGATTTGACTGATGTATGCAAAGATGGTAATTTATTGAAAGTAAATTCATGTAATTGTGCAGCGGAACTTGATGAAGCAAAAGAAGGTGTCAGCACGGCTTCCATCATCATCAGAAGAAAGAAATCATTAAAGAGCAAAAACAAATCCAACTTCAAAGCACGGTGCAGAACAAACACTTATTTTATGGATGTGTTTCATTTAGACCAAAGTTCAGAACGGCTGTTATGGTAAATATGTCAGATTTGTTGTTGGTTGTTTGCGGATGTGATAGTTTTGGTTTATTTATTTTTCTCTCAGTCCACAGGGATGTAAATGCTCACTCTGCACATATCAAAGTATTCAGTGTAAATTTGATTTGAAGATCAGGGGGAACAAGAGCCAAAATGTAGTTGTCATTGTCGAGACATATTTCCGCAATGAGAAGCTCAAGTGGCAAGACAATCACAGCGCCCAACTTGGTAAAAATAGTTTAGTCTCTTTAATAAATATGATGTCAGCGACGTGACATGCATTTGCTGACTGGATTCAAGCAGCACAAGTGGCAAACAAATCAGATTACCAACTACTATTGTACTTGAAGTTAAAAAATAAAGAAAGAAAGAAGGAGGCCCATTTTTAAGTTATTATTGGAATGTATCCTGCAAGAGAAATCACATTTTTGCATGTACTGCACATTGATAGAGCTTCGGTAAAGTAATTTGGACCAGATTTGCTGACCTTTGTGGCTGCAAGATAAATCTCGCAGTGTTAATGATTCCATGAAGATGTAAGCACACAGATACACAAATGCTGGCCTACACTTAGTTTACATGTGTTTTTGTTTTTTTTTTCCTTTTAACGTCTAATGCCTTTGGGGCTTTGTTGCAGTTTAAAAAGGACAAAAGAAACAAGCATTTTAGTTTTATTGGGCTTCTGCAGTTTAATGTATTATTTTCTGAGACACAATCCATGTGATGGGTGAGTTATAACAAGTAGATGACCAATGTTTTTCTCCATAAACCTCAAACATAGAACTGGGTTTCTGATGCCCAGGTTTAGCTTTGTACATCCATTGCTTTCTCCAACTACCGTGCTGTTCCTGCTTCCTGCATTACATTTATGTCATATAACTACACACACTGGAACAAAATACACTTAATGTTGACCAGTGTGAAAACATTTCCAGATTAAAATTCTTCAATCATCTTCAATCAAACTGCCCGATTGGTGCATTTAGTATTGGGGATTGGGTGTGATTAAATGCAAAGGCACTTCTGCACTGTGTTACACCTTGTTATCTCTTGAAACACCCCACTGCACTTCATGAAATAGTCCTGAAGTTTAAGCTATTGATTCACGTCCATGAAACCGGTCAAACACAGCACTTAAACCCAGGAAACTGGGGTGGGAGTTTTGCGAAGGACCATTAGTTTAGTTTTCAGTCACAACGTGGCTAGGTGCCAAAAATAAGTGGTGGAAAAGGCCAACAGCCGAGCAGACAAAGATGGCGACCGCTGGTGGTACAGCAACGGATGGGGATAAGGGACTCCCTTGCTAAATATTATATTGAACCTGAGATAATTGTTTTTTTTTTTGTTTTTTTTTTTGAGAGACACACTAGGTCTGGATAAAGTCACGGTTGTCCAAAGTAATGACAAGACAATCACAGCTTCATAAAACAGTCAATGAGCATGCTCGTTTTGTGTATTACAACATTTAACGTAATTCACAGAGCAATAATCAACAAAAATGAACATGTAGGTGTAAATTATTGCAGAATTGTTGCATTTAGTCAATTAGTCTCACATTTTTGGTTGTTTAGTAATGTACCTTAGTAATTTACCTTGTAGTTTCAGTCATCCAGGTCATGATATATCCAAAAAGGTGGACTTGTAGGGTCATCCGGGTAGCTTCCTTAGTTCTAAAGGACTGGTGGGGAGTTGAGGCTTAAATAGACCCATCTGTGGGTGATACCCATCAGAAACTCGCTTGACTAGTGTCTGTTAACGGCTATATATTTTAAATACTGGCTGCTAGCAGTGTTGAAAGATTCTAAATTTATTGCCATCATTATTAAAACTCACTTCTGAGAA
The DNA here is from genome assembly GCF_963514085.1 of Chelon labrosus. Classification (NCBI taxonomy): domain Eukaryota; kingdom Metazoa; phylum Chordata; class Actinopteri; order Mugiliformes; family Mugilidae; genus Chelon; species Chelon labrosus. Next base: position 11,807,842 of record NC_140349.1, read on the forward strand.
TGTTTTAAATGATCTCAGATCCGCAAACCAAAAGATGTGTTGGTGTTGGTGTTGGTCTGAACAAAAAGCATGCATTTATATGTGAGCACAGTCAGTCATGTGTGCCTGTTACAGACCATTTTTAGCACATTGTTGTTTTTCTTTACTTGCCTTTCAAAAAGTGAATGTGTCTTATGAGTCTTAAAATATCAGATAGTAACTGCAAACAAATCACTCACAGCTTTGCTCAAATCTGCACTCACATCAAAATGGCCTATTTCTGCGAGGGTCTGTCAGAGGGAACGTGACAATTGATGCTGAATATTAATAAAGTACACCATATGTTCTGGACAAATATTATCCATGCATTATTAAATGTGATGTTCCGTGTCAGCCGTTAATTAATGCTTGTTAAAACATAATAAAAGAATGAGATGTTGGACATGATTAAAGAAATTGAAGTTTGTTGTAAACAGAAATCATATAAAGGGTAATGAGATAAGAGGGAATACATTATTGTCAGTGTCTTTTGCGTTCTTTGTGGCACTGGTAAGAGAGCTATTCCTGATTGAAGGATTCTTTGTTGTAACTAATTTGAATATTTGGATTGTTTGCATATTTAAATGTACTGCTGTTTAAAAGCTCTCAGTGGTGTTGTATCACTGTCTGGATTACATAGGAGTTGTTGAGGGAAGCTCAAACTCAGATATGCCCAAAGTCTTCTTTGATGTTGATGGTCAAACTGAGGGTAAAAAGGGAACAGGACAGAGGGCTCAAATACAGACATAGTTTTCTGTATTTGTAATTAAATATTAGACTCTCACGCTTCAAAATCACAGATATGTGAGGAGGAGAAACCTCCCACAGATAAGGCACAGGCACAGCTGCACCCAGTCTAAAGCTCCTTTGTTGTATTGGTTGATTTCGCTCTGTAGCCGTATCTAAGGCAGGACCTACTATTTATGAGTGAATGTGACCTTACTATTGCCAGTTGATTCTGTACTTGCTGTAGTGCATGTATCGACTCCATGCTGCAAGTAAAAGTTTTGAACGCGACTCCAGTGACTCTGGAATGCAATAGTAAAATGAAAACATTGATAAACTAACTAGAAATTAGTTTAACTGTACCGGTTTACGGGCTAATGGCAGAATGGGACCAGGGCAAATAGGTAAAATGTGCGAAAACGAGTGTAAATACAGAAAGGGTAGATGTGGAAGTCAGATAATTGGAAAAGGGAATATTGTCTGAAGTTATGTACAATTTGTCACCTGATAACGATTTAAAATCAGCTGTTTCACTAAACTGCGTAACAGATTTGGTTTTTGTCATTTGTCATCTGCAGAATACATTGTGGTCATGTTTTCTGACCAAATTTGACTTTGGAGCTCCTTTGCATATGGCTATCAGTATTATAGCCGTTGTTCTCGCCTATTGCAAGGGCTAAACAAATAGGCTCAGTGTCTATATGGACTCTCACTAGTAAATAATGTTGTTGTTGTTGCATTGCCAAACGTGTTTCCAAGCTGTTTGACCAAAACTAATTTCTCATCATCACTCCTGCTCAAATTAGCATCATCAAAGCTAACTGTTCACCGGTATAAAAAGCTCATATGATGTTCACTTAAAATTAAAATTATTGTCTGGGTTTAGCTTGAGAAGAGATTCCAAAGTGTTGGTTGTCATTAATAAAGCAAACAAGAACAGTAGATATGAAAGTAGCGTTAACGTTGCATTCACACCGCCCTTATTAGATTAGCGTTAGCTTATAATGTTGGCTGCTGCCTGTGTGTACATACTTTGTCTCAGCTGTTTTTATTGTGACTCCTTCTTCTCAGTGAAAGTCTAATTAATAAACCCATTCCCTCCGAGAGCCGATGGCATCGTATAACACTACTGACAGACAAATAACGTTAATGAATGCAGGTGCTTCTTAGAAACGGCAGTAATTCTATGCTAGAGAAATATTGCTAATCAGGAACTGTAGGTAGCGATTTCCTGAGAAGCTGCCGGTCACTAAATAGGACATTGCATATAGTTATTAGTTAATTAGTTGTACATCAGTTGTACGGAAAGGCGAAGTCATTACCTTCAATGGTTCACATTGACGAGGGGCCAAAAAGTATTAATAAACACTTGGGTATAAAGCATTCTTTATGATTATGTCACTATAATAATTTGTAATTGTAATTCCACTAGAGCCTGTTTCTGCGATATAGGTTAATCTGCATAATTATTAGGGAGATGCCAAGGTGTACTACTCTTACAGGATTGTGGTTCCTGTTATGTCTTATCTACGCTCTTTCTGTATTCATGAGAAATATATTATTCACAACTCAGTTGCAGCACACCTGTGCCCACTACTGGATTAATTTATGGTAACTAACCAACACGCCTGACGCTTGTTCTATGAGCTTAGCCGATGGTGTTTTATTTACCTCCGCTCATCATCTGTGATGTGAAAACGTAACATTTCCAGCTGTCGGCGCAGACGACAGTAAAGGAGCGCGTACCAGCGTCCGGTTAAAAAGCAGTTTAGTCGGCTTCGCAAGCGATCAGCGCCAGAGATGAGACTGTTAGAGCAACAAACACAACAGCTGCTCTCATTTCGTCCTGTCGTGCTACGTTACTGGACAATGATGCAGCTAAAAAAAATGTGCAGCGGTGTGACTAACAATACGAGATTGTGATCGTTTGAGTCGTCATCGAGTCTACGATTGAGTTGGTTCATTTTCTGTGCTGAAGCTTTTGACCATTCAACTTAAAGTTTGTCATTTATGAATGGCTTGTTGGGACCAAATATAATAAATAAATTAAGCAAGACTTGAGTGGCAGTACAAGCTAGTTACAACTGCTAGATTGGTTTCAAAATCCTAATCCAGATTTAGAGTGTTATACTGTCAGATGACATATTTGAAGGGGGAGAGTGAAATCACCCATCAGTTATTCTTCTGTCTTTTGGCGTGTTAATTTGATTTCAAACCGCCAAACATGGTGTCATGGTTTTCTGACAGGGCCTTGGGAGAGAGTTTATCTCATCATTAATTAAGTATCATATTTCCCTACATGCTGCCTGTGCTTAATTAGGAAGAGGGGGTCATTTGGGAGGGCTTATTAACTGGAACAAATTTGTTAAAGGAAGGAGACCGAGACAGATAAAAGAGAGAGAGGTAGCGAGGGGAGAGGGGCGCCTCTGGGTTCAGTCGTCCCTGACAAGGCTTGGCTTCGGTGATTGATAACTGCACCAGTCACGGCTCGAGTCAAACTGGGAGAGATGAAGGAGTAACTGGGGAAGGAACAGAGGGGAAGAGAGGAAATCTAGGAGGAAGGAGCAGGCGAGGGGGGTGGGGGCTGGGAGGAAATGATTGGAGACATATGCTAGCTCTCAAGCAAGATAGAGTTAGACAGAGAGGAGGGAGACGTAGGACGAAGAGGGAGGGACAGTGAGATACGAAAACAAAGAGAGAAACGAAGAGAAGGGGTTATAGGGGGATCAGACTGATTGCAGAGCTGAGCGACGTCACAGAGGCTTTATTTATCGTACCTCCCCTCTATTCACCTGTTATTCTAAGAGTGCTGGATTTGATGAAAATTAAACGTTTTTTGCAGATACAGCATATTTTGTTGAAGTACATTCTTAACACTCATTGAAACGCTGTATGTGTACTGTCTGCTCACGGTAAACGCCAGTAAGGCAATGGTGTCAGGTTCCTGTGTGACACTGTTTTCCATTTCCCTAATTCGCTGCGACAGAATGGGTTTGGCCAAGCTGGTAAAACAACAGATGTTTTACTCAAATGTGACACCCGGGCTGCCAAAATGTCCCAGTGGCAGTGAATGTGTCTGGAGCTGACCTAGCACAAGTTTTAGTAAACTGGGAACAGCGGGGGACGCTGAGACTTCTGGGTACAACAGACTTTCCATCAGGAGGGATGGGACATCAAAAACCTGTAAGGCTATAATCCAAAAAGTAGACAGCGCTTTATTTTATATGCTGCCTTATTGTTATGTTTACCTAAAAAAGGCAAGTAACTAATTACTTGACTGCGAATCTAGCTTTGTGGTTTAGTAAAAATTCAGGTCAGTCGTTCTCGGGTCACCGTTGATATGGAAGGAGAACTGTAATATTTGGGGACAAATACACAGGCTGAGTGTTGATCCTTGCAGTATATGTCTTGTACTCTAGTATCTGGTCCGACAGTGACAAAAATGTTGTTTTGTAGGCTTTTATAATGGTATTTTACGGGGTGTCATTGCCTGGAAAACCAATCCAGGGTTTTCCATACCATGTTAATACTACGGCGGCACACCAGGGATTTACTCAGCCATAGTCTCATAACGAATCGGAAACATTTTTGCACATTTCAAACAGTGTTTGACCTCCCCCTAGACCCTCCACATAGACTGAATTTAACCAGTCGGCCAAACGGCATGGACAACTCATGTAGCATGAGAAGCTATTTGTGTTGTTCACCACTAAAAATGTACGTTACTGGCAATGTTTAAAACACGATGTGCCTGCTCTTGATTTTTTAGACCATGGAGATTTACAGTTATCTAAAGAGAGATGGTTAAAACCTGAGAGAAACCACTCCAGATGCAACATGAACTAGCTTAACTTTATAAGCGCTAGCTAGCAAAGTTAGATTGAAAGTCAACCGTGCTATGTAGTTGTTTTATTCACTGCTACTCCAATATCCGTGGTATTACGGTAATTTAAAGACAGGCTGATAACAAACATGTGTTCTTATTTTATGTGCAGACATTTCATATAGCGTATAAATAGTTTTTAATGGTTGGGATAGCATCATAATTAGGAGGTTTTATGAAGACAGTAGAATCCCCCCCTCTCAAAAAAAAAAAAAAAAAAATGGGGGGAAACACTGGACTCATCTTGCACTCGTGGGCGTGTACTAATTTTGCGTCCAATCAAATGTTTTCTCATATTTTCACATCTCTCCTTTACCAGCAGTACTGCTGACATTGACTCAGGATTTGAACAGGCTTGAATAGAGAGTGTTTTTCAGTCCAGTCAAAGCAAAATGGGGTATATATGGGTGAACATGCAAACAGAAAAAGCCCTCCTGTTTACCAGAGAGGTGATGAAGAATAAATTATAAAGCTATTAACAACTTAATCACAGAGCTTTTAGATCTCCCCAAAATATAATTCCTTAACCACGCACATGAAAATGAATTAGTTAATGTCCATAGAGGATCACAAAGTTCGGCAAATATGTATTCTTTTAAATGTTACAATTTCACTGACTCAGTTATTTCATACCTTTGTTTAAAAGCTCTGCTAAGCCATCGAAGAGTGGTGTCTGAGCCTATGTTGTGATCCCACCTTCCTATGTGTTTCTGGAATGAGGTGTTTACTCAATGCAGCGAACGCTCCAATGATTTGTTATCCATGGAAAAATACCGCACGCAACTCTCAAATCAAGACAAAACCAATTTCAATGTTATTAATTATTAGAAAGAACATTCCTCACCAACATTTTTTGAATGGTACAGTTTGTGTTTTTAGTATATACGGCATGATGATACCGCTTTTCCTTTCCAAGTTTCCATTTCCATTTAGACAAGCCTGTTGCCATTAAACCAGATTTTCCTGCCACTTTTCCCCCTTCTCTAAAACAAAACAAAACCAAAAAAAAAAAATCTTTGTTGATCACTAGCGCAGATATTGTTTGACTGACTTTATTAGTCTGAGCAGCTTTATCTCTTTGCTGCAGCGCAAACTTCTGAGAGCCATTAAATCTTGAGTGGACCGTCTTTGAAGGCAGGGGCAAATGCGGCTTCATTGATTGACAGGGTTGGCCTTGCCTTAATAGAACATAATTGGGCAATTTTGAAGGGTCTCTGAGAAATGACCAAATAATAACACATGACTTGTCTTGAGACTTGTTTTCTCAGATAATTGTGCAAAAAGCATCTGGCACACCATTAGTTCCATTTTCACATTAGAATAATAATCCTTTTGAACTAATAAACTCGCTCAAACGTCTGTGCTTGGGTGGTGGGGACTGTGAAAGGGGTAAATACTGTATGCTCCGCCGAGATAGCGGGGAGAAAAGGTAATTTGGGCGTAGAAGGAACAATAACAAGATGTAGACTTTTCTGAAATTCATCATGTCACATGAATTAAAAGCGCTGTTTTTCTGCCCTTCATATTTCAAAGTTAGCTGCTCTGGCTATGACGTTTTCGGTTATTAAATGCTAAATTCATTCATTACCTTTTACCTATCAATTCTCACCATTTTTTTTTTTTTTCCCCCCTCCTTCTTCAACCAACCAGTGATAAAATATGCACCGGGGAAACACTAAGATGATCTATGTTTCATGTACTGAACAATAAAATGACTTGTCACCGTGGCTCTTTTCCTTTGGTGTTTCTAAATGTCACAGCATTATGAAAATCAACACTAAGAGATTACAGTAAATTAAAATACGCATGAGACAAAAAAAAAAAAGAAAATCCATCAGAGGGATGAATCAATCTTTTTTTTTGTTTTTTTTTCTTTTTTCAATTAGCCATGTTAATTGAGCTGCAGACAAATTTTCCTGCAAGTACCAAAGTATGTTCACAGTAGAAAAACGGGTCTTGTGCTTTGCCCTGCCTTCTTACCTTTAATGTGTAAAACAATAACGCTCCCCTCGGGGATCGTTATTGTTTTCTCTTTCTAGCAATGAGAGATTGCACCAATATCACGTCTCAAATTAAAGGATAATTAAAAAATGTTATTTCAAAGTTATTGCCGTCCATAAAACTTTGATTAGGCAAACATTAGCCACATTAGGGCTTAATAGCCATTGCCCCTGTGATTACCGTCAACAATTTTATGTACTGCACAAAGCATATGAACAAATGAATAATTAAGAATGCAGGAAAAAGGAGGTTTGAAAGCGCAATAACATAGCTAATGTTAGGTCGTTTTAAGAACAGCTTGTGGTAGGTAAAGTGTTTTTCCACATTGCACGGTTGCAAAATGACTTTAGAAACAGAAATGTTTTCCACAGTCACAGGACATTGGCTATCTTTCATCTGATTAAGAAAAGTAAACTTGTTGCATTTATTTCCTCATTTTTTTTACCCAGTAATGTTGTATCTTGAGTTAAAAAGTAAGAAACTTTAGCTACAAGAAAAGAGCTATTGCACATGCCAGAATCCAAGCAGAAATCCTTATATATATATATGGTTGTGTTTGTCCATTAATTCAGAATAAAAATGACGATAAAGTGAATTCAATGTACAGTAATATAAAACAGGGAAAGAAATTCTATGGGTTTGACTGTTTTAAGAGATCTATCCCCAAATCGGTTTCAGTGCAAGTGATGACAGACAAAATCCGCCATCGTCTTTCCTGCAAAACACACAAAGATTACAAAGTTTAGCCAACACTGATATGAGGCTCTTAGATAAATCAAATTAGTATCTTTCAAAGTGGTAGTCCTGTGTGTTTTTCCCTTGTTCCATGCCACATCAGCAAGGAACTGTTGACTGTTAAAAAAAAAAAAAAAAAAGGTGATTTTAGTATTTGCTGTAAATATTAGTTACGCAGCAACACAACCAGGATGATTGCAAGCCAAAGACCTGGGTCTACAACCAGATTCTTGTCTGTGGCACCTACGTTTAGGCCCAAACACAGGTGATTTTGTAAATTAGTCTAAAAGTAGACCACAGTTTCCTCACAGCACTTTGTAACTGTAAGTAACTAAGCAAGTTGAATAATACTTAAGTCACTACGTTAAGACTGTATGGCAACATTGATGTGTCCGCACTTCTGCACAGGAAAACTGATTACAGCGAGCTAAACCTGTTTCAACACAAATATCTCAGTAAATTTTTTTTTGTTTTTTTTTAACAAAATGCAGTTAGCATCCAACCAGAAGTGCAGAAGCAGAATATGTACATATGTACATATATACAGGTGTACATATGGAAAATTTAGATTAAAACAGACCGTGTTCCAGTGTACATGATGACTAGAGACATGAGGATCTGTCATTTACTAAATATTCCTTGAACTCCACAGGAACACATTGGAATAGCATGAGATTATTTCAGATTTTTGAATATTTGCTGCATACATATGTTGTTTTTTTATTTGATGCCACAAGCATGCTAAATGTCATTTACATCTTATACACAACTTATGTAGATTCTCGTCATAATCAAGCTCTTTGTCATTTTCAAGCAAGCTCCGGTAAAACGAGATGAGTCGTTAGCGCCTTAGGTACTGTTAAATTCAATAAACTTTCCAGACATTTTCATAAAACCGTTTTACGGCGGTCTTGTGCCATATGCTTCCTCTGCCTCCCGTCTTTCTCTGCCAAAGGTTCGGCATGCAAAAGAGGCTCCGGCCGTCCTGTGCGCCGCCGTTTTTTGTTTTTGTATTTATGAGCTGTGTCGGGGCAACCGAGAGCGAATGTTACTGTGATGGTTCTGCCAATACATGTGCCGTTTGAGAATGTGGGATCGGTTAAGTCAGGATGAGCATTTAAAAAAAAAAAAAAAAAAAAAAAACTAAGTAAATGTTTATGGTGTGCGTAAAGTCGGCGTAGGGGCCTGCAGGGTCACCATAGCTTCTGCATCAACACAACGCAGAAGTCTAAACCGCCTAAAAGACAGACCTTTCATATGGCAACAGATGTGGACGTGGTGTAAAATTATGAAATTGGATCCTGATTAACATTTATTTAACACCGAGTAGTGAGACCACAGTTATATTCTAGCCCTGTAAAGTAAATCTGTAACATTTTCATGTCATATTCCCATGATAGATATGAAACAAGCCCAGTGGGATGGTTTCATATCTGTTTATTTGTTCAGGATATCAAAAATAAAGATTTGTTTAATGGACTGAAGTGTCCCTGATCTCCACACTAGGTATGCTGATGTTTCCTGTTACCTATTTTCTTGGAAATGGTTGTATTTAAGATGTAGACACAAATATCAGTCAAACATTTGATGTGTTTCTCTGCAGAGCAGCAACTAGTAGTGTTGGCATATGTTTTAGTTCTGTTACATGGTTGCTGAAGTGAAAGCATGACTGACATGTCTACTTCAGCTGCTTTCTTAGATTAGCCTGGTTATACAATCATAATGTCGATCAGTTTATTGAGTTATTGTCCCAGCCTTAGTTTGTGAATGGTTTCATATTACTGTCTCCTGAGCCTTCTTAAGTAGGATCTAAGAAACTTAGGACGAGCTAAATATTTAGCCAAGGGTTGTCTTATTTGAAGCTTTAGTGCCCAACAGTGTTCAGGTTCCCCACAGTGTTGCACCATGCAGGTGAAATAATCATTTTCATTCTTGGAATGCATAATTAATTGCGCTTTCATGTTTCTTCATGATGCTAATAAAGCAACAGTGGTCTTCCAAATCACCTGAAAAATGAGTCCAAGGACAACGGGCATCGCACAGGAAAAGGCGTGGCTGTCCGCTTTGAGAAACGATGGGACTCAACAACCAAGATTAATGGAACTCAGATGGCTTTTAATTAGAGCAGCTGTGGTCATTAATTATCTGCCCACAACACAAATATTTTTATATTTGGGCAAAGTGTTGATTTATTTGACTTTGTTTGCCGGCGGATCTAGATGAATGACTCTTCGGTTTAAATTTTGCCAGCACTGAAAGAAAAGCAGATTAGAGGAATGCTTCTTCGGTTTGCCATTTTATTGCGGACTTAATGTTAATGATGATGCCGTATGATACGACAGCCATCATGAGCAGACGTCCTCAGACAGTGTTATGTTGCTTTAAAACACTGCAGGGTCACAGTAGCAAACTCTCTGTTGTCTTGTTTGAGCCACAGTCCTTACTGCTGGTTTGTAGCTTCGCTGATTTACCTGATCAACATCTATGCTAAGAAATCCAACTTCTGTTCTCATGTAGATGCTTTCTGATTATTGTTTTAGTATTTCAATATCTTTTCTACCACAGCAGGCACAGAGGAAGTGCAGTGGCGCACATTTTTTTTTTCTTTTCATATAGAATCGACAGTGTCAGCGATACTTTGTGAACATAGATTAACACACTATTTCAATATTTACTTGGGAGCCACAAATTACCCGTCTAGACAGGGAGGTGTTGGTGACAGATACACTCTGCAGTTGCAGTAAACTGAAACTTCCAGCTCCTATTTGAGCAACCTGAGGCCTTTCCAACCCATGCCGTTTGGAAAACTTAATCGTAGCTCCTTGTAAATATGAACATTTTCACTCACTGACGTCTGGTCATGGTTCACTGGCCAGAATGACTACATATACACCAATCAGGCATAACATTATGACCACATTCCTAATATTGTGTAGTTCTCCCTTGAGCCTTCAAACCAATTCTGACTCAGAGAATGGACATGGACCTTCTGAGGGTGTCCTGTGGTGTCTGGCAACAGCAAATTGTTAGTGGGCGGCCTTGGGTCCTATGGGTTGAGGGGAGGGGCCTCTGTGGATCATCCCACAGATACTTGATCAGTTTGGGATCTAGTGAATTTGGAGGCCAGGTCAACACCTTGTGCTGTTTTTCACATTTTTTCAGTTGTTCCTGAACCGTTTTTGTGTGTGTGTCTGTGTCAGGCTGCATCCTGCTGGGGATGGCTGCTGCCATCAAGGAGTGTCATTGCTATGGGGTCGGGGTGCCTGGTCTGGTCTACATGTGCTACATGTCTAAGTAACATCCACACGAATGCCAGGTCCAAAAGTTTCCCAGCAGAACACTGTATTGTCACAAGATGGTCAATGTTATTTACTTCTTTTGCCAGTGGTTTAAAAAAAAAAAAATATATATATAAACTATGAGAAAGTTATTTCTCAGAGCGATGAACCTGCACCTATTTGCAGCTCCACTCAGCTTTATAGAGTTTTATAGCCAGTTTCAGCTCATTGTTTAACTGCCCAGCTGCAACTTTACAGATCTGGTTCACTCTCACTGCCCTCAAAGGCATCTGTTTTCAGTGGAAAAGCTCCATAAAACCTACTATACACATCTGCACCAAACACCAGACTGGCATGCTGTGCAATGCAATGATAAACACAATGGAGCGTTTAGCAATTGAAGAGATGGACAGTTTCCTCTGTAGTGAAAAAGCAGAGAAACAAGGGACAGTCAACACTGGATTTTAATTTGTTAGATTTCCAGAAACGCTAATAATAAATAAGTTTACCATTATGCAACACAATGTTATGTTCCAACCCTGTTTCTGCAGTTTCTGAGTGAAAAATCCAAACAAAAAAAAACCAAGTCAGTTACTGCCCATTTAAATGAAATACAGTCATCTTCACGACAGCTTAGCTGAGGTGAGAATCAGTTTTCAACAAGACAGAGAGGGAGAAGTGAAACAGAACATTTGTCATTTAATTAAGTTCAATGAGTTTATTCTCTCTCAACCTTAGAAACAACAGCTGTCAAAATAATCTCTTCTTTATGTCTATCGTGTAGCTTTTGTTGATATATCTTCTGAAGATTCAGCAGCAGACAGAGTTTGCATCGTTGTCACTTTGGAAATTAAAAATGCTTGCAATTTCGTTTGTACTGAAGGAGCCCCAGAAAAGCTAGTATGCATTGAGAAGCCTTTATCCACACAATATAGAATCATGTTAAAGCCATGTAAAAACAATCTTTTTGACTTTTCTGCCGTACTGTTTATGAACTTGTTTAGAGACAGTTCAGAGAGTATGACATGCCTTTTGTATCACATGGGCCATTCGCTACAACCCTGCCCTGTTAGGAGACCAGTAGAAGTACCTGTTCATGCCAGTGGCAAAAGTGAATGTGAGCAATACATGGTACAACATACAACTGGCTCAACCATTTTTCACAAGCCACGTGCATTTATTTAACATTTTCTGTCTTTTGTTCTTATTTAATGTTTACTTCTTTGTACCTCCTGTGTGTAAGTTCACATGTTAAGGTAATGAAAGACATAACCTACATATTTGTATAATGCTAAATATGGCCGTGTGATACCTATTATTAAAAGAAAATATGAATCTTTCATCCATAAGCACAACGATCACAACACCATCAACAGTGCCCACTTTGAAGACCAGAAGTGTTCACTCTTGTTCTACCGTTACCGCAGCATTTCGCAAGAGCTTGTAATCTTTTGTATTGCTACATCTACGATATGGTAACGTATTTGTCCTCTGTCCTCCCTTCACACTCCACTTGTCTTTCCTTTTTTTCCTTATAGCCAGAGTAAACTTTCATCAGAACACGAATGAAGAAAACGCGACGGCAAGAGCAGAAATTAAAATTTCATTATTTACTGCGCTTGAGTTTGGGAACGCAATTAGTATCTGCTCTGTGTGGCCCAGGGATATTTACGACTTGGGCCTTTCCTCTCTTTATTGTGGTGTTTCTTTCATCCCGTCTAGCAGACAGTGATGCTATCACTTGCTCATTACTTGTGGCAGTCTGAGACAAAACGCACAATTAATGCCAGTTCTGACGGTTCGCCAAGTGAACTTGAGGACAGACACAGAAATGACGCAACATGCTACACGTGGAGACAGTGACTGGAAAGAAATGCAATTATTCTAACCCCTCGAAAGTAATTTATAAAATAATCATGGACTTAAATTTGCTATTTTTAGATGAAGACATAACTTTCTTGAAAAGTTTGTACATTTAATAAATCAAAAGATGAATGTTCGGTAGATCTAATGGCAAAAAACATAAGTGGATATTTCATAAAGGAGACATCTAGGCATCTAAATGTGACTTTCATGTGTATGGTAATGATGAGTTTAGCTCTTTAACTCTGTAGAAGTTATTAAAAACGGTTAATACCATGTTTTCTATTTGTTCCATGTGAGTGATTAGTAGCACTGCACACTGAAAGCAACACAGGATCACAGATGCTAAAGCAAAATGGTTTAGCTGGCGTATTTATGAGGAGCTGGAGCCAAATAAGTTCTTTCTTCACCTGCATCCACTTTGTTAAACCAAGCTGAGAGATAAAAACTTGGATTGCCTACATGTTTTAATTGATAGAGGTCAAGGATTCGAGTTTAGAGAATATTTTTCTCATTAAAAATAAGTTAGGGTTAGGTTTTTTTTCTACCAGATGTCATGAGATGCGTCTTTATTGTGCAGCGTCCCTGGTTTTACTTTCTGTGCCTCCTTTAGCGTCCTCCCACAGGCCAAGAAACATGCATGTTAGGTTAATTGGCCAGCTAGACGAGGCTGCACATCCCTATGACCCCTCTACGGGATAACTCAGGTATCCTTTTGACTACCAATAGTTCAAATTTGTCCTCTGTGGAGGACATTTGTAAACCTGAATATCTCCCACTCACTGCATACTACTGAATGAACTCCTTTTGCTAGATACAAAGGGGATAGGGCTTTTCAATGATACCAAACGTGAAGGGGTGGGGCTTTGGTACCTTTCTCTTTCTCATTAAGGAAAACGTTGTCCCTCACTTATATGATATCTTAAAAATAAAAACGTATAGCTGATGGATGGATGTAAATAGGGCTTCAACGTCAGTGTCGATGTTGACAGGTCTGTTTGTGTGGAACACATCGACGTGTCGCAGCGTTTACTGAAAAGGTCCTAACCTAAGTGCCACGGGAGGAAATCCCTTAAATGGAGACCCTGACAGACTTGAGTTGAATTGTGTCATAATGTAAAAGCTTGTTTGAAATGGGTTCATCATTCGCAGATATCATGTTCAAATATGTCTCGATTATGTTTCAATAAAAAAATATGCGTATTAGGGAAATGTATGTGAATTATTCAGTGGTTAGCCAAAGGATTAATTGACGACTCAGAAAATAGTTGATAGATTCATTCATTCATCCATTCATTCATTCATCCATTCATCTTATGTAACCACTTGTTCCTGTTAAGGGTCGTGGGGTCTGCTGGATCCTATCCCAGCTGTCATCGGGCGAGTGGCGGGGTACGTCCTGGACAGGTCGCCAGTCTATCGCAGGGCTAACACAGAGAGACAGACAACCATTCACACTCACACCTACGGCCAATTTAGAATCACCAGTTAACCTAACAAGCATGCCTTTGGATGGTGGGAGGAAGGCGGAGTACCCAGAGAGAACCCACGCAGACACAGGGAGAACATAGTTCATACACTAATTAATAAAATAATCGATAGATTAGTTGATAGAAAAAGTATTTGTTTGTGGCAGCCACAGTCATTGGCCAGCCCTAATGGTAACATGGACTTAAGTATTTTAGTTGAAATATGTTTTTTTAAGACCTACATTTTTGCGTTGGAGCACTTGAACATCATATCCCGATTTCAGAAACCTGGTTAAGCCATTTTCCCAGTTTTGTGAAACTACTTTTTGTTAGCTGGAGACCTCCATGCGTGGTGTGGGCTCAGGATTTATCCAGTACATCCTCTCTGGACCGAACAAAAAAATAATCCAGTCATTAGTCATGTCTTTGCTTGTTTCATGCTTCTGACATTGCTTTTATTGTGCATGCACAGCGTGGATAATAAACAGTAATATGCATTTTAATGAGTGCTTACTGGTGCCCATCAAAGGGCTGGTGTTGGAAATTAGCTTCAACTTTACATACGCGTATGGTATAATGCGAGTACAATGTGCCTGTAACTATAGGGTACTTGATCTATTCAAGGCTGCAGTAAATGGGCTACAGGACGCTGGTTCGCTAACACAGTGGAGTGGAGCAAGTTGACTATAAACATTATTAAAGGGCCAAACATTGAACAACTTTCAAATTTTAAAAAGTGCTGATACCCCGTAAAATGTTAACACTGCGGCGGCCCGCCAGGGTCTAATTTACTCCACCATGGTCTCATAACGAATCACATTAACAACGTTGTGCTTGCGATGTTTTTCCTATTGTTACCAAAAGCGTCTCTCCCTCCCCTCCCCCCAAAACCCCCAACACACACACACACACTGGTCGCTCACCTGCTCTGTAGCCTACTGAATTTTACCTGACGCAAAATAGCATGGAAATCTCACGTTGCATGCAAAGCTATTTGTGTTAGTTTGTCTAGTTTGCTAGTTGGTCAAAACCCGGAGGAAACGACTCCAAACTGTGAACTAGCTAACTTTATAAACGCTAGCTAGCAAAGTTAGACTGAAAGTCAGCTGTTTACTATAAATTACATTTATTCGCTGGAACTTTATTTAATAATCTTACATACATTTGTCCATAGAAAGCCACGTCACAGCAGCATTATGTTTAGTATTCCTGTAACACAGTCTGCTGAAGTCTGTCGCTAATTCCAACATCCGCGTTATTACGTACTACCTAATCATAATTAGGGCCTTTTATTAAGACGGTAGAATCAACTCCACCCTCGTCCCATCGTCTCACAAAATCGTAGGCAAACACTGGATGAATATATAAGACGGTGGCTTCTCTTGTGCAGAAAATGCTGAGCCTTCACAAGCTGACACATCAGTTTCAGGTGAAGTATTTTTCATCCGTTCATTGTGCAAACATCACCAAGTAATCAGTGACTGTAATGATGTATACAGGGATATAAATAACCAGATTTCTTTGTGTTCAGTGTGCACGCCATATCTAGAATATGATCAGAATTGGGCAAAAGCCTCATAACCTGGTGCGCATCATGGACAAACATGGGCTCAGGGTTTCTACATTCTCTCTGGCCCCCCCATGCAAAAGCTCTTCATCAAGGCAGCGCTAGTAATTAAATTGTGCGTAGTCATTGATCTTTATAAAGTTTCCATGTGAAGTATGAGTGCTGGTGCAGTTTTAATGCGCCATTACGCGCTGAATCCCCGGGATTATTCAATAAGGGAACTACCTGTTTTTATGATAAAACACCAGCAGCAAACAAAAACAAAATGAAACCCTATTTACATACAACATTCCCCAAGCCACCGCTTTTCTCATATGTGCAATTAAGGACAAAGCTGCAAGTGTTAATTTGCTTGATGTGCACTTCTCACAGGCAGCGGTGCCAGCTACAACAAAACACCAACAACAATAACAATAATAGCACCTGGAGGTTTTTAGATTAATACCAGTTAACTAACGCTTCCTTGAAGAGGGACAGCGCTGCTTTCCCCTCTCGCGTCTTTCGCCTCCATTCTCCGCGTTCCTCGACGTAATATGCATACGAACACTGGGGCCTGTCGGATGTAGGAGATCAGACGGATCGCAGCGGGGGATCAAAGGCAGCTATCTGATCTCATAAAGTCATATTAAAACCCGTTGCCTCATTCCAAGACACCACGTATTGATCACGGAGGAGACAAGCGGGTTTTTTTTTTTTTGCTACTAAATAAAAACCGGGGGCTGACGAGAAGTGAATCAGGAAATCTGCACACGCTGGGGGTCATTAAAATTGCATGGCACTCGATGTATTCCGCAAACAATTGGATTGTTAACTCGAGGGCAGAGAAGGGAAAACAAGAGGAGTGAATGTTCATAATAGCTTCTTGCATCCCTCCCACCACCCTTAAACCCCCTCCCCTCCCCACCTCCATCCTCTCGAGCTCATTCTCCCCTCATTGTATTTATTTCCTTTTGTTGATGGCGCCATTTTCAATAAGTGCGTAAGACAATAGGCAGGCAAAGTATCAGTAAAAATAACCCTCCTGTCAAAGAGTTGGATGCTTCTCAGATGCTGTATTGCAACTAGGTGTATAGAGTGATTTGATTATACCGTGCAGGCGGCGCCGTTGTTACCCAGTTTGACTAATAAGTACTTTTCAAACCTGCCCCTCTCCTTCCCATTCAGCAGGAGTGCTTCGGCTTCTCTTGGAGTTAACCTTCACACACTATCATTACTGTCACTCTCCGCTGAAACTTCACAGAGCAGCTGACTCTCTGCGGCGTGTGTGTGTGCGTGCGCCCCCGCCCGCACGAGAGTTCAGGCTCGCTGTTTGTCTTTAATTCCTCTCAATTACAGGTTCCCCCCGATGTTGAAGCTGCCTGTTTCCGTGAACTGTTTCTAACATTCGTCTTATGAAAGTGAAAGCAGCCTCTTTTTTTTTTTTTTTTTTTTGTTTTCACTTTTAAAATCCAGCTCCGTTTTAACGCTCCGTAGTTTGCTGATGGGTCAGTTTACGGAAACTCATGGCGCGCAGACAGGCTTTGTTCAAACCGTCTGGATTTAAAGTCTCGTGGAAATCTCAAAGATCGCGCATCAGCATTTTAGTTTTGAGGAAAAGTGTAACACGACGCACAGTATTTACATTTAACAAAATGGCTCAACAGTCAGAAATATTTATTCTTTGTACTGAATCAGTTATCAGTTGCTCCTGCTTCAGCTATTTCTTTTATTGACCCTGTAAACAAGACTTTTTCTAAATTAATGGTTACTTAACTGACATTTTAACTGAAAATCAAGAGTTTTACATATTTAAACATAACATATTTCCCTTGAGCAAGGCATCTAACCCCTAAAAAAAAAAACTGCCCTCTTGGTTCTACTACGCTGTGTGTGTGTATGCATATTGAGTTAAATGCAGAAAATTGTGTAAACATAAAAAAGTGTAAAAAAAAAAACATATTCAACAATGTTCAACATTTGGTTTCCCTTCAGTTTGAACATTTAGACTCGCATTACGTGGCCTACTTCTTCTATTGAGGCTGAGATAACTTCAACGCCGGTGAAGTGGCAGCGGAAAGACGGGACGCTGTGCTGTCCAGCATCAAAACAAGTAAATCAATCGGACAACGGCGAAAGCAAAAGAGTTACAACCAAAATCAATTCTCTCGTGTCAATAGTACTTTATCAGGCTTAAAGCCTAAATGAAAATATTCTGCGTTGCAACCTGCTAATACGAGTCAAAGGCCAGGAGTATTGGCATAACATGTGACGGATGCCCTCTCTGACAAAATGGACAGGGCAATCCTGAACAGGAGGAATACGGAAAATAATAAACACGGCAGGGCTTGCATTGATTAATATACACCACCTTTATCCAATTTACAAGACGATATATTGCATCAAAATACCCACTGCAAACAGTGCATCTGTGCAGATCATTAGTCATTTTTGGATAAATGTGCATTGGATTCAAAGGCTGACTTACTTCCTGGATTTAGAGCCCTCTGTTTCCTGTCTCTTGTTTGACTTCTGTAGAAACTCCAGGTGCACGGGTATGGTTTATTTCTCTTATGTGGGTCTCTGAGGGTTCTGCGCTACCTGAAAAAGTTTCTACCCCAATTCCCTGAAGAACTGTATGTTGCAAAAAGCAGAGCACATAAAATGAATGCAGGTGCCCCAGCTCTTACATGTTGGACTGTGTGAGCATCTGGTAAATCAGAATGTGCATGTGGAAACTGAAATTTAAATCTAGTTCAACAGGATTGTAACGATTGTAGACGACCGGATGATGATGCTTTGTGATTGTTTCTCATCAATTTCTAAAGATATGATGTCAGTGGATTAAAAAAAGAAAAAAAAAAAGCTGCATCTATCCAGGGATTTTAAGTGAACGCAGTTGGGCAGAAAAATTGCAGTTCTCTTCAGGACATTATTCCAAGTGTAATGTAACCAAGCAGATAAAATAAAATGTTCAAAAGCATGAATTTGTTTGTAAAAAGAGAAAAAAAACTTTTTCTGATATTTGGCTTATTTGGAACCAGACTTCCAGGAATCTAAGGGTATTTGTTTAACATGGCATATCATGTCCTGTTCTATTATAACCCATTTTGTGGTTTTGAAGTGCTATTTTACTCCGTGTAGTTGCATTGAGTGTGACATACAGTATACATGTGTATATATATATACAGGATTCTGTTCAATATTAAATTGCAACACCAGACTCACTACATTTCTTAAAGGCCTTAAGTTTTTTGCCAAAACTTGTTTCAGTGCCATACAAATGAACGTGATTTGAGTTCATTCATTCATTTTCTATAAACGCTTGTCCTCTGGAGGGTCACGGGGGAGGGGGGATCTGGAGCCTATCCCCGCTGTCACTGGGTGAGAGGCGGGGTACAGTCTATCGCAGGGCTAACGCAGAGACACAGACAACCATTCACACTCACACCTACGGCCAATTTAGAATCACCAGTTATCCTAACAAGCATGTCTTTGGAGGGACTTTGGACTCAAATCCATGAACCTTCTTGCTGTGAGGCATCAGTGCTAACCACCAGACCACTGTACCACCCCATGATTTGAGTTACAGGCACTAATTGAGACTTGACTTTAGTGACATGTGTCTTATTGCGCCAAAACTTGTGATACCAGAATAGCTTCTGAAGGTGGTGTTGGTCGGTGCTTTCAGACCTCTAAACAAGTTGTCTTAATGAGCTTTTATCGTGAGCACTTCATAATTTTAGGAATCAGTCTGGAAGGACAATTTAACTGGGATCTTATTAACAGATGATTGGAGATTTTGAATTGAAGAGATGAGCCCTAGCAGAGGAAAGGCAAAGCCCGAGTCCCTTTTGGGCGCGTACAGTTGTCACGGCTCGAGTGTTTTCATACCATTCAAAGATGATTTCTTTTGGTGGGACTTTTTTTTTCTCTATTAATTGTAAGAACTTACAGCAGACGACAGTAAGAAGTGCCCCTTCGTTGATGTTAATAGAGATTTGAGGGGGCTTGAGTTGCTGCTGAGGGTTGAAGCATCTTTGTGTTAAAGTCACAGTTGTATTATGAAGAAACTGACTCTTTAGGAAAGGTAGTGTTTCAGTTTATAGAAGGTTTATGTACGGTTATACTGTAAAACTGAAACTTAAACCCTCTTAAATGTATTCCACCTGTTTTTTCTCTTTTTCTTTACATTTGCTGCTTTTAACGCCTCCTTTTCCACTTCCTCCTTCCACTTACGGTATCAATCATTTCTTCCTTTCTTTCTACCTATTTTTTCCTTTCTCGATCTTTCATGCTCCCTCTCTTTCCGCAGCATGTGTCATTATCCATCCAGTGTGACTTCACCCATCCTGCCCTCTGGTGACACGGCCTGCCCTTGTTAAGTGGCTCCAGTCCCTCTCCTCGTTTACAGGTGAAATCTATTCTCACACACAGGCCTCAAGGGCCCAACTGGACTGTAACAGAATTTCTCCAGCCCCGCTGGGCCCCAGCCACAAAGCTGAGAATAAATGGCTGAGGTGCCAGGGCTGGACAGAAAAATCAATGCCTGTTTATACAGACATGACAGTCGCGGCGCCCAAGCAATTCTCCTGCTTGCTCCTCTAGACGCTGTGTTATACTGTTTTTTTTTCCTACTCCTCTCTCCCTCTCCCTCTCTCTCTCTCTCTTTCTCTCTTGTGTCGTGCTCTTTCCTCTGCTGAGGATAAAATGTGTGCCCTCTTGAGAGGATGGAGCAGTCGGGGATGCTGCTGTGGCCATTTTGTCCTCAATTTGTTCCCCGTCCGTGCAGAAGTACCGCCAGGGGGTCAGCTGAATGCTTTTGATAGACCGACTGTCACATAAACAGTTTCGTCTATGCTTAGCAGATGACATGCAGAATACCGGGGTCATGTGGTAGAGTAGGATACCGTTTCTCAACCGGTGGGTCACAGCCTAAAGGTGTTCGGCAGACATGTGCTGACAGGGTCACACAGTGGGCATGTTCTCGTTCGGCTATGTTTTTATTTTCCGCAGAAGGATCAATAAACTAAACTCATTCAGCCGCGCTTTGAGGGGCCTTAATGACCCCTGGGATTTACGACCTTCACTCACCTCAGAGAGTCCACATGAGTGAGACCAGGTGATGCGAACAAATTTCTGTACCACCAGGATCCCATCTTTATTATTGACCTTTGCTTGTTTGTTTCGTTCAGAATTGGGGTCAGACGTGTAACATTAAAGAATTGCTTGTGCCTGATGTTCTTTACGCAAGGCGATCAGAGTGCAGATGTGTTTGTAACGGGCACAAATGAAAGCTGAAACAATTTGTCTTGTCTCTTTTTCAAACTTTGGTGATTGAAATTTCCTCAGTTCAGTGCGCTCTGTGAACCAAATAGTACTGCGGGACCGAGATGCCATAACCTACGCACATAGCCTGCGCCAGTGCGAGCCATTTACACTTGTGCGCTCGTCAGTCTGGCTCACTCTGTTAAAGCGTCATCCAAACGCTAGTTGCCGCTGTGTCTTTTTTGCCAGTCGGGTTAATTTTTGTTTCTACTTCCTGCTTCACTTTCATCAGTGGCGACTGAACCTTTCATCGAAGACGAGTCATACAAATGTTTGTTCTCCGAACCTCCTCAGTTAACCTTTCCTCGATGTGTTTCATCTCTATTGACCCAAAACAATCAATTTGGAAATTGCGGAGATGGAGAAGCAGCCAGAAATACTAAAGCGGAAATACGCTACCACCAAGCGGACCAATCACAGCTCTTGCGGCCTGCGCCGTCGTGACGCACAGTTACATTTCTGGGGAGGTGCACGTCTGGCTACACCGTTAAGGTCTGCGTAGGGTCTGGGCTGACGCCGTAGCTATACAAAAGTATAAACCACTCATTACTGTCAGAAGTCTGTTGTCGACATACAGCACTTGCTCTCTTGGAACATTTTGGTGTTTTTCCAGTTATTGTCCATAGGCTGCAGCATTTCATCTGAGCAGACACTGTGGCAAATTTAATGCACAAGTGGAATATTCTAACTCTTCAAGTTGACTTTGTGTTTAAATAAGCCTTCCTACAGCCAGAATCTGCATCTTCTTTGATCGCACAGTACAGGACAAATATCCAACCACCACACAGCGAAAATATGAAGCCTCCTGTCACTTTTGTCCGGTGACAGCTCCTGGACAAAGTGTATTCGAACAAGAGGGCTGCCTCCTGAGTGTTGACAGAATGAGTATAAAGCTGCGATGCTTGTTTAAAGCTGAAATTAGATGGCAGGCTTTAAAGGTTAATTAAGAATATATAGCACTTGTCTTAATGGATATTTTTTATTTAATTAGTTCTTATCATTTTGACAGTATGGAACATTTGAGTTCTTTAACAGTATAGTACAAAATTATCATTATGCACAATAAGGCACTTTCGAATATTATTTTTTTGTGTGAAATACATTAAAACAAGGTTCATATGTGAATTTTGTCTACTGTTCTGATAATACAGTGCAGATAATACAATGATTTAAATAATTATTAATTGCAGCTCAAATCTGAGGCCAGTAATGTTTTCAAAGGAGAACAGCAGCAACCATTCTTTCTTCTTCTTGCAACAAAATACGTATTAAACATCTTTCATTCTTCACAGGTGCTTGTTTTTGCTTCAGTCGATCTATTCAGTATTCTTTGCCTTATTCTGTTCCTATTGATTTTTTTATATTTATTTTATTTTTTCGTGGATGTCTTTGATTATATCTTTGTTCGTTTCTGCGTTTCAACTTTGTGTGTGTTGCGCGCGCTTCGTGCAGGGGATTGTGCGACTCTCAAGGGGAGGCAGCACCGTACTTGTAACTCATTCTGATTTATGCCCCCTGTCTAAATAAAAACATAAATCACAGCAGCTGCCACAGAAGTCACTCTCACAGTGGTCTAGCTCGTCCGGCTCTGCTCTGGGTTGCGCTGTTGCCGCCCGATGACAGAAGCACAATTGATTCCCTCATTGCATCAATTTGTCGCCTAATCTGGTGATATGTTGATAAATTTTACTGCTTTGTCAATTAATTTTCCTGAAAAATGGGCCCGGCCGTGGTGGACACATCAGTTCTGAGGCGGTGGAAATATCGGTGACAAAATTAAGTGATAAAATTAATTGCCCCCTATCCCGTCTTGTGAAAACATAACTAATGAGGGAGGCAATTATAGTTGCATGTGGTCTCCTTCGGGAAAGATGGAGGGGGTGTTTGAAAAAATACTTCTATGGTAATTAGACAAGTGGGAGAAGAGGGATCTGGGGAAATGGTCATCTGGAATAGAGGTTGACTGTAGAAACGGTGGATAGATGTTTGTTTCAGCTCTCTGTCGCTGTTATAAAGGACAAACAAGCGGAAGAGCCCTTTCAAACAAGGACATTAATCAAATCAAATGATGGTATTAGTAAATTCTCCTGCTCTGTGACAGATGACTGTGGAGCCATGTTAGCGCTGCATTGCTTACTACTGAAGAAGAGACAAAAATGGTCTCCAGGGCTTCCTTTCCTTATTATTTCTGCAATTATTTGGTAACTTTAGATGTAGAAGATGCTTTTTATGTCCTCTAAAGGAGAGCGCTGTTTTATTAGCAGGTTACTGAAGCACTGCTATCCCTAAACGCAAGAAAGGTGGATCCCAGTGCAAGCTTCAGCTTTCACATCAAACCTTGTTACTGTCGCGTCTGCGGTGTGCCTGTTATCAGCAACAGACGTTTTATATCACTGAGGCAGACCACTTCTTTGGTTTAGGTTTAATATAGTTCATTTCCCCCCGTGGGGATGAGGCATCAGTATTTGGACAATCATAGTTTGTCTGATTCTTTGTTGGTTCAGTGCCCGGGAATGGTCGCTGTGCCTCATCTGTTGTTTTACAGACAGGAACTCAGTTAACACTTTCGTTTTTCTGTGTGGACGGGCCCTTAATCTAACGCTGCTTTACAGTGCATTTGCAAGTTGTTCTCTTTTTATTTTTTTTATTTTTTTTTTTGCATGTAGAAACTAAAAAGCATAGAGTTCCATAAAGGTTACAGTCTGAGTGGATGTTGCAATCTTCTGCAAACAAATAATACAAGTTCCTTTGTTGCTGTCCTTATAGAAACCTTGTCACATGAAGGAAACAGTTGTTATCAGAGCAGTGGGGCGTTTATACCTTGCAGGAATTAGAAATCCTTCTCGCTGACAGAGGAACCGGGGAGACTATGATTTGCATGCCCATCGGGAAAACGAACCGTATTAAACCTAAATCAAAGCAGTGGTTGAGCTCGCTTTAACTTTTGCAATTGGTCTGAGAGTTTTTCAGTAATTTTCCTGCAGGCCTTTCAGTGGGGAGCCACCCTATTTGTGGATGAACGTGTAATTTGCGACTCATCAACATGCATACACGCAAACCGACGTATTTACGTAATTGGTGTAATCGGTAAATATTCTAAGCAGACAGCGTATAAAACTCTAAAACTGAAACTTCACCCCAAATGTCATACGTTGTGGGGAAGTTCTGGTACATTACTTGCAGTAATTTGAGAGGTCTTAAAGAAGGTATCAGAGCACACGGGGGAGACATTAAAAAGTATATTAGAAAGGAGAGTTCATTTTAAAAGACTCCGGTGCCCACAAACAACCTGGGAAGTCACTCTCAGGAGCAGAAACCTCATTAATATATTCATTACAAAGAGGTTAAGCTATTGAAGAGCTTTTTGAATGTCCAGCGTAGGCAACCTGGGAGGCGATTAACGTTTTACAATTTTACAACACTATTAATTTCTTGGTTGCTGGTGTTTGTAATTTTTTTTTGTCCAGGGTTGTAAGATCCTTTTATGAAACAAATTCAACATTTCTCAGAGGGACGGCCCTTAAGGTTGATCTCGTAAACATTTGTTGTACTGGCATGTTAACTTTTTATACGATCTATGGACTGTTTCAGTGTTTATAAAGACTGAAAACCATCAACGACATCGCTTGTAAGGTTGTAAAGAGTCATTTTGAAGCTCAGTGTGGTGACGCCATGTTGGCAGCGGCTGACTCCAAAACATGGACAAAGAGTGTCAGAGGAGTTGAAGCTGGTGGGGCATGCCAAGGCCGACTCACCTTAATTATGCATAACTTTCTGTCTTTGTACAATTTATACAAGTGAGTTATATAAAAATTCCCCCTTTGTACAGTTGTCTCGAATGTGGAAATCTATTGTTGAGACCAAAACCAGCAAGTGAACAGTTTATTTCTGCTGTTTGGTATTTTAACAGAGGGGTCTGTGGGTCGGCCTTAAGTGGAAGGAATACGGAAAAGAGTGTAAAACAATCATAATCATAAAAAAATCCACAAAGCTCAAATTGAACCATTTATTTCAAAGTAGGTGTTAGCTTTACTGCATGCTATAACATGTATTTGTGTGATCAATGCCACCACAACGTTTTCTGAATTTACTGTCATTGTCTTACTGGGTGAATGTATTTGCTCGCATTGTCTTAATTTAAAACGCTGATGGGCTTCAACATTACTAAGGTCATGGATGAAACTGGAGGTCAATTTGTATTCCATCCTCTGATAAGTAATTGTCAGTTCTAAGAGCAAACTATAAGAAATCTGTACTTAAAATGTGACTCTCAAGTTTATTCAAAAATTGATTGTAGTTGATAATTTGGTAGTTGTTTTATGAATCCAAAAGAGCCAACAACATCAGATACAGATGTTAATGCTGAAATGTTAGAAAGGTCCTTGTTTATGTCTGTGTGGAGGGAAGAACTGCCTCACAATTTGTGAAGTCATCGCAAAGCTATGCTTTTGACTTGGCCACCATTTTATTTGATTTATTTTGAAGAAAATGCCTTAATTTTAAAATTTGTTCTTGCAAATTTTATTTCAGAATGTCATAGTGCAGTGACTTGGACGTAGTACCTTTAAATTTAATTATTTTTCCCCATTGTGTTTACATATTGTTAAAAAACCGTATTCAGTTGAGTTTTTTGGGAGGCCGCGCCTGGTTTGGAGGATTCCCTTTAAAGGAGGAAAAAAAAAAAGTGCACATCAAGGGAGAGGCAAATTCTTGGCAAGTCAACTCTACTAAAGGATTAAACAGAAGCTGCCATTAAGAATAGGTGTCTGTTTTAAATATGAATCACCCCCTTCTAGTTCAAGTTGTTAACTAAATAATTCAGGAGCGGGGATGCATTATCGACTTGATGTAAATGTGATATGAGTGGAAATCAGGATGTGTGACTGAGACGATAATTGATATGATAATGGAGCTAGGAAAAGATGGAACAATAGCAACAAATAATAATGAAAAGCTAAATAAAAGATGGGCGTAAAACTGTTCTAGTGCAACCGACCGACTTGCTGGGGGAGGCTCGCCGAGGCAGCTGTGGGGGTTAGAGGGGCGTGCGAGAAGTGAAACGCAGAAGAGGAGAACTGGAGCTGCTGGAGCGGTTATTCACAAGTTGTGCTGTGGTGAGCGACTGAGGGGGAAATGTTGAAATCTTCGCTCTCGCTGAAGGCCATCAGCTCCGAACGGGAATTAAACAACTGCCCTCTTACCCTCAGCATCTTTAACATGACTGATTTTTTTTTTTTTGATTTGTGTGCGATTAGGGTTCATAATGGAGGCCAGTATCATTAATGAGATCAAAAACTTCTGGTATCAAACACAGCTGATGTGGCCTTCAACTCTGCCTCAGACATCAGCTCCTCTTTTACTTCTTTTTTTTTCCTCTCGACTCGGGATAAAAGGATGAAAAAGAAGGACAAGTGTGTGTGTGGGAGCGCGCGTGTGTGTGTGTGTGTAAGAGGGGCTGCATAAAAACTGCTCAAGTGCAGAGAGCAGCCCCATCTGGAAGATATCGGACCTAAATGAAGTTGTACAAAACCATTCCATTGATAATAAAGCTAATTTTTATGGCTCTGACAAGTATGTAATTATGTGCAGTGGTGCTTTTCAGATTTTATCACAGTCAATAAACTACCGCGCTAATTTCATTCCTGTTTTGACATATTTACATGGAAATATTCGATTTGGGGGGAATTAGAGGCCTTGAAAGCCGCTGATAGATGACTTTTAATGATCTGTGACCCTCGGCCTGTGGGCTCATCTGTTTGTCGGCCCGTCGATCTCGCGGGAGATGTGCTTGGTGTTCTGATCTCTTCAGACGGAGTGCCATCCGGACGGAGCCGGCCAATAAGCCCCCGAACACTAGCCCCTTTCTTGCTGGCCGATTTGTCAGGCTTGCTGATCTGGAAAGATTAAGAGGAAATAGTTGTTTAAGTGCTCCTCTTTATCTGTTATTTATACATTATAGATATCATCAATGGCATTTTTACTGACCGGCCTGACAGTTTAGACACTTTAATACGGAGTTCATGTACAGTAAAGTGTCTGTGTATGTTCCCAAACTTAGCCCTTGCACCCAAACACACACTCGGACACACACACACGCACAGAGGTCAACCCAGTCGACCCATATTGAGCCTAGTGGTGCAGATAAAGTACAGCTGGCATCGCTGGCCAGACTCATTCTGTTGAGAGAACGCCACAGGGGTCACCAGTGATGACAAGGTCCACTTATGGGAGGTGGGAATTGGTGTCAGAAGCGGGAACAGCTCCCTGCTTCCTCTTGCAGCTAAGCACGTACAGCGTCTCGCAGGAGGGGAGCCAGTGTCATAAAAAGTCCATCAAAAGCACCAGTAATTACCCAGGAAATTGACAGTGAAATTGGAAAAGTTTGTGGCCGCTAAGACAGCCCATCCTCCACCTTCCCCCCCCCACCACCCTTCAAGATTCCTGTGGTGTGACAGCAGCACTTTAGCTGTGGTGATGTGTTGCCGCCGCCGCGACGTTGTTTGCTACAGTAACTTTCTTTGTGGCGCTTTGATCTCCTGGAGCAAATCCAGCTGGTCGTGGACTTTGAGTGGTAAGATGGTGAACGTGTAAGGGTCCACATTACATTTACTTGTGTTTTTGTATCTATAAGTTAAGCTCCCTAATAAATGCGGATTTGTTGCTCAGATCTTAATTCTGTCCTTTCACATAGTTTTTTAAAAATGTGGCCAATATCTTCTATTTCATGGTGAACTGAGCTGCATGTGCAAAAGACATCAGATTACACACTGTAGAAATGAATATGGAGGCTTCTGAAGCCAGAGTTTACGTTTTAAAGTATAAACTGATGTGCAGTAGAAGCTACTAAATTTATGATCAAAGATGAGGAGAAAGAGAGACATTTTTAACTGGGGGTTTCTCTCTTAACAGTGGTTGCTACCTCTTTCAGGAGGTGTGTGTGGACCTGGAATAAGAGCCCAGCAGCAGTGGGATCATGGCGTGAATGGCTTCACTGAAACGGATACCATCCAGTATTTCAGGATGTCCGTTACTCAAGTGACGTAGAAGTCTTGTGAATTTTGATATGACCATCTGAGGTCACATTGCAAATTCTATGACGGCGGCCCAAATTATTATTGAAAAGATCAAAAAGATCGTGTTCCTTGTGGTTTGTACTGTAAACACTGTTAGCAGTGTCTTTCTTTTATCCTAAATTGCACTGAATACTAGCTGACCGCCTGGCAGGGTGCTTAATGTTATTTCAAAGGTTTTTGAAATGTAGCAACTTTCTTTTTAACAATGCATTACACTCTTTGACTTTTAACGTAGCCAAGCTGGTTAGCTATTTTATTATTGCAGTAAATTCAGCAGTGAGATTTGCAAATATATTAGAAAATATATTTGAAATCACAAAGGTTACTCCAGGACTGAATGAAATTGCAGTTGGCTCGCTTACACACACAAACCAACCAGACATAAGGCTTCCGGATAATGTAACAATCCCAGGTTTGTTGTGTGTTTGGCAATGTGTTAAATACTGCATTGCCTTTGAGCCTCAACAGCTACTGCTGTAGAGAAGAGACTGGTCAGTAGTGTGGAGTAGTAAATTCAAACTGTTTTGTGGAGCTGGAACAGATTTACAGTTCCGTAGTAAATCATCCAAAATAACTGAGAATGAAAAATGAGTAAACATTGAAATCTCTCTTGATTTCTCTCTTATAAATGCACATTGTCATAAGAAGAATTTTACTTCTAGATTTAGGGGCATTCTGGTCAGCACTGGTTATACACTGATCAGCCACAGCATTAAAACCACTGACGAACTGGCAAGGTAAATAACATTGATCATCTTGTGACAATTCAGTGTTCTGCTGGGAAACCTTTGGACCTGGCATTCATTTACCGCCCACCTAGACCAGACCAGGCACCCCCACCCCATAGCAATAACACTCCTTGATGGCAGCAGCCATCCCCAGCAGGATGCAGCCTGACACAGACGCACACACACACAAACGCTTCAGGAACAACTCTAAAAACATGAAGAACAGTACAAGGTGTTGACCTGGCCTCCAAATTCACTAGAAAACTGATCAAGTATCTGTGGGATGATTCACAGAGGCCCCTCCTCTCAACCCATAGGACCCAAAGGCCCCCACTAACAGCATTCTGTTACCAGACACCACAGGACACCCTCAGAAGGCTCATGTCCATTCTCTGATGAGTCACAATGTTTTGAAGGCACAAGGGAGACCTACACAATATTAGGAAGGTGGTCATAATGTTCTGCCTGATCAGTGTATACTCTATAGCTCAATTTCTTCTAGATTATTCAGCAAACGCAGGCTTTATTTTCTCCATAAACGTCAGTAGCTGACCAGCATGGGCCCAGAGAGCTGTCACGTTCATATAAAATCTTTGTCATTGTGGACGCCTGCAGCGCTGCGAACATCTTCTTACATGTAGATTCTGGAGTAATATTACATTTTAAAGGACTTATTTCCATCATAAAATTTTATTTCCTTGAGGGTATAAATGAAAGTAGGCAAAACAAATGTGAGCATATTGTCCAGCATTGTGTTTTGCACCACTAGTTACCACGAGTTAATATTTAAATCAGCCAGAAGCTGAAGATTCGTCGCATTCGTAATAAGGTGACATTCTGGAGGGCACCCGGCGCCTCAAGCATTTGACTCAAACCCAGCAGAGACGAGGAAGACGCATAAGTACATTATAATGCAGCTTGTCAATAGCAATGAAACTGTGACATGTTCAAGAACGGCCATGCGCGAGGAGGCCGTGTTGTCCCTCTGATTTTAATGCCAATCTCCATAATCAAGATGAAACCACACATTGCCGAGACTGGCATAATACGGGCGCTCGCCGATGAGTGATTGATTGAATATGAAATAATGAGGGTTTTCTGGTGCTCTGCTGGTCATCTAAAATTCAGAATACAAATCAAATGGAAATTTTATGCAATGAGATGGATTAATGGGATTCTGAAAGTGTTTTAAGGTCTTAATGTACAGCAGTAAGCTGCATAGGTTGTCTCAGGGAGACGAACAGTTGTAGCTGTTGATAGGCCATTTTGGTGCATTACTGTCAAAATAATGCATGTCTGTCTGCATATATTCCAAGGCTCTATTAAGCTTAACTTTGGACAATTACGAGATGGCCAGTTTTTGTGTGCATGGATTTCCTTTTTAAACTAATAAATAATTGTTATTGAGGGTGCCATTAACGTCACTGGAGTAACTGTGAAAAGTTGTACCTTTTTCTAATGTTGATTTGATTGGATTTTCTCTTGTTTTTCTTACAGCATGGTTAAAACTGCTTTTTTTATAATATAATATAATCCTTTTTTTATTAATTTATCTTACTTAGTCCTCAATGAGCAACCTGTAATATGTGTATTTAGGACAACTGGGGCGGATAGGTTGTGGATGTCAATCTGCTTGGTTTATTCCACTGATGTTAAGTGATATTTACAGATTGTGGCCGGCAAAATTGCACATTAGAAGCCCAATTAACATTTTTGTTGCCCAGGGCATTGTGGAGTAGATCGCAGCTGGTACCAGAGGGTACTGTCAGCTTCTTATGTTGTCGTTGCGTGCACCGTTTCCCATACGAGAGAGATTTAACATGGATAGAAAGGACAAAACCCCCTCGTCATGTGATTAGCGCCCCTGTTAATCTGTCTGCCTTCATTTAAATCTCATTTAAATGCCCGTCCAAGCAGTTAAATTGAGTTAAATGGAATAATGTTGTTGTGATTTCAAAATGGAGCGTAATCTGCTGCCGCTGCTGCCGGCTCATGTCTTTTAAGAGGTGTGGCCACTGCAGAGTGTATCGCCAAGGATCAAGATCCAACCTTGCCAGACACAAAGGATACATCATGCAGCACACGGAACTGCACTGTAAATGAGAATTCCTATTATTTACTGCTAAAACACTTCACTGTTACGTGTTTTGGACGTTGGGAGGAGAGAAAAATAAAAGGGCGAGTCCACGTAGAGCTTCCATGGGCAGCGCAGAAGTAAAAACCCAGAAGATTCATACTTCTTTCCGTGCTGTGCTCCGCAATACAGTCTTGTTTGTTTTTCGGAAAAAATAATTTGTTGAGGTGTTGAATTTTTAACGTAAATACATAAGTATGAATTATGCATCCAAAGGACTGAACGCGGCTCCTGCAACATACAGAGCGTGAATACCGCAAGGACACACAAAATAAACAGACAGGTACTGTGTATTTTTTTTGATAGGCACAGACTCTATAGACAGTACATTATTGTCAAACAGACATCCCTCAAAATACAAAGTGAATCATGTCCATTTTTCTCTACTAGCATAGCAAGAAAGAAATTACATTTGTACTTTGGAAAGCTAGTTAGGGTTTACTCTCTCCCATCGGGAATGGGACCACTAGCAACCACTTATGCTGCCGTTCCTCTTATACATGTGTATAAATGCAATACACGACAACACATATTAAAGGGAAAGACAGCCTGCTCTTGTTTGCTCCTGTGACAGACATTAGTGAATATTCACCAATATAGTTTCAACAGTCTTAAGGGCATAGGAATGATTAATTTCAAACAGACTCTTACCCAACATGTGGCCTGTCATGCACCATTTCCAAACAGCATTACAGGAGTTGGTTTAAATGAGAACGCTAAATGTGCTCGGCACAACATTCTGCTCATCGTAATTTGTGCTTTACCTTTGTGTAGAGAGAGTACGTTGCGTTCATGCACGAATCCTACATTTAAAAACAGTGACTTTTTTTTTTTTTTTTTGTTCACTCATCCCCTTCTTGGTTATAGATGCAGCGCACCCATTTGACCTAAGTAATATTTCAGTGCCTTCGCTCTTTATGATACTGACGTAGGTTGACTCTTAAATACTCTTTTATGCATGTTTTATGTGTATGACGATTACAGCAATTCCACTTCCAAGCCAGTTGTGTGCCAGCGATCTCTGAGGATGTGTTCTCTTCCCAGACTTTACCTCAGTGTGGCACTTAGGTACAGTTGAACATCTAAAATATTTGACTAATAATTTTTGGAGTGCAATCGTGTAGCCTGAGAGCAGGAAGTTTTTGTTTTACAGACATCTAGACGCATTTATTTAACAGAGATGATTTCACCTGATAAATTCTAATGACTTGAGATCATAATCTAATAAATCCACACGGCCCTGTGTAGTCTGTATTTTAAATGACAAAGATCTGGTTGGAGACGCAAAGCCGGCGTACTGGAACTGATAACCCTCCCAGGAAACTCCACCTTAATGGCATTTGATGGTATGACCTAAGTGTACGGACACACCAAATCAAAGAACTACCGGCAACAAAGGCCAGCTGTGACATTGCCTTACGTCGGCTGTGTCTGGACCAAAATGTTGCACTTGCACACACTGCAAGGGCTACAGCTAGCAACCAGCTAACGACACCAGCGAACCGCTGACTGTCAGCTTGGTGTGTCACGGCCTTTAGGTCTACACCAGGTGATCCACGTCTAGTGACTGTTGAGGTCACTACCTACCATGCTCGCCCACAGTCCAGCTCACTGCCCAGACAGGGTCCATTTGGACAGTGCGTAGCTGGTGAGATTGCCAGCACAAGCTCTGAACTGGAATGTCAAAATGAACATTCCCCTTAACAAAAACCTCTTCTATCCACGTCTGCGTTGCACTTTTCAGTTCACTTGATGAATGTAAATTGTAGTCAGCTGCAAATTCCTCAGCTGCCTCATTGAAACTCTTCGTATGAGAATGAAATAAGCTCATAAGGCTGGGAGTGGTTTGTCAGCACACCCATAGTGCCCCCAAATAAGCTTTAAGTGTAAATGGAATCATTTTCTTCAACACAAAGAGTCATGTCAACATGCTTTGAATTAATTTTAAATGCAATGTGAGCATGGAGAAGCAAAAAAGCATGGTACAATCATTCGTGGACACAGTACTAGGCACGGAACTTTTCCTAGTATTAGTACGCCCTTAATGCAATTAACAACATCCTGTTACCAGACAATACAGGACACCCTCAGAAGGCCCATGTCCTTTCTCTGATAAGTCACAACTGTTTCGGAGGCACAAGGGAGACCTACACAATATTAGGAATGTGGTCATTATGTTATGCCTGATCGGTGTACAACACATAGTACTGCAACAGAAGACGGACTTAAACGCTACTGAAATTATATTTCAAACCACACTACCTAACCTATGTATACCCAAATGTAGTTTGAAAAGTTACAACCTAGTAGGGGTTGTCGACTTTACTGCTGTGCCATGACGGTTTTAGCAGGAAGTTGACTAGTCACCGAACACGGATGCCTCCGAGAAGACAGGTGAGGAGCCCAGTGGGTCAGTGTGTGGAAATACTTCACTTAAGATGAAGCCCATTCTCCCGTGACATGCAGAACATACAACGAGACTACTACTGCAGTGCACATTCATCTGAAAAGCCATCTGCTAATGCTAGCAGAGGAACAATCCAAATCCTGTCTGCGGCAGTCAGTTAACAACTTCCCCAAACGTTCTGCGGTAACAGAGAGAAGGTGGCTGCACATCAACAAATTGCTGGTGAATTTCATTGTGAAAGTCATTAGACCTTTAGATGTTATACACGGAAAAGGCTTTGGAGATTTACCACTTTTTTAATCCCGGCTACAACACGCTGTGAAGTACTATTAAACGCTATTGACGGCGCCGATATAGACAATACAAATCTGCAGCGCACAGTATTAATAAGTGCATGTAGTTCTGTTGTGTTCTAATATTTGACATTGTTGCTGTGGTTATAGAGCATGGTTTTTGTCCTTGACGTCAGTTTATGACATCAAGGACAGCCGCATATTAACAGTGTCAGATTGACGTTGTTCATGGTGTTGACGTGGTCTACGGCTGACAGTAGCCCGTGTTCAGGCTTCAGTTACCTTGCAGAAAAGCCCCCACGGCTTCCTTTGTGTATTCAGGTCAAGAATATAGATTTAATTGTTGCAAAGCATTGCTTTCTACAGTGTTTTTATGTGTGACATCATCGACGTTGACTGGTCTTTCACCACATATCAGTCGAAGTTGTTCAATCCGTACAACCCAGTGCATCCTCAGTTCATTCTGGAAGAACCAACATAATAAATAACTGGATTCAAGTCCCGTCTTATCACATACTTGTCAAATACTGAAGCTTTCTTCAAGCAAACTTCCCTGAAAGTTCTTTAACAGGTTTTGACTGGATAAACGAATCAAATATGAAATCAAAATGAGTTGTAATAGTGAAGAGATTAACAAGATACCGCGTTAACCCGTGTATTATTGCGTCCTACGAAGGATAGCACCTGAACGTCACGGTGAGAAGCAAATGATTTCTGATGGCCTTCCAGGATTTTTTCCTCTTTGAAAAGCCCAGATCAAATAGGCTCCCACTTGTCAGCGCATAAGCGGAAGAGCTTCCCATACGAACAAACGATTGATTGACAGGTAGACAGAGGCTGGCTTTTTAATTTCCATGCTTCACTTTAAATTAAAGCTCCACCTGGGATAAAAGCATAGGCTATCCTGCATCGAGAACTCCCAAATGATGGGAAATGGAAATTTTGATTAGCAAAGGGTGGGGGATTTTCACTCTGCTTGGTCTCCTAATACTGCTGATGGCTGACATTTTTTTTTTTCTTCCCAGGCAGATAAAATAGTGATGACAATTGTCTTTTTAGGGATTTTGTCAGCATTAGTCGAACTGATAAAACGGCCTTGGATGTGAGTGAAGTATTTTTGACAGCTGTGATCTAACAAATACGTATCAGAGTGTTAAATATGAAAGTTTTAGGAAAAGATAGCCAACGTTCAAAAGTTTATGCAGATTTGTAATTTATTGTGGTGCCATTTTTTAATTAGTTTTCATTTCTAAGCACACAAATATGCACAACTTGCAAAGGATAAAGTATGTATCACCACTTTATGCTAAAACATACATTGCCTTAAACAGCTTTTTGTTGTGTGGGCTTCCCTGTGTGTGACAAAAGACTGAATGGCCACCAGAGAGTAATAGTAAATGTGCTGCTACTTTTATTGTGTGTTTTTTATGAGACAACATACATTAAACCCGCTGTAGCTGCAGTAAATAAAGTGCCCTGTAAAACCGCGTTCGTGAAAAAGCTTGTAAACATAAACAGCCGCAATGAGGTCAACATCAAAGTAATTGTAATGCCGCACGAGCAATGAAATACAACTCAGTGCTTCAGGACGAAATAGCTTCGCAGTGCACCTGAAATGGCTGCAACGCGCTGTTGTTAGCAGCCAAAGAAATTTGTGGTGGCAGAAAGATTATACACGGTACACACAATTAAAAGGCCTTTGTGACTGCGGTCAAAGTCCTGCCCAGATTTATGTTTTCGGAGTATAAATATTTATGTGCATATTAATTTGGGACTGGCAATGATTCATTTGCTGCGTTTACTACTAGACACTGTATTCTACTAATAATGTGAATAATCGCCCAGTCAGAACAAAAGTGGCTCATATTACCTCCTCAACAGACATGCCTGAACGGAAGGAATCCGATAGAGGGGGTTGGTGTTTGAAAATCTGTTAATAGATTAAAAGAATCGCATTATTTTCATTGTTAACCTGTATTAATGCAAATAAATCACACTTTTTTCAGTTATAAATGTACCTGGAAGGGTTATTTGTCAAGTTGGTATTACTCTTATCAACATCTCAGATGCTCAGTTCATAGCTAAGTTCACATCGACTGTAAATGTTCTTGTCGTGAGAACCGTCTAGCGGGGCTTTGAAGCTGAACTTGCCGTTTAAAATACCCGCTTATCCATTTCTGCTTGCATTCTTCTGCTTGCTTTCTTCTTCTTCTGCATGTTTTGGGATTTTTGACGCTACAGGGCAAATTCCCACACTCCACAAGGTAAAATGATTTACTGCGACTGCACTTTAGATCCTGCTTGCTTTCCACAGTGTTACTGCTGCTTTGATCACTTCCTGATTTTCCAAAACTGCAGAGTTTAAAGGAATTCTCGTTAACTTACGACCCAAGTAAGAACGTGTTGGCGCCTAATGTAAATGTAAATGTAAATGCTTGACGTTTTCTCTAGCAGGAAAGAATACATTCTCTCTAAGCATGCTTTTCTTCGTCATCAGTCTGCCTTCGTCATCTTCTTCTAATGAAATAATTCACTGTTATCAAGTTTAAATTTTTTTAAAGGGGATAAAAAAGCTTCTTCTTCATCTCAGATTTGACGCTCCACAGGGCAGAACCACTTTGCTCATGTCAAAATATCCCTCTTCTGATAGACATACATTGGATGATTTTACCTAGCATCCAACCTACAGTGAAGTTTCAGTAGCTAATCAGAATTATTTTAGTTGGTTTGAAGAAATATTGTCCATGTTAAGGGTAGCCACAGTTAAATTACAAAATTTGACATTAATACAAAATTTAAGCATTCTTTGTACAGCTCATGTAAACACCATAATTGGAACAAGGTAGGGACATCCACCCTGATTGGATACTTGCGGAATTGTCCATTATTGAAGTTCTTGTGGTGATTAGTCACTCATTTGACTTCAAGTTGATGAAAATGTTGAGAGATCCATTTTTTTTGGTGCAAAAACTTTTTCACATACCTCCTTATTCATCAAGACGTTCCCAAATGGCCAGCCCTCTGCGAAAAAAAAACGCGCACTGTGATGTGCAGCAGATGCAAATTGAAGTTTATTGATGAATGTTTTAAAGCTGGAATCCACTTAGCTGTTAGAAACCGGCCTCAGAAAAAGTTACGCATTTGTTGCAAGATCAAGGAATTTAAACACTTGATTTGCTGCAGCTTACATTTATGTGCGGAGACAGATATGACAGCCAACTTTGAGATTCCTTTTACTGATCACGTTTCATTATGTTTGGCAAAAGGGCCTGCACCATTACCATGAGTAATATCATAAGTTATGAATGAGGCAAACGGCAAATGGCACAACACATCAACATTCAGGGCATCAGTGCTCATTTAAAGCTGTTTGAGTGTCACTGCGCACCGCGAAGCCCTAGACAGCTTTAGACAGAGAGCAAAATGAGCTTGACGTACACTTCTCTTCCTTCAGCATGACTTCATTTTATGCTGTGACGCCGGCCTCGCTGCAGCTCATGTCAAGCCGGTACAACTCCTCCGCAACACACACACACACACACACACAAACACTCTCGCTCGGGTAATCAGTGGAAAAGTTGACCCGGCCCCATCACCATCAGATGTTTTGTTTCTTTCAAGCAAGTTTCAAGGATTAACGCATAAAAGCGAGTGAAGGCCGCGGTCTGTCACGATCACTGTAGGGGGATTTGTGGATCATTATATGAGCCGCTTGCTAACACGAGGCTTCGGAGAGAAAGCCGGGCCCTCCTGCCAGGGAACGCCATCGGGGGGCTGTAAAAGTTTTGTCATTTGATGTTTTACATTTTGTCATTAGCAGACGTCTTTTATGAGTAACAGCGCGGCCCTTTGGTTCACCCCATTTTTCCCGTTTAGCTCTTTGACTTCCTTACATTGGGGCATATCACTTAAGAGTTCCTACGGCCTTAAACAGAAAGGAGTCAATATTTTATCACACCAAACAGTTTGTTCGTGAAAGTGTTGCGCAGTACGACAGAACAGTGATGCAGGGGCAATATTCTGTGTCATAATTGTATCCAAATAAACCTATATATTTCTATTTGAAGAGTTTTTATTCAGATCTCATAGGTTAGGTTTTCATCATTTCCACTGACACTGGGATACAATAAAGACGAAAGGTCAGTTCCCAGTGAAAACAATTGCACACCAAGGTGAAGTGGTTTGAGAACACTGTCATATTAATTTCATATTACTTATTCTTTATAAACTTACCTCTGTGTCATTGCTATGGGGTGGGGGTGCCTGGTCTCGTCTAGGTGGGTGCTACATGTCTAAGTAACATCCACGTGAATGGAAGGTCCAAAGGCTTCCCAGCAGAACATTGTCACAAGATGATGAATGTTATTTACT
This sequence comes from Chelon labrosus, assembly GCF_963514085.1. Lineage (NCBI taxonomy): Eukaryota > Metazoa > Chordata > Actinopteri > Mugiliformes > Mugilidae > Chelon > Chelon labrosus. The sequence goes on from NC_140349.1 coordinate 11,845,692, forward strand.
TCTTCTCTCCGTGGTTTTAATGTTTTGGCTGATCAGTGTATACTCCATGCCCGCTCCATATTTTATACTTAAACACATTTTATATTTTGCCCTATATCTTTATATCATTATACTGTATCTGATGTTTATAAATGTTCAATCACCTCAAATTTTCATATTCTTGTGTATTTACTTTTATATATTTTAAATACACCTCATTATTCTTTTACTTTTTATTCACTTCCAATCCCTCCTGTCTGTATAATGATGCTACTGGATACTGAATTTCCCATGGGGTAAATAAAGTATCTATCTATTATGTATATAAGGCGCTGAATGAGGGATTTATGGATGAAAAGATAGAAGTCTTCAATCATGCCTCCATGATACCCACCTTTGTTATACAGAATGCCGTAGTGTCATAGTGGTTGTCAGTAATAAATCTGAGTGCAGAATAATGCAACAGAAGGAAGCTAGATCTGTTTCTGTACAAAAGTGTGGTTAAACTCAACACCTCTTGCTTTAGGAGAACATCTATTTAACTTGCATTAAGCCATTAGGTTAAGGAGCACTAAAAGAAAGTTGCAGGTTATCAACAACAAATTGTACAGCGTCAGTAAAATATAAAATAGGTAAGATGGAACTATTCATTGCGTATTTTATAGATGCCTGTTAAAATCCTCTATCCTGACATGATGAAAGTTATCTGGCGTAGCATATAAAAATATCTATCCCTCAATTTGGAAAACATTTGGCTTCCGCTCTATCAGAAACAAAATCATAAGAAAGAGGAATGAGAAACTGCATATCTGTAGACGGGAGAGGTTGCTGATTTCTGTTGCGAGGGTGCCGTACACTTTTTCTACACAAAACACTTTAAAGAACTCGTAAGTAAGTCAGGCTCACTGGTGTTTTTTTTTTTAAAAAAACAGACATTATGGCACAAGTAGAAAAAGTAGTTATTTATACTGGAGCAATTAACACAGGTCCTGGGGATGATTTTTAATCCAACACAGACAAAAAACTGCAAGCACACAAAAAACAACAACTTTTATTGATTGAACCAGACACAAAGAAATTCAGTAAGACAGAAATTAATCAAGGTATTGGCACAATAGAAAGAATATGTCTAAGCCATATGTAGAAGGTAATCTACATTTATCTCCCTGTGACCTAATTAATTCACTAACTAAGCCACCCAGGTGATACAGTATTACACTGAGAGGAAGCTCTGCAAAGGCCACAGCTCATTCACACTTCTATGAGGTGTATGAAATGAACCTCTGGTGAGGAGATTACAGTTGAGTTTTAGTTTTTATTTTAGAAACAGATGCTATATGTTGGACTCCCTGTTAAGGTCATTCACTGGCCATGATGGTAACAGCTTATTTCCTTCATATGTAAAATTTATTATCACATACCCTTTTGGAGGGATAGAAGAAGACACATTATCTGCATTATTAAAGGTGAATATGCTCATGATCACATATGTGACCTCAGTCCTCTGAGTTGAAGTGTGGCTACAACGCATTCCTGAACATAGCATCGCTTGAGTCATTTAGAAAAATCAGACAAGAAAACTAATTGCATTTCCTTTGTGATCTAAAGCAGACATTCTGTCTGTGTCTTGGCGAGGAGTCACCTGCAAAGCTTGTCAATCAACGTGAATGGCAGTTCAAGTTGGAGAGTCTAATTTCTGTCTGTATTTGATTGGTTTGTCAGCTTTTATCTAGGGGCCCCATTTGGTACATTTTCTTACCCTGGAAGGACATGTCTGTCAGGATGACTGACAGGCCTCAGGCCCTGTGTGGAAACGCGGTGATTCCCAGCAGCACTCTTTGCAACCTTCCACTGGAACAGAGTGAAAATCAAACCCGGTTTTCTGCAGAACGATTTACAGTTGCTTGTCAAGAGGTTAGGTAGGTCACCTTAGGAAAGGTTTTACATCAGGTTAGGGCTTTCAGTCACTTGGTACAAGTAAACAACTACATTTCTTCTTTGTTACTCTTCCATAAAAACAAAAACCCTTGCTGGGTTTATGTTTTAAAAAGCACATAAATACAAAAGCAGTGCTTCTTATACATATGTTACACTGTCATCTGCATAATAATGTCTTGTGTAAAATGAAACAACACTAAAGATAGTGTGTGAACATCGTATAGAGTCCTTGTGATGTAAATTTTGTCAACAATATCATAAAAAAAAAAATTGTGGATACTAGCTATGGGACAAACTCTTTGAAGGTCTTTAAGAACCATCAAATGAACATTAACATATGGAGGGAAATCGGCCAGACTTTGAGAAAAGAAGTGTGTCAGCTGAAGTGGTAGTCTAGACACTAATCTACTGCCCATGTTTGGAATCTGTCCTCCAAATGCGAACTAGTAAAATGTAACGCATAATAGGAACGATTACGTGATCGTTGTATCTGCAACTGTGTGTACATCTGCGAGGGAGTATAAATCTGTCCTAGAGGTCACCTACTCAACCAGGAGTGCTATAGGGATGCTCCATATGCCAGGTTTATACACCTGAGGTTACAGCAATCACTGGAGTACCACCCTTTCATTGCTGTATGCCATCCTCACTTTGTTGCCACATTACTTCCTGTATCTCTTAATTTGTCCAATAAAAAGTACCCAATAATAATAATATCCACTAGCCCCAAAACTACCTGGTCTGTAGTTTGTAATATAGACAAACTGTCGCCACTTCCTTGCATTGACCAAACTGATACTATTTTCCCGGGGATATGGGCAGCGCCATCACATCCTGTTTCTAAAACGAAACTTATCCAAAAAATTGACACTCGAACGTGCATCAGCATTATATTAACTACCTAAAATGACAGAAACCGACCTTGAAAAAAAAAAAATTTTTACGTGTATTTTAGTGTTTTAATTTGAGGGGGTGGAGCTTATGACCTATGCTACAGCCAGTCACCAGGGGGAGCTCTACTTGCTTTAGCTTCAACTTTTGAGGAACAGTTCCCTGTCCATCTCTATACTGTCTTTTTTCCAACACATCTATGAGGATGTTCTGAGGCATTGCTGTGTTTTGAACTAAGTGATCATATCCACAAACTTGCTGTCTTTTGTTGCCTATCTCCATGACATGCTAACATTTGCTTCTACACTAATTTAGCCGTACCACTTTCTACCATTGGAATCTATTTATTATTCTGCCGTTAACATCTTTCCACGGACCAAAGACGTGGACCTACTGCCCTTCCGTGTTTTTTTCCCCTCTTGCCTGTTCCCTGTTGTACCAAGCTCAGCAAAGCTGTTCATTAGTGATCTAGTAGGATCATTAACATAGTGACACTATTGGACCTTGCTGTTAACATAAAGCGTCCAAGGTGAACTGGTACACAGCGTTCGATTTCAATTAATATGTTGCTCAACTTGGATTTGGGAATGGAAGTGGAGCATGCATTAGTGAATGAATTTGCTTGGACACCTTGAGACAGATGAGGCTGTCAATGCATTGAATTCCATTGTGTTCTTGGCAAACGTGGCTCTCGGAGCACAGCTTGCCATTATTTGTGTAACTTTTGAACTCGGCCAAATATTCTTGCACGCGCTGCATCTAAGCAGTTAGTGGTATCGCATCATTTTAAATCATGCTTTTTATAGGACAACCCGTATGTGATTAATTATTTGTGATGATAAGAATCGTGATGAGGATAGTAAATCAGTTCAACTTGGAGAATGAAGCTGAGCTTTCTTTGTCATGTACATCAACAGATGTGCAGGTGTTTATTTTAGTTATAGCAGTGCAGCGATAGTAATGCTACACTAATCATATAAATACATGTATAGTGTAAAGGTCACTCTGACATATATACAACCATCAGGCATAACATTATGACTAACTATTGTTTAAGTCTCCCTTGTGCCTCCAAAACAGTTGTGACTCATCAGTGAATAAACATGGGCCTTCTGAGGGTGTCCTGTGGTGTCTGGCAACAGAATGTTGTTAGTGGGGGCCTTTGGGTTGAGGTGCCTGGTCTGGTCTAGGTGGGTGGTACACGTCTAAGTAACATCCTCATGAATGCCAGGTCCAAATGTTTCCCAGCAGAACATTGAATTGTAACAAGATGGTCAATGATATTGAGTTCACAATCAGTTTAAACCACAATTATGCTCTTCTTCTTCATACTTTACTTATGTACCCTTAAATAATGAATAACTGCAGAGGCCCATCATGTAACCTTTTCAAATGCTGGGATTCAAATCACACGAGTCTATTGTGCAGTCGAGTCTGAATTGTGTACGTTGCCTGGAATTCAGAACATTTGTGAAACCAAATGCCTTCCTTCCTTTATCCTTTACCCGTTTAACCACATCTTAATCTCCATTTCGTGTGCCCAGTATAAGTGTGAATATAGTACGGATCTGTACTATTCAGAGAAACCTTCCCATGTGCCTGAATATGTGGTCCTATGTGTGTGGGTGCATGTGCGTGTTCCTTAAGCAGCAGGAGAGGACGTTCTTCCATCTGACCCACAGCTCCACAGGGCTTTATCTCTGCCGGTGTTCCACATTATTGATAGCTGCGGTGATATTGACAGGCGTTGTGGTGGTAGGAAGGGGAAAATAGGAGTTTGATATGACATATTGTGCTTCTCAGCAGGTCCCATAAATAACTTTGACACATTTTTGTATGCATGGGAAGGCCTCTGATTCAGCCTCCCATAAAAAATAAACTTCTATTATGGAATGTATTTGTCAAGTGGTGCGGTGATGGATGGACTAGTGTTTAGCCCTTGGCAGGTGGATGGGACCCGCCACAGCAAGAAGCAGCAAAGGCTTGTGGGGAGGATTTGCTAAGCAACTGGGGGTGGGAGGTGGAGAGTTGGGAGGGGAGGGTGTATGTGCAATTATTCAGCATGAAAGGGAATCATTTCAGCACCTGCTTTCTCTTTCCCATCATGCTTTATTGCGACAGGATCTTGTCCTCTTGTACCGTGAGAGGAGAGCTGATGAGAAAAAAACGACAAAGAAAACACGAGAGAGAGAGAGAGAGAGACAGACAGATGGTAATTGGTCCAACTGGTCAGTGTGTGAAATGGACATAGAGTATTAATGTCAGAATGTAAATCAGTGTCATCAAGGGTCACAGGTAAATCTGAAGTCATGTTTATATGCTTTATTTATCAGACTAGTCTTTAATCACTGGTGTTTTCTCATCAAATGACAATTTCCTTGTAATGACACTTCCAACACATTTGTTTAATATGCAGTATATCCTATTATGGCTGGGGTTGGGAAAAAAAAATCAATCTTTTGAAAGATCTGATACCAATTCATATGTATCAGATACACTATATTACCAAAAGTATTCGCTCACCTGCCTTTACTCATTCTATGAACTGAAGTGCCATCCCATTCCTAACTCATAGAATTCAATATGATGTCGGTCCACCTTTTGCAGCTATTACAGCTTCAACTCTTCTGGGAAGACTGTCCACAAGGTTGAGGAGAGTGTTTATAGGAATTTTTGACCATTCTTCCAAAAGCGCATTGGTGAGGTCACACACTGATGTTGGTCGAGAAGGCCTGGCTCTCAGTCTCCGCTCTAATTCATCCCAAAGGTGTTCTATCGGGTTCAGGTCAGGACTCTGTGCAGGCCAGTCAAGTTCATCCACACCAGACTCTGTCATCCACGTCTTTATGGACCTTGCTTTGTGCACTGGTGCACAGTCATGTTGGAAGAGGAAGGGGCCCGCTCCAAACTGTTCCCACAAGGTTGGGAGCATGGAATTGTCCAAAATGTTTTGGTATCCTGAAGCATTCAATGTTCCTTTCACTGGAACTAAGGGGCCAAGCCCAGCTCCTGAAAAACAACCCCATACCATAATTCCTCCTCCACCAAATTTCACAGTTGGCACAATGCAATCTGAAATGTACCGTTCTCCTGGCAACCTCCAAACCCAGACTCGTCCATCAGATTGCCAGATGGAAAAGCGTGATTCATCACTCCAGAGAACGCGTCTCCACTGCTCTAGAGGCCAGTGGCGGCGTGCTTTACACCATTGCATCCGACGCCTTGCATTGCACTTGGTGATGTGTGGCTTGGCTGCAGCTGCTCGGCCATGGAAACCCATTCCATGAAGCTCTCTGCGTACTGTACTTGGGCTAATCTGAAGGTCACATGAAGTTTGTAGCTCTGTAGCAATTGACTGTGCAGAAAGTCGGCGACCTCTTTGCACTATGCGCTTCAGCATCCGCTGACCCCTCTCCGTCACTTTACGTGGCCTACCACTTCGTGGCTGAGTTGCTGTTTTTCCCAAACGCTTCCATTTTGTTATAATAGAGCTGACAGTTGACTGTGGAATATTTAGGAGCGAGGAAATTTCACGACTGGATTTGTTGCACAAGTGGCATCCTATGACAGTTCCACGCTGGAATTCACTGAGCTCCTGAGAGCGGCCCATTCTTTCACAAATGTCTTGTTTCACAGTCTGCATGCCTGAGTGCTTGAATTTATACACCTGGGGCCAGGCCAAGTG